>NC_090183.1:32314676-33514676 GCF_024679245.1 Pseudorasbora parva | reverse complement strand
CACAAACTGGCTGCAAGCATTTAGAAGCAAGTAGGACACACATGGCTTGAGTGACCCTTCCACATTGAACCTGTTCAGATTCTCAGCACAAATGAAATCGCCCAAAAGCAACTACTTGTGGGCATTCACTTTCAAGGGAAAATGTAATAATAGGGTCAACTATATGTCAGGGATCAATCCTTGCCATTTATAAGGTTTATAAGGTTAAACAGTGGCATTTTCTCAGACATATAACACCAGTGACCAAAACATGTGAGATTTATAAGAGCTGAACAAATGAGAGCACCCACCAATAGGTGCTACGTGTTGACCTTAAACAGCGATATTAGTTCTTCCACCACTTGCAATTCAATAGTAAGCATTGCTTTATAAATGCAACCATTGAACAAGTTCTCTCAGTGTAAGAGGTTACAGATACCTCTGTGTTGTTTATATATATATATATATATATATATATATATATATATATATATATATATATATATATATATATATATATATATATATATATATATATATATATTTATTAGTACTGAGTAATATTAATTAACTGTGTACTAACTATAGGGTTAGGGTGGGATTAGGGTTAGTGTGTAGTTTTGGTTAGGGTGTTGAGGGTTAGTTGCATGTAATTATGCATAATTTACTGTTATTACTATGGTAAGTACATGTAATGTGTAACAATGACACTGTAAAATAAAGCGTTACCATATTTTTTTTCTCTTTACTTTGGTCAATTAATGTGAAATAAAATGTATAATATACAGTATATTATGAAATATTGTCTCCAATAAACCTGCTCCTAAATGGCTTGTAAAAACAAAAATGTGTGGTTGCTTTACAGCTTTCAGTTCTACATTTTTTCATATTTTCCTGTGTGTGATTCTTGGCCAAAAATAGTTTGCAACAAAAAAAAAGTTGCATTGTGGTCTATAACTTATACTGTGCATGTAAAACTATGAAAAACACGCGGGAGGCCTGCTTAGACGATCACTACTTACTTCGCTGATGTATCTCTCCATGAAATCAATCTTGCTTATGCTCTTGAACTGCTGTTCAAACATGTCAATCTGTGCAAAAGAACAAAGGGGCTGAACATGATCTCTGACAGACCCCATATCAGCAGACAAGCATGGCTTCAAGGCAGTGTTTGGGAAAGGTGGCTTGTCTTACGTGAGTGTAGAAGCCATTGTGTCTCAGTAGCGCTACAAAGTTGATGATCTCTTTGACATGTTTTTCACTGTCTGCTTCATAAGTCACAAACACCTTCCCTGAAATAATAAAGAGTGAAAAAGAATATATATATAATTTTTTAGGGAATTAATTAAAGTTTTTTTGACAATTAGATAACTACATATTATCTACATACTGCATCTTTAACACATAAACACTTTAAATTCAGGTAACTCTAAAGAAGAACAGATAAGACAATTTTTTTTCGTTATTACAGTCCATTATTATTACTCAGATTCCACATTCTTTCAGTGTTGCTCAACATCAGTGTGTGTATGTGTGTGTGTGTATACTCACTTTGCTCCAGGGACAGAGGGGCTGTGCTTGGGGTTAGTTTAGCTCGAGGGTGAAGAGAAGTGTTTCCACTGTGAGAGATCAGAGCATTGCATAAAGACCTCCGGAAAAACTAAGTTTTATGCATCATTGAAAATAAACAACCTGGCTGTCTCACAACTTTTACACATTACCTATGAGGGAACTCTGAGGCTGATTGGCTGCTGTTTTCAAGACCTGTTGGAGATGAAATGGTGAAGTAAAAAAAATAGTTTTTCAGGTAACAAAATATAGAAACATTTAAATGAACAGGTTTTATTCAAACCAAAATGTTATTTAATATGATTGGACGGATCAGCCTGATCATTTGGAATTATGGAATTTTTTT
Organism: Pseudorasbora parva; assembly: GCF_024679245.1. NCBI lineage: Eukaryota > Metazoa > Chordata > Actinopteri > Cypriniformes > Gobionidae > Pseudorasbora > Pseudorasbora parva. Next base: position 33,512,782 of record NC_090183.1, on the reverse strand, counting down.
TTTTACATTGTTTAATTTATGTTTTTGAAATGTAGTTAAAATAGCAAATTTAAACTATTTTTTAAAATGCACATAATAAACTACATTTTGAAAAGCCATTTGTCAGCTGCTTTTCTTTTTTGATTTTCCAATTCCTTTTCTTTATCCATTTGTCAATTAAGATAAAAGCCATTGTTCAGTTCACTCGTCTGTTAGGAGTGTTGGTTGAAATTAATCGTTGTGTAGTGAATCTCTAGAATATCAGATTCTGCATCGATGCAGCCTACTGACATCTACACATCATTTGTCACATTCGCACTTCTCGTGCTAGCGTAAAATGCTGGCGGGAGGCGAAACACAAAAGCAGCCTCATAAAAAGTGCACCCACAAGTAAATTTACAGCGTGTGAGCGTGTGTCTGTGTGCGAGGCTGCAAGCGTGTGCGTGCGAGTGTGTGTGTGTGTGAGTGTTGTAACTGCAATCCGTAACTACTTTCGTGTTTTAAATGTATATAATGAGAGTACTTCATGAATCCATTTTCCAAACTGTGTTTTTTGTCTTATCCTGAACCACTATGGTACACTAATCTAATAATAAAGTGTACCATGCAGTTCAAGTTACGGACAGTAGCTTTAAAGGGGTACTGTGTAAATTTTAGCGCCAGTCTCGTCATTCTAGTTTTAGTCAAAAGAAAACTCAATATATCTTAGTCAAGTTTTAGTTCAAACATTTGAGTCTTTTTTTACATAAATTATTTCTTTCAAGTTTATATCTAATACCATTTCAGTCAAATAGTGTTTCACACATCTCAAATATTGATTAAATGTCATAATTACAAGACAAAATACACTTGATGAATATTTTTTGCTGAATACAAATTGCAACTTTGTTAAATGTATCGATTACGATCAGTATCAATTCATATATATATATAGCCTACTGTACATATAAGGGAAAAGTTTGCCTTTTTAAGCACTATTTTAAACTTTTCTTGGGTTAAGTAATATTTGCTTGTATTCATTAATATTCACTTGTGTGTGCTTATATAAGTATATAAAGTTAAAATATTAGGATGCAAGGTATTGTTTTAAAATCTCACATTTAAGCAAATCTTGTCTAGATAGATGTATATTTATTTATTAAATAGCCATACAGGCACAAAATGGTAAACCATGGGATTACAAATGACATTTTTTATTTTTCCAGCCACAAAATGACTAAATTTTCTATGGGAATTTTCTATTTTAACCTTAATCAGTACACTAATAGTAATATAAATAATACATATATTAGAAAATAAAAAATATATATATTTTAAGTGCTCATTAATGGACCATAATTATTGCACACATAGTTTTTACTACCAAAAGATCGCCTCAAAACGTTCAATACTGTACTGTTTACCTGTATATTTAAACGGTTGTATATTCAAATGTATAGACAGCGCTGGCTTGTGTGAAACTATTGAGAGCTCCATGAGCCACATTACCGTGTGCGTGCCGCAGGTAGATATAACTCTGTTATAAATATCAACAGCTCTGGCTTTAACTGTTATGCCACATTAAGTGCAGCAAAACGCTATTTATTGTTTGAATTTTGTATTAAAACTTTACAAATTAGGTGTGAGATTTACTTTGCCAGAGTGAGAGCGTGAGTCAGAGCCTGACGCGTGTGCCTCACACAAAATGCGCGACAGTTGGCAAGTAGTTTCGTGTTGCAGTCACATGATGGCAGCGACAGAAGACTGACCGTGGAGATCCACTTTTGGTGATGTTGTGACGCTTTTGTGCGTTCAAAATGCAGCACTGCCGCCCCGGAATGCTATGTGTGCGCGTTAAAGTCGCTTGACCCATAGGAATAAAGTGGAGCGAGGCGCGACAGAAGTGTTGCACGGACAAGTGGATCTGCACCTTGACCATGGAGATCCACTTTTGCGACACGACTGAATCGTGACGTGACGCTTCCCCTCATTTGTGCGTTCAAATGCAGCGCTGCCTTCTTGGAATGCTATGCGTTAAAGTTGCTTGACGTCACCCATAGGAATAAAGTGGAGCGCGGCGCGACAGAAGTGTTGCACGGACAAGTGGATCTGCACCTTGAGATGAGACCTGAACTTGAGCAACAGGGTGAACTCATTCAGAATATTTTCAAGGCATAACAGCTCGGTCTCGTGATGAAAAAGTAGAGACGATTGTAGACGAAAATGAAGAGATTTTATCTTAGTTTTTATTTTATGCAAAACATTTTAGTCTAGTCCTTTTTCATCAACAATAATGCATGATAATTTAGTCTCGTCACCGACTGAAAACATACTTATGTATATTATATTGAATTTCTGTCAATCAGGGTTCCTACGCAATTTTCATTTCAAAATTCCATACTTTTCCAGACTCAAATTTCCAGACTTCCCTACAGATTTTTCCAACCATATTTAACATGTTCTGATAAATTGTTTTAAAATTCAACTGCTAACAGGTATGTTACATTCTAAAGGTTTAGTATTGGCGTTTTTGCCTTTTATTAGGATAGGAAAGTAGCTAGACAGGAAGTAAGTCCATGAGGCAGGACTTACATAAAATAATATAAACCTACATACAGTGCCTTGCGAAAGTATTCGGCCCCCTTGAACTTTGCGACCTTTTGCTACATTTCAGGCTTCAAACAAAGATATAAAACTGTAATTTTTTGTGAAGAATCAACAACATGTGGGACACAATCAAGAAGTGGAATGAAATTTATTGGATATTTCAAACTTTTTTAACAAATCAAAAACTGAAAAATCGGGCGTGCAAAATGATTCGGCCCCCTTAAGTTAATACTTTGTAGCGCCACCTTTTGCTGCGATTACAGCTGTATGTCGTTTGGGGTATGTCTCTATCAGTTTTGCACATTGAGAGACTGAAATGTTTGCCCATTCCTCCTCCAGAACAGCTCGAGCTCAGTGAGGTTGGATGGAGAGCGTTTGTGAACAGCAGGTTTCAGTTCTTTCCACAGATTCTCGATTGGATTCAACATTGGATCATTCAGAGATCAATTTTTAGTTCTTGATTTGTTAAAAAAGTTTGAAATATCCAATAAATTTCGTTCCACTTCATGATTGTGTCCCACTTGTTGTTGATTCTTCAGTTTCATATCTTTATGTTTGAAGCCTGAAATGTGGCAAAAGGTTGCAAAGTTCAAGGGGGCCGAATACTTTCGCAAGGCACTGTAGCTAACCTATTGAAAGCGTAATCTGACTATATTTATACGTTACATAAAACTTTTAGACCTAATCTTTTTTTTTACATTCTATGTGGTAGATTGATCCAAACGGTATGAAAAAACAAAAAACAATTGTATATATTATAAACATTTAGAAATTCTTAATGTAATATTTATTCAAATGAAATAGGGACAATAGTCTGGAAACATAAGTATTTTTCCATTTTATTTTTTCCATACTTTTCCAGACCTGGAAATTCCTCAAATCAAATTCCATACTTTTCCAAACCCCGTAGGAACCCTGGTCAATAGATCCACATAAATACCATGTACGATTGGAAATTGAGGATGCAATTCATCATGATATCGAATCTTTGACATGATCAGTGCAACCATGCAGCTTTAGAATCGTTAGACTTTCAGCTTTTAGATTTATTATACGTGCCACCCAAAGTATATGTCAGATAGACTCTCACTGCACACCACAATATATACTATTAAAGGGGGAAATGTATATGTTTATGTTTATTAAAGGGGGAAATGTATATCTGTTTGATATCTATATTTTAATTATGCAATGGAGAGTAATGCAATGGAAGATGTTGCACACCCAGCCACTTATCTTTTATAATTCACACAAAGCATGCATTTAAATAAAAAGGGCAACATTAATCTAAATACGGTTTAGCTACAGTATTTCAGTATATTTAACATCTTTCTAAACTAGATTGTTGATTGTTGGTGTGAATAAAATGTTTCTTGCTTTGAAATACCACACTTAAAAGTGAAACCTTACATTCATATAATACATTTTTTGATGAAAGATGAGTGTCACTTGTTAAATGGAAACTTGTTGCTCAACTGAATTGCAATATTGCCGTAAGCTTGATACAGATCCCTGATAAAGACAGAGTACAGTTTAAAGACAGGGCTTTTGAATGTTGGTATTATTCATCAAGTTTTATGTAAAAAAACACTCTCATCCATAACTCAATCATAATAGGCATGGCATTTTAACAAAGAACCGAGACTTACGTGAAGGCCAACAGGGCCTGTGGTATTGTGGTCTGTAATGATAGCCATGATCTATTTGATACACATCCACAGGGTACTGACTACAGCAGGGCAGCCCACGGGACGCGCAGGGTTGCGGAGGCATGCAGTAGCTGTGAGGTGCGAACGCAGTTGGGATAGAGTGCAGTGAACGTGGCTGTTCTAGACTCCCCTCACCCTGACTGTGCCTATCTGGAGAGCAGGAATCACCAGGATAACTGCTGTAATTTCCAGACAACAAGCCAGAAGGAAAGTTGCCACTTGGGTATTCCACTGAACTGCTGCCCATTGAACTCAAGTGGAGCAGGTCTCCGTTGTGTGGCTCTAGGGTGCTCAGGCATTCTTCGGTCTGACTGGGAAAGGGTGTCTGGGGACTGTAGCCGGAGGGTAGACCTAGCGGGGGCTGGTAAGGTCTGTAGCTGGAATGTATGGATCTGTAGTTGGTCTTTCTGTCTCTGCAGATATCGGTAAAGTCGGCCTGTGAGTTCAAAGAAGACTCATTCTCAGACATACAGCAGTCAGTGTGGAAGGGTTGGGACTCAGTGGATTCTGAGTCACAGATGGTGTCCTCAGTAATGATTTTATCCATAGTCTCGTCGTTCTCTTCTGGAAAGTTGAGGGATTGTAAACTGTAGTGGCGAAAATGGAGATTTGTAGTTAATGAGAAAGAAAACACAGGACCTGAAGAATTCAGATAAAGAGTTCTTGAAAAGAAATTAAAAATCAACATTTCAAGAGTGACAATAAACAATGACGCTGTTTTAACCACAATACATTGAAAAAATTGCTGTGGCTTGCAGCCTTCCTAATATGTGTTCTGACAGCAATGTTTCAGTCGAACAACCTTCTACATGCAGTTTGAAAACTTAAATGATTCCTGGATAACAAAAGAAGGCTGTCAGATGCAAATGTTTGAATAAACAGGACACAAAAATAAAAACAGTTATACTGTTGTGCCAGTGTGAGCTGTTAAGGTATATTATGTTTATATATATATAAATATATATAAATATATATATAAGTAAGTCCCTGACAAAAGTCTTGTCGCTTGTGTACAAATTGACCTAAAGTGCCGCTGAAATATATTTCTAATCAAGCTTTTTTTTACAAGAAATGGCATCAGCTTTTTAATCCCAACAGGTTTTGTGATAATGTTTCAGTGAAAAACTAAACTTTCAAAAAGTATTCTAATATTCACAGCTTGGTAAAGCCCATTGAGTCAATTTTTGCAAAGACATAAGTATTGTCACCTTGTCATATGAGCTTCACCTTTGACTAATAATGGATCAATTAGGTCTCAAGTGTGTATAAAAAGAACCCCAGTACACTAGACCTTCACATCAACTGCAACTAGACCTCTGCAAACATGCCTAAGATTAACCCTGAGACTAAAGTTTTGATTATCATGAGGCTGAAGACCAGATCCACTGCTGATGTGGCAGACACCTTCAATGTGTCTCAGCGTCAAGTACAGAGGATAAAAAAAAGATTTGAAGAGACTGGAGACGTTTTTGACAAGCCCAGGTCAGGCAGACCCCACAAGACAACTGCTCGGAAGGACCGTTTGTTGGCTTGAAAATCCAAGGCCAGCCCATTTTCCACTGCAGCAGAGCTCCACGAGACCTGGTCACCTGAAGTCCCTGTGTCAACCAGAACTTTTTGTCGGATTCTGTCTCGAAATGGCCTCCATGATCGAATCAGTGCCCAGATGCCAGCACTAAACAAAAGACAATTGAAAAACCGTGTGGCATTTGCCAAGGCCCACAGCCCGCTAAAAGGATGGACGCAGGAAAAGTGGCAGAAGGTGGATTTTTCAGATGAATCTTCTGTTGAATTACACCACAGTCGCCGCAAATATTGCAGGAGACCTACTGGAGCCAGAATGGATCCGAGATTCACCCAGAAAACAGTGAAGTTTGGTGGCGGAAAAATCATGGTCTGGGGTTACATCCAGTATGGGGGTGTGTGAGAGATCTGCAGGGTGGAAGGCAACATCAATAGTCTAAAATACCTAGAAATCTTAGCTACCTCTTATATTCCCAACCATAAAAGAGGTCAAATTCTGCAGCAGGACGGTGCTCCATCGCATATTTCCATCTCCACATCAAAGTTCCTCAAGGCGAAGAAGATCAAGATGCTCCAGGATTGGCCAGCCCAGTCACCAGACATGAACATCATTGAGCATATGTGGGGTAGGATGAAAGAGGACGCATGGAAGACGAAACCAAAGAATATTGATGAACTCTGGGAGGCATGCAAGACTGCTTTCTTAGCTATTCCTGATGATTTCATCAATAAATTGTATGAATCCTTGCCAAACCGCATGGATGCAGTCCTTCAAGCTCATGGAAGTCATACAAGATATTAAATTTGGATCTCACAGCACCACAACTTAATTTGCTGACATATTTTTGTATTTGCAGTAAATTTGTTCAATTTCTGTATAGGCGACAAAACTTTTGTCTTGCCAAAATTTGACCTTTCTGTCTTGATTAAATGATAAATATTTTTTCTGTGAAAATTATTTATTTCAGTGCATTAAACATCATTTGGGAGGGTTTTAGCTTTTCATATGAGCTATTTTTAACACCAATTAATTAATTAAAAGTCAGGTTAATATCAGGTATTTCTAGAAAATAGATAAGCGATATATATATACAGCTCTGAAAAAAATTAAGAGACCACTTAACGTTAAGAAATCAATGTTAAGTGGTCTCTTAATTTTTTCCAGAGCTGTATAATATATATATATTATAGCTCACACACCACACATCTCACATATGTATATATATACTGATCAGGCATAACATGACAGGTGAAGTGAATAACACTGATTATTTCCATCACAGCACCTGTTGGTGGGATAAATTTGGCAGCAAGTGAACAATTTTTCCTCAAAGTTGATGTGTTAGAAGCAGGAAAAATGAACAAGACTAAGGATTTGAAGGAGTTCGACAAGAGCTGAATTGTGATGGCTAGACGACATCTCGGAGCATCTTCAAAACTGCAGGTCTTGTGGGGCGTTCCCGGTAAAGTGGTAAGTATCTATCAAAAGTGGTCCAAGGAAGGAACAGTGGTGAACAGGCGGCCAAGCCTCATTAATGCACGTGGGGAGCGAAGGCTGACCCATGTGGTCCGATCAAACAGATGAGCTACTGCAGCTCAAATTAAAGAATACACAGTGCATCTCAGTTTGTTGTTGTTGGGCAATGTTCTGCTGAGAAACCTTGGGTCCTGCCATTCATGTGGATGTTACTTTGACACGTACCACCTACCTAAGCATTGTTGCAGACCATGTACACCCTTTCAATGGTATTCCCTGCTGTGTGTGGCCTCTTTCAGCAGAATAATGCTCCCTGCCACAAAGAAAAAATTGTTCAGGAATGGTTTGAAGAGCACAACAATGAGTTTGAGGGGTTGACTTGGCCTCCAAATTGCCCAGATCTCAATACAATCGAGCATTTGTGGGATGTGTTAGTCTGATCCATTGAGGCCCCACCTCGCACTTTACAGGACTTATTCTGCTATATATATATATATATATATATATATATATATATATATATATATATATATATATATATATATATATATATATATATATATATATATATATATATATATATATATATATATATATATATATATATATATATATATATATATATATATATATATATATATATATATATATATATATATATATATATATATATATATATATATATATATATATATACACATACATTTTATATATATATATATATATATATATATATATACACACATTATATATATATATATATATATATATATATATATATATATATATATATACACACATTATATATATATATATATATATATATATATATATATATATATATATATATATATATATATATATATATATATATATAAAACATATGTTTATAATTCTAAATTTAGGTAATGCAAAAAAAAGGGAGGAAAATGGAACAAACTTATATATTGATAAAACGGATGCATATTTTACCTATATTGTAAGCAGTGCTGAGCAGGCATCATCCTTGTGCCTAATACAAAATATCTGCAGCCATTTCATATCCCCAGTCAGCACAAAAAAATCTGTAACAAGTGATTAATAAGATATGAATACAGTAAACCTTGACTGATGATCACCCTGTAAAATAAAATGGTAATTTAAGAAAATTAACAACCTTTGGTTAGATGGCTACTAGTACTGAAACACAGGAACCCACAATTATGCCGAGGGGATTTTTTTTTTCATTGTCTGGTGTTCTTTTTCACTCAGCTTACTGTATGAAATTTCAATGCACGTTGTCATAAACAGCGGAAAACACCCCCATATACAGTGGTGGAAACCAACACGAGACATGGGAGAATCACAAGTAATAAGGCCATCAATCTCAAGCCCAAGTGGGACGGGTAGGCTACTTGGCATGCAATAACTTCCATTACTACAACACTTAAAAAACAAAAAAAACTGCAACTTTGTAGTTTCTTCATGAACTAGAACATATAGTAGCACTGCTGAGTGAAAGGAATTCGAGGAAGGACCATGTTCAAAAACAAAGTATCTCAGTTAAATCATGTCATTCTCCATTCTGAACAGTAGATGACACATGGATTTTTTTATTTAAAAACTATTAACGTATAAACAAGTATAATGTACATTCATAAAAATGTACTAATAACCACAGTATCCGTCAAAATACTGTTGTTGGTAGTATCAAAATACATTAAATTGGTTCTATTTAAAAAATAAAATAAAAATTATATATATATATATATATATATATATATATATATATATATATATATATATATATATATATATATATATATATATATATTAGTTTATTGTAATTAAGCCTATTATTGCAGAAAAAAAAAATTCATTTGAAAATTAGCTTAGTGTTGTCGCTTTAAAACTGCCGCGGGCTTCATACCATGCATTACTCAGGTAAAATTTGTACAAGAAACGCATTATACGTTTTTTATATTTCTAGTTTCCCGTACCGAAGTAGCTACTATACAAGTAACACATTTCAAAACTAAAATCTTAGAAAATATTAACATCTTAAACACTTTAAAAACAACAAACGTATAAAACGCTGACCTAGCTCTTGTATGACTGTTTCTCTTACAAAAACACGTCCATACCTGTAAACTGGCCAGTAGATTTAGTCACGTGAATGATTTAATTCCGATTAGTCTCAATCGCTGGACATTACAGAACGCACGAGGTACAGCACTCAAAGTACAGACTACTTGCTGGAAGTTGGAAGTTTCTGTGAACACCTGCCTTTTCCACACCACAAACTCCGCCCACTTCACAGAAAGCACATCCTCGTAGTTGTTTATCTGCCTTCACCAAAATCGTTCACGAATCGTTCTTTTGAGCCGATTCTTTTAAAAGATTCAGAAGAACCGAATCGCACAGTGTTTGTAGTACTGGGACCCAGCAATAGACTTTTGTCCACTGTAGTGGACATTATATTTTAGTGAGTTTCTGTGACATCGTACACGTCACAGTTTTGAGTCAGGATGTCCTTTATAGAGCACATTCAGGGCTTTGCACAGATACTTTGCACAGTTTCTAATCAAAATAGGACTTTTTGTTACAAAACAGGGCATTGATTTCATAAATGTCCACTGTAGAGGACACCAGGACTTAAAACATGTTTAGTAATCAAGTAAATAGGGAAATAAATTACATATCAATATTCCTATGAAATATTACATATTATTATGAAAATGTTGCCAATTATTACTCCTATTATTACACTTCTTTTTATCATTACGTTTCATTACAGAACACACTAATATGCAAATAAGATGCAGTGTATCGATACATTGTATTGAATGGGAAAATCCAAGTATGGCCATTTTACCCACATATTGCATAAAGTAAGATGGTATGTCAAAACATTCGGTTATATATTTTATAACATAGCTCAGAATCATCTTTAAAAAAAAAGTTTGTTTTTAAAAGATCCTAAAACTTAAAAATATATTCGTAAATTAAAAATAAATCCCATTGTTTTTGCCTATACATGCAATTTCATTGCATTAAAAAATTTTAACAACTGAATCCTGGTGTCAACTACAGTGGACATTTCATAACATATGAATACAACATAATTTTTCCAAAAAATATTGTGTCCATGCTCTAAACAATCTAATGACATGAAAAAATACAAAATTCGAAAAAACTTTTTTTTTTTCTGGGTCCCAGGAGGTTAAATACTAAAATAAAGCAGTGAAGAAAAAAAAAATACTCTAGGACTATATTTTTTTATATTATAACAAAAAAGGTTAAACAACTCACTCACAACGTCTTTTGGGGGGGTTTCTTTTTATTATAAAAAAATGGCCAATGAAAATAATTTCCCATAAACATATTAAGCACATTATCATAGACATCTGTGGTGTGGTTTTTGAGCGAAACATTTCTGAGTAAAACCAACATCCGCGATCTGACACCGAACTAACAGCTTTTACACCTTTATCTGTGATTTGGCTTTTTGCAGTTTTTTTTTGTTGACATTTTGCAGTATGTAAAATAGATTTGCTGTATGTGTCTTTTTGCAATTGTATCAATTCTCTCAATTACATACGCTGACAATAAAAAAGGGTGAAGTTTTAAACCACAGCACAAGATATATGAAATCATGTAGGAAAATGTCAAATACTATTAATGTTTGCTACATAAATACATTAGTGTGTGCTGTGAAGTCTCTCTTCTCTTTAAACGGAAAGCAATGCTTCATTATTTAACTCATCGTATGACAAACCTCCTGATGTCATTTAGCCATAACTGGATATACAGCGACAGACCAGTTCATTTTAAACCCTAAATGGAAAATAGATGTGATTGTAGATTAGCCTAAGGCAAACTGATTTGCTCACACACTTCGAAGGAAAACAGGAAGAGATTTGTCAACTTAACCTTATTACATATTTAGACACATTGACTTTCCTTTGGTTAGCAAAGCAGGACTCCAGCCACTTTTTCTCTACAAGGAGTGCCTGAGGGTACTGATGCAATAGACCTTGCAGTTCCTGAAAATAAAAAAATACATAGCATTTTGCTGGATCAAATGCCAAAATATTAGTATTAATAAATAATAATCTAATTAGTAGGCAAATTGAAGGGGTCCCTGTGAAGCATTTTTACATTTTCAACATTTTATAGTGTGTAATGTTGCTCTTTGAGCATGAAAAAGGTGCAGTCACAAAACCACTACATATTAGGGAGCTATCGTCTATATACACTAGTACGGTTTCTGAATTACCTGAAATGGTGTGATTGTATTTTTGAATTTTCTAACAGGAAAATTTAAATAAGGCATATGCAAAAAAGGGGCGAGGACTGGATGAGTTGTGTTAAAGGGATAGCACAAAATTTGAAGCCCAGAAAAATGCATCCATCCATGATAAAAGTATTTAAGTCGGCTCTGGGGGGTTAATAAAGGCCGTCCGAAGTGAATCGATGGGTTTGTCAAGAAAAATATTCATATTTAAACTTTTTAAAGTAAAGTATCTAGCTTTCACCAGACCGCCTTCCGTATTCAACTTATTAAGAAAGTGTAACGCCTCTCACACTTCCGCTACGTCCGACGTCATGCCAGTAATGCCTTTTCCGCAAGTTGAATACAGAAGGCTGTCCGCTGGAAGCAAGATATTTGACATTATTCTGTGTTAAATATGGATATTTTTCTTACACAAATGCATCGATTTGCTTCAGAAGGCCTTTATTTACCCCAGAGCCATATAGATTGCATTTATAATGGACTGATGCACTTTTTTGGGCTGCTATTCACTGCCCTGGATTAGCCAGGACATTTTTTTATTTATATCTTGATTATATTTGTCTGAAAGAAAGTTATGCACAACTAGGATGGCTTGAGGGTGAGTAAATCATGGAGTCATTTTCATTTTTGAGTGAACTATTGTGGTTAATGTGAAGAGCTGTGACATTTCCAAAACAAGTTAAAAGCGGTTGACCAATCACACAATGGTCCAGCTGACCATTTAGAACAACACACTGCGCTTTTTAGGAGAGTAATAGAAAAATGAGTTCTTAAAAATCAAGAATGAAACCTATTCTAATAGACCCCAAAACAAAATTAAAGACATTGAGAAATGGCATAATAAGTCCCCTTTTATACCTCTTTAAAAAAGTGTTATGATCGTACTACCTTTGCATGGACAGGGCTTTCTACCTCTCCGACGATATGAGTGACGTGTGAGCTCATGAGATCCTCTTCATCACCATCATATGTGCAAAAATATTAAGGAGTACACTATCAGTCTAGAGGTTAAACACATTTGTTCACAATTTTCCTATTGATGCATTGGAACATGTGGGTAATGGGGGGAAGTGAAAGGATATGTGATAAGGTAGCGGGTGAGCTTCTTCTTTTCTGTAGCAGCCATGTTGTAGAAGTAGACATGAACACCTCTCATGAAGTCAGCCAACCCTGGTGTGCCCTGATATTTATGTGATGTAGTGGAGATTTCTGGTGACTTTGTAAGAACTTTGTTGCTACCAAAGGGACTGGAGGAGTGTGGGGATCCTGCTGCGGATGCTGCAGGTTGATGGAGTAGCCATGCATGTGGTGGAAGACACTGTAGAAGAGTGTGAAGTGGCTCGCCTATAATAGTAACTGAAAAACAAGTCAAGGATAATTCCTGTTTCTAATGCTGATATCAAATCTATTACTTCTAAAGTAATTAGAGTATTAATTTAGGGGGCTTTCACACTTGGCACATTTGATGTGGTCTGAATTTGATTTTGATTGTTCCTGGTGCTCCCCATTGCATCTGGTTTTACACTCGCTTCTTTCTTTTCATTCTCTTGAACACCAGTACATGTGCGTTTATCTTACTTAGTTGCTTTAATATGCATGTATTGTAAAGCGCTCCACAGTTCCAGTGCAACCGAACTCAGACCACCTCCTAATAGGTATTTTTGTGTTCGGTACCATGGCACACCCTCCAGTTCACATGACAGCTGTCAAATGATCAATTTTTCATGCAAACCGTGCTGTTCTGAACTAAACTGCCGGTGTGAAAGCACTCTTAGAGTACAGATATTACATTCTGTTGATGTATCTAGTCAAATGTCAAAGTTATACAAATAACTTATGGTTCAGTTCATTGTTTTTAGTAGTTCTTGGGTAGGATACATAGATGTGGAGATGCCTTTGGTGGCCAGGTGTTTACGAATGAGTCTCTCGGTCCCGTACCAATTGAAGCCTTTAGTGGAGTGACCAATTCGAGGCAGATGGACACTTGCTATTGAAGATAAGAAAAGGTTTAATATCAGAGGTTAAATACATCATTCATCAAGATACGAGTAAAAAACACATTCATCAAGTGCAGGGTTGGCCAGCTCTAGCCCTCTGGATTCACTTTCCTCTGGAGTTTAGATCCAACTCTAATAAACACATATGATCAAGCTAATCAAGTTCTTCAGGATTAAGCTACAGGCAGGTGAGTTTAAACAGGTTTGGAGCTTAAAAAAAAAAGGACGTTTTTTTCTGAATCTCTTTTCTTGAGATACAGGAAAATGTATCTCAGTGGCTAGAGTTGCCTAGCCCTGATTTAGAGTTTTGAAATAAATCTACTTCTTTAGAAGTCCCATCAAACCTAAATAATACTAAAATGTGTGTGTAGTGAACTTGGAATTTAAAACAGGTTTGCAGCGCAGATGTGTAATTCAGTGGCAGCTGTAATAAAACACCATGACAGTAAGATATATAGCCTTGTCGTTGCAACTAGCTCAAAATTCATGAATAACGAGTCCTGAGTACCCTTCTTTTGTTTGGCATCTCTGTAGATCTTCTTGAGGCCCTCATCCAAGGCAGAGAGCCGAATGCCTGACAACTTGTTGGCTTTATCCCTCTGCTGGGCAACTATGAGTGCCAGCTAGAGAGACAGGAGGCATAAAATGATTAAATGAATGATTAAAAATAATTAAAAGCAGTAGATTAAAGACAAAACAGCTTGCTGACTTACGTAGTCTCTTCCACTGAGCCTCGACTGTTTGTCATCAATAGGAAAAAGCAGAACATTCCCAAGTTCTAAGTCTGCAACCCAAAATGATCACTTTATTTTTACAGCTCTGGAAAAAATACCGCTGAGACCAAAAAAAAAAAAAGAGACCGCTGTATATCTTCTGCTCATTGCACTTAAATTTCGACCCAATCAGTCATGGGACGTTACAATATGTGTTGAGTAAGCTGTCAATTCTAATATTTTGTATTTATTGTATTGGTCAATATTCAATATAAAAATATCTATGATGCTGTCTGATATTGGATATTGAATTGTGAAAATAATTGTATTTCAAATAAATGCTGTTCCGTTAAACTTTCTAATCATCAAAGAATAAAAAAAGACAAAAATCAATTCTGACAGTTTTATCTAGAAAATCAGCTTGCAAGCAACCTTAGTATCCTGTATCCAGGCAATCAGTATTTATTATTTGTAAGGAATTAGACCTGTCTCAGCAAACTGGAAAAGTTTGTCACCTTTCATGTCGCCAGCCAACTCGTACTGCTTCCTCGGCTCATCTGATCTGAGCTCCAGTGCGGAGAACAATCCTCCTCTGCCCCAGTGTCCAGAGTCGTCTACACCAAACACACATCATATCATGCCATATGTTAAAGGGGTACTTCATCACTAGCAAAATGGGCTTTCAATAAAACTTGGCTGCCTATACAGTAGAAATAGCCTGGATGCCATCCGAATTCAGAATCTCCAGAAAAATTGGTGTTTGGGGGTAAAATGTGTTATTTTGGCAAAGGTTGCCTGCTAAAATTTGACTAATTCCTGAGTCTATATATCCAGGGTGCGAACTACGGGGGAGCTAGGGGGAGCTCGGCTCCCCTAAATAAGACATGGGCTCCCCTGAAAACGTGATTTGTGAAATTTTTGGGGGGTCTCACAAAATATTGACACTGTGTTATTTTGAGGTGCAATTTCAGTTTTGTGTAATGTAATCAACGTGGATTATTATTTGTAAAATTGCTAAAAATATATAATTAATTCATGCATGACGGCGACTTAAATCTAATTCACTTCAATAAAGATAACTATACATGCTGTTCTTGTCATGACCATCAAGGTGTGGTGGCGCTGCGGTGAAAATTCCACTCATGTTAGTTTTTTTCTACGAATCTTTGCGTTGACATGTACTAAACTGTTCAGCACATGTCAACGCAAAGATCCGTCGAAAAAAACAAACGAATATCCACTTCTTGATCTTGGATTTCTGGACGAACAGCAAAGGAAGCTGACCCCAGGCCTCTGTGGTCGATTCTGTGTTAAGGCATGTTATTCCCAATTATCTGTTGTGGCTGGTTTGATATAGGTATGTGTGACTATCGATGTCTTAAGCCTAGTTGAACGGAGGAATTATGGTATTCTTCTGTAGCCTGACGAGTAACTTTAACCGTTGTTCATGTGAACTCAAAGACAGCCGGATGCTTTGTTTATAGACTATTTGTGGGTGGCTTTTTGACCTATCAATTCGTGTTTTTTTTCCCTTTATTAAAATCAAAGATGTTCTTCAATGAGTGTATATTAAGAGCAGGGACACGTTTGTGTGCATTTTATTTTGTGATTTCACCGGAAAGAATAGAGTCTCTCTCCGCAATGGCATTAAGTGATATATTGACACGCTCGTCTGTGTGTGAAGGAATATACAAGTCCTCGCACGCAGAACCTTTTACTGTATATGCGCGCAACATATACTGTATATGCCAAGGCTAATCCCACCAGTCAAAGTCAAATGTGGAATAATCAATATGTTGACAGCAGTCTTCTGTCAGTGAGATGTTTCTGTTATAGGCCAACTTGGCAACCCCGTTAAGGTTTTAATAGAGACATACCAACACAGTGCACAATGATGACATCTTCTTGATCAGCCTGAGGGCGAGTTACATCACCCAACACATAGTGAATGCCTGTGTGATCTGAATCAGTGGAGCTCCAACTGATATCATCCTCCTCATCCATTTCTTCACCCTCACTGTCAACACTTGGCAAGCACATCGAACTGTAGCCACACGAGTCCCACCATGCCATCCTGCCATTGAAAAACAAAGATTTACATACAATTTCCAAGCTAAAATTTTACTGGTCAAAAATGTGAATGCCACAATTTGTTTACTTCTTCTTGTAATTTAGTTCTTCCTGTTGCTTTTTCCTTTCTTCCTGTAGCTTTGCCCTCTTTGCAGCAGCTTCTTGTCTCTTCTGACGTCTCTGTTCTAACTCTGATTCTGTAAGAGGTCTCTTCTTCCTCCCTTGGTCTATCAAGGGTCCAGCCAGGGACACCTGATAAGCAGTGACAGACATATGTTTTGGTTAAATTTAAGTCAATGAATATTTTATATTATATATATATATATATATATATATATATATATATATATATATATATATATATATATATATATATATATATATATATATATATATATATATATATATATATATATATATATAAATCTAAAATACTGTCACTTTTGATTAATGTAACATGTCCTTGGTTGAATAAAAATTTTAAAAAAAGGAAAAAGAAAATACTGACCCAAATTATTTAATTTAAAGGGGTCCTATAATGCCCCTTTTTACAAGATGTAAAAAGTCTCTGATGTCCTCAGAGTGTGTATATGACGTTTTAGCTCAAAATATTCCACAGATATTTTTAATAGCATTTTAAAATTTCACTTTTTGAGTGAGCAAAAACGTTTGTGTGTGTGTTCCTTTAAATGCAAATGAGCTGCTACATCCCCTTTCAAGAAAACAGTGGAGCTTTAAGAGCTTGTGTTATCAGCTCAGATTACGCAAACTGTCCAGCCTTTTATGTTCAAACCGGAGTCGGACAATGATAGAGAGAAATGACAATATGTAGAATGCAACAGGAAGTTTCTGAATGGGTAGTTGATGAATTTATGTAGCTGATGTGGAGTTAACTATCTTCAAGTAATTGATTAGCATATTCTGTCATGATAATCTATAAAATCGCTCATGTAGGAACTGTTTTAAGATTCCTCCAGAGCCAGAGAATATATGCTGCATGAAGATAGAACAGGTATAGTTTAGTTTAATTACAGTTTTAACGTATGGTGTCATATCACTTTTATGACATATTGCATTTGTGTTACGTACTGCATTGCAATAAATGTGAAAAGACGGGTGTGACGGCTTGAGCAGACTTCCAAATGTGCTTGACTACAACATCTCTTCCTCTTCTCTAAAGCAGCCCAACATGGCCTTACCCCCTTTGTTGTGTGTTCCTGGGGGCAGGGTTTATGTGAATTTTAGGTTTAGTGATGTCACTAACCCACTAACCCGTAAATAAGCTTGTTGTAGTCCCTACCAGCTGTTTGTTGTAGTACTTAAAAAGTGATTTCTTTATAAGAAAATATCTCTCTTTGCGTTTATGCTCAAATAGCAACATTACACACTAAATAAAAATCATAATCAAGCACCAAATAAATTTACCCCAGCTTTGTTACGAAGTACGCGGCCCTTCTTTCCAGCATCCTCTAGATCAGGTAACTGCTTCTGAAGTAATAGTTCAAAGGTCTTCTCATCCTCTACACTGGGGTCTTTAGAGTAGTCCTTTCCCTCAAAGTAGTACATGTGGTCTTGAGGTCAGGAAACACATTAACAGTTCATTTCATTCTCATTTTCAAGTGCCAGTTATAACAAGATTACTGAAAAAAAACTAAGTGTTGTACTTTGACCCTCCATGCCCTCATCTTCCTCTTTATCGCTCTCATTAAGTTTGACACGCTCTTCATCCGTAAGCCATCGCCCATCTTGAGACTGCCCAAGGATCATCCTGATGTCCACATCTTGGATAGAGCTCTCCTCTGACGACAGCAGTTTATCCACACCAAACTTCAGGATCTCACTCAACTAGATTAGTGGGGATATAAAAGACAGCGTACTCAAAAACTGTTAATGTGTGCAGTTTCACAATAAGCGAAACCACAAGTGCACAAAAGATATGTACCAGGAAGCAGTGCACAGAAATGAGCTTAAGAGATAAGATGAGGAGTAAGAGGACGTGTGTCTCTACCTGAAGACCTGAAGTTGCGGCTTGAGCCTGGTCCAGTAGAGAAAAACGCCCCTCCTCAATCACTGTGTCTGTGAGACGTAGTTTAGACACAGCACGGGAATATATGATCTCTTCTACACTATCTCTACCGAGGAGCCGGATCACTTTAACAGGCCTGCACACAATGAAAAGATGAGAATCGATCTACATGGTCAAGCAAAGTGCTCTTAACAGGGGACATTTAAAGCATGTTCAAACAGGACAATTAAAATGTCAATTACATTTTGGTCTGGTCCTCAAACAAAACCATTACATGGACCACTTTTGTGGCACTTATTTATTTTTTATTCATGACACATCAAAACTAGCTGGAAAAACACAGAATATGTGCTTTGCCAGTGGAGTACCTTGTTTGGCCAATCCTGTGGGCTCTGGCTGCTGCTTGTAGGTCATTCTGTGGGTTGAAATCACTGTCCACAAATATTACAGTATCTGCTGCTGTTAGGTTCATTCCAACCCCTCCTAAAAACATGAAACAAAGGTGCTTGACAGTCAGCAAATACAAGTGCGCAGTTCAAAGGGGCTCGGAAATATTTTTAAAGTATTTGAACGTATCATGCTCACTTTGTTTGTTTGATTCGAAATACAGTAAAACAACAAAATTGTGCAATATTATAACAATTTAAATAACTGTTTGAATACATTTTTAAATGCAATTTATTTATATGATGGCAAAAACCAAATTTTTACTCATTACTCCAGTCTTCATTGTCACATTGCAATATGCCGATTTGGTGCTCAAAAGTGTTATTTTAGTATCATTGAAATACTATTATAGTTTGTATTAATATTTTGAGTTAGTTTTTATTTTTATTTTCAATTTATTTAAAAGGTTCAGATATTTTGTAAGACGTATTATTAATGTCTATATATATATATATATATATATATATATATATATATATATATATATATATATATATATATATATATATATATATATATATATATATATATATATATCTTTTTTCTTTATTAATTTAGTTTTAGTTTCTGTAAACTATAATAACCCTGGTGCTCAGGTAACAGTATTATAGTCACAGCTGAAAACAGTTGTACTGCTTTATATTTTTGTGGAAAGCATGATTCTTTGAGGATTTTATATGATCAATATAAAGTTCAAAAGAATAGCAATTATTTGGATAGAAATCTTTTGTAACATTATAAATAAATATAATAAATACATAAATATAAATATAATGTTACATTTGATAAATGTAATCCATCCTTGCTCAATAAAAGTATTAAATGCAGGTGAATTGTAGTGTGTATACTGCAAAGAGTTCAAATAAAATTATAGAGTGGAAGTGAGGCTGTAATTATAATATGAGCAGCTCTAAAAAAAAAAAAAAACTAAAACAGCCTAAGATGAACAATCTCTCTTTAAATAACCACCATCTCATACAGAGACACAGTTGCAATGCATATTCTCAATAATTATGCATTATATTTTGTCACGATTTTCGGTTTTCAATTACTGGTGTCTGTCTAAAAGATGCAAATAAGATTTTAATATGGCCAATTTTGCAACCTTGAATGGTATTCATATAATACTTTAAATATTATATGAAGTAACTAATACAAAAATGGAGTGTGAATTTCAGATTGGTTTTTCCAGACTGTGAACTCACCAGCTTTGGTGCTAAGGAGGAATATAAAAACATCTTTGGTGCTGAAGTTTTTAATAGCTAGGTTACGTTCCTCTCCCCGTACTGAGCCATCCAAACGCTCATAACTGTAACCTGCAGAGAAGTAGGAGGGACCAATCAGAGCTGGCAGTTACACGGCCGGTAGCACATTAACACACACGCAACAGCAAACACAGGATGTGATGCTAAACCCACATTAACTGCTCTAGATAAGAGGGCCAGATTACTAGGAGAACATGTAGGGTATGGTTACATAAATGTTCCAGATTGAGAAGAAACACAAAGCTAATACAACTTTTTTTTAAATGAAAGTCTTGAGCGAGCACATTGTGGTAAAATTACATTGTTTGTGATTTCACTTTCATTTCATCATTTAAAGTTTTTTTTTGTTTTTTTGCTTGAGTATATAAAAAAAGAAAAAGTAAGCAGTAAGCACTTTGATCTGTCATGCACATTGTGAGACCACAGGTTAATAAGTAAAGGTGAAGGCTCTGACAGACCCAAAGTGTGTCTTAGTACCTCTGTACTCCAAGTAATCTTGCAGAATATCCAGCATCCTGGTCATTTGAGAGAACAGAAGAACATGATGGCCCCTGAAAATGGTGACAAACACATCTGTTTTATATCACCAAATTAATAAAACACATTAAAAGCTATACAAATGTAACGTCTGCCCCTAGGGTAACTTAATAAAAATGAATACAATTATTTTTTAAATATGGTTCAAGGCACTGGCATACACATGGATACAGGACATCTTATCAAAGTGGATGGATTTTTTTTAAGGTTTGCCGTTTTGGATGAACCAACATTTTTCTTATACGTTGTGACAGCGTGAAACCACCCACAGTCTGAGCTACTTTTCACAGTGTACGGATATGATGTGACACATGGGTGAATTACATACACCGATCAGGCATAACATTATGACCACTAACAGGTGAAGTGAATAGCACTGATTATCTCTTCATCATGGCCCCTGTTAGTGGGTGGGATATATTAGCCAACAAGTGAACATTTTGTCTTCAAAGTTGATGAGATAGAAGCAGGAAAAATGGGCAGTCTCCAAAACTGCAGCTTTTGTGGGGTGTTCTCAGTTTGCAGTGATCAGGATCTATCAAAAGTGGTCCAAGGAAGGAATAGTGGTGAAACGGTGACAGGGTCATGGGCGGCCAAGGCTCATTGATGAACGTGGGGAGTGAAGGTTGGCCCGTGTGGTCCAATCAAACAGATGAGCTACTGTAGCTCAAATTGCTCAAGAAGTTAATGTTGGTCAGAGTGCCCATGTTGACCCTTGTTCACCACCGAAAGCACCAAAAGTGGGCACTTGACCATCAGAACTGGACCACGGAGCAATGGGAGAAGGTGGCCTGGTCTATGTTTTCTTTTACATTACGTGGATGGCCGTGTGCGTTGCTTAACTGGGGAACACCAGGATGCACTATGGGTAGAAGGGAAGCTGGCAGAGGCAGTGTGATGCTGTGAAACCTTGGGTCTTGCCATCCATGTGGATGTTACTTTGACACGTAACCCTACCTAAGCATTTTTGCAGACCAAGTATACCCTTTCACGGAAACGGTATTCCCTGGTGGCTGTGACCTCTTTCAGCAGGGTAATGTGCCTGCCACAAAGCAAACATAGTTCAGGAATGGTTTGAGGAGAACAACAACGAGTTTGAGATGTTGACTTGGCCTCCAAATTCCCCAGATACCAATCCAATCGAGCATTTGTGGGATAGGGTGAACAAACAAGTCTGATCCATGGAGGCCCCATCTCGCAACAAGCAGGACTTTAAGGATCTGCTGACATCTTGGTGTCAGATACCTCAGAAAGGTTAAAATATTAAATGCTATTATATGATGCTTAAACAGTTTGGAAGGTATTTTACATTGCTGTAGGCCAAATATGACTAAAAGAAGCCAAGTGTAATTCAGAAAGTGAAACTTCAGTTTCATGATCAATTGATTGTGGTAACAATCTCAATATCTATCTATATACCAGTTACATTGAAAGGAAGCTAGACTTTTGGTAAACAAGACAAACCCCTCCTGAAGATACGCCAGCATTGTGTCCAACAGAGAGAGCTTTCCACTGGCCTCAACTAAATGTTCCCCCATCTCAAACGGTTCTGGTTCCACACCTTACGTGGAAATAGTGCAGAATAAAGACAATTAGATAAATAAATATGCTTACCATGGAAAATCATAGAAAGTGGTAAAGTGATTACCATCAAACAAGTACGGATGGTCCACACATTTCCTGAGCTGCATTAAAACATTCAGAAGTCTGGTCTTAGTGCTTTGATCTGTCCTAAAGGCATCTGAAAATATTAAGCAGAGAATGAACACATCCTTTTGTTGCTAAAGTATTACATTTTGTTTGTTGTGAAATTATCTATGACAGCCTTACCAAGGTCTCTCATCAGAATGGCTTTATAGTATCTCTTCTGAAGAGCAGACAACCCATGAAAAACCACAAGTTCAGTCTTCTTGGGCAGTTCGGCTGCCACTTCGGCTTTAACTCTGCGTAGCAAAAAAGGCTGGAGCACTCGATGAAGCTCATCGGCTGCAGACAAGAACAACCATGTTACAAACTCCCTGACAAGGTCATCTGAGTACAAATATGAGAATTTATGATCTTTATCCTCTGATAGCCTGGGGCAAATCAAGTAGACATTATCTATTCTGACATCTTTTTTATGCTCCGCCATATTTATGGGTTATTTTCTGAAGTAGTTAGTTTGGCACCAGATGTGTCCAATCAGATCCGTCACTTAGAACAGCTTTATCTGTGCTCTTGTGAGAAGCAGAACAAAATTATTTAAGTTTGTAAATTTTGCAGGTACAGTCATGTCACAGTAATTTTCACTATAAACAGCAATTAAAAGCTATTTAAAAAAACATGACTGTTTAAATAAAGCCCTGAAGGTCAATGATGGTATGTACATTAGATATTTAACATTTGCTTAAGCCAACAACCATCATGAAACAGAAGTTGCGATAGTCTTTGTCCTGAATGAAACAGCTTCAGAAAATAGAAAAAAAAAAAAAATGGAGGGATGGCCTGATTTTGTTCATATAGAATTGATTTTCAAACTGAAACCATGAAAGTTGGTGATGCCATACCAAGGACAGGTTGAGTCTGTACGTCTGCATAGGCACTAACAAAGTCCTCAACGGCTTCAGGGAGAAACAGACTGGGCTGGATGAAGGTGAGGAGGGAATACACTTCTTGCAAGTTATTCTGAATGGGAGTGCCTGTCAACAGCACTCGAAAACCCACTGTAAACTGAGAAAAATCAAATGGCAGATGGCAGTTAATACCAGGGGAAAGCTGAAAAATTGACAGGCAGGGCTAGGTTTATCATCAAGGGTTTTAAAAATTGACAGTGACAATAAAAACAATCAAACCAATAAAGCATGTCCATATTAAAATGCAATTGTGGAACCTCTTTGAGAGTTTGGTGCAGTAATGATTCCTGGTTCTTAAGCCGGTGAGCCTCATCGACAACTAAAATCTTCCATTTCCAGCTGTGGGAAAAAAGTGGAGTGGTACATACGAATATGAATCGAAATATGCAGTCACTGTTCTAATATGCAGTTCACGTTATGGGCAATAACTGATAAATATAAAACAATCTACAGTTATGTCTTAATAAATAAAAATGAACTTCAAAAATATTAACTTTAAAGCCACAATGTCTTTTTTTGCCGCGCGAGGTCGCTTAATCAAAAGTGTAGCTTGATGACGCCTTGATTTTGCAGAGCTTTTATTAAGCCACATGTGACCGCTTTCACTTCTTCCGCTCATGCACGTGGGTTAACGCAGCGCTGTTTTATCATATTAGATACATTGTGTTGAAAGTTATGTTGTAATGCTACTCTAAGCGTTGTACACACTGCAGTAAGGTAGATCAATATTAGGCATGGTAAAACATAGTACTCACAGTAAATCAAGAGAACGAGATTTACTGCTTTAATTTACTATGCGTTTTATTTGACAGGTGAACAGCTGTTTCCGAAACTGTTTTGCTCACCTAATAAAACATGGTTACTACAAAATAAAATCGAGGGTAAGGCAGGTATGATGTCATTGATAAGTGACGCAGGGACATGGTCCTTGTCCCGTTAAAATTACTTATTTCTCTGGATTTAAACAATCCTGAAAACAATTGAGATAATGTGGACACAAGTCAACAAAATTAATTTTAAAAAATTCTAGTGGTTTCTAAATATTTGAATCAAAAATCTTACATTATATGCCTTTAAAGGTAATTTTGAACATAAAAAAGGGCAAATGAGCATGAAGAAATAAATATTTAATAATTAAAAAAAAAAAAACAATACATCTCCAATTATCGCTGATAATGAAATGGAAAAAAGAAAAAGGTTTAATATCACCAAATAATCAATATGGGCCCGGATTCACAGACAAGCCTTAGATTAAGCTCAGAAGTAGGCCATAGTTAAATGAGGACATTTAAGTAGCTTTTATCTGTTATTTACTGTGCCTTACAAACATGCATTACTGTGTATCTTGAGACAAAACAATGACATGTCTAGTTGCTTTCCGTTAAAACAGCTCAAACATCCACGGGACGTTCACCCATTTTTTGGTAACTTAGTTCACCCAAAAATGAAATTTATGCCATTAATGACTCACCCTAATATTGTTTCACACCCGTAAGACCTCCGTTCATCTTAGGAACACAGTTTAAGATATTTTATATTTAGTCTGAGAGCGTAGGCACACTATACTGTCCATGTCCAGAAAAAATAATAAAAACATCCTCAAAGTAGTCAATATGTGACATCAGTTAGTTAATTAGAATCTCTTGAAGCATCAAAAATACATTTGGGTTCAAAAAAAGCAAAAATTCAGCATTGTCTCCTCTTCCACGTTTGTTTTTAAACCTCAAATAAAGATTCAAACGGTCATGAATCAGCGGATTTATTCATAATTTGGATCGCGTTAAACTGCCAAACTGCTGAAATCAAGTGACATTGGCGGTCTGAATCATAAATCAATACACTGATTCATGATCGTTTGAATCTTTATTTGAGGTTTGAAAACAAACGCGGAAAAGAAGACAATGCTGAATAAAGTCGTAGTTTTTGTTATTTTTGGACCAAAATGTATTTTCGATTTAACTATTTCCGAATTAACTAACTGATTTCTCATATGACTACTTTGATGATGTTTTTATTTTCTTTCTGGACATGGACAGTTACATACGCTGTTGGACTAAATAGTAAATATTTTAAACTGTGTTCTGAAGATGAACGGAGGTCTTACGGGTGTGGAACAACATTAGGGTGAGTCATGACATCAATTTCATTTTTGGGTGAACTAACACTTTAAGCCTTGTCTGTGAAACTAGGCAATATTGTATTAATATTGTCATTTAATTACATCTCTGTGTAGCAGAACTGTGTCATTTATATAAAGTTTCATAATATATCTGTTCACCAACGTAGATTACCTTTTCAGGAATCTGGCATCCTTGAGGCACATCTATTAAATACAATAGAGAAATATTTCACATTTTAAAAAAAGTGCAAATACTTTGAAAACAACTATTTGAATGTAGTTACCATGGATGTATCCTCTGAAAACAGGTGCACTAACCTCATAGGTGGTGAGAAGAATATGGAAGTGTTTGCCATTTTTGAGCTCTTCCTGGAGTTCTGCCCTTCTCTCTTTATCCCCAGTGTAACAGAGCACGGAAAGACTGGGACAGAAGCTTAAAAATGGAAAATAAGAGAACCTTAACTAATCTTTCATGTGAAGTTGAAGCTTATATTGCCTTCAAGGTATAGTTCATATGCTACTGTCTCCATCTAGTGACAGTGTCAACATACTGTCTTTTAGGTCAAATCAGTTCATGCTAGATTATTCAGTCATTCATAAAGTGGAATATAGTTTCTCAGTCCTGTAAAAGTAACAAATCAAGATTACATCATGAAATGTAAGTTGACATAGTATTTTTTTTTAATAGAGTGGCGCAGATATGACGTTACTTTTAATGCCAAAAAGTAGTTCGCATTTTAACACTTCCGGTTGCCTCGTCCAAAAGTCAATGTTTTTAAAAAAAGGGGGGGATTTTGATTAAATGGCTGAAATAAGGTCTGTGGTAAAGACAAGCTCAAAACACTTTCACGTTTTGCTCTACAACATCAATATTACCTTACACGTGATTTTTTAAAAGCCTTAAAAAGCCTTCTTTTTGATTTTGTCTATTGGAAATTGATTGAATGGTTGGATCATTGTGGTTTGAGGTTGGTTTGATCTCATGTGAGTGACAGGTTGAAACTCATTATCAATGATGTCATTGCAGTACTGAGGGGAAGTTATTTTGATTAAAGATTGCAAGGACACATGAACATGATATACACAGATAAACAATTTATAATAAATACTGCGAAATTCTACAACAAACAAGAAGTGTCCATTTTTATTCCACACATTGACTTTTATACACTGACCACACAAGTCTGATCTATATACCAGCATTCCTTACCGCTCCAACTCTTGTCTCCAGTTCTCCAAAACTGATAAGGGACAAAGCACAAGGAATGGTCCGTTCATCTTAAGGCATCCTCGAGCATATGCCAGCAAAGAGATGGTCTACAGCAGAGGATGACATCTCACTTATCTGACATCTTGGAACAAATCATTGACTTAAAAGCAAGCAATATAAGCATTGTCAAACCCATCACATTACTAACCTGACAAGTCTTGCCCAGACCCATCTCATCACCAAGGATGCAGCCCTGCTGGTTCTTCATGCACTGTGACAGCCACCTCACTCCATCTACCTGATAAGACCTCAGATGAATTGCTGTAAGAAAGAGCGGAGATAAAGTATTGTAGTGCTGTTTGTAAGAAACCTTAGATTTAGAAAATGCCAAACCAGAAAATGGACATTCAAAGCCTTTCTTACTAGTCATATTAACGTACCACATGACAAGCCAACCATGCCCAAAAATGTTGTGCGATTCAATGGATGCTTAAAGTTTCCGTAAATGGCGTCAGGAATAAATGAAATTTAAGTAATAAATAGTACCATTGATTGGAATTAAATTATGTGTTGGAAATAGTCAAGTATTCAGGTTCAAGTGTGCTCAATGATTTGCATACTATCTAGGCATCCTACTGAAATAAGCAGCTTAGGTTGAGACACGGCCACTCCATTTAAATCTCCATAAAAGAAAGAAGCTTTTTTTTATTATTACACGTCGTATGTGCAATATTTTCATGCAAAAATGAAAAAAATAGCCACATAAATACTTGTCTGTAATTATTATAAACATATTAGAAGCTATCCATTCACACTTAACGTTACCTCCTAGTCCCCATTTTTTCAAGTCACTCTCCTTTAGTTCCGATTTGTCCTTTTCTGGTATGTTGCTCCGGACTGCTTTTAGAAATATTGACATTGTTGTGGTTTAATTAAGTTTAATTTAAGCCCTCTATAATTTTCCACACTTTATTCAGTCGAATATTAAAGTTATAGTAGGTTGCGCGCTCCAGAGGAGTTTGACGTGAATTTCGGCATTACTACTTCCTGAAACAGTGAGTGGGCGGGAACCAAGGAAGACGTCATCCAATGAGTAGTCGGAATTGTAATTACGTATCCGTTAGTTAACTTTAAAGGCCCCATTGTTAAAAAGGGGGGAAAATATTAAGAAGAAAATATAAAGTAAAAAAAAGTCTGCCTTCAAAACCAATCCAAGTCACGTATGTGTAATGCAAATATTAAATCCACAAGTCCCGGCAGATACTTTTTATACAGTTAATGCAAAACACAATTATTTAACAATTATAAAAGTTTTTTTTTTTATTCAATTACATTCATATTAATTTGTATAGCGCTTTTCACAATGCGTATTGTTTCAAAGCATCTTCACAGAAAATGGATGCATCTACATTACAATTTAAAGTGGTTTAACAATAAACAAAAGCACAAAATGTAGCTGATAAAACTTGTCTTTATTTACAGGGTGTTATCATTAAACAACATTAAGACAAAGGTAGAGAAAAATAGAAAGTGCAACTTTCAAAAGTCACCCCCAAAATATTTGTTTTTATAAATATACATTTTCAGGTATCTTACAATCTTTCCTAACTGTTTTACAACATAATTTATACCATTGAAACAGGGAGTAGAAAGTCCCTGATGATGAAAGGCCAAACCTCAGCCTCTTCATTTCACACACATGGAGCACAGCATGGAGAAAAACTTCAGGACAGCATCTCTGGTCAAGGTAAAGAGAATGTAAGGCCTTATAAAAGATGTCTAGACTCAATATTATAAAACAACCAAGCCTGTGCATGATTACCACTATCATATACCAGATTTACCTGCAAAATAGAATCTAATACAACAAAAACTACACATCTGTAAATGTCAATCTGGTAAAATCTAATACTGTGCAATTCCAGACTTACCTTGCGAAAGAAATGTAAGACAGGCTATACCTATAGAGAAGAAAAATTTTAATTGATAAAATGTATTTCAGGACAATAATAAACACTGGGTGCTGGGTGCTACTGGTTTAAATAATTTACTTAATATATTAAATTAAATATTTAATCTAAAATTTTACATTGTGTCAATGGAAACTTACCATGCAAATGCAATGGTTTGTAGAATGACAAACAGCAAACAGAGTGCAAAGATCTTCCACTGCGACATAGAGATTAGTGTTAATAAAAATATTTAAAAAATAATACTAAACCATCTGATTCAAACAATTTGAAATACGCAATAAGGATAGACTAGAACTCACCCAAAAAGCTGCACAGAGTGTGAGAACCAGACATGTCTATAGACCACAAAATGAAAAGTGGAACTCTTAATACCCGAACCAAAATACTGTAATCAGAATCTGTATGTAACTGGCATCTAAAGGTTGCACATAAATTAAATATATACATATACGTGTGTGTATATATATACACACATATATTAGTCAGCCACCAATTGTGCAAGTTCTCCCACTTAAAAAGATGAGAGAGGCCTGTAATTTTCAACATAGGTACACTTCAACTATGAGAGACAGAATGAGAAGATCCAGAAAATCAGTCTAATTTTTTTAAGAAATTATTTGCGAATTGTGGTGGAAAATAAGTATTTGGTCAATAACAAAAGTTAATCTCAATACTTTGTTATATACCCTTTGTTGGCAATGACAGAGGTCAAATGTTTTTACACACTGTTGCTTGTTGTTGGCCTATTCCTCCATGCAGATCTCCTCTAGAGCGGTGATGTTTTGGGGCTTTTGCTGGGCAACATAGATTTTCAACTCCCTCCAAAGATTTTCTATGGGGTTGAGATCTGGAGACTGGCTAGGCCACTCCAGGACATTGAAATGCACCCCAATGCTTCACAGTAGGCATGGTGCAACTCAGCATTCTCTCTCTTCAAAACACGACAAGTTGTGTTTTTACTAAAGAGTTCTATTTTGGTTTCATCTGACCATATGACATTGTCCCAATCCTCTTCTGGATCATACAAATGCTCTCTAGCAAAATTCAGACAGGCCAGGATATGTACTGGCTTAAGCAGGGGTACACGTCTAGCACTGCAGGATTTGAGTCCCTGGTGGCGTAGTGTGTTATTGATGGTAGCCTTTGTTACTGATGGTCCCAGCTCTTTGCAGGTCATTCACTTTTTTTCTGGTATCCTTTGAAAGCTCTTTGGTCTTGGCCATAGTGGAGTTTGGAGCCTGACTGTTTGAGGTTGTGGACAGGTGTCTTTTATACTGATAATGAGTTCAAACGGGGGCTATTAATAGAGGTAACGAGTGGAGGACAGAGCAGCCTCTTAAAGAAGTTGTTACAGGTCTGTGAGAGCCAGAAATCTTGCTTTTTTGTAGGTGACAAAATCCTTATTTTCCAACATAATATGCAAATAAATTCTTTAAAAATCAGACAATGTGATTTTCAGAATTTATTTCTCATAGTTGAAGTTTACCTATGATGAAAATTACAGGCCTCTCTCATCTTTTAAGTGGGAGATCTTGCACAATTGGTTACTGACCATTTGTTTACTTGTTTGCCCCACTGTATCATATATAAATATTTTTTACATGACATATGCCAATAATTCAAAGTTGTGTAACTCAAAATTCTTTGAGTTATTTCAAAGTGATTTTAAAGGACTTCCAAAATGAGATGTATATCCAAATGAAACAGGATATGTAATGAGAAAACAGAATGTAGCATTAAAACTATTAACATTATTACTATCTATCTTTTAAGTCATTATTACTTACTATCATAACAACTGTAGCAAAGGCTCTGGTCTTGTCACACATGCGTTTCAGCTGTTTCATTGGTCCCATCAGAAACATGGTGCTGGGGATGGGTTCAAATTAAACCGTCATCAAAATATAATAAAAATTAGAACATTTAAATTGCTATAGCTTGTCAACCCACCTTATTAAGGAGCATATGTTGCCAAATGTGTAAAATACAATGAAGATAATAAATCCTATTTTGGGAATAAATAAACAACATACTCCCTGAAGAAAGAAAGAAAAAAGCCAGTTATTAATATAGTCTTTAATAATCGCAAAGTTTGACCAAATAATATAAGAAAGAAAACGAGTTTATTTTCTAAACTTCTCACTCTCAAAATATGTGGATGCACATTACAATGGCATTTCATCTCATTCCAGAGCAGGTCAAACCGGTGGCACAGCTCTGCTTCCAAACATATTCCTCCAACTCATCGCCTAGCCCTTCTCAACAGTAAGGAAGTTACCTATTTTTAAAATCCCGTGTAACTAAAATCCAACTGGTTAAATTTTAAGTCACTGACCAAGACACTGCACACTACTCCGATGACCATACAGGCGAGGAATCCTTTCACGCGCGTCCCCCATCCCAGCGTGGACGCTTCATTCGCCGCCTTGAGTGAGAGGACAACTGTGATTAAGTTTTCTTCTTCTTCAAATGTTAAGTTGGAATGTCGTTACGTGCAAATCAGCGTCATATTACTATGCTTATATTTGTGTTTAAATGTCTTAATTAAAGATCCTTATTAAGATTTATAGTAGAATAAAGAGTGACTTACCTGCAGTATATTTCTGTCATTGTTTCCATCATGACCACCCAGAACTGCTCTGAGTTTGTCCATTACTGTACATTCAATTCTCCGTATTAACTGAATCAATTCAATCTAACTCCCTGACAATGTGTTGTTTGTCTCATTGTCCAGCTGGCACTCTCGCCTTGACATCACTCCTGCTTACCTTTGTCTTTTGCAAATTGAACATTATCATATTTTGCTCAAGCACGCCACCTACTGGTGCTTCTCACCAGTGCACTAAAAGTAGCTTAGTATACAAATTAGTATAGACAAATTTTGGTCTAAACTATAGCCTATATATTTTCAATGTACTATCTATCTATCTATCTATCTATCTATCTATCTATCTATCTATCTATCTATCTATCTATCTATCTATCTATCTATCTATCTATCTATCTATCTATCTATCTATCTATCTATCCATCCATCCATCCATCCATCCATCTATCCATCCATCCATCCATCCATCCATCCATCACTGCACACTGTTATAGATTAATAAAATATTTTATTGGGAAAAGATTTGTTTTTAGAAAATGTCTTCAAGTCAAATTAAATTAATCAATAAATGCATGTGTTAAGATACTCTAATAAAAAGATTTCACATACAATGGCCACTCCTGATTTTCCCCCCTTTTCTTTTCCGAAGAATATCGTGGCACAAACAAATACAACAGACTGGGGAATTGTCATGGCTGTCAAGAATTGTCAAGAAAATACCAAAGTGTCATCATTTGATGACTGAAAAGTGACTTACAAACCCCCAAATCCTAGGGGCAATAAAATATAATCATTTCAGAATGTACAGTAGATCATATAGTCCCACTAAAAACAATATGATAAAAATATGATATTCTCTGTCCTTAAGTGACAACATATACTGACAAGGCACACAAAGAAATTACTTAAATTTACACATTATTGCATCAAAGAGAAAATTATGTAATTAATAACAAATAATAGTAATGGTGTACATAATGACCCAAGAATAATCGATACATCATATTTGATTGACTTAATCCAAACTACAGAAAATAATCAAGTTTTAACTAATTTCTCACAGATGTTGGTCCTGAGGTGCATCAGAGAAATGAAATGTAAGTGATATAATGAAATAAAAAGGAATGACCACATGAGATAAGATTGTTGTATCTGTGGAGTGATCATCATACTGGGAACATGAGCGAGTCACTTTGTAGCAGTTTGATGAAAGAGATCTTGGAAGGCAAGACTGCCACTGTTTTTCATCTCTCATCTGCTCTGCAGGAAATTAAGACAAAGCTAATATTTAGTGACAAAGCCTCCCTGTTACTATCTATCTCTCACATTCTGTCTCCATATTTGTCTTTGGTCTGAGTCCCAAATGCATTTGGATGCAGGGATGAACGTGTAAATATGATAAACACTCATAAAATCTCGTCTTCAGACTCTACTTCCTTTTCCCTTGGTTTCAAAAGCCCCATTTCCATGGGTGGCATCCTCCTCAGTCTGGAACGCACAGCACTGGAAGGAGAACAATGGAGATAAATGACAAATGTATGTTTTTTTTTCTTTTTTTTTCTTTTTTTTTGAGTCTTACGATGCACACCAAGGCTGCATTTATTTGATTAACAATACAGAAAAAAACCCAGTAATAATGCGAAATATATTATTACAATTTAACATAACTTTTCTATTTTAAAACATAAGTAATTAATTCCTATGATGCCAAAGCTGAACATGTTTTCAGCAGCAATTACTCTAGTCTCAGATGATTCTTTAGAAATTAGAAGGTTTTTTTTTTACCCGAAAAGAAAATTCTGTCATTAATTGTCATTAATAATAAATTAATTTTTCTGTCACAAAAATTATTCTCGTCGCTTCACATGGACTATTTTAACAATGTCTTTCCTACCTTTCTGGGCCTTTAAAAGTGTTAATTAAATTACTGTCTGTGGAGGGGTCACAGAGCTCCCGGATTTCATCAAAAATATCTTCCATTTGTGTTTTGAAGATGAACGAAGGTCTCACGGGTTTGGAACGACATGAGGGTGAGTAATTAATGACAGAATTTTCATTTTTGGGTGAACTAACTTATTAATGAATCCTTGCTAAATAAAAGTAGTTATTTTTTTAATTTCTGACCCTAAACTTTTGAATGGCATTTTAAGTTCCTTTAGTTCTTTTTATGTTTTTGTATTTCATGTTAGAATGGATAGAATATGTCATGCTCACCATAGAACAGACCAGTACACTATAGCTACAGTGAGCAGTGCAAACGCGAGGTGCCAGCAGTAGCATAATGTGACGAACATAACATTGTCATGGTCTGTCTGATCCCATTTCACTTGACTAGGCGAGTACAACACAAAACCAATCTAGAAAATACAAGAAAAAGAGAGTTAAACAGTGTTGAGTCAAAATGATTTATGTATGCACTTTTGCACGTACACGTAGGCACATACACTGACCTGCCAGAACCAGCTGCCCTGAAGTACGGTGAGAGTGGCTCTGAGCAGTTCTAGTATAATATTCCCCCTGTGGAAAACCTCCAGAAGGCAGATGAAAGCTTGTCCAAAGATGGCATAGAGGAGAAGAGTGTGCACATGGACATCAAGCATGTCTCTGCCATGGAGATGATAAAGGAACAGAAATCCTGCAAAAGGCAGTCATGTAGGCCTTTGAATTTGAATTATCACAAAAATAGAAACTGAAGAACTTCAAAAGTAAAAAAGGTGCTCAATTTAGGTAACAATGCACATATTATCCAACATTAAAAATGTTTTAAATACTATTTTTCTCTCTTACATACACCGATCATGCATAACATTATGGTAATATTGTGTTGATTCCCATTTTGCTGCCAAAACAGACCTGACCTGTCGAAACATGGACTCCCCTATGTGTGCTGATGTATCTGGCACCAAGATGTTAGCAGCAGATCCTTTTGAGTCCTGTAAATTGGGAGGTGGGGTATCCATGGTTCACACTTGTTTGTTCAGTACATCGCACAGATGTTTGATTTAGTTTGAGATTTGGGGAATTTGGAGGCCAGGTCAAAACCTCGAACTCGTTGCTGTGCTCCTCAAACCATTCCTGAACCATTTTTGCTTTGTGGCAGGCAGCATTATCCTCCGCATTATCATACGTAGAATGCCAAGAGGTCACAGACACCAGGGAATACCGTTTCCATGAAAGAGCGTACATGGTCTGCAACAATGTTTAGGCAGGTATCAAATCATTACACTGCATCCTGGTGCCATGTGTAAGTGACGCACACGCACGTCGCCATCCACATGATGTTAAAGAAAACATGATTCATCAGACCAGGCCACCTTCTTCCATTGCTCCATGGTCCAGTTCTGATGCTCATGTGGCCACTGTTGGCACTTTTGCGGTGGACAGGGGTCAGCATGGGCACTCTGACTGGTTTTTGGCTATGCAGCTCCATACAAAACAAACTGCGATGCACTGTTTATTCTGCCGCATATCAGAACCAGCATTAACTTTTTGAGCAATTTGAGCTTTAGCAGCTCGTCTAGTTGATTGGACCACATGGCCAGCCTTTGCTCCCCACGTGCATCAATAAGCCTTGACCACCCATGACCCTGTCACCGGTTCACCACTTTTCCTTCCTTGGACCACTTTTGATAGATACTGAGTCTGACCACTGCAGACCAGAAAAACCCCACACGAGCAGCAGCTGCTCTGAACCTGTCGTCTAGCCATCACAATTTAGCCCTTGTCAAACTCACTCAAATCCTTAACATTCCCCATTTTTCCTGCTTCTAACACATTAACTTTTAGGACAAAATGTTCACTTTGCTGCCTAAAATATCTCATCATCAAACAGGTGCCATGATGAAGATAAAATCAGTGTTATTCACTTCAGCTGTCATAATGTTATGCCTGATTGGTGTAGAATTTTTTGACCAATTTAGAAATCAATATGTGGAAAAATCAAGAACGTACCCTCATTAAAGAAAGCAAGACCCAGGAGCATACGGTCTAATGCCAATGGGGCGATGTCTGTGCTGTGGACAGTGAGAGATATGGCCCCTGCGATGGCAAAAAACAGGTACATGGTGGTGTGCTGCCAGTTCATCAGCTGCTCCCAGTGCTGAGTGGAAGAATCATACAGTTGAAACTTAGGCCCACCCGCTAAAAGCTGCTCTGCTAACATACCTGTGTAAATTGCAGAAGAAAAAGTAATATAACAAGCAGCAATTACAGGGCCACACACCAGAGAGACAGAATGAGTAGCCAGAAATCAAAGCAGCTGGCATCTAACCAACTGCAAAAATGAGAGAAGACATTTGGAGACGGTTTTAAGCTAAATGGTTAAACGCAATACATACAATCACTTGTAATGTGACATAACCATTAGGTGGCACTGTGCCAAAACAGGTCATGGTCGTCATCACACACCAAGTTTGGTCAGAATCTGCTAAAGCATTGATGAGATATAGTCCCACGTCCATTTTGGCATGCTCTTCTTCAAATTCGCTTGCACATTACTCAAGAATAGTTTGATGATATATATATCCATGGGCAGTTTTCTAAATTCTATGAGTATACATTTTTCTAGTTAAGCCAAACTGTAAAATATTTGACTGGCTAGAAATTGAGTAGAAAATATATTTTTAAAATCTTTATCCTTAATCCTCCCAGGAGAAAAAGTTGTACTATTAAATATATTAAAAATATACTTGAAATTCAAGTAGTATGCTTCTAAATTCAAGTAGTACATTTGTATTCCCAACAAGCTTATTTGAAGTGCATTAAATATATTGAACTGCATTTTAATATATTTCTAAAAAGTATATTAAAAGTACTAAATAAAGGTAATAAATATATGCTTAATTATGCTTTTAAGAAATATGCTAAACCTTAATATACTTTTAGTGAAGTTTTATAAGCCTAGAAATCTAAACGCACCCCAGCAGCAGCAAACCTAATCTCCCGCGAGTGTCGTCTAGCAACTCTCAATACACGTCTGAGCTGTAAAAACCAATCTCTTTTGAATCAGCTTTGACCGCGACTTTGGAAGACTTAGAGTTAAAGGACAACTTCTGGGAATTTTTAAGTTTATCTTGATCGTTATACCTTTGTGAGTACAGTCTATAGAAAAAGAAAAAAAAGAACCGGAATGGTGCTTGCAACGCGGAGCTATTACAGTTAATGCCCAGAGCCCCCACTCAGCTAAAACGGCAGTTATGGGCGCTCCACTTAGCAGACATAAAATGCAATTAAAATCCAACAAGAACAGGTCTGTCCAACAAGACCCTTACATGACAACTAGATGCGTTTAGCCACTTAGCCATTGTTTAAATTCACCTTCGATTGGTATTCATTGTTTTAGATGGCTAGCTGTAATCTCGCGCTGAAGTCCAGTGGGAAAAAAGGCAAATAGTCCAGTTGGGAGGAGCACCGTGTGTATGAAGAGTAATCTCATTGCTCTGCTCATCAGTTTGTCAGTTCTCAGTATCGAACGTGTCCGAAAGAAACGGTTTTCGATTCTGTACTGCTGATCCGAGAACCGCTGCACGTTCAGTTAAACGCGCATGCTCAGTATCAGCTGTTCGTGAGTTCTCATCAGATCTCTCAGCAAAACATGTCTCAGTTCAGTGAACTGTTGGAGTTACAACATATAATTCAAGATATTAGTTTATTTATATTCGGAGGGACTGTCACTCATGTCAGAAAGTGAGTAATTAAAGTAACTTGTGGGATCAGCGCTGATTTGAGACGTGAACCGTTTAAAACGATTCAGTCCGATTTGGTGAACTGGTTCCACCGGACAGAGTGATGATCCAGCTACAACGGAGTTCCCACGGGACAGTGCGAGACTACAGCTAGCAGACTAAAATACTGTTTAGGTAAATTTAAACAATGCCCAGCTGGCATTCGACTGACTTTAAACGTTTAAATGTAATAATAATAATAATAATAATAACTTTAATTTATATAGCGCCTTTCACAAAACCCAAGGACGCTTAACAAACAGCAAGGGAAGGGGGGAGGGAGAGAAAACCAAGCAGTTATGGACCATAGGCCTCAGTGAAGAGATGTGTTTTAAGTTGTTTTTTAAAGGTTGCTAGAGATGATGCAGAGCGGATGGAATGAGGAAGCTTGTTCCAGAGTGAAGGAGCACCAACACAGAAGGCTCTATCACCAAACGTCCGTAGCCTGGACTTTGGGACAGCAAGCAGGTCCTTGTCTGAGGACCGCAGGGACCGGGCTTGGTTGTAAGGATGGAGTAGATCAGTCAGATACTGTGGTGCAAGTCCATTTAGAGATTTGTACGTCAGGAGGAGAAATTTATATTTGATCCTTGATTTAACAGGCAGCCAATGAAGCTTTTTGAGGATTGGAGTAATATGAGATCCAAGTTTTGTGTGAGTAAGCATCCTAGCTGCAGAGTTCTGTACATACTGGAGTCTGTCAGTAGCTTTGCTAGGCAGACCAAACAGGATACCATTACAGTAATCAAGTCGGGACGTGAAATGTAGTTGAAATAATGTCAGTTTATGAAAAAACATTGTTTCAACGTCAAAACAACGTTGAACACCAAATAGTTGAATTGGTGTTGTTAACTCACTAAGAATTCAACATAGAAATATCAACAAGTTTTGAGTTGTACGTCAAATCAACATTATTTTTACAACCATGACTTTTAAAAATTTTGTTGAAATATATCAGTAGAAAAATAACGTTGGAACAACGTCCAAACAATGCTGATCAATTAACTGTTGAAAAAGAGTTGATACATGAATAATGATACAACGTTGAAATATCAACTCTGAATTAAACGTTTGTTGAGCACTTTCTACATCTTATGGCTTACTTTGACAGCAAGTCCGATTGATCATTTTGGTTAGTCATTCCATACAAGAACAATATATGCAGTGGCGGCTGGTGAAAATATTATATCTTCTTCCAGAGCTATATATATATATATATATATATATATATATATATATATATATATATATATATATATATATATATATATATATATGTCCTACACAGCTCTGAAAAAAAATTAACAGACCGCTTAAAATTAACACACACACACACACATATATATATATATATATGTATATATATATATATATATATATATATATATATATATATATATATATATATATATATATATATATATATATATATAGACACACATATGGACGGACACACACACACACACACACACACACACACGAATACAAGATGTATGGCTTGATTGGAGGACGGCGACTGTCCATCACACAAAGGCCAATAGGCTCTGACGGTTCCACACAACACCTGCTTGCGCGTGCGCGAAGTGGGTCTGTGTCGTCATCGTCAGCCTCGCAGGTTCTGACCTGGACCGGTTCGACTGAATTTGGGCATAACAGCCATAGATATCCATAATAATTATGGATATCTATGATAACAGCTCAGACGGTAAGCAAAGTTTTTGAAGTCACATTTTATAACTAGAAAATTCCTAAATAAATGTTGAGTGTGCCTGACTCTGGTCCATATACGTATTGTGTTAATTAATAATGTGTTTATATGGGCAGACTAACGTAGTTTAACCGCGAACCGGAGTTAGTGCTAGCTAACCGTCAAACGCCGTTCTTATCTATGTGTGTGTGTAGACGTATGGGCAGACTAGTTTAACCGCGAACCGCCGAAAGTGTAATGTTACGGGCAGACTAGTTTAACCGCGAACTGCCGTTAGTCCGTCGTTCCACCGGCGTGTAACTTATGTGTGTACGCTCCATGAAGCTAACGTTATACATATTAGATCAGTTTGAATGTTTTTGTCTTGTACTACCGTTACCCAATCAGGGAGAGGCATAAGAATATCTATACATCTTTAGCACGTCACATTCTTCTTTCTTCTTTTTTCCAGAGATTTGGACCTGAAAGTCTCCTTTAACGTTAAGTTGTCCCCATACCTAACCCAACCATCTATTTGAATCTGAAAGTAACTAACCCTTAACTTTTTTTTGTTACATTTTTGTAAAATTTAAATACAGGTTTATGTGGAAGACTTTTTATATATAAAATGTATATAATAATTTCTGATCAAATCATTGCATTTATGTTTGAATGATTCGTTTTTGACTTGAAACAGTTGCATATTAAACTTAAATTTAGCTTATCCTTCCTATTTTGTTGGTTTTGGGGGGCGTGTTAGAGTGGGATTCTGTAGGTGGTCCTCAGAAAAAAATTGGAAGATAAAGTGGTCCTTGGGCTGAAAAAGTTTGAGAAACACTGTGTTAAATTGATAGTAAAGGAGATTTATATTATTTGAAAACGTTTTTATTTTGAATAAATGCAGTTCTTTTAAACCTTTTATTCATCAAATATATTAAGCAGCAGAACTGTTTCCAACACTCATAATAAATCAGAATATTAGAATGATTGCTGAAGGATCATGTGACGGTGAAGGAATGATACTGAAAATTCAGCTTTTCACAGAAATAAATTGTAATTTAACATATAATAAATTGAAAACCAAATATTTAAATTGTAATAAGATCACAATATTATTTTTTTTTTTTTTTTTTTTTACTGTATTTTTGATCAAATAAATGCAGGCTTGATGAGCAGAAGAAACTTCTTTCAAAAACATTACACATAGTAATGTGTCCAAACTTTATATATATATATATATATATATATATATATATATATATATATATATATATATATATATATATATATATATATATAAATAAAATACTCCATTCTGGGCTCTAGACTAACTTCTCTACCTGCAGCAAGGGTTACTACCAATTGCCTTTTGTTGCTCGCTCAAGCACATGATTATCAATGACCTTGCATGTTGATCAATACTAATTGATATACTTTGATCATTGGCAATGCCACAAAAGTTGATATTTGCTAAATATTTTAATTTGAGAGAGTAGTGTTTGCTAATACTGATCTGTTTTTTTGTTTTTTTTCTCGTCAGATGCGGTCTTGAGCTTAAAGCCAATGAAAAGTAGACGAATACATGGCCAAAGACTTGAAATATGCACCTGAGAGGACTGGTGGCGGTAGCAGAAAGAAGTAACAAGAAAGGAAGACTTAACCAGCTGTGTTTAATGTTGCCTAATGTTTGGGCCGTTTTTTTTTAAAGGTTAAAAAAAGCTAGTTCACCCAAAAATGAAAATTCTGTCATTTACTCCTCACCCTAATGTCGTTCCAGACCCGTAAGACTTCCATTCATCTTCAGAACACAGTTTAAGATATTTTATATTTACACCGAGCTTTCTGTCCCTCCATTGAAAATGTATGTACGGTATACTGTCCATGTCCAGAAGGACCAGAAAGATAATAACATCATCAGAGTAGTCCATATGTGACATCAGTGGGTTAATTAGAGTCTCTTGAAGAGTCGAAAATACATTTTGGTCCAAAAATAAAAAAAAGTATGATTTTATTCAGCTTTGTTTTCTCTTCTGCGTTTGTTTTCAAACCTCAAATAAAGATTCAAACAGCCATGAATCAATGATTCGGATCGCCACAATGCTCTGGGACTAAAATATAAAATATCTTAAACTGTGTTCTGAAGAGGAATGGAGGTCTTACGGGTGTGGAATTACATTGGGGTGAGTCATTAATGACCTCAATTTCACTTTTGGGTGAACTAACCCTTTAATGACAGAATTTTTGGGTAAAGTAAAAGTTTGACATGTGTACAATTGATGTAAAAGGTTGGCACAATTGCAGCTATGTAATAAAGCATGTTTCCTACGTCAGTGAAATGTCTTTATTAATATTCTTCCTGGTCTTCCTTTGACCAATTGGCTACTTCCAAGCTGACTGTGCGTGTTTGCAAACTTAGTGTTTATGTATCCATTTCAAGGTGTTTGGTGTTGCTGTTGAACACATCAATACTTCAGTGAAAACAGTTTAACGAAAACTATGTTGAAAAGCAGGACTTTATAGTGACGTTGAAATTTCAACGTTGATTGGATTTGCAAAATCTAAACTTAAATCAATGTTGGCAAATTCACCTATGTTGAGAAACATGACGTCGGATTGACGTTGCCATTTCAACGTTGATTAGATTTACAAAATCTAAAGTAAAATCAATATTGTTTCAATGTTGGCAAATTCACCTATGTTGAGAAACATGACATTGGAAAGACGTTGCCATTTCAACGTTGATTACATTTGCAAAATCTAAACTAAAATCAATATTGTTTCAATGTTGGCAAATTCACCTATGTTGAGAAACATGACGTCGGAATGACGTTGCCATTTCAACGTTGATTAGATTTGCAAAATCTAAACTAAAATCAATATTGTTTCAATGTTGGCAAATTCACCTATGTTGAGAAACATGACATTGGAAAGACGTTGCCATTTCAACGTTGATTAGATTTGCAAAATCTAAACAAAATTCAACGGTTATCCAACACTGGCACCTGACGTTGATTCAACAGTGGCTCAATGTTAAAATGCCAGCTGGGTGGCTAAGTGGCTAAACACATCTCGTTGTCATGTAAGAGCTCTGTTCATGTTGGACAGACATTTTAATTGCATTTTATGTCTGCTAAGTGGCACAAAGACACCCTTTACGTTAGCGCCCATAACTGCCGTTTTAGCTCTGGGCATTAACTGTAATAGCTCCACGTTGCAAGCACCAATCCGGTTCGTTTTTTTTCTATAGACTGTACTCACAAAGGTATAATGATCCAGATTAACTTAAAAATTCCCCGGAGTTGTCCTTTAAGCTTTTCTCTGAGAAAAGAACAAAGAACGGCACTGAAGTCATTCTTAAAAAGGGAAGATATGTTCAGTTTTGCCGACCGGATACGGCGAATGTTTAATCTATCAACTAGCTCCGCTTCACATTGCTTTGGTTGGTTGTAGCTCTATCCAGTTGCGTGCAGAGGGAGTTTGAAAGACAACCGTTTATCCTGTTTATTTTTTTTCTTGAAACCAAATTTATTTGCTGAACCTTAAGTGCTTTAAAGACAACCGTTATTTGTCTACATATATAATGAAACTATAGATATAGACATATTATATTGATGAAGGTGTGCCAGCAACTCACCAATAATAGAAAATGATAAAATGACAGCTCCTTCTATGATTTCTATGCGGCGTTGGGTAGCTCGAGATGCAAGTCTGCCCGCACCAGCACTTTTGTTCCTGCGGGTGGCGTACAAAAATGTCTGCTTTGCGGCCCACCACAGACCAGTGATCAGGAAGAAACTTCCAGGCAATGCATGGCCTTTAAAACTCCCCATGATTTCCTGGAAATCAGATTAACAATTTTATGTATTAATAATAAATCAATAAAAACTACAAAACCAAAATACCTCATAATAATAATTCTGCTTCATAATATCTCAAAATAGTAAGCGACAATTAAAGCAAAAGATCATGTTTGTTTACTGGATTTGGGTTATATATAAAACACTTTTCCTCCTCAGGAGTGACATATCAGTACAAGATCTGCATTTTCACAGATGTGAAAACCATTTTTAGTTTCTGATTTTGTTACTCCAAGGTGGCATATAGCAAATTTATTGCCATCCTGAACAAACAATTCCACACACTATATACACAACAAAGATTTATAGATCGAGATTCAATGTGAGTTACAGATAAAAATAAAAAGTCTAAACCATAACAAATCAGAAAGTCTGCACGGTTAATCAACCAAGATTAATAAATACAGTAACAAAAGTTTCTCTCATTGTTAGTTCATGTTAGTTCTTAACTAATGTTAACAAATGAGACCTTGTTGTAGTGTTAACTTTAAAAAAAAAAAAAAAAAACCTGTTCTAAACATTCACCATCCACATGAAAGCTAAATGGCATGTCGATTTATACTTGACAAAACTTTATTTTTGCATTTAACTTTAAAGATCAATGAAATCAACTATTCTTATTCTAATCAGTGAAAGTAATCAAATCAATACATACTGAAATTATAGGAATGGCATGTTCCTCCTTTTCTCTTGAAGAGGATGATTTGTGAGTATTATTTAATCAACAGCCTATATCAGTACTTGGCCTTAATGTTATTCAGATCCCGTGACGAACAAAAGGTGGTCATTACTGTCAAAATCAGATGTGTGAGTGTCTAATCAGAGTGTGCCCTTGAGACCAAGACCTTTTATAAACGTCTCCTTACAATTGCTTCCAAAAAGATACATGAAAAGGATAGGCAGAGACAGCAAGCCTGTTTCAATGGTTTATTTCAAAAGTCTCAAATTTTGTCCTTAATTTAATTTCTGTCTTCTTTTTTTTATTATGCACCATATGACAATGTATATATGACAATGAAAATCAAGGCAAAATGAGTAGCATCTCTGCAGCTTTAATCTAAACACTGTTCGTCAGGATGCTCTGCTGTTACCATAGAGACAACCGAAGCTTTGAGAGTCTCTCCAGTGAAGAGGCCCGATCCTTTCATGTATTTATGACAACAGAAGGACGACATTATTTGGAATTTTACATAAAAACAAAGTATTCTTTTCTGAATCAAAATAGAAAATTTGCAGTGCACTTTTCGTCCACACACACACACACACACACACACACACACACACACACACACACACACACACACACACACACACACACACACACACACACACAGTAAAAAAAATCATAGGCTATAATAATAATAAAAAATATTTCATTTAAAATCGTTTAAAAACTTTCCTTAAAAACGATTCTTTACACCGTAATGAATGCAACGACTCCGACAGATGAGGAGAAAACGCCAACAGGTCCGTTATTTCATTAAGAAAGAAAAGTGGAAATAACTTCATTCGGGCACAGTAGGTGCCTGAAATATGATGTGAGAGTTCTTACCTTATAGATTGGCCAAACAATTGGGATATTCTTGGAAAAAGTAAGAAGGAACCTCAGAGTCGATGTTTTTCTCGAGTGTCTGCATCTGATGCTGTAACAGATTACAAAAAATGTTGAAACATCCTCACACGGTTCCTTTTATTCCCTCTTGAACATCATCACTTTTTCTCCCATCAGGAATTCACGCATAAACTTCTTCGTCCACTTTTCCAGCTGTTTCGCAACCAGATTTGTGGGGTTTATCTTTTTCAGAGCGTCTTCTTAAGGGAACCTCCCATTCCATCAACGATTCGTCCATGCAGCCACTAGACGTCATTGTTTTCGAATGTGATTGGTTAGTTCACCTGTCAATCAACAGTTGGTCTCTTTTCCACGTGTGCATTTCTTTTCTTCTCTGACCGAAGCAGTCTAGACTTCACTACAATAAAAGGAAATTTCAGTCCAGTGGTTTGATAAATTAAAAGTAGTGTATTTTTTATTTGCTATGCTTTACATATTTTTAAAACCTTGACAAATTATTGATTGGCAGACCAAATTTAGTCATGTTCTCGTTATAAACGCTTATAGGCTATAAGAAAAGATAATACGCTTTTTAACGGTTTACTAATGCTTTGGTACAAAAGTTGATTAGGCATAATATTTTGCCATACTGTTTTATAATAACAGAATTTACAGAGTTTTGCTGGGTTTTTACTGTTATTGTTTTTTTCGTTTATAATTGTACAATAGGGCGGGACACGACACGAGGGCAGGGTTTGGGTAGGCCTACGTGCACAAAGACACGGTCCCT
Source organism: Pseudorasbora parva (assembly GCF_024679245.1). Taxonomy (NCBI): domain Eukaryota; kingdom Metazoa; phylum Chordata; class Actinopteri; order Cypriniformes; family Gobionidae; genus Pseudorasbora; species Pseudorasbora parva. Next base: position 33,468,045 of record NC_090183.1, on the reverse strand, counting down.
CGAGGATCTGGAAACAGAAGAACTTCATATCATTGTATATTCATTATTTATTTCACAGTTTATAATGTGGCACTCACCTACATAGAAATGGCATTTAAAGTAAATACTGGTACCAAATCTATAAATTCAATATGTTCTGTAAAAACAAGTATCCTAATGGCACATATGAAACAATAATCTCAAAATAACAGCACTATATAAAAACTTTGCAACAATGTAGTTAGGCCCATTTCTTTATGTGTGAATATTTAATTAAAGGGACAAACAACATCAGAAACACCACAATAACCTACATTGGACAGAGTCTAAAACTCTCTGCCTTTGAATTTGGTATGTACGTTAATGGGTAATGCAGATATGCATTTTGAGCAGCTACGTGAGTGGAGAGACGGACAAAGAGAAAACAAAACATCTCTGGTCATACATTTAACATGCACGGTAGCCAAACATTCTGTCCTCATGACACCACAGAGAAAAGCAAGAATGAAAAAGGAGGGTAAGGAATGAATAGAGCGGAAGCTCTTGAGATTAAAGATGCACATCCAAAACTCTTAGGCCTATATTAAGTAACAGACCATACAATCACACACATTTGCCCATACTTAATTTAAGTCTTAAACCCATGCCTCCACCCAGAGATGGTCTTTTGTTTTATTTACATATAAACATACTAAATAATTGCCCAGGGTCACAGGAAGCAAACAGACATGGAAAGTGTACAAATACGGACATTTATAGGGAAACTTGACACGAGCAGAGGACTCAGGCATGGTCACATGGACTCGACAAGTGGGACATGACTGTCTCTGTCAAAGCCATTTCTCAATGCACTGTAAAGCCAAATTATGGACGGTTATTCAAAGTAGGGTGTGATTGTAAACATCACTATTGGAACATGCATCTAAAATACTGAAACAAACAATTATTGTTTTTAAAGAACCGCATAGTTTACATGATCTATTTGCTTAAATACTTGGATTTTTGTTGTTGTTGGACAAATATACATTATTAAAACAAAAAGACTGGCAGTATGTGACATACATGTTACAATGTTAAATGACATGTTCCTTTTCCACCCTAAAGATTTGGATAAAAATGTATGTGTATATCTTAACCCATAAAGTTTTGCAGTGTTACTGTAGTTTAGAACAGCCGTAACAGAGGCATGATGGCACCTGCATGACAACTGGATGCATGAAAAAATGATCTGTTGACCTTTGAGGGGCAAAACCGTGGCCCACCATTGATTTCCATTACAGTGGCGCGTGGCTAGCCACCAGCTTATTTCCACTTCCAGCATGTGCATTCACTACTGTATTTTCTCAACTGCAACTCCGGACATATGACCTGCAAATTCAGGATAACCTATTTACAGTTTCAACATCCATAATTCATCCAGTCTAATACCAAAATAACCCTAATCATTTTATGTTCACAGTTTGGTTTTCTAATCCAATATAGCTGTATGTTAACTCTGAAAAACAAAATTGGAAAGTTCACTAAAACACATAACCATATTATGGTTCATATCATTCTTACCAAAGAACAGTGACAAAAAATATACTTAAGATAATTTATAAAATGTAAATGAAAAAACAAAACAAAACAAAAACCAAAACAATACTAAAAAAATAAAAAAATACTGGTATCTAATTCTTTGCTGATTTTAAAAAGGGGGGAAAGACAACATTTACTGTAAACAAGAGATCATGTTCATTTTTTAAGCAAAAAGAAATACACACAAACTAAAATGGACAATTTCAAATTAATGTGATTGTTGAAAATACACTGAGTGAGTACTGTTCAATTGAACAGCTATTGGTACACATGGTATATTACACTGGAAACAATCAACGCTGTCTACGTAAAGAGAGTTGACGACGGGGTAAGCAATATTCTTCTTGTCCAGGGCAGAACGGTGTCTCCTTCCCTCGTTCACATGCAGGTGCAGAACTCCCACTTCGTGGACGTGTACGGTGCTCTGGCCATTTTGCCTGCACAATCTATAACCAGATATATTCAATGTTACCGCTGGCACAAGAACAGCAAATAACCAGACAAACTGCATGTACAGTGGGTCTAAAAAGTATTTAGTCAGCCACCAATTATGCAAGTTCTCCCACTTAAAAAGATGAGAAGGGCCTGTAATTTTCATCATAGGTAAAACTATGACAGACAGAATGAGAAAAAAAATCCAGCGAATCACATTTTCTCATTTTTAAAGAATTTATTTGCAAATTATGGTGGAAAATAAGTATTTGGTCACCAACAAAAAAGCAAGATTTCTGGCTCTCACAGACCTGTAACAACTTCTTTAAGAGGCTGCTCTGTCCTCCACTCGTTACCTCTATTAATGGCACTTGTTTGAACTCATTATTATTAGTATAAAAGACACCTGTCCACAATCTCAAACAGTCAGGCTCCAAACTCCACTATGGCCAAGACCAAAGAGCTGTCAAAGGACACCAGAAACAAAATTGTAGACCTGCACCAGGCTGGGAAGACTGAATCTGCAGGTAAGCAGCTTGGTTTGAAGAAATCAACTGTGGGAGCAATTATTAGAAAATGGAAGACATACAGGTCCTCCTCAAAAAATTAGCATATTGTGATAAAGTTCATTATTTTCCATAATGTAATAATAAAAATTAAACTTTCATATATTTAAGATTCATTGCACACCAACTGAAATATTTTAGGTCTTTTATTGTTTTAATACTGAAGATTTTGGCATACAGCTCATGAAAACCCAAAATTCCTATCTCAAAAAATTAGCATATCATGAAAAGGTTCTCGAAACGAGCTATTAACCTAATCATCTGAATCAATTAATTAACTCTAAACACCTGCAAAAGATTCCTGAGGCTTTTAAAAACTCCCAGCCTGGTTCATTACTCAAAACCGCAATCATGGGTAAGACTGCCGACCCGACCCTGGCCAGAAGGCCATCATTGACACCCTCAAGCGAGAGGGTAAGACACAGAAAGAAATTTCAAGGTGCCAGAGTCTGGAGGAAGACTGGGGAGAAGGAAATGCCAAAATGCCTGAAGTCCAGTCCAGTGCCTGAAGTCCAGTGTCAAGCAAGTACCCACAGTCAGTGATGGTCTGGGGTGCCTTGTCAGCGGCTGGTGTTGGTCCACTGTGTTTTATCAAGGGCAGGGTCAGCGCAGCTAGCTATCAGGAGATTTTGAAGCACTTCATGCTTCCATCTGCTGAAAAGCTTTATTGAGATGAAGATTTTGTTTTTCAGCATGACCTGGCACCTGCTCACAGTGCCAAAACCACTGGTAAATGGTTTACTGACCATGGTATTACTGTGCTCAATTGGCCTGCCAACTCTCCTGACCTGAACCCCATAGAGAATCTGTGGGATATTGTGAAGAGAAAGTTGAGAGACGCAGACCCAACACTCTGGATGAGCTTAAGGCCGCTATCGAAGCATCCTGGGCCTCCAGGACACCTCAGCAGTGCCACAGGCTGGTCACCTTCATGCCACGCCGCATTGAAGCAGTCATTTCTGCAAAAGGATTCCCGACCAAGTATTGAGTGCATAACTGAACATAATTATTTGAAGGCTGACTTTTTTGTAAACACTTTTCTTTTATTGGTCGGATGAAATATGCTAATTTTTAGAGATAGGAATTTTGGGTTTTCATGAGCTGTATGCTAAAATTATCAGTATTAAAACAATAAAAGACCTGAAATATTTCAGTTGGTGTGCAATGAATCTAAAATATATGAAAGTATAATTTTTATCATTACATTATGGAAAATAATGAACTTTATCACAATATGCTAATTTTTTTTAGAAGGACCTGTACAAGACCACTGATAATCTCCCTCGATATGGGGCTTCACGCAAGATCACACCTTGTTGGGTCAAAATTATCACATGAACAGTGAGCAAAAATCCTAGAACCACACGGGGGGAACTAGTGAATGACCTGCAGAGAGCTGGGACCAAAGTAACAAAGGCTACCATCAGTAACACATTATGTTGCCAGGGACTCAAATCCTGCAGTGCCAGACGTGTACCCCTGCTTAAGACAGTACATGTCTGGGCCAGTCTGAAGTTTGCTAGAGAGCATTTGGATGATCCAGAAGAGGATTGGGAGTGGTCATATGGTCAGATGAAACCAAAGTAGAACTTTTTGGTAAAATCTCAACTTGTCGTGTTTAGAGGAAAAAGACTGCTGAGTTGCACCATGCTGTAAATCATGGGGGTGGAAACATTATGCTTTAGGGCTGTTTTTCTGCAAAGCGACCAAGACGACTGATCTGTGTAAACACTCTAAAAAATGCTGGGTTAAAAACAACCCAAGTTGGGGGGGAAATGGACAAACCCAGAAATTGGGAACCCAGTGAAAGGACCCATTCAAACAACACAATTTCTGGGTTTGTCCATTTTCATTCCAACTTGGGTTGTTTTTAACCTAGCATTTTTTAGAGTGAAGGAAATGATGAATGGGGCCATGTATTGTGTGACTTTTGAGTAAAACATTATTTCCATCAGCAAGAGCATTAAAGATGAAATGTGTCTGGGTCTTTCAACATGACAATGATCTCAAACACACCACCCGGGCAGTAAAGGAGTGACTTCGTAAGAAGCATTTCAAGGTCCTGGAGTTGCCTAGCCAGTCTCCATCTCAACCCCATAGAATTATTTTTTCTCATTCTCATCTCGGCATCTCTTATCTTTTTAAGTCGGAGAACTTGCACAATTGATGGCTGACTAAAATAACCAATATTAAAATCTTTCATTTGGTGTCACACGTAAACTATTAATTAAAACACTGCTTCAATTAAAATGGGGTGTCTGGACTCAGTTACACTTTGAACCCCACCTGCAGGAGGGAACACATGCAAGATAATGATCAAGCGTTATGGGTTGATTAGAAGGATTCACCACTTTTAACAGGCAACAGAGGAGAGAACTGATGCAGGAAGTGTTTACCTCTTTATGAAAATGATGACTGCATTTAAGTTCTTGGATGCCACCACGTCCATTCCGAAGTTCTTCATTGCAAATAAGACATATGCTATTTGCATTGCCCTACAAATAAAGCAGACACAATTATCTAAAAATATAATTATTATAGGGCATTGATGCACTTTGTCTAATGCAGTATATGAAGAGTTCAGATGCAAAAGCCTCCAAAAGCCACTTTCACTAGTGAGTGAATGCTCTCTGCATACATATATATATATATATATATATATATATATATATATATATATATATATATATATATATATATATATATATATATATATATATATATATATATATATATGTATATAGTATTTTATGAACGTATATATATTATATATACATACATATATATATTATACATACATACATATACATACATACATACATACATACATACATACATATATTTGTATGTATATACAAATAATATTATATACAAATAATATAATAATAATATTATATACGTTCATAAAATACTTTCACTTCAAAGCAATTAAATCCCAGCCTCAACCCATTCAGAAGTACCGGTACTTACCAGAAATGGAAGCCTGACAGAAATGCTTATTTTAAAGGAATAGTTCACTTTAAAATGAAAATTCTGTCATCCTTTACTCACGTATCCTTCCTCAAGTTGTTTCAAACCTGTATGAATTTCTTTCTTCAGCTGAACACAAGGGAAGATTTTTTGAAGAATGTCAGTAACCAAACAGTTACCTGGAGCCATTGACTTTCATAGTAGGAAAAAAAAAATACTATGGAAGTCAATGGCTCCAGTTAACTGTTTGGTTACTGACATTCTTCAAAATATATTCCCTTGTGTTCAGCTGAAGAAAGAAATTCATACAGGTTTGAAACAACTTGAGGGTGAGTAAAGGATGACAGAATTTTCATTTTAAAGTGAACTATCCCTTTAAAGAAAAATGTCAGCCTTTTGCATCTGACTTTTTCTTCTGTATATTGCAGCATGTATATCGTTCAAAAGTTTAGTGTTGGTAAGATTTTTCTTTTATGCTCACCAAGGCTGCAATTTTTTTAAATCAAAAACGCAGTATAAAGTGTTATATTGTAAAATATTGTTACCATGAGATTTTATTTTTTTATCTCTGAATAGATTTTACAATTTCTTTGATGGCTGAATTTTCAACAGGCATAACACTCTCATTCATCAGGGTCACATGATCCTACAGAGATCCTTATAATTTGCTCAAGAAACATTTTTTCTTATGTTGAAAACAGTTTTGCTGCTTAAAGGTTTTTGTACTTTATTTTATCAGGATTCTTTGAATAGAAAGTTCAAAAGAATAGCATTTATTTGAGATATAAATCTTTTGTAAGACTATAAATGTGTGCCTGTCACTTTTGATTAATTGAATGCGATTATTTCGATTTTCTTTTGAAGAGTAGAGTTGAAAGCTGCATGTCGTTGTTTTGTTGCTACACTACGTAATTTTTTTTTTGCCCTTAAAAAAAGGCATGTCACAAGAAGTAGTTATTTTGTGCTTCAGCACTGCATTTATACATGAGTGAATGTAATGGTTTAGAGGAGTCTTTGTGATCACCATCAGAGACGAATCAGTCATTCTGTTGACGGTAAGTAGTTCCATTAAAACTTAAGAAAAAATGTAATCTGAGCAGGGTAGGCAATTTCAAAGAGGCTAGCAGCAATAGCAAAAGCTAGCTGTAAAAACATAAGATCCCACCAGAGATCTCCACAACTGGAGAAATTCGATCACGTCTGCCTTGATAACCAATGAAATTACAGCCTTGACGTCATGGAATTCCAGTCCCAGAATTCCAGCCACTGTGTGCGGATACAACAGAAATGAATGAGAAGTGCCGTAAACTAAATCCTACCTGTCACGCAATTGTCTGTGACTTCTCTTATAAAACAGGATTCTTTTCAGTGTAAACTCTAAAAATAGATCAATACAAAATGAAAATGAACGTGTTGAAGATAAGCTTATGGGCTGTTGATTCATTAAATGATCAGCTATTTCCTCACAAAAGCAGTTTATTCATTTTTGTCTCTCATCCATTGACATCTATTAAAAAAAGTATAATTTCCTACATGTGTACCAGTGTTAACAGATGCTACCCTTTTTTTTTTGCTTTTTTTTTTTTGCTAAGGTTGCAGGCGCCTTCAAGTGGTCCACCCTCGCGACCGCAAAGCAGCACGAGAGATGGTGTTAAATTACATAAAAGCACATAACATTACAATAGCAACGAACATAAACAACTGCTGCAGATTCATTTCGGCGTTGATAGTGTTGCCTTAGAAAGAGTAAAATGTCACGTCAGGCTACTTTGGTTCAGAAGGAACTTTAAGTGTGCACGACTTTCCAGTTTCCACTGGATTTCGTCCTCTGCATATAAACTTAATAAAGCCTGAACCTCTTTGTCGGTCCATCAGTTGTATTTTTAAAACTTCTTTGTTGATATACGAATACCTTTTAAAATGTTGGTTGAAATAAAATGCTGTGTGGAGACGACTAATCGAAATGCTGCCTGAACACTACCAATCAGCATGTTCAATGCTTAAGCCCAACAAAGTGCACCACATACACTCATCGCTCTATTACATTGATTCTAACCAAATGCAATGACTGGATAAAAAAAAAAATCCTTTTACAGAAAATATGCATGTATTTTTAATATTTAGACCACTTCTATTATTTATTGCTATCAGGATGTGAAGAGGGTTTCAACCAGTAGGCTATAACAAAGTGTTTCTGAAGAATTTTTTTTTTATATCAGCCTTTGTGGTTTGGACCTTGTTTTGGGGGGTATGACATATTCAAAAGTTTGACAGTTTTAAAAATAATTTGGTCCATTGTATGTGACGTAAAATCTGGTCTCTCACCCACCAGTGATATCACCTTCTGGTTGTGGAAACGCAGCCTCTTCTCTAAACTCTCGGAGAGCTCTGGAATGGTGGGGATGTGACATTCAGGTCCTCCCATTTTGGTTCTGCTGTTTTCGTCTGAAGACACACGCCGGGCACGAGGGTGAGAGTGCACCTCCTTCTCCTCGCGGCTCTTTGAGTGGACATGGGCAGGGGTCATAGCATGGACATGGTTCACCTTCATGGCTTCAAGCTGAGACTTTTTAGTACAGAAAACAAAACAGAGAGATAGGGAGAAAGACCAAGTCATAGAAAGTGATAAGCTACACATTCAAATAATCAGAATCTTTAAAAGCTAAATGAAATGATTTCATAAATGATTATTGTTTGATTGTACATTTTGAAGTGGTGCATATTTGATAATTAGCTGAATGGCATCATTGGGTAAGCAATTTCTTATTGCGAATGAATGATGAGGTTAGTATTTAAAGCTCAATATAAACATTTTGCTGATAATTGCAGTGAATAGATATTATAGTCTGTAAGCTCTGCCATGACAAGGATCAAATATAGGTTAATGATTCTTAAGCAGCGCTCATAATGACTTGTGTAAGCATTTCGCTTGAAGTCAAGCTAATCATAGTAGCTTTAACTGTGTTTACTGCCATTCAACACTGTTTCTTAGGCTAAATAACACGTACACTGTTTACAGATAGCGACATTATTTTTTCCAACACAAACAGAGCATGTATTCATTGCCAAAACTAATTTCCTGACCTAAAAGTACAGTTCCAATTTGGATGAACGCAAGTAAAAAATAAAAAAAACTGCTGGTTTTCAAACCTCAAATAAAGATTCAAACGGTTATGAATCAGCGTATTGATTCATGATTCAGATCGTCAGTGTCACATGATATCAGCAGTTTGGCACGATCCAAATCATGTATCAATCTGCTGATTCATTACCGTTTGAATCTTCATTTGACGTTTGAAAACAAATATGGAAGAGAAGACAATGCTGAATATTGTCATAGTTTTTGCTATTTTTGGACCAAAATGTATTTTCGATGCTTCAAGAGATTCTAATTTACCAACTGATGTCACATATGGACTACTTTGATGATGTTTTTATTCCCTTTCTGGACATGGACAGTATAGTGTGCATACACTTAGATTCAATGTCGGACTAAATATAAAATATCTTAAACGGTGTTCCGAAGATGAACTGAGGTCTTACGGGTGTGGAACGACATTAGGGTGAGTCATTAATGACAAACATTTAATTTTTGGGTGAACTAACCCTTTAAGAACCTTTATTTTTAAGACTGTATGTACCACAAATAATTTCTAGGAGGACTCTGGAGCAAAATGGCTCAGTATATGTTTGCCATTCCGTGCATATGAAATCATGCTAAAACTTTTGGAATAGCACTCTGTGGCCTTTTTATATTGATCACATTCAGATCCGATGAATAGTGTGATCATTTTAACAACAACACACGGATACGGTGACTTGTAAAGATAATAAAAAAGCTACACTTACATAAGGTTTTTAATAACTATATATATATATATATATATATATATATATATATATATATATATATATATATATATATATATATATATATATATATATATATATATATATATATATATAAAGCTGCTCTTTAGTTTTTATATTCTAAATGTAATCAATTATATATATATTATATACACTGATCAGGCATAATATTATGACAGGTAAAGTGAATAACAGTGATTATCTCTTCATGGCAGCTGTTAGTAGGTGGGATACATTAGACAGCAAGTGAACATTTTGTCCTCAAACTTGATGTGTCAGAATCAGGAAAAATTGGCAAGCGTAAGGATTTGAGCAAGTTTGACAGAGTATCTCCAAAACTGCAGGTCTTGTGGGGTGTTCCCGGTCTTCAGTCGTCAGTATCTATCAAAAGTGGTCTAAGGATGGAACATTGGTGAACCGACGATAGGGTCATGAGTGGCCAAGGCTCATTGATGCACGTGGGGATTGAAGGCTGGCCCAGGAGGTCAAATCAAACAGATGAACTGCTGTAGCTCAAATTGCTCTAGAAGTTAATGCTGGTTCTGATAGTAAGGTGTCAGAATACACACTGCATTGCAATTTTTTGCGTATGGAGCTGCGACAGCAGACCATTTAGAGTGCTCATGTGGACTCCTGACTACCGCCGAAAGCGCCAACAGCGGCCATGTGAGCAAAAATGGTTCAGAAATGGTTTCAGGAGCACAACAACGAGTTGACTTGGCCTCCAATTTCCCCAGGTCTCAAGTTGAGCATCTGTGAGATATGCTGAACAAACAAATCCGATCCATGGAGGCCCCAACTAGCAACTTACATGACTTAAAGGTTCTGCTGCTAACATCTTGGTGCCAGCACACCATCAGGGGTCTAGTGGAGTCCATGCATTGACGGATCAGGGCTGTTTTGGCAGCACAACGGGCACAAACACAATATATATGTCATAATGTTATGCCTGATCGGGGAACTTATACATTTACTAAATGTAATCAATTATTAGACAATATGCAGAAGGTTAACATATACACATTTTGCATGCACATGGGCTGAAACCATTACATTTAAAATCACAATAACATTTATCCAGATGTAAATCAAAGTAATGTCTTGGTTTGGACGGAAATTCTAAAAGTTAGATGAAATTTATGAAATGACAAACCATGCAAACTATTTATTTTGAAAATTTATTTTGCTGTTTATGTAAATTGTGATATTTCATTTATGCATGCAGTTAGAAAAGCATCAACTTAAATAATCAGTTCTGGTTTAAATCTATGGCTCACCAACAAAAGCATTTATAAAATACTTTGCTGTCATTTTTTATTTTAATCGAGCAGTAATCCAGGCAACCATCACATATTTTTTAATAATCTTCTCTCCCGCTGTACATTGTTTACACAAGGGGGCTATGAGGCGTGAGAAAGAGCGTGTGATGAAACGCACTGATTTGTGTGGGAAGAGATTTCTGCCGGGTCACCACCTCTAATCAGAGCATACTTTCCTGTTTTCACAGAGGTTCTCTTCCAAAACACATTAAACAATATTTTGCCCAGCTTTATTTTCAAGATCATTTGAGTCTGTGTGTCAAACACAGCACAAATCCTGTTATAAGCCATACACACAACAACAGACCACCAATGCACTTCTAGACCGGAAGCAACAGCACTATGATAAAATACAGCAGTGCTTAATAAACAGTTGAATGTATTTATAATAATTCTAAACAATATAAGTTTTAAATTATAAAAACATATTTTTAATACAATTAATTATTTTAAGTAATATTACATTTGTGTTACATTTGTATTATTTTTATACTATACATTTATAATAATAAAATATGTATATGATCATTTACATTTATATTATATTATATTATATTATATTATATTATATTATATTATATTATATTATATTATATTATATTATATTATATTATATTATATTATATTATATTATATTATATTATATTATATTATATTATATTATATTATATTATATTATACACCTTGTTTTTAACGTAAGAGCAGGCATGGCCATGTGTAAATTGAATGTGTCTAGCTTCCAGTCTCATTAATTTTTTAGTTACTTTAAACAAATAATTCAAATAATTATTATATTGTCATAATTACAAACACGCTGGTTTGTAGTGCAATAAGTTTTCACAATGTACTACACTCTGTCATTATAAAAAAAATATTTGATTGTAGTAACATGCAAAGTTTGTTCAAAGTTGAACTGTTAAAAATAAAATAAAATAATAAATAAATAAAAATAAAATAAAATAAAACCACCTTCTCTAAACATTCAGGAGTAAGTAAACCTAAAAAAACCCTTGCAACAAATAAGCAGCTAAATTTACACGTTGCAAAATAAGGTGGATATTATAATTATAAATTAAGTTAAATTAAATACAACATTTCTGCCAAGAGATATAATTCATTATCCAAAAATGTTGCTCATGTTCCAATGTCTCTGAACATGTCTAATCAGAATTTAATGTTGACAATCCATTTATACCAGGAAACCCCTTAAACTATAATATAATCTTGGTTTTGATTATTGTAACATACATTTAAATGTTGTATTTCTGATCATTCCCATTCCCCTAACATCATTCCACTTGTGTGATCATCACTACCTTACCATGCAGGGCAAAGAGGCACGGCGGTCAGCTTTGTAGCGGGATGGCGTCCTGAAGCTCCTCTTCCTTTCTTTGGCGTGCTCCTCCCCGTGCCCCCAGTAACTGCTCATCCACTTGGTAAAGTTCCCATCATCATCCTCCTCATTGTCCATAAGAATTGCGGGAAGCAGCCGAAGAGACAGCTTGGGAGCTGGTTTGTGGAGCTCTCTGTGAGGCTCCTGTCTCCTGGAAAGAAAAAGCGGAGCAGGGTGCAGCCGGCGTAAGAGGATCCAGCTGGGGCTGCTGTTTCTGCTGATGTTGAGCTTCTCAGGAACTCTCTCCTTGAAGGCAGTGTGAGGTCCAGACTGATAGGCTTGGCTTGGCTTTGTGGTAGGTTGAAATTGGATTCCTCCAGTTAGGTGCTCACAAGTGTGGGTGCAATTGCTCTAAGCCGGCCCAAAAATATGCATGCGCAGCTTTTTGTCGAAGTCTTTAAATACAAGTCTTTGAATCCTCTGTAATCTATTTAACATGAGAGAGGGAGGGGACTATAGTATAAGGGCGGGAGAGAGTGTGAGCTAGGAGCTAGACAGAAACAGAGAAAGAGAGAAAGAGAGAGAGAGAGAGAGAGAGAGAGAGAGAGAGAGAGAGAGAGAGAGAGAGAGAGAGAGAGAGAGAGAGAGAGAGAGAGAGAGAGAGAGAGAGAGAGAGAGAGAGAGAGAGAGATAGAGGATGGTGTTTTTTGGGTTGGTGCTCTGCTTTTAATCTTTCCATTACAGAGCGATGGGCCTGAGGGTGGGTGTTAGTCACACACACACACTGTGCAACTCCAATTCTCCCATACTTTCCACTCACTGGGCACATCAAACCTGTCAATAATTATGGACCGCAGCAGGCGAGAACCAGCATGTGTTATTATGAGAGTGGGTGTGATCATGTATTTATACTTCAGTACTGTCTGACAATGAGTAAAGTTAGATTCTCAATCGATACTTTGTTCTGATTATGACAAATGTTTTGTAGTATAACCATTAGGGAAGAAATGTGGGTTGTATTGCAGCTATTTAATCAACACACCAAAAGAAGACATGCCAACACCTCTACACTGTGTATAAAGTAAATGATAAAGTAATATATCAAAATTATATTTACATAAATACACTCACCTAAAGGATTATTATGAACACCTGTTACATTTCTCATTAATGCAATTATCTAATCAACCAATCACATGGCAGTTGCTTCAATGCATTTAAGGTTGTGGTCCTGGTCAAGACAATCTTCTGAACTCAAAACTGAATGTCGGTATGGGAAAGAAAGGTAATTTTGAGCAATTTTGAGTGTGGCATGGTTGTTGTGGCAGGTCTGAGTATTTCACAATCTGCTTAGTTACTGGATTTTGATTTTGGTTTGAAAAGGGAAAAACATCCAGTATGCCAAAAAGCCTTGTTGATGCTAGAGGTCAGAGGAGAATGGGCCGACTGATTCAAGCTGATAGAAGAGCAACTTTGACTGAAATAACCCCTCGTTACAACTGAGGTATGCAGCAAAGCATTTGTGAAGCCACAACACGCACAATCTTGAGGCTGATGGGCTACAACAGCAGAAGACCCCACCTGGTACCACTCATCTCCACTACAAATAGTTAAAAGAGGCTACAATTTGCACAAACTCACCAAAATTGGACAGTTGAATACTGGAAAAATGTTGCCTGGTCTGTTGAGTCTCGATTTCTGTTGAGAAATTCAGATGGTAGAGTAAGGCGTAATGGTAGGCATAATCAGAATGAGAACATGGATCCATCATGCCTTGTTACCACTGTGCAGGCTGCTGGTGGTGTAATGGTGTGGGGGATGTTTTCTTGGCACACTTTAGGCCCCTTAGTGCCAATTGGGCATTGTTTAAATGCCACAACCTACCTGAGCATTGTTTCTGACCATGTCCATCCCTTTATGACCCCATGTACCCATCCTCTGATGGCTACTTCCAGCAGGATAATGCACCATGTCACAAAGCTTGAATCATTTCAAATTGGTTTCTTGAACATGACAATGAGTTCACTGTACTAAAATGGCCGCCACAGTCACCAGATCTTAACCAAATAGAGCATCTTTGGGATATGTTGGAGCGGGAGCTTCGTGCCCTGGATGTGCATCCCACAAATCTCCATCAACTGCAAGATGCTATCCTATCAATATGGGCCAACATTTCTAAAGAATGCTTTCAGCACCTTGTTGAATCAATGCCACGTAGAATTAAGGCAGTTCTGAAGGTGAAAGGGGGTCAAACACAGTATTAGTATAGTGTTCCTAATAATCCTTTAGGTGAGTGTAATTGTAAATAAAAGTGAAATATATTATAGTATAGATTCCTTGTTACATATGAAATTGGTTTATTGTTTTAATGCATTATACTTTCATAAGGTGTAGCAATAACTATTATAGGCTAAATGTATTATAAGTGTGGTTATATGTATATCATACAAGTCATTATAAGGTGCTTCATGGCATAATTAATATAAAAACACTTTTATAATGCAATGTCAAAATGAACAATTTTTATAATACAAACAAATCCTTAATAGGCTATGAATCAAAACCGATTATGTCTGTCTACAACAAGTTCCACTATATATTTGCAAACAGCCCAGCATTTAGCCAAATTATTGTCACATTCTAAATGTTGCAGCTGCACGTTCAGTAGCACATGCATTTTCAGCTGACCCCATTTTAGAATATGATAAACATCCTCCCTTTCAGGAAGAAGCAATCTGGGGCATACAGCAACCACCCCAAGCCTCGTCTACTGTCCTGCTCCAGTTGTTCAGAGCATACAGTATGAGTGGACAGAGACACTAATAACGCACCACACCTGTGGCCATGTCTGTTTGATTCTTGCCCTTAATTGCAAGGGTGTTGATGTGTGAACTGTGAATTCTGGGTCACTATATTTATATTTTATTCCTTGTGAAATATTGCCTGTCATTAGAAACAGATTAACTATGGGCTCTTTTGTCACAATGTCCATTTTCAAATAATGTGCTGTGCAGTCTGTTCATTTCATGTATGCATTGTTTATATGTTTACTGTATGTAAATACACACACAAATTCAAACATTTTTATGATTTTTGCATAATTGTAAAGCTTGATTGAAAATGATTTTGAATAAAAATAATATTCTGCTCATAGGTTATTAATTAATGTTTTTAGGATTTTTGTTTTTAAAAGGAGTTTCTTATAATCATTGATTTGAAAAACAACAACAACAACAACAACAACAACAACAACAGTAAAAAACAGTAATATTTTGAAATATTTTAAAAAATTATATAAATTAATTAAATGTAATTCATTCATGTCATGCTGAAGCTGAATTCTCAGCTAGAATTTTTTTGAAACAATGTAAAACTATAAAACAATGACCCCACCAAAAAATATGTATGTGTATGTGTATAGTTTTTTTTTTTTTAGCAAAAGCACTATAAAAATGTGTGTAAAAAAAGCTCCTTATTCAAGCTGAATGAATGCTCTAAATACAGTAAATTACACATTTTATATTATTACATTTGAAATGTAATTCATTCATGTTCCCCTAGCAAAAACACTACAAAAATGTGTCTTAAAAATAGCTTTTTATCCAAGCAAAAGGTAATGCTGGAGAATACAATATGTGATCTTTCAGATATTACATGCATTGGGATTGTGTCAAGCACTGACAGAGAGACATGTTCTCACCTTCAGGTAAATGGTTTTGGACTAAACCCTAAGGATTTGTGTCCTTATACTAATGCAATGTGCATGCTTCTAATCGCAGAAATCTAAATGACCATCTCTTTAGATCTCTAGTCAAGGATCTTAATTGTATTATCCTGCTATTCCATGTACGTATTTACATAATTTAGATTTTAACACTAAAGAGTTTAAAGTTGATGAATCATGTTGTTTTGGATAACAATCTGAAGAGTTCATTCAGTGTTGGGCTGAGACTGAGTGTGACCAAATTAAACTTCCTAACAGGAGCAGTTGAACAAAAATAATAATTTTCTTCCTAGTTTCAGTGCAAATTTTGCATGCAACAAATGATTTATTTGACCATAGAAAGGTTGCTCTTTTTGTGGTTCTATTTCGGGCGTTTTCTTGTTTTCTTGCCCTAGTCATATATTCTCCCATCTAAAAACAGCAGGGACGACCATTTTTGTTCTTCGTTTCAGAGCTCTGAATAATGTTTCAAAAAGAGCAGAGTGCTTCTAAAATTGGAGCATTCATGGATGTTGACTGGTTGGAGTACAAAGTAATTATCTCAAGAGGAGGTCACATACACACGAGTTCTTGACTAAAACTGATTATTCACCGTTTTTACAGAATACAGGAGTCGTCTTGAAATGGAAATTCACAATACTAAGTAGTTTAAACTGTTAAATGATCTGTTAAATTAAGCCTAAGAAGATCTCATGACGCAGTTTTCAACACCTAAGTGAAATTGAGAGTGTCTTTTAAGGATAACCAGTGTCCTTAAGGCATCGATAGAATCGACTTAGTATTTAATATTAATATATTTTTAGTGTGTTCATCATATTCTGAGTTTTGAATGGCCTTAACCTAAATTCATGGATAAAAGATGAGTGAAAAGACCCAGGCTGAACGTAGGCTAAACGGGGAGAGAGCAGCCTTGGTCCTGTCTCATAACTGCGTTACTAGCACAAACACAAATTGATCATGTCTCGTGTTCTAGCTAAGAGCTATGATTGATCTAAACTTGCTATGGCAGTGTGCATTCAATTGACATTTGACATCATGTGTTAACCAGAGAGCCAGATACAGTATAGCAGCATTTTAAACACGCACACTGGTTTTGAAGTCTTAATTTTTATTTTATCCTATTTTATTTGAACTAATAATATAATATAATATAATATAATATAATATAATATAATATAATGCATTGTAATGTAATGTAATGTAATATAATCTAATATCATATAATGTAATGCAATATAATGTAATATAATAAGAACAATAATCAATATAAAATTACAATATAAAAGTACAAATAATCAAATTACAAGCAGTAGCACAAACAAATGCAATAGACCACAGATAAAAAAAAAAAAAAACCTGGTGCTTTTCAATTTATTCATACCTTTAGGGAAATTCAAATCTCCATCAAATCTCCAGTACCTCACACAATATCAAACAATTACGGACAAAAGACAATGGAATCAGAAAACACCCAAATTCTAATAAATAAATAATACACCAAGACCAACCTATTAAAAGTGCTGAACAATAAAGAACATAATACCATGCATGTTTAAAAATACACCTTGCCATAAGAATAAATAATAACTCAAATTAATATACAAATACAAAATATTGCTAATGACTGTATGAATAAAAGATCTCCTAAATATCGCATTTAAATGAGTCGGCCACTACACATGCTCCTCTGGTTAATCAAGATGTTTTAAAGAGGATGATTGGCATTGTCCAGTATCATTTGCAATTTTTCTTCTCATACATCTCTCCACTACCACTCCCATATGATCTACTCTTGCCAGCACCGAGCTGGCTTTTTCTACCAGCTTCTCCAGCCGCCTGTTGTTTTTATCTATCATATTGCCACCCCAGGGAAACTGCAGCATAAAAGAGGACAATAGCCACAGCCGACTGAACATACACAACATTCCATTTCAGACATCAAAGGACTTGAGCCTCTTGAGGCAAAAGAGACGGCTCTGCCCCTTTTTATTAAGGGCACCCATGTTTAGGGACCAGTCCAGCTTATTATCCAGGTACACACCCGAACTGCACCACCTCAATGGCCTCTCCGTGTACAAAGGCTGCAAAGGTGTCTTTACTGCGAAAATTCGCTCCCACCTCCTTAGTCTTAATGGTGTTCAAAAGGAGGCAGTTCTTTTTATTATTATGTTTTTATTGACAAACAGACATACAAACCCTAATAGTGTCCATGATAATACCAGCCCACACAGCAAAAAACATGTTGGGAGATTTATCACCACGGGTGTTAAAATTATCACTTTCCGGGTGAACATACAGGTCCGTCTTTGCTAGTGTTAAAACAACACTGACGAAAGTGTTCGTTATACAAACACTGTGTTAGTGTTTCTTTTTAGTCACTCAAGGTGTTGAGAAATGTATTACTCATAAGTGTACATTTAACACTTTATGGTGATTAATCTCACACACCCAGTGTATTTAATGTTTATTTAATGTAAATACTTAAATACTAAAATGGCACTGTGAATGAAATTTAAAACAATTTATATATATTATTTTATTTTTTCCCCCCAAAAAATCAAGTGACTACAAATTTATTTTAATATTTATTGAAATTGTAATATATCAATTCCATTACATTTATGTATTTGGCAGACACTTTTATCCAATGCGACTTACACTGCATTCAATACCATTTTTAATAAAACAAAAAAAAAACATTTTTGTCAGTTCTTGCTTTCGCCGGGAATCGCTACAGTAAAGCCATTGTAGTCACACATACAATTGAATAAAACAATTTCTTGTTATACTCCAATGCTATAACATCTTACCATGATAAATCTCTACTGCGTTTCAAACAAGATTAAACAAAGAAACATTCCTCAAGTAATGTTTTAATTGAAAATACAAAAATTCAACATTGTATATCTTAAATCAACCTTAATGTTAAAAAACTGTCTGGTTTGTAATTCATTCTGATAAAAAATACTATTCCTTTATAAATTAATAAATTTACATTTGGCAGATGATTTTATCCAAAGCGACTTACATTGCATTCAATGTACGCATTTTTACATTTTGTCAGTTCTTGCTTTCCCAATTCATCGATCCCACGATCTTGGCGTTGATAGCGCTCCTCAAAATGATCCAAACACATAGTATCGTTCCTGTTAAAGAGACACATTTGGTTAAAACAAACACATTAAAAAAATCTAAGATATAAAGTTTCAAACATCTTCAATCAACGAGCAGAGATACTTACATAGCCTGTCTTCCTTTCAGGATCGTTTAGGTTTGTAGAGTAATAATGCCAAGGGCATACATAGATTGTGGCCTTATGTGGTTTCCTTCTGCAATAATAAACAATATTCCATGAAACAAAAATCCTCCAAAGCAGAAAGCAAACTAAAAGACTCAAAATAATCAGGTCACTTTGTGTTTTACTTCAGGTTATCTTTATACCAACACATAGCAAGAAAACGTTATATTCAAAACATAAGCACTACTGTTACAGATTTACAACAACTAGAAAAGGCTAGAACTAAGTTGTACAGAAAAAATCGCGCATGGAAGGGCACTAATGCATGTCTGCTCAACTAATACAAAATAAGACGAAAAATGTCAAATAGTATGAGTGTGCAATGTCGTGGAATGTATACGCCAAAACTCATTTCGGCGTGCATAGCCTATGATACGCACTTTATGGCGTATATATGACACGCTCTCTTGGGTAGGTTTAGGGTAGTGCGGTGGGGGGTTCGTATGTATAATACGCCATAAATTGCTTATCATATGCACGCAAAAAACAGCGTATCATATGCACGCCAAAATGAGTTTTGGCGTATACATTCCACGACATTGCACACTCGTACTCGATCTTGAGTTTCTATATGACTGAAGCAGTTCATGAAGAAAAGCGTGTCCTACGATGTTTTCGACATTTTGGAGCACTGTACAGAATGGTCGGCGTATGTTATCAAAGTACAACGAGAAGATTGCTAGAACACACAGAGCATTTCACTCGCAAAATGTGAGTAACCCCAGAGTGCAGTCTGGACGATGGGGCGGGGCGACACATTAAGGCGGGGCGACACGTGTCGCTCCGCCTACACCCAATTTCATTGGTTTATAATATAGCGAATCTTATTGGCGTAGACGCTTGAGCATGCGCATTCCTTTATGTACGTCTTTAGAAATGATCTACCTACGAGCTACCTGCATCTGTGTGGGGAAACGACAAACATGCAGTAAAACTTCGGCTCTCGCTGTTGTTTTCGCCGCTTTTAAGGTGAGTTTAGTCCATAAAATCACACAAGTAATACACATTACTGTTCCTGACACTTTTCTTACCTTTAATTGAAACGATTCTGTTATATTTACTTGATAGAAATGTAACGTTAGTGTCTTTGAAGAAGTAGATATGCAAAACAGAACTAACATTTTTTAAAAGAGGTAATTTAGGCTAACTATTGTTTTTGAACGTTTAATCACATTTTATGTTTAGATGAGAGGTTTTGATAGTTATGTAAAGGTTTTGCTGATACATTTGTCAATGGATGATAGTAATAAGCACATGTATTTAACCTAACGGACCTCGCAGAGTGCGAAAATCCTAGTAGTTGAAACCTGTTCTGGTCTCTCATGGTAAACAAATATGGATCAAATGTTCTGTGATTTCAGGAGCGACAGAAAAAACCTCTACAACAAAGGAAAGCTTTAATACATTTAATAATATGAATGTGCATTATTGAAAGCCACTAAACTACGAATACAGTTTGTACACAAACACAGTAGATAATGCTGTACATTTAGCATTTATATAGCATCTATCCATAAACTGTAAGGTTTAGCCTTACAGAAATACAGGCGGTGAACTGAAAAGCTAATTAAATAAGTTAATATAATTTTTTTCACAACATTTACCTGTATCACTTTGCATCTGTAAATTTCTTATGAAAATGATATATATATCTTATTACTCATTTTAAGACGGCTTTGACATCCAAATGTCAAACAATATGTACAGTGAGACTGAATGAACAATACTAAATTAGTAAACCTAAAAAAAATATATAAAAAAAACATGCATTTTTTTCTTTTAAAACTGACATTTTAAACAATGTTTTTTTGGCACTTTGACAAATTGTTCATTTTTATTTTTCTAGATTTTTCCATGCTGATGGACTGCAGGTCCAATCTCAGAGGTCCTATATACCGGTACGTATGTAAAATCTCAAACATGCACTAGTACAATTCAAAAGTTTGGGGTTATTTTTTTTTTAATAGTTATTTATATAGCGCTTTACTGGGTACTCAAAGCGCTTTACATATGGAAGGGGGGAATCTCGTCCACCACTAATGTGCATCATCCACCTTGATGACACGACAACAGCCACATTGAACCAGAACACCCCAGCTTATTGTTGGAGAGGAGACAATCAGTTCTATTTGTCAAAATAGTATTTATTGATGTCTTGCTCTGGAAGCAGTCTCGTGCTAATATAATTACAGATCCTGCAACATCCATTTTTGGATTAAATCAATGCTTTGTTTATAATGAGGAGGATGTTTTAAGCTATGAAACTTGCAGAATGCAACAAATAACTTACTTAATCACAACTACCTCAAGTGGCCACTGACTAATCCAACATTTTTTATCTTCTTTCTTGTTTCAGATGCTGCCATAGAACGGCATGAGAAGGCAACAGTTTGGTAGAACTGAGGATCCAATATAAGAGTGTGCACATGATGTCCCAGTAAACGCCATGTAACTGTATTACACCAACTGAGTGGCAAAAACATTGAGTGGCAGGATTGGTGTTCAGCGTGAATGCTGCAAAAACAGCGCAACACCCAAAACACATCTGGGAAAGGGTTAGGTACAAATAGATACAGTTGACTGCACATTCAACAATAAATCAGAGCAATCTTTGTACAACCTTCCGAAAGCTACAGAAAGACAAACAAATATATTGCTGCTATTCTCATAAACAACCTGAATCCAGACATCAGAACATTTTATGGTAGATATGTAAAATTTTGGGCTAAAATCATATACTAGGTCATATACTGTATTGACAACTCGTAATATGACGATTATATAATCATCTGGATTTAGAGGTACCTAAACTGTATTTATAGTATTTGTTTAGCAGATAAGGTGTTCACAGGCTTTGCTTTATATATTTCCCCGGCATTGGAATCAGGTACATATAAATGTCTGAAAGTCCAATTCCTGGCCAAACACTGGTTCTTTGGCGAGTTGTAATAATCACTGTTGAATCCAAATACATTTAATTAATTTCAGGAAAAAAAGAAGCTTGTTTTGCTCCCATTTCTGCAATTTCTCTTAATTAAAGTCAGCCCTGCTCCAGGATGTTTTGCCACTCAGTCCAGCTGAGGGTCGTGTCCCAACGGGAAAGTGACATCAGCGCACACCCTCTATTAAAGAAAAGAGACTGGCCTATTGCAAATCCAAGTTTACATTAAAGCTTTGTATTTTGAGTTAAAGTCTATTTGTGTCTGGATTTGCAAAATTTTATTTTTTGTGCAGTTAAGTTTATATATGCTCTCTGTACTTTTACTTTTTGTTAACATCAATAAAAATCACAAACTATTGTTGTTTAGCGTGTGTTCTCTGCAGACAAATTTTGATTTTATCCATTGGGTCAACATTTTTGCATTGTCTGGAAAATTTCGAAATTTTGACGTTTTCATTACAAATTTAGTTTATAAAATGAAAATATTTACATATATGGAGGCACACTTATGTAAAATATATTAAACTGCTGCATTAATATATAATTCAAAAGATTTACATATATAGAAAACTAATATATTAACATATATCAGAAATTAAAATATGCACATATATTGCAAATTATTGTATTAACATATGTATAGCTAAACTTATTCCCACGTAAAGAAAATAAAAATATTAAGGTGCCAATCTATTTTGATTTAAGTAATTTTAATATATGAAAATCTATTATTAATATATTCCACGCGGTGTAACTTCTTTGTGGGTATTTATGTGCTCAAATGCGTACTGCAATAAATGTTTCTATCACTTCTATTCTTGGTATTTACTGCAAGTCCTCGGGTAGTGTTGCACAGATTTACAGGAGTGAAAATTATTTTCATCCCGTTTGTACACAGATTATAGCATGCACAATGCGAGGGTAGATAAATAAATGGATTTTTAATATCTAATTTGTCATGTTAACCCGTTGACACTTAGCTATTTAGTCCTACAATAAAATATGGACCTTTAAAACTATAAATTAGACATACATAGCCCCACATATTTTATTAACAGGGAAAGACTTTATACCGCTTTAGCACTTTATACAATTGGACAACAATCTTGTTTAAACGATTGGTCATGCTTTAAACTAAAATTAGCCGTTTGTGTTCCGAGGTGTCCAATACTACAGTTAATAATTAATTATCATTTGCGTAAAATCCGGGTTTGTGCCGATCCACCGAACCTGATGAAGAAGCCAAATGTTAAACAGCTTTATTAGCCTTAATTATGCCGGAGGTACCGTCAACAAGCGCTCGTTTTTGCGTTTTGTTTCATTTAAAACAATATGTGAATCTATTCCCGTGTGGTTCATTCATAAAATCGCACATTAAGGAATGCGCATGCGCAGGCTTGAAGCGTCTACGCCAATAAGATTTGTTGTATTGTAAACCAATGAAATTGCATGTGGGCGGAGCGACACGTGTCACCCCGCCCCAATGTGTCGCCCCGCCCCATCGTCCAGACTGCACTCTGGGGTACTTGCAAAATGTTGCAGGCCGATCAGTATGCGCAGCGCCGACAATGATGGACCGTGCTATCCGTGGGTGCTCGGCCAGGGATCGAGCCCCGGCGTCACACAAGAAAAAAAAATTAAGAGCAATTAATTCATCCGATTAACGTCTGCTTTCTCATTTGAATGACATTTCAAAACACCAGAATTAACTCGTAGTTACGGTGTGAAAGATATAAACGGTCTTATAAAGGTTGGAAGCCCTAAAGATACTTAACGCTATGCCAAATGAGAAGAAATAACTATCCAAGTCGAGTGAGTTAAAAAATGACACATAATGTTAATGCTGCTACATTATTACAAAATTAATACAACGAAATTAAGTCACTTACGTAAATCTCGTCCTCCATTAACGAATTTAGTGTGTTAGTGGGGGTTATTCAGTTATGTTAAACTGAATGGCGATCAAAAGCGCGCTAAATTTAAACTGAGGTAAAAAAAAAAAAAAACGCTGAGTTAAGTCATCCACATCGGCTACGTTACTCATTATACAAGCTCATTAATAAATCACAAGTTGATAAGATAATAATACTATACTATACCTTGTCCTTGTAACCGTTGTGTGTGCAGGGAAATCCATAAAGATGGAGAGACCGAAGGATGAGCTGGGAAATTTAAAATGCTCTGCACATGCGCAGATGTTGATTGTTAACACCCAAAGGAAACACTGTGCTTTATCACCCAAAGGAAACACTGTGCTTTAACACTAAACAAGTGATAAAGCATATAATATTTGTAAATTAACACCAGATTTTATCACTAGATGCCCAACACCAGGTTTTTATCCCTCAGTAATTTGCTGTGCACATACATGCATCAATTACAACATCATGGCTGTGTAGAAGAAGGATCTGGGTACTGAAATGGCCAGCCTGCAGTCCAGATCTTTCACCCATAGAAAACATTTGGCGCATCATAAAGAGGAAGATGCGACAAAGAAGACCTAAGGCGGTTGAGCAGGTAGAAGCCTGTATTAGACAAAAATGGGACAACATTCCTATTCTTAAACTTGAGCAACTTGCATTCTCAGTCCCCAGACGTTTACAGACTGTTATAAAAAAGAAGAGGGGATGCCACACAGTGGTAAACATGGCCTTGTTCCAACTCTTTTGAGATGTGTTGATGCCATGAAATTTAAAATCAACTTATTTTTCACTTAAAACAAAAAAATGTTTTCAGTTTAAACATTTGATAATTCATCTATGTTGTATTCTGAATAAAATATTTAAATGTAAAACTTCACATCATTGCATTCTGTTTTTATTCACAAATTGTACAGTGTCACAACTTTTTTGGAATCGGGTTTGTATTTAAAGTCTGATGTAAACAGAGTGAACAAGAATGGTGCTAAGACAGTCCCCTGTGGTGCCGAATGCTGCTCAACACTGTCTCAGAGACACAGTTGCCCAGTCTGACAAACTGTGGCCGTTCTGTCGGATTTATCCAGGACAGATCTACCCCCATACACTTCAGTTTATCTCTCAGGATGGGTGGTCTGATGCTATTAAATGCACTAGAAAATGCACATATTTTCTTTCTCATCTGTTTATGTTCAGTTAAGACATAACATAAACCTATTCCAACCTTCTTTATGATCTGAACGGTATGTGGAAAAGTTCCCACACGTGACAAATTGAATTACCTTTCGAGTCATATTGCGCCTGATTTAATGGCAAAGTCCATTTTTACTCGCATTTGGCTCTTGGCAAGTGTTAATTTTAGGCTGTTTAAAAACAAAAACTATGAACAAAAAAACAAACAAAATCACTTTCATATTTTTGACACCATTGTTGCACAAAAGCAAGACACAATAATCTGGAGAGGTTCTCTTTCAGACATTGTCTAAAGAGAAATACTTCACACCAGTTGGCGGTCTCAATATCATGCCATCATCCCAAGAGGACACATGTCATATAAGCACATGCATTCAGCTCAAACAACACTATTCACAGTCCAGAAGCCAGAACAAAGAGCACCTCCAGTTTAATAAAATGTGACCTTGCCTATTGAAGACACTCAAAGAGGAAAATTACACACTCAGTTCAGTCTTTGTTCAAGGGGAGAGTCTAACAGTGGACATTTATAAAATAAAATAATTTGGTTTTTTTTCTACTTAACTTGATCTGTGAAGATTACACTTATAGTTCTACAGTCATTTTGGTAAATGTTAAGTTGAAGATTTAAAGGTTAAAGGCTATACCCTGCAGTCGTTCAATAGCATCTGTGTCACTTCTCCTTCTAGTGGAATTTAGTTGTATTGCAATCATAAGTAGAAAATCTAAATAATCTTAGAGTGATATTGCCTACAATTTGGACTAGATGACTTACAATATCCTACTTTATTATTATTATTATTATTATTATTATTATTATTATTATTATTATTATTATTATAGGTTTTATTATCCACACATAATGAGTATATATATATATATATATATATATATATATATATATATATATATATATATATATATATATATATATATATATATATATATTTAAAATGTAGTTGTACTGGCAGCTATGCACACATTTAGGAAATGTCATATACACTGTAATGCACTTATATTATACTCAAAAATCTGACTGCTTTCTACTTACAGCCACTTGATTTGTGAAAATACAATGTAGCCTACTTTAGAAAGCTTAGAATTTGGATTGCTCTTTCACCTTCATGTTTAGCCATTAAATTAATTTCTTCTGCATTTAATCTGCTCATAAAAAGTTACATATGCACATCATGTTATTTCAGATTACATAAAAAATAAATAAAATATAAAATAAAAAAGCTACCATATCACGTGACCCAAACCGTGACTTTTATTTTTATTTTTTGCTGACTTTTGTTTTGAAAGCACGACGTCACACTTTGGACCAGGAACTACTTTCCACTCGTCCAGCAGCAGTTGACACTGGTGATCGCCAGCTTGCTATGCCCTTGTTAGCCATCCAGCTAACCTAAGTGCCACACTTGGAAAGATGCATTGAATTTCATATCGGAAAGAGTTCTGATAGACACCTATACATTCTATTATTGTCAATAGCAGGATGTTACGAGCCGGGAGTGTAGTTACCTGGTAAGTAGAGTAGCTCATTTGCAGCTACAGAATTTAACGCAGGTACGGTAGACTGGGAAGCAGGTGATTGGATAAATAACTAAAACTGCCCAATCCCATCTGATATAAATACACCAAGTTATAATTTTAAAGGTTAACTGTGAAGAACCCCCCTTTAATGACTAACGCTACATGCTATCGTTTCCTAAATGACACTGACTGACAGGCTACACCACTGCACTAAATAGACACCACCCAAACACTGACTCACTTTTCACGTTTTTAGATAAATTACATTAATAATCAACAAAGATTCTACGTTGGTTTCATAATAATATCCTTAAAAATATAATTGTACAAATTGCTGTCTAATTTGACATATTCCTTCCTATTTAAAGCACTGGCCATTGGGCAACTGTAAGAGGAACAACCAATAACTATTTTAAGTTTTTGTTATATAGTGTGAAATAGTCACTTAAAATGTAACGGTTTCAGCAGGCATTTGTTGTCAAATATGGGTGTTTATACTTTATACAGTGATGTGGTTTTGTATGCTGCGTTTATTTGACACATCCCATTACATTAAGTCAAAAACTATGGCACCACGTAAACCATTAGTGTTTTGTTTATCATTTTCAAACCATTGTGGCTTTGTCATTCAAACAGTTTCAAAACAAGATTTAAATCTATTTATTTATTTTATTTTTATTAAGCTTTACAAGACTTAAAATGTGTCACATTTGGGACTTTATATCTGCTGTGGGTTGACAGCCTGCCTGAAATGTCTGACAGAAAGCAGAAAACCTGCCATTATTACAGATTTTTATATGTAAGAAAATAGATGTGTATTTTTCATTAATGGTTCTTGCATTTTATTTACCTAAAAAAAATAAAACCCTATGTTACCCCATAACTATAAATTGACAACAATGCCATTGCACTAGTTCTATTAGCTGGCCCAGTATTTTGACTACTGATTTGCCAATATCAAGTTGAGTATTTTGATGCCATTGAGCCATCCATACTCTTGAGCACTGCATTTGAACAATATAGGCTATATATCTACATATATTTTTATAATCTAGAAAAATAAGAGACTCAGAAGAGTATAAACGCATCAGAATGATCATAGTGTCTCTCTCTCCACAGCATTGCCTGCAAGAATCTGCTTCCTTCCAGAATGGGGGTGAAGTTCAGAATCCCGTTGCAGAAACTGCACCCGCTCTCACGTGCCATCCATCACCGCTACTCTGCTAACAACAATCCACAAAGACCACCTCACTGCTCAGCAGCCCGCCATTACACGTCTCTCTCCAGGCTCCCCATGCGTCCTCCCAAATCCCGGTCAGGAGGACACGGCTATCAACAGCACCGGAACTTCTGGGTGGCCCGACTTGCTGCTAGACTGCTGAAACTGAGGTACATCTTGCTGGGCTCAGCAGTTGGAGGCGGATATACAGCAAAAAAGGTACGCTTAACTATTTGGTTGCGTTGAGCCGATTGAAATTACTGACCTCAAGGTCATTTTACTTGCACGTGCAGAGTCTGAATTTGAATCTGAATGTACACGGGTGTGCTGTTTGTCCTATTTCAAACAGGATGCAGATATTTGTTTTTCATTTAATCACTGACTTTAATGTCTTGTTCTTTTAAATGATTAAGCATGTGACTTATAGATTTATCTAGGGATGCACCGAAATGAAATTCTTGGCCGAAGCCGAAACCGAATAATAATGAAATGCTTGGCCGAAGACCGAAGGCCGAATACCGAACGCGGTGTTTCGCATTTTTTCCATTTATTTGGCAATTTTTTTTTACCATTACAATAATTAAATAGTAAAAATTTGCTTTTTACTATTTTGTGTTGCTTTTCAGAGAAATAAATCAAATAACAAAAATACAATTTCAAAATATTTATTTAACACTGAATTTTTTTTAACATTCCAGCAGATATTATACAAACTAAGCACAACATAACTTAAAATAAATAATTAGTAAAATAAAAAATATATTTTTATTTGGCCATCTTAGAAGCCCCCCTTCTTGAATAGCCTATGTTAGGCCTATAACTGACTGCTGAAAGAATGTAACTCTGTATGTCTACAACAACTAATGTGCATTGAATAGTGCAAAAAATGTGGATGAACCCACAACAAATAAATAACTGTCTTAGACATAAGCCTACTTAGCCTACTTCTTCAGGAAAAGTGGCAGGTTCTTCTTTATGAAAAGTAGCTTCTCTGCTTTCTCACATGAAAGTCGGTTCCTCTTCTCATCGATGACATGAGCACTAAATTTCAGCACTAAACAGTGCTTCCACACTGCTGACATGTTTGCTGCATAAAGCACGCAGCTCTCACTCTACGTGGGTTACTTTTTGATCGCGTCATTAAAAACGTCATTGTTCGGCCAAAATTATTCGGCCTTTTTACTTATTCGGCCGAATGCCGAAAGTGCTTTTTTTGGCTATTTTCGGCCGAATAATTTCGGTTGCCGAATATTCGGTGCATCCCTAGATTTATCGTATCAACCATCATATTAGTTGTCAACAAATATACTATTGGCTTTTGGAATCAGACAAAATGCTCTTCTGTTTTTTATAGACTTATGATGAATGGAAGGATATGCTTCCAGATATGAGCCAATATACATGGATTGTGCCAGACTTCATATGGGAGCTGAGTGAAAATATTGATTTGGGTAAGTAATTCAGAGAGCCATATTTTGATCAAACAATATTAGGGATGCACGATATTGGATTTTTGCCGATATGCTGATATTTTTCAGTTTATTTTGGCCGATTGCCAGTACCAATATACTTTTATTTATTGCAAACAAAGCACATCTGTGTCTCAGCTGAAGCAAATAATCCATTATTTATCAGCTTTAATATCGGCCTAAATATCTTAGCAGGTCAATAACAATAACATTAAAAATGAACATTGGCCAATACTGATACAGTGGCCGATATATCATGTATCCCTAGCATATGCTGTAGTTGTGAATTATTTTGCTAATGATGTTATTTCTTTGCCTCTGAATAAAGATAAACTCGCCAAGGCTTTGCCTGAACTAGAAGAGATAGCCAAACTATTACCTGATATGGAAAAGGTCGGAGAGAACTTCACATTCCTGAAGAGCCTCCTTTCCAGCGGTAAGCAATGTCTCACGCACCCCATGACAGACACAAACTGAATACAGAGGAACAACATAGAGGATTTGTAAACAAAAAAAGAAGAAGAAATGATTACTTTTTATTTACTAAGGATGCATAAATTGATCAAAAGTGACAGAAATTACTAGCCTGACGTGGTCATACTCATTTCTAGTCAGAATATGAGTCTGAAACTGCTCAATTGGGCTGTGATTATGGGGCGTGTTTCAACCGAACCTGGAAAGACATCAATTGGATAGACCTACAACCAATCAGAGCAACGAAGCGACGCATTGTCAAATGTCAACATAGTTCAACTGCACGGTGTTGCCAAGTCCGAGTTTTTTCCCCCCGCGGGTTGTTTTCTATGTCCACGGGTTGAAGCAACTATTATGTGATATATAGACCCATGAGTGCAAATTTTAGCAGCAACCTTGCCAAAATAACACATGTTTTTTTACCCCCCAAACGCCATTTTCCCCCCGGAGAATCCCCGTGAAGCTATTGTTTAGGGCTAGTAGTTGGCGGGTTTTATTGTAAAAACTTGGCAACCCTGTCTGCACGTGTGCTGGAATCAGGCTGGAATACACGATCTTTGCCGGTGTTATATATATATATATATATATAGTGTATTTTGTAACAAATAAATTACATTTCTGTCACTTGATCAATTTATAACCTCCTTGCTGAATGAAAAGTTCAGATTTAATTTCTTCTTTTTTTTCTTTATACATTTTTAAAAAATATTTGTTTAAATAAATTTGGTGCTCAAAAAAACATTTCTTGAGATTAACAATCTTGAAAACAGGTGTGCTGCTGCTCATAATACTTTTTCAGGATTTGTTTATTTTTTGAAAAAATCTTGAAAAATTTCTGAAGCATCATGTGATACATGAGAAATGGTCAGCTTTGCAGTATCAGGAATAAATTACAATTTAAAATATATTAAAAATGAGTGGTTTCAAGTTGTAATAATATTTCACAATGTTACTATATATTTGATCAAACAAATGCAGTGTTGGTAGCAATAAGGCTTTTCTTTCAAAAACATTTACAAAATTTTACCAACCCCTAATGTTTGAATGGTATAAATGTAACAATATTTAGTAGAAATTATAGTGCCCATATAACACAACCCTTTTTTTAAAGGATTGAACAGTTTAACATAGTGAATGTGGTATATTATCTGTGATTTTGATCTTCTAAAAAGAGTTCCAAAAATCTTAGTTTACTGCAATGTTTGTGAATGTCAGTTTATTTAAATGTCTGTCTCTGTGTGTGAAATGAATATTAAGATTTTTAAAGCTTCAAGGATCTAAATCTAACTGTGACCCCATGTGGTTTGTCTGTGATTTCTGCCAACTAAATGGATCAGTAAAGTCTTAGAACACTGCATTGCTTAGAATCATTTTCACATTTGCCTAATCATCATCTTCCTAATGGTTATATGACATTGAGGCATTTTAAGATTTTTCACATACGTCTGGGTTATTTGTTTGCATTAACATATTATCCAGTACACAGTGCTCACACTGCATGACCGCTAGAATCCCGACCCAATGTGCAATGAAATGAGCGCTCCATGCTTTTTCTACAGCCTTTATTTTATTTTCATTTCATTTGTTCCTCTTGTTCCTCCCTTCTCCTCTCCCTCCCTCCACGTTCTTCACAGGTTTGGGTAGTGAAGTCAATGGAGCTTCTGGTCTGCGTCTGTTATTAGGTGTGTAAATGCCTCACTTAGCGTTCCTTGATTTCTCCTGCGCAGCTGCACTGATGCAAAATGGATTTAAGTTGATGGGGTGTGTGTCTCTAAGGATGGAAGCAAAACCCCTCTTATCAAAGAAATTATCTTTTAAATGATTATAATAATGTTGTTAGTCAGAAATCGTTTTATTGTCTGTACAAGGCGACAGCTTCTTTGTGTGACCGAAGCTTAATTTGAACAGATAAAGTAAGCTTCCTGTTGCAGTTGCGTTACAGTGTTGCGTTGCATTTCAAAAGTGTGGGGTTGGTAAAATGTATTTAAAATAACGGTTTTCTATGTTAATTTATTTTAAATTGTAATTTATTCCTGTGATGCAAAGCTGAATTTTCAGCAGATATTACTCCAGTGTTCAGTGTCACATGAATAGAAAATTTATTTAAATTATATATATATATATATATATATATATATATATATATATATATATATATATATATATATATATATATATTTAAACAATGAATATAGTCTCTTTTTACTCAATTGAATGCATCTTTGCTGAACAAATGTAATTTACAAATGTAAAAAAACGGACTGACCCCGAACTTTTAAACGCTATGTATATTATAAGCTAAACTGGATCACAAAGACTCAAGTGTTATCTAGTTTATTTCACTTTTTATAATATACAATTTTCCAACATCTTTTAACTAGATGCTACAGCATTCAGTCGAAGTCAATATCAGATGCATTTTCAGTGACAGTACAGATGCAGTTAATGAAACTAACAGTATCTGTGAATGTGTGATTTCTCCGATTTTAATTGTCTTGCCACTTGGTCCCTTGACTTCACCTTCTCCTCTCTAAAGATTTTGTGGGCCCTTCCCTTTGTTTGTCCCTTTCTCTCTTTCCATCGATATTACTAATTTATTCTATATGTGTGAAGTTCTTACAGCTCAAGAGATTTGAAAAGTACACTGACTGAATATTTAATCAGAATTTTTTTAAAGGGTTAGTTCACTACCCACTAAATTTAATAACAAATCTGTCATTAATTACTCACCCTCATGTCGTTCCAAAACTGTAAGACTGTAAAGACCCGTAAGTCATTTTTGGGACACAAATAAATATATTTTTGGTGAAATCCGAGAGCTCTCTGACCCCTCCATAGACAGCAATTTGATTAAAGGGATAGTTCACCCAATAAAGAAAATTCTGTCATCATTTTCTCACCCTCAATTTGTTCCAAACCGGTATGAGTGTCTTTGTTCTGATGATTTGTAACCAAGCAGACAGAGCAACCATTTCCCTCCTACTATGGTAGTGAATGGTTGCTCTATCTGCTGTGTTACAAACATTCTTCAAAATATCTTCTTTTGTGTTCATCAAAACAAGGAAACTCATTCAGGTTTGGGGGTGAATGAGTGAATCTTGAGAGTGAGTAAATGATAACACAATTTTCATTTTTGGGTGAACTATCCCTTTACCACTTTCAAGGCCCAGAAAGGTAGTAAACACATTGTTAAAATAGTCCATGTGACTAGTGGTTCAACCTTAATGTTATAAAGCGATGGGAGGAGGGTCTGAGAGCTCTCGGATTTCATTCAAAATATCCATTTGTGTTTTGAAGACGAACAAAGGTCTTAGGAGTTTGGAACAACAATATTGGGAGTAATTAATGAAAGAATGTTTATTTTTGGGTGAACTAACCCTTTAAGTATCTTAGACAGGGATTGATTGTTCAGAACTGCATTTTATTTAATGTTCATATTTTCTCATACACTATTTATTCTCATTACTATTACCACACAGACTACAATCCTAAAATGATATGGTCATTAAGTGTGCCTTGATAATTTATAAACCATTTCTCAAGCACTTTTGCACCATTTACTTTTCAAATCTTTGAGTCTCTTTGGGATATGGTGACTTAATTTAGGCTAATGGCTTTAAACTTCAAATAAATATATGCTTTCGCTTGCTATTTTTTTATTGTCACCTGACAGAAAGTTATATGTGTAATGTCTAAATGTCAGTATTAAAAAAAGGGAAAAATAATTAGTTTTTTTTTATGTTGTATTTTTTTCCGTCTAGAAACCACAGGTGATTCAGCCCTGAGAGCTCCAGATGTCCCACCAAAGTCTGCAACCATGTCCGACAGCAGTGATAAACAGTTCAAGAAGGTAAATGTGTCTCTTTTCACTGCATAAATGATGTTTCAAATGGCTTTTCTGAATGCTAAAGCTTGACCATAATATTATGGTGGCTCTTTTCATCATTATAATAATTAAAGCAGCTTAAGTGTCTTTATCTGCATTTCTTCTGCCTAGCTGTGTGCTTGGGATTTGTTCAGCATTAACCGAGTTGCCATTTGCTGTTCATTTGTTTTGACCGTTTACTTTAAGGTGCAACCAACATTGGTTGACGGCCCTGCTATTCTGCTTTAATATGGACACTGTTTCAGAAGCTTGTGGCAACTTGCTAATGCTGAAGTTAAGTTTCTCTTTTATTAAGCTGCTCTCCTCTTCCTCAACCAATTAAAATACAATACAGTACATGGCTAAATAGTACTGGAACAGAAAAGGCCTCCATTCTGCTCCAGATGTCTATGCATGGCTTTGTTCTTGTTTTTATGCTCCTTCTAGTAATGGGTGTAACTGAATTATCTAAAACAGTTGATTAAAAGAGAGTCTCTTCCTGTTTTTGTTCATATAGTAGTTAGTAATAGTTTGTAATAGTAAAACATGATAGAATAGCTGTTTTTTTCACTTTGCTCTTGATTTTTGTCCTCTCTCAGTGCGTAGTGTGCAGATGTCTCTTTTAATTGACATACTGAAACATTGACAGAAGAGCATCAAGGCTTTTTGAGATACTTTTGTATAATTTAAGTCAACAATTCTTAATTTGAAACTTTTTTCCCAAGGTGTTTTAAAGGTCAGATCCAGTTTTATAATTATGATAATAATGAATAATTTCTGTCTTTTTCAGCTCAGTCTGTGTAAAAGCTTCCCTTCCATTACTCCTATATGTTTGTCTGCCATGGTCATTTTTATGCTCTATGAGAACTTGCTTCTCTTGAGAGCAAAGAATTCACTACTTGATATGCCAATTTTTAATGTCAGTGTTGTGTTTTTCGTTTTCTTTGTTCCATCACTCATAAATCACTCTTTGTCTGCAGCGGAAAACTTTTAAGTTTGTCTTAGATTAACAATGAAGTTTTTAATATTTGCATACATAAAATGACAAGGCTATAGCAGATATATCGGAAGTCTAAGCATATATACACTATCATTCAGTTTGGGGTCAGTACGTTTTGTTTAAATACTTTATAAGGTCCCGCTTTATATTAGGTGGCCTGAACTACTATGTACCTGTATCACTATGTATCAAAACATAGGTACAGTATACTTATTGTGGAAATATTGTATTGTAAAACACTTTTGCTGCTATTGAGGGGCATAAGGTTAAAGTTAGGGACAGGTGTGGTGGTATGGGTAAGTTTAAGGATAGGGAAGTGTCAGCAGTGTAATTTTAATGTAGTTAAAAATGTATTACGCAGGTAATTTAAAAAATTTAAGTAAAATGTAAAAACATGCATGTAAACAGTAAGTTCTTTGTATCAAATTATTAATTTAAATGCAAGTACGGCCACCATAATTTAAATTTTTACTTTTATTCAAGGATGCATTAAATTGATCAAAAGTGGCAGTACATTTATAATGTTACAAAAGTTTCCCATTTCAGATAAATGCTATTCTTTTCAAATTTCTATCCATCAAATAAAATTTGTTTTATGGTTTCCACAACAATATTTAACCGCACAATTGTTTTCAACATTGATGATAAAAAACCACAAAATTATTTGGAATTGTAATAATATTTCGCAGTATTGCTGTTTTTGAGCAAATAATGCAGTCTTGGTTAAGCAAAAACATTAACAAAATCGTACCTACCCCAAATTTTTAATGGTTGTGTGTGTGTGTGTGTGTGTGTGTGTGTATGTATGTGTGTAAGACAAAATTATACAATTGAATTAATACATAGGCTATCTTCTGAAGCAGCAGTTTTTGAAAGAGGGTTAGGGTGTAGTAAAATTTTGCTCTCTCTAGCTTCAGGCTTTGGACTGCTCCGCAACTCAATCACTTACTGTCCCTCAAATGCTTGCTTTGCCTTTTAGCACTAGTTTTAATATGATATTAGTTAATCTATTAAAACTTAGACTTGCCCTCCTGCAGTTATAGCAGCTTGACAATATTGACCGTGAGTGCAGGCCTTGAATGTGATTCAACAATATTACTAGTGCGAATAAATGTTCTTTTTTTAATTTCCTCTGATGTTCGTAATTCAGATCTTCTCCTTCCGTTTGCTGAGTGACCTTTATGGTCATTTCTTATGCTCTTTAAAGGTGCCCTAGAATGAGTTGAAACAATATGTTAAATTGTTCTCTGATATCTACATATAGGGTATGTGGCTTATTTAAGGGCAAAAATTGTCCGGATACAGTTTTACAGGTCCATTTACAACCCTATAAATTGTCTCCAGGATGTAAGGCTCTGTTTTTGCCTTATTTGGAAGAGGCATTAATATTAATGTTGAGCTTTGTTCTGATTGGCTTATTTCAGCAGCTCACAGCACACAGCAGTTCAGTTGTTCAGCGAAGCATGCATATGGTTTCCATTTTTTATCTGTGGGAAGGGTATGAAAAGTCCTCACGTCCCTTGCACAGCCTGGAACATGAAATTTGTGTCCATGAGAGCTGCCGTTTTTGCTGTCCTCGAGTGTTGTTTGTTTACCTGCAGTCCCGATGATTCGGCTCCGTCAGTTCCGCCTAACAATGAACATGTTCGGACATATGCAAATGTTGGGGGCATACATATAAATGATCACCAGCGATTGCATCACAGTTGGCGTTATGTTGAAAATCACTTAATAATAATTCAATACATTTATATAGCGCACTTTTTCTGTGGTGTTTTTCATGCTCAAGATTTACATAAGAAGTAGGAGGCAATGGTGTTTGAGACTCACGGTATGTGATGTCCATGTACTGAACTCTTATTATTTTACTATGGCAAGGTTAATTCAATTTTTCATTCTAGGGCACCTTTAAGATTTTAGGTTCGCCATAACTGAGTCCAAAACTACTGTATTATCAAAAGCAGTACATTAAAGTGAGGTGGACCATTACCCAAAGCACAATCTTCCATGTCCTCCTATTGGTAAGCAGGTTGATTGACTGCCCCTCTCTGTCACTGTGCCGTCCCTCAGCAGGGGCTGCTCAGCGAGCTCATTCTCATTCAGCAGCAGATCCAGCAGCATGAGGAGGAGATGCGGCGGGCGGCAGCCAATAATGCTCCGCCTCCGCCGCTTGAACCCAGTCCCAGCCCGGCCCCGAACCCCAGCCCCTCGCAGTCCAAACGCAAGGTGAAGGTCCACTCCCCCACCATCTCTCTGATGCTGTGGCTCTCATGCCAGTCTTTGACTGCCCCACACTATTCTTTTTTTAGTTACATTGTGCTTTTGAAAGGATATTTTTAATTTTTGACAAATGTATATTTCCAAAATTCTTATTAGCTGACTATAATGCAGATGCTTATATTTATAATATAGCTAGCAGAATGGTGGAAGTATTCACGACTGGTGTGAGAGAACTACAGCTTTAATATAATACCCTAGTTATAATCCAAATAAGTAGCTCCACCCATCCAGGCGCCTGTAGGAAATTACATGTCCTAAGCGAGAATTTGGCTTAATCCGCACATTTTAATTTGATCTGAGCATCTATATGGCTACATGCTCTAACACCGAAATGATGATTTCACTGTAATCTTATTCCATCTCAATGCTTATATAGTGGGGTCCAAAGTCTTAGACCACTAGATAAAACAATTGTTTTTATATTTAAAGGTGCAATATGTACATTTTAGCGGCATCTAGCTGTGAGGTTGCAAATTGTAATCGCCCATCATTTACTCCTCCCTTTTGAAGTGCATAGAGAAGCTAAGGTGGACGACACAGGACAAAGATGTCGTCGTCTGAGACAGTAGAGAGTAGCATTGTCCATTTAGAGCTACTGTAGAAACATGGCGGCAGAAAATGGAGACTTCACTGTAAGGTTACCAGTGGTGTATGTAGATAAACATGGCTCATTCTAAAGTAATACCAACATGCCAGTGCATTATGTAAGGTCTTTATACACCACTGAAAACATAGTTATGTATATTATAATGTATTTTTATGTCAATTAATCCTCATAAATATTACACACTACACCTTTAATAAAGAAGTTTTCATTCCAGAATATAGGGGATACTGTGGCTAGTTAGGCTAAGTTGTCACAAAGCCTGTCAAACATATTATTAATAATTACCTTTATTTAGAATAACTTTTTCAATTCTGTCCTCTAAAAATAAAATATCAGTATCATACTTTTGTAATAGGTCGATTTTTTTAGGTTGAACTGTGTTCTCAGTCAGGGATATCTTTCAGAAATGTTTGGTCAGGGCAAGCTGAAATATGTTTTAGATGTTATAAATGTTTTAATTACAACATTTGTTGGACCAAACACTGATCTGACAGTTTTGTACCTTTTCTTATTTTCTATATTTTCATACAATTTAAAAACATTTATTTCCAAGATTAAAGGAGTAGTTCACTTTAAAAAGAAAATTACCCCATGATTTACTCACCCTCATGCCATCCTGTATATGCCTTTCTTCTTTCTGATGAACACAATCTGATTTATATTAATACATATCCTGATGCTTCCAAGCTCTATAATAGCAGTGACGGGGTCCATTAAGTTTGAAGCTCAAAAAATGACATCCATCCATAATAAACATACTCCACATGGCTCTGGGGGGTTACTAAAGGCCTTCTGCCAACTCTGTAATCAATTTATGAAAAAAAGCATGACTGGGGCGACATGACATTGAACGTAGCATAAGCTTTTTGAACTGCGAGAGGGATTACACTTTCTGCGTTTCAGGATATTAATTAATATAATGCCTAATTGTGCTCTTCAGAAAGAAGAAAGTCATATACACCTAGGATGGCTTGAGGGTGAGTTAATCATGGGGTAATTTAAAATTTTAAGGGAACTTTAAATAAACTTTAGATTTTGAATCTCAGATTTTCAGTGTGGTCCCAGACTATTGAACCCCATGGTTTGCACTAGACATTGATTTCTAACAATCAAACTCTTGATGACTTTGAAAACATCATTCATTTAAACAATCCAGTAAAATGCTAGCAATGCTAGTAGCTTTCAAAAGACCATTATTATAAACAAATTTAAAAACACCAAATTTGCAGTCTATCTATTACGAGCAGTATAAAGTGAGTCTTGTATATTTGCATAATTTTTGCGATAAGCCCAAACTCAATCCATTCTGCCTTGCTCATGCAAACCCATTTATTTACACAGTCCCAAGTGAACAGTTAATATTCACTGCATGGAGTGGTGTGCCGTCCTGCCACATGGAGTGCATTGCACTTTGCCTCAGCTGTTGGCCAGCAAAACTAACCTGCCTAACACCAGAACCAGTTACGTCGTCTATCTGCGCATAAGCAAAAGACATGTTAATTATCAGGATACAAAAAACATTTTATATCATATATAACACCCTTGATATAAGAAGAATAATATATAATTATATTTTCATTGATATAAAAACACCCTTGTTTTTTTTTTACGTAGATGTGTGTTTGTGTGTGTTTTATGTCCTCATTTTGCGTCCTTTCCTGTGTGTCCAGTCATTCACTGCTTTTCTCTTATTTGTCCAGTAGTTTGAGGTGTGTGTGCTCAATAGTTGCATTGCAGGTGCGGGCCAATAAATGATTCAAGAAGCGCTTTTGATGCATTGATTTTATAATCTAAGCATCCTTTACAAATTGTTTTTTGTGTGTGGTGGTTTGTGTAAAGAATAAATGATTGATTAAATGCTTGAAAAAATCCAGAAGTTATTACTTTTCTTTGCATTAACTTGCCTTTCCTCTGCTGGGATGCCCACTGGAATTGAATGCATGAGATGTGGATTGTTTGTGCAATGACTCTTACAGGGGGCTCTTAGGAAGATGATCAGCTGTGCTGAAAAGATATAACATGATCATAGTCTGCTAATTTGTTTTTTGTTCTTACAGTCATCTGATAAAGAAAGAATTGACCAGCTTCAGGAAGAGCTTCTTCGAACTCAGGTATCAACTGATAAGTGATTAATTTTAAGCCTTGACTTAAGTTTTTTTTCCATACTAATTCTTGTAGCTTTTTAAGTTCATACTCATACTCATTTTAGACTCAAATTTTTTTTCATGCTTGTATAGATGAAGTACCAACGGATGCTGGAGCGTCTGGAAAAGGAGAATAAGGAACTGAGGAAAGTCGTATTGCAGAAAGATGACAAGGGGATTCACCAAAGAAAAGTCAAGGTCAGATTTCAACAGTTTTTTTTTTTTATCGGTGAACACAAAGAACCGATCGTTTTCGTTGATGCGTTTATCCTGTTCTTGATCCTGTGCAGAAGTCTTTGATTGATATGTACTCTGAGGTCCTGGACATTCTCTCAGATTATGACTCCAACTACAATACTCAAGATCACTTGCCAAGGGTGAGTGTTATTCTTATTTATTCTTCTTTTAGAATGTCAAATATTTACACTGAGACTAGTAACTCTTTTAAAAGTCGATTAATTTGTAGAATAATCTTTGATTAATTGGTTATTTTTTCCATCAAAGATGTGTATTAAAATAAACTGCATTGAGTATCCTGCAAAATAGTTTAAAATTAGTTCTGTCAATCGATTCATTATTTTTAAAAGAAACTAATCACAAATTTTGTAATTAACTTGAATTTAAAAGCATTGCAGATGTAATATCACAGTTACTCTACAAATGAATGTAGAAACAACTTAAAAACAGTATCTTTTAAATATTAGTTGAATGGTATCTTTTTATGAATGAAGGCCAATATCACCGATGCTAGTACTGTTACTGTCTCAATGAAATGTATTAATGATAGACATTCAACATTACAGTATGATCGAAAGCTATCAATTTCAAAATTTGCTCACCATTAAAAAAAAACTTTTAATAAAACTTTTAAATAAACCCATTATAATAAATGTCATATTTACCTGCTGCCTTCTGACCTGTTAGAGATATACAGAAAATGAATAAAGATATCAGACACATTTCTTAACTGCACGAATTATGAATGAACTATAGGGTAATCCTTATTAAATCTACAATTGTCTGTTACTTTTGTTCTCTGATCAACATTAATGACAGACATCATAGCAACTGGTTTATTAGTGCTGCTGTCACTTTAAGATCTGCTGCTGCCAAACATGACACAGATATGACGCACTGCCATGCCCATCTTATTTTCTTACAACTCTTGAAGTTCATTTATGACATTATTTAACTTAATTTAATTTAACTAAGACTGCTCTTATTAGATTACTCGACAAAACGGACATTTTGGCATTATTCTGTGTGTAATTGTTTATTGCGAAAGGGAACTTGTTTCAGGTCTGTATGCACAATACTGGCACACGTGTTTCTGTGCATCGTGTGAGTGTCACATAGAGAGGACATTCATTCGCAGAATTAATTCGCAGCCCGTTCTCTTTTGTCTTGTGGCGCTTAAATGGTTTAAAAGCATATTTATGAATAAGAGTATAATCATATATTGTAACGCTAGCCAAAGGATTATAGAAAAACATATGCTGCATTAATTGTCTTATATATTTTAAAAAACATTATTGTAATATATTAAATATTATAAAGCACTATTTAAAATAAAAAATAAAATTATAAATTAACCAACCGCAAACTACGTTTTACTCACATTCCCTCCTCTAAACATAAAAACGCATTACTGCAATCTGATTATTTCCCTGTAACGTGGTTAGATAAAACACCTCTTAATTAGTCAAATGTAACCAGGCTCTGTCTTCTCTTCTCTAGGTGGTGGTGGTTGGAGACCAGAGTGCAGGAAAGACTAGTGTGTTGGAGATGATAGCTCAAGCTAGAATCTTTCCCAGAGGCTCTGGAGAAATGATGACCAGGTCTCCTGTCAAGGTGAATTAAACTAAATAAACTCTGTAGTAGTTAGATGCTAACAGCTCATTTGATGCAAATTTTTTTGTATTATTATCAATGTTGAAAACAGTTGAGCTGCTTCATATTTGTGACTTCATTTACCTTATTTGTTTTATTCTGAAGGTGACACTGAGCGAAGGCCCTCACCATGTAGCAATGTTCAAAGACAGCACTCGTGAGTTTGACCTCGGAAAAGAAGAGGATGTAAGTATCTTAAAATTCTGCAGTACAAGTGTGTGGCTCTCTATATTTAACTGTCAGGTCACTAAGATTAGGTTCTTTTCTTCTCTAGCTTGCAGCATTGCGGCATGAGATTGAACTCCGGATGAGGAAGAGTGTGAAGGAAGGTCAGACAGTCAGCCCTGAGGTGAGACCCTTGTTCCTCCAGCCCTTTTGCAAAAACATGTATGCTTGGATCTGCCTGAATGCTTTGATATTTATCATTCATGTGTTTTCTATTTTGTCATAGACCATTTCTTTAAGTGTAAAGGGCCCAGGAATCCAGAGAATGGTGCTTGTTGACTTGCCGGGGGTTATTAGTGTAAGTTTTGTGTACATTTTCATTCAGTTTTACTCATCACACATAAGCTTATACATCTATGCAGAACATAGTACATGTTCTTGACTTGATTAAAAATATGTCACTGACTGTTTCATTTGTATTCAGACTGTGACTGCCGGTATGGCTGCTGACACGAAGGAAACCATTTTTAGTATTAGTAAAGCCTACATGCAGAATCCAAATGCAATCATCCTATGCATTCAGGGTGAGTTTTCACTCTTTCATTAAAACATTTGCCAATAAAGACCTACTATCTTTGTTTTTAGCCAACACTAATAATGTTTCATTTTATTTCTCTCTTTTAGATGGCTCAGTAGATGCAGAGCGTAGTATAGTCACTGATCTTGTCAGTCAGATGGACCCTCAGGGCAAAAGGACCATCTTTGTTCTCACCAAGGTTGACCTGGCAGAAAAGAATCTAGCTAGTCCAAGCAGAGTAAGATTTTGAGATATTGCACTACATAAACTCCCAATATTAAGCGTTACCTGCTGTATTAGCCACTAGAGGGAGCTCTTTTGTATCCTCTGACACTAAGGAAATATTAAATGCTAT
The DNA here is from genome assembly GCF_024679245.1 of Pseudorasbora parva. Lineage (NCBI taxonomy): Eukaryota > Metazoa > Chordata > Actinopteri > Cypriniformes > Gobionidae > Pseudorasbora > Pseudorasbora parva. The sequence goes on along the minus strand of NC_090183.1, from coordinate 33,425,344 downwards.
TATGTGCAGGTGATGGTACTTGTATGAATGTTTTACACTTCATTTACAAAGTTAAAATATTTTGTTGTTTGCCTCAAGCTATTCATTTTCTCTATTTGTAGATCCAGCAAATAGTTGAAGGCAGATTATTCCCAATGAAGGCTTTGGGCTACTTTGCGGTAGTAACCGGCAAAGGTAAACAATGAGATCTTAATTATTTGCATTTATGTTAGACTTAGATGTCATTCAAACACATGATTGTTTTGTAGGTAGTACTAATGAGAGCATAGACTCCATCAAAGACTACGAGGAGGACTTCTTCCAGAACTCAAGATTGCTGAGGTAGGACTCAAATGCATATTTCTATCTAACCTTTTTTATAATCTCTCACATATTTTGACTGAACTGTCTTTAACCAAACTGCCATAGGGATGGCATGTTAAAAGCTCATCAGGTGACCACAAAGAACCTGAGTCTTGCTGTGTCAGACTGCTTTTGGAAGATGGTGAGAGAGTCAGTGGAACAACAAGCAGATGCCTTCAAAGGTAAGATAGAAAATAAATCCAAAATGTGCAGATTGACAGGTCCCCAGGATTGAAAATCATGTGATAGAATTCTGAATAGGAATGCAGGTGAATAGGAACACATTTTTTGCGAATAACAGAACGAAATCCCTGATGGTTTTCCAAAAGGGGAAAAAATATTGATAGATATTGTGGTCAAAAGAAAAAGATGTCAAATTTGCTGTCACTCCCTCAGCCGTTGTGCTACAAACACCATCACAGATGTTTTTCTGAAAATGTAATCCAAGGTTATGTAACACTAAGTGTTATAAACGCAATAAAAAAAGAAAAAGAAAATATTAAATATAATTCCTAGAATTTCTGTTCATAATTGGAAACACCGTCATCAAAGCCTGTGAAAAAAGGTCAATTCTTACACAGTACAGTGGTGGCAAAAGTTATTAGAACACTTGGCATCTGTGAGTCATCTTTTTGGGCCTGGATTTATTTTCCAAGAGGACAATGACCCGAAACAGTCTTCTAAATATTGCTGGAACTACCTGCAACGGAAGGAATCTGCTGGAACATTGAAAATGATGGACCGGCCTCCTCAAAGTCCGGACCTCAACCCCTTCGAGTACATTTGGGGCGAGTTGAAAAATAAACTGGACAGATCTATTGTACATTCAAAGGAAATCATTTGGCTTCAGTTGCAGAAGGAATGGGATAACATCAGTGTTCTCAGAGGAAATATATTACCACTTTGCCAGAGAGATGTGCTGCTGTAATGGCTGCAAAAGGTAAACATGCCAAATGTTAAAGTGGATAAAAACAGTACAACTCACTTCTTCTGATATTTGATGGCAAGAGCAACCATCTGCATGTTTCATGAACATTATGAAATGAAATTCTGTTTTGGAGGCTAAACAAGTTATTTTTGGGGGGGATCTGTAAGGTGTTCTAAGAATTTTGGCCACCACTGTATATAACAAATAACTGAAAAAGTCACGGGTCCTTTTATTACTCTTATAGACAATGGGGAGCCTTGAAGTCAGAAAGGTTGTTAAGCATGGCTTTAGGACATGAAAACCACAAAATAAATAAGGCACATGAACTGTGCTTTTACGTTTGATTATTGCTATTTTTACCCTTTAATAAGATGCTGAATTTCAAGGGTGTTTTGAGAAGAGTACACATCAGCTCTCAGGAGACCCAGTAAATAAACCTTAATAGAATCCCAACCAACAGCTCGACAGCCACTTAACTCTGAAACCCACCTCAGCAGAGCCGTTTCCTAGTCCTGTGCGTGCTGATTCCCGTCACACCTCACCTCAGCTCAGGCGTTCTGCACAGGGCACGCTGTAGACCTCCATGCTGCCAATTAACAGGCCACCCCTGCTAACGCTCTGCCTCTAGATTTATTACCTGACCTGGGACGCTCCTCAAACCTTTGTGTGGGCTATCGATCTCCACAGCTGCACCAGGGCCAGCCCGATAACCAGAGCAATTAGCGTCATCTCCTTTGTGTGAGCGAGACGGCCGGCCCGTGTGTATGCTGGGAATGCGGGGGCCCCAGGGGGATGTGGGGTTGCTGATACAGTGCACGCCTGGCTCCAGGTGCATTGATCACGGCCACAGCGCAGGCTATCTGGTGTCCCTTTCTGGGGAGCGAGACAGAGATGGGAAGTGTCTGAGGAATAGGGCGGTTGTCATTGAAAAGTTTTAGTCAAAGTTCACTCAATTATTTTTGGTTGTTAAGTGAACTTTGAACCAAGGTTATTATAGTTTTGCTTTTTTAAATTAGTTTTTATTTTATTATCGTTTTCAATTTTGCTACAAATTTCAGTTTAGTTTTAGTTCGTTTTACAAATGGTTTTGCTAGTTTTAGTTTAGTTTTTATTTTGCAAATACATTTCTATTTAGTTTTTATTTATTTAGTTTCAGTTTTAGTTTTAGTAATTATAGTTTAGCAGAGTTACCATAATGAAGTGTAGACCAAATCAAGGTTTTTAATTTCAGCAAAGTTTAATTAACAGATTAGAGTTTAATCTTACTAAACATCCTTAAGTGAAATCACTTGATAAACGAGCATTATTGTTTAAACCCAGGACGGTCTTACAAAACATGCATAAAGTTGGGTCTTCACCTTTGAGCAAAAAAGCTTGAGTCACACTATGACCTATACAGGATCTATCTTAAAGAACAAAATAGATGCAATGTAAAATATAAAAGTAAAAATTATAAATTCCAGACAAACTCACTCATAACAGATGAAATATTGTTAAACAATTAAAAGCTTATTTTAATTTCTTCAGTAGTACAATGTAGGCTAGCAGCGTCTACACACTGTTTTGCTCTGTGTGTGTGTGTGTGTGTGTGTGTGTGTGTGTGTGTGTGTGTGTGTGTGTGTGTGTGTGTGTGTGTGTGTGTGTGTGTGTGTGTGTGTGTGTGTGTGTGTGTGTGTACATGTTTTTCTAGCCTGGTGAGGACTTCAAACTGAATGCACACAGACTCATGGGGACTCGTGTCACCGTGGGGACCTAAATTGAGGTCCCCATGGGTACAAAAGCTTATAAATCACACATAATGAGTTCTTTTGAAAATGTAAAAATGTAGAAGGTTTCCTGTGATGGGTAGGTTTAGGGGCAGGGGCAGTGTAGGGGGATAGAATATATGGTTTGTATGGTATAAAAACCGTCTATATGGCAAGTCCCCACAAAGATAGCGCACCAGACATGTGTGTGTGTGTGCGTGTGTGTGTGTGTGTGTGTGTGTTTGTTGTGCAATAATTGTAAAGGGGACCAATGTCCTCACTTATCTAGTAAAATATTATGATAACTTACTAGTAAGGACATTTGACTGGTCCTCACTAGTTAAAAAGGCTTATAAATCGGCCAAAACATGTTTTTATTTAAATCTATTGTTTTGCACGTTCTTGGGATGGGTAGGTTTAGGGATAGGAATTGAGTTAGGAGATATAAAATATCATTAACCTGATATAAAATCAATGGAAGTCCATGCAATGTCCTCACTTATATAGTGAAACAAACCTGTGTGTGTGTGTGTCCTGGCATTCCCTACTTTGTGGGGAAATGTCCCCACACAGATAATAATATTATTAGTAGTAAATGATTATGATAACACCTTTGAGCCTGTCAATATTATGCAAACATGAAATCTCAAACGCACAGTAGGCTAGTAACGTTAACGTTATTTGCTAATATAGTTGCTGACTTTTGCGCCTGCGTCTCTCGTCACGTAAGAAACGGCATTCTAAAGCAGTGAGCTTAAAAGAAGTTTAACGTGCATCTCATTACCTTGTGTTATTTCCCCTTTCACTGCCACGGACGCATTGATTCTTTGTGAACTGCCGTTTAGGACTGGCGATGTGTTGACTGTCTGCACGCGTCCGTCACAGGACAGCGGTTAATCTCCTCAGCTCACTTGACGCGCAGTTGCGCAATAGACACTCCCTCAACCGCCACAGTCAGATTTTCCACCACATTAAAGAGAGCTTATTAACAACGAAAACGAATATTTATTTTTGCTAATTATTATTTTATTTCAGTTAGTTTTTTAGTAAGAGTAGTTAGTTTCGTTTAGTTTAAGTTTTTTATTTATTCAGATTTTTAAATTTTATTTCAGTTTACGAAAATGTTTTTTGACCAATAGTTTTAGTCTTCGTTTCAGTTTTCGTTTACGAAAATAACCTTGCTTTGAACGCATTGTTGTATAGAAAATATTTATATATTTTTTTGTATGAAATCAATAGCCAAGTTGCTAATGATAATTTTTTAACCTACTGTATATCTGACCTACTTGCTAAAATCATATGAATTGAAATCGAAATAAATTTTGAAGAACTTTTTACTGTGTTAGAGATATAGAGATTTCACCATTGTGACCTTGCGTAAGACACATTTTCTATAAAATTATATAAAGGGATGGAGTGATTTAAATTTCAAAGTGTTCCAAACGTGTTTGACTTTCTTCTGTGTAACACACAGGAGGATATTTTGAATGTTTGGAATGGATTTAGTTTACGTCAATTTACATTGAATAGACAAACTAATACAATGAAAGTCAATTAGAACCAATGAGAATCTTTTTTTGTGTGTGTGTGTTCCCCAAAAAGAAAGCCATAAATTTGGAACGACAATGATGACAGAATTTTTTTGACACATTTTTGGGTAGACCATCCCTAGTTAAAAATACATTCTTAATGGTATTATACTTATAACCCTCTAGATTAAAACATAAATAAATTCCTTTATAAATCTTTGGATATTAACGAAAATGTAAATGGATCTTTCTTTCCTTGTTGACCAGCATCTCGATTTAACCTGGAGACTGAGTGGAAGAACAACTATCCTCGCTTACGAGAGCTGGACAGGGTAAGAATCAGCTCCTTGTTGATTTATAATTGTGTGTCATATCAATATTGTAATTGAAGTATGGAAAATAATCAACACAATATTTGTGAAATAATAGTAATATAAATGTTCCTAATGTGCTGTCCTTTCAAAAAGGAAAAATTCTCTAATATATGTATTGTAAAACGTTTGACATCGTTAATAATCATGTGTGATATGACCAGAGCTTTAGTATATGTTTTTTTACTGTGTGTCATGCTCTTCATTCATAGAATGAGCTCTATGAGAAGGCCAAAAATGAGATCTTGGATGAAGTGATCAGCTTGAGTCAAGTTACACCAAAACACTGGTGAGCAATTCTCTTTTCTTTAACTACAAAATGAATCATAGGACTGTCAATCAATAAAACAATTTCAACTAATTAATGGTTCGTAGGCCTACTAATGTTGTGCTGCTTTCTCTGTAATTGACTTGTTGAGATTTATAAAATATTACAAATATTACTGCTGGGGGTGATCAATCGCATCCAAAATATGATCAATCGTGTTTACGTAAAATGTGTGTGTGTGTGTACTGGGGGGTACAGTACATGAAAAAACAGTACATGAAAAAGTACATGAAAAAAAACTTGAGTTCGCTCATCTCAGTTCAGAGTTTGTGTGCGTCGCACGGTTCAACGCATGCTCAATGTAGCCTCGTGCCCGTTACCTCAGACCCAATTTTTTTTACAGTCTATGCCTCAGACAGTGGGTGTCCTTTTCGCATGAAATAAGAGATGTGTGTGGACATACAGTAAAAGAAGTAGGCTAAAATGTGGAGTGCTGCAGGTCACGTCACGTGTAGAAATGGCAGGAGAGATAAGAAAGGCTGGTTGGAGTTTGAGGATGTGCCAGCGTCGTATACTGCCGGCTTTATGGCGGTTTCACACTGCACGCGTTAGCAGCGCATACTTTTTTTCAGCGGCCATGTTAACAGATTAACAGATTAGAGCATTCACACTGACTGCACGCAGAGGCGGCGTGGCAGCGCATCGCAGGAGCAGAGCAGAAGCGGCAGTGCTGCGATCGTTTCTGCATCAAGTCTATTTTTGCGGCGCTGCTCACGCTGAATTAAAGCCACAGTGCATAGTTCTTGATCAAATTGACCTGATTGACATGAAAAATGTCAAATTTCACTAAATTTGATAATTTTACTAAAATAAAATCATTTGAAGTGTTCCATGTGTTTCACTATCATCTTATGCCATCCAGTGCTGTGAAAAAAAATGTAATTAAATACATGAAAACACATAACTGTATAAAGTACATATACACATATTTGTAATCATAACTTAGTATAGTAATAATTATTATTGTCATCATCATCTTGGAAATGTTTTTTCATTTATGTTTTGCAAAATCACTCAATACAGTCACTCTCGTGCAAACACTAATGCTTTAAACAGATTAAATAAACTTACATTGACATAACATAAACTTACACAAATCCTCGGTTCTCGATTCTGTACTGGTGATCTGAGAACCGCTGCAACCCGTTCCTGACTCGAGAACCGCTGTAGCAGTAGGTTCAATGTGTACTGAGCTGCGAACTGCTGCAAGCTGAATATGTAATCTGATATAGAACCTACTGTTTTGATTATATTTTAAAATATGTATCGACTAAATAAGAAAAAATCCCATTTTACAATCCATTGTTTCAAAACTTTAAAATAATACAGCGATAAGACAGCTTTAAATGTGATGGTGTTTCCAAACATGATTCATTTTATACACTTGAAACCTGCATTTCGTTCCTCTGAACAAATAACACGCATGCTCAGTTCATCAGATCATAGGTTCTCAGTATCGAACGTGTCCGAAAGAAAAGGTTTTCGATTCTGTACTGGTGATCTGTGAACCGCTGTACGTTTGGTTACACGCGCATGCTCCGTATCAGCTGCTCGTGAGTTCTCATCAGTTCTCTCAGCAAAACATGTCTCAGTTCAGTGAACTGTTGGAGTTACAACATGTTATACCAATGTGTTGGACAGCGTAAGCAGGAGACAGCCAGTAAGGAAACAACTTCTACCTGATTGAACTTTTAAGTACTGTATCCTAAATTGTGGATAATTAAACTATATATCTTACACACACGTACGACCTCTGTGCATCTTCCGAACACAGTTTAAGATATTTTATATTTAGTCCGACATAGGGCTGGACGTTATAGCCAAAATTCATATCACGATATTTTTCTTAATTTCGATACGATATAATTCCGATATCGATATGAACTATATAAAAGCTTTACAAAAACCTACTAAGAACTGCCACAAAGGATGTCTGTACCTACAAACTTCTGAAAAATGATCAGTCTGCATACATACAAGTGTGCTCAAGTCAAAAACACCTATTCGTTCATTGATTCATTACTTCATTTATTTGTTTGTTTAATTTATTCGTTCATTAATCAATTAATTTATGAATTCATTTCATTTTATGATATTTATACTTTGCTAAACATAGCTTTTGACATCACATATCCAAGGTCAAAAATATGTTAGTAGCATATTTGTGTTTCCTGTCCATCAGCAAAACCACAACAAATGAGGAATTCTCCTCTGTGACTCGTTGTTGGCTGGCTGACATTAAACTCTGCATCTCCATCTCATGGCTTCAGGGGCTGATTCTACCATCAGAATGCAAAGCTGCTAGCTGTACCTAGAGTTATGATCCCAAAACCCAGAGGAGCAAGCTAAATGAAATAGATCAGATGTTTGTAGGCGGCCCAGTGTGCTCCATCAGCCTCTCAAATCAATGGCGTGATGAATAGCTGGAGGGTGGCTTCTCTGGCCAGCGCTAGTTTGGTGTTATTGGAGATGTGTGTATATTGATGCACCACGATAGAACAAAGCAAACAGGAAGCTATGAAATATGGTGCCTTTTATGATAAATGAGCTTGACCGTCACCCTCGGAATATTCTCATCTTTGTCTTGATGTCAAGTCCTATACTTTCCACACGACTGTTTAGAATTAGGTACATTTTTGTTATTTGTTATTTGAAAGTTGGATTGAAAATAACCTGGTTTCCATTCTATAGCAGTTTGGTTGTGTGTATTTTCAGAATGAACAAATTTTGTCTTTGTAGGGAGTCCATCTTGCAGAAAAAGCTTTGGGAAAGGGTCTCGACGCACGTTATTGAGAACATCTACCTGCCTGCCGCTCAGACCATGAACTCTGGCACTTTCAACACCACTGTAGATATTAAACTCAAGCAGTGGACTGATAAACAACTTCCTCATAAAGCACTAGAGGTAATCAACGCTGGTGAAACGCTGGTATTTCTTTTGTCCTGATATTTAGTAGTTCAGTTCCCCAAATCATCAGGTTAAAACAGATTGTTGAAAATGTGAAACATGCATGTGAAAATAAAAGTTCTCATCCAGTTTTTAAATCTGTCTTTTTTTTTCCTTTCCTGTTTAGGTTGCTTGGGAGACGTTGCAGGAGGAGTTTGCCCGTTTCATGGCAGAATACAAAGGGAAGGATCAGGATGACATCTTTGATAAGCTTAAGGAAGCTGTCAAAGAAGAGAGCATCAAACGACACAAGTGGAATGAAAGAGCCATGGACAGCTTGGTAAATATCATGTACAATACCAGAAATTCAATATAGAATTTACATCCATTAGTAAAACATTATTTTGCTAATGCAGCACACAAGGGTTTCTTGAGTGCCGTTGGTAAATGTATTATTTTATGTATTTTGTATTTGCGGTACAGAGAGTGATTCAACACAACGCTTTGGAGGATCGTTCTATCACAGACAAGCCCCAGTGGGACGCTGCTATTCAGTTCATGGAGGAAACACTGCAGTCTCGCCTTAAAGACAGTATGTCTACTCCTCATAAACTCCTTTCTTGTCTCATTGTGCATGGAGTGTGTGACTCATCTTCCTGTGTTGCAGCTGACTCCGTAATATCAGATATGGTGGGGCCAGACTGGAAGCAGAGGTGGTTGAGCTGGAAAAATCGTACACCAGAGCAGGTTGGACAGAAAACACAACATATTTGTCCAGACATATGCCATAGTTTAGTGTCATTGTTTGTGGTATTAGGTCATAGTGAAAAGACAGTCAACAATCTTGTTTCCTAATTGTAGCACATCCGTAATGAAACCAAAAACGAGCTTGAGCGTCTGTTGAAGCTGCATGAAGATCACACAGCTTACCTGGCCAATGATGAGGTCACAACAGTACGCAAAAACCTGGAGGGCCGAGGAGTGGAGGTGGACCCTGTACTTGTGAGTGAGGCACTGAGAGAAAATATCTAGCATTACTACCTGCACATATGCTTTATCTTTACTAATGTATGTATTACTTATTTCTCTGTAGATCAAGGATACGTGGCACCAGCTCTATCGACGCCACTTCCTGCAAAAGGCATTATCACATTGTAACCTCTGCCGGCGAGGTTTCTACTATTACCAGAGACACTTTGTAGACTCTGAGGTAGCGAACATGCATTTTCTTTTGTTTTGTGAGAGAAATTAAATGGATAAAACTAAATTAATCGATTTTAAAGGGTTAGTTCACCCAAAAATGAAAATTCTGTCACTAATTACTTCCCCTAATGTCGTTTGACACCCGTAAGACGTTCATCTTCGGAATTTTTAAAAATATATTTTTGTTGAAATCGAAAGGTTCCGACAGGCCTTCATTGACACCAATGTCATTTCCTCTCTCAAGACTCATAAAAGGCACTAAAGACGTCGTTACAAAGTCCATCTACAGTCTCTACAATCATTTTATGAAGCGACGAAAATAGTTTTTGTGCGCAAAAAAACGACAACTAAATAGCAACTTGTATAGTGAAGGGCCAAATTCAAAACAAAGTTTTGTATAGGGCTTTGTAATGACGTCTTTAGTGCCCTTATGGGTCTTGAGGGAAGAAATTACATTGCTGTCAGTGAAGGCCTTTCTGAGCCATCAGGTTTCAACAAAAATATCTTAATTTGTGTACCGAAGATGAACATAGGTCTTACAGGTGTCGAATAACATTAGGGGAAGTAATAATTGAGATAATTTTCATTTTTGGGCGAACTAACCTTTAACGTGCCAAAGTATTGGTTTCAAAGAAGTTTCCCCTAAACAGTTTTTGTTAAATTAGCCGTTTGTGTTTATGTTGGTTCATGTTAAAAGGTTATATTTAGCTAATAGTTTATTGTATTTTTCTGTGTTCCAGCTTGAGTGCAATGATGTGGTTCTGTTCTGGAGGATCCAGAGGATGCTGGCCATCACAGGCAATACTCTTCGACAACAGCTCACTAACACTGAAGGTAAGTGTTCAAAGCGTGCAAAATCTTCAGACTTCATTGAGAGGGAATTGTGACTGACTACCGGTAGCATTAAGCTCTATGTTTATACTACATAAATAAGCATTTGTGTGTGTGTGTGTGTAGTGCGCCGCTTGGAGAAGAATGTTAAAGAAGTATTAGAGGACTTTGGAGAGGACACTGAGAAGAAAGTCCAGCTGATCACAGGCAGGAGGGTTCAGTTGGCAGAAGACCTCAGTAAGTTGATCCTCATACTTTCCCTTCGTTCAGTGTGTGTGGAACAGCCGCAGGACAGGTCGACCACTAGAGGGTAGTGTTGTTTTGCACTTTAGAGTCCGGTCATTTGGTCTATATGGGTAATTTATCAATTTAGCAAAATTTCCTGTTTCTAAGCATTTCCTCTCACATTTGCATTCTAAATGCAATCTAAATCTTTTTTTTTTTTTTTTTTTTTTTTTTTTTTTTTTTTTTTGAAGGGCTAAAACACTTTATACTTCAGTGTCAGGTGTATGTGCTTGGGATTCCACTGTTTTCAATCCATTTTCTGTTGTACCTTCTAGCTCACTTTAAGTGATATTACTTCAGAATAGGGTACGGCTAGCTTTCCACACACTATTCTCTCTCACACTCACACATCTCTCTTTTTTTTTCCTGTTCCTTCCTCTGTTGAGGCTTGAACCCTTAATTGCCCTTCACAGTGTGGGAGACAGTGTGAGAGAGCTCCTGCCTGCACACTGCCTGCTGTCTGTCATGTCCTCAGCCCTGGTTACTGTTAAACACTGTTGATTAAAGCAGCAATTTGTGGATGCACGACTGACATGCTCAGACTTGATCTCGCACAGACACACGACTCGCACACACGTAAATCCCAGTGCTGTCATTACTGTGATAACACAGAGTGAGGTAATGGCCCTGCCGCCCAGGTTAGTGTATGCTTAGACACAATGGTCAAACTCCCCATACAGTGTCTTGAGTCATAAAGAGCCTCTCTGCATTTTCTGTGAAGAATTTCTTTGTGTCTAAGAGGCCTCTCTAAATGTTTAGTGGGCACTGTCTCTTTTGAACTGGTTGACTTTGTGAAGTGTCTTTGCAGTGGACAGGAAAAAGCACGATGGCAGTGATTTTATCCCATAACTCAACAAATATCTTCCAAGAATGTTTACGTCAATCAATAAAGCATTGAAGGATGTTTTTTTTTTTTGGCCCCTTAAGCATATCCACTAGTCCAAGTAGATGTCTGACCCGCCACTGTTTAAGCCCGATGTGGCGTTGGGTAACCCTTAGAGTGGATTCTTGTGCTGTAAAGCATGACGTTGCCTGGTGGATAACCAGCACTTATGGAAAACACAAGCATGACCTCCCAAGAAGTGGCTGTTATGCTAATAAAAGCAAGTCTGGGCATGCACGCATGCATCAGTGCCCTAGTTGTTGCCACTGCACAAAACACATGGTCAGTCTATTAAGGTGCAGCCAGTCTTTGAGAGAGAGAGCGAGAGAGGCTTTAGTGACAGGTCTTGGATTGTTAATAATGGGGTTGCCATGATATGAAAAACAATGGATGTGTTTAGGATAAAGTAGCAATTAGGGCCGCCAAAGTGATCATATTTGAGAAAATGTTTAATGCCTTTAGCACATTTACATAACTTTTCACTTTAAAAATACTTCATTTTGTTTTTAGACGTCAGGTCGATGATATGTAGCATAATTTTACTTTGGTTGACTCGAGTTTGACTGTCTCATGGTCCTTTCCCAATCTACTGTTCTCTCTCCAACTGTACTAATTGTAAAAATGTCCAAAATAAGTACTTTTGAGACAAAAAAAAAGAAAAAATATATTGATTTTTGACCTCATTTAGAATCAAAAATCTAATTCAGCATTATAGAAAATAAATAAAACACCATTTAGCATTTAATTACTGTTGTTCAATGGTCAATCATTTTCAAATAACTTATTAATGGAATTTATTTACAAAGACAATCCAGATATTATTACCCATTACAAAATTCATTAGAATTGAATTATCGTCATAGCTCAACAAGTATGACAAACACTACCATTCAAAGTTGGGTGTCAGTAAGATTTTTACAGTAAAAATCTTTTTCAGTAAGAAATGAATACTTTAATTCAACAAGCACACTTTAAATTGATTAAAAGTTACAGATGACAAATTCTGTGACAAATTCTGAAATATATGCATCACAGTTGTAAAATATTAAGCAGCACAACTTTATTTAACTTTGATACAGTTATTCTAAATTGCAATAATATTAAACAAATATTAAATAAATGTAGCCTTAGTTATACTTTAAACACATGAAAAAAACAGTAGTGTATATGTTGAACATTATTAAATGAACACATAAAAAAAATATATGCTGCCAAATTTGAGCAAAATCCAAATTGGAATAATTATGCTAAAAAAGATTCACGACTAATTATTTTAATCTATTGACTGATCTAGTAACAAAAAATTGGATATATCTGATTAATAGACACATTTAGCATTGGTCTGACTTTACTAATAAACAAAATTGTATGTTTTGAATTGATGGAGAAACTGTTTCTTATTATAAACCGTTTCAGACCCAGCTGTTTTCATCCTGACGTCATTGTGGTGCGTTTTGTTTAAAGTTTGAAATGGAAAAAGGCTTTTCTATTTGGCTTTAGTTTACAGGAATCATAATGGCTTGATCATGTGCTGTATCATATTATGTTCAGTTTTTTTTTATATTGTCACTTTTTTGTGTACATGGGTCAAATCGAAAGCATATTTGTATAGATTTTACTTTTCAGGCCAGAGGTTTTCCAATGTGTGTTTAGTATAAACACTCTACATTTGTCTGTTCTGTGTATGCACAATATACGCAGCATGATGTTGCACAAGAGGAGCTGTTTTTGTAAGTGCATTCGTTTTGCCACCCTTTTTGGGCCACTTTTGTGGTGTCTGCCACATCCGGAAGGCATATGCAAAGGAACATGAGTTTGGACAGAATCCTGGCTATTTCCAGTTTCTTTTCAAATAGCAGGGAAGAATTTGTGGGCCTGTCTGGCCTTGCCGCCTTTCCTGCGTGAGGTGGCATCATGTTCCCAGGGTTCCTGGAGCTTTTGATGTATTTTGATGTGCTGTCTCGGTTTCTTCAGAGAGAACAAATTATATTATTTGGACCGTATCCACCTCCTAAATTCTTAAATCTTTTAAACAACAGCAAGCTTTTCAATCTAGCCGGGTTTTAAGCACCCGTATGCTTCTCTCAGATGATCCCAAATTAATATGATAACAGCTGGTCAAATACTTAAGTGATATCTCTCTAACAAAATAAAGGTTCTTCATTGCCATGTAGGGTTCTACAAACAACCATTAACCTTTCCGTTGCAAAAAAAGGTTCTTAATCAGTGGAAACCAAACGGCAACCTCCCCCAGTTTCTGTTCAAGTCAATACGGAAGTAACTTAAACTGCAATTCATCGACTGGCCACTAGGGTCAGGCTCCAGAAGGGAGCATAATCTCATTGAGCCCCATGTTAAAATTCCCAACTTTACAGCAGGAAAAAAAAAAACATTTACAGCCTGGTACAAATTGTGGTTTTGGTCTATACGGATAATTTTGCCCGTCGTGACAACTGTGAGGCTGGGGAATTTTTGTTATAGCTCATTTGTTTACATTATATAAAGCCTTAAAGTTCTGCATAATTAAGGGCACTTTGAGTGACAGGTGGATAGCCCTTTATCCGCTGTCTGTTACTCATTGCGTCACCTAAGCTCCGCCCACATCCCGCCTCTTTGCCAGTTTTCTGTTATCCAGGCGTGACTGGATGATGCGCTGTCAAGATGACAACGGCCAGCTCGTCTCTATTTTACGCTTCAGAACGGCTCATCGGAATCCTGTGGGTGATGTCACAGACACATATTTCTTTTTTTTAAAGTCTATGGATGAATTTTTTCTTTAGATTATTAGAATCTTCCTCGCGCTAAGAATTTTTTTTTTTTTAAGAACTGTTCACTGAAAAGTTCTTTGGGTAATCCCAAAATGGATCTTCTATGGATTTTCCGTAAAAACACCTTTTGGAACCTTGGAGAGTTTTAGCTGTTCTAAAGTCTAAAATAAACTTTAATTTCTCACCTTGCCAGAAATCATATCGTTAGATAAAAAAAAGTTTAATAGCCCCTTAGCATACTCTCTCAGTTGGCTCTTGCTAAAGTTCCATCCACTTTGAAGTATCACTTCCTGACCAGCAGTTTTGACAAGCGTCTCTTAGATGTTTGACTTCTGGAGAGCTTCTTGAGGTTTTTACAAATCAGTGAAGCCCATTACTCCTTACGAAGCACTCTTGAGTGAGTGTTGTGCTTCAGTTCACTTTTATGACGCTTTGGTAGATCCAATCTTACACAAAATTGGACTTTTATGCAATTGCTATATTACTGGATGGCGAATTTTTAGGTGGTGGAAAGTGGGGGATTTTATTTTGGGGAATATGTGTCCAAGCCCACCTTACAAGACCCAACAGGAAAAGAATCCAGAATCCAGTAGCGGACGGGAGGGGTTAGGAAGCAGGGGGATTTCAAGCTCCATGCTCTTTAAATCACCTATGAGCTGTTGTTACACGCTCCCCGTCTTGCTCCCTGTTTGCTTTCTTTTTTTCTTCTTTTTTTTAGATGGATTGGAAAAACTGACAGCCCCCTTCATAAAGCGAGAGATGTATTGATGGGCTTATAGAACCTCGGGCTGGGCCAGGGGTTGAGTCCGGCTCGCACGAGGCCGTGAGGGGCTATTACTCCCACAGGTGCAGGGAGCTGAGCCGCTGACCCTGGCCTCACCTGTCTGCCTGTTTGAAGATGAGGCGCAGGGGGAGGACAGGGGCACTTCCCTTAACAAAGAGAAAAAAAATTTAGCCCCTGGGGCAAAGTCTGGTGTTAAGAGCGATTTGCCCTTACTTGCAGGCAGGCAGGCAGGCAGGCAGGCAGGCAGGCAGGCAGAGAGCTGCTCTGGTTTCACACTTGGGGATTGTGGATATGTGAGTGAGAGAGTGGGAATGCGTGGGATTAGATGTGCAAGATGGCCGCATTCAGACTTGTTACTGTGGCTGCTGCCTGTGGGTGATGTCGTGTGCGCTCACAGTGCCAGGGCAGCTGTATGGCACTGTGCCTTCGCTGGAGCTCTGCCCACATCGCTAATGTGCAACTGCAGGCACGTCAGGAGACGGCTTTATGAGTCTTTGATTTACCTAATAGACTCAATTCAATTACTGCAATCCAGGGCGTGCATGGCTGTCTTGTCAGCCCGTATGACGGTCATAGACTTGGCTCTTAGTTTCCATTTCATTTTTTTGAATGGTGGAAAATTGATGTGTAAACAGTCTGAGTAATTATTTTTTAAGTACTTATTTTTTAAGCTTTTTATGGGCCCACTAACACTTAAAAATTAGTCTTTGAGACATGGCAACTGAAGTGTGGATGTTTTTTTTTTTTTTTTTTCACATTTTGAGCATTGCTCTCACTTTTTATGGGGGGATAGGACATTATTGTAGAGAGGAGGGAGGAGGGGAGATCAGGACAAAAATAGACTTTCAACCCTGCAGCTGTACTACAAGTCTAGAGGCATGTGAAAGTAAAAGTAATTTAGTTACGTTTTAGAAAAGTTTATATGAGCTAGAATATTTCTCTCTTTTTTTGGTATTAAAGGGATCGCTTACCCAAAAATTTAAATGATCCCATAATTTACTGACCCTCAAGCCATCCTAGGTGTATGACATTCTTCTTTCAGACGAACACATTCAGATTTATGTTAAAAAATGTCCTGGCTAATCCAAACATTATAATGGCAGTGAATGGCAGCCCAAAATTTGAAGACCAAAATAGTGCATCCATCCAATATAAAAGTAATTTAAAGTAAAATATCTAGCTTCCAGTGGACCGCCTTCTGTATTCAACTTACGAAGAAAGTTTTACGCCTCTCACAGTTCAAAACGCTTAGACTAGTCCAACATCATCGTCACGCCAGTTCCGCTTTTTCCCTAAGTTGAATACTGAAGGTTGTCTGTCTGAAGCTAGATATTTTACTTTATAAAGTTTTAAATATGGATATTTTTTCTTATAAAAACAATCAATTCACTTCAGAAGGCCTTTATTAACCCCTGGAGCCACGAGGGTTACTTTTATAATGGATGGATGCACTTGTTTTAGGCTTTACATTTTGGGCTGCCATTCACTGCCATTATAAAGTTTAGAAGAACCAGGACATATTTTATGTAACTCTGATTGTATTCATCTGAAGAAAGAATGTCAAATACAACTAGGATGGGTTGAGTAAATTATGGGGTAATTTAAATTTTTGGGTGAACTATCCCATTAACACATTTCACAATAGGTTTCTATTCACGAGCTCTTGGTTTGGTTATGGGATTTAAGAATCGATATCAGTTAATCGAAATAAAGGTAAATTAAAACCATTTAATCGATAGTGTCAATCCAGCCCTAATTGGAGGTTACATCTTCTCTGCAGTTTCACCTCTTGCAAGGATTATGCAGAAGTTGAACCAGGTCAGTGTTATGCAGGTCCTTAAGAAACGCTGTTACGTTCAGTCTCACGCTCCCCCCGCATCACCTTTGCATAATTTTGTCTGTCTCATGAAAGGATGACCTGGAAACCAGTTTTAGTGCTCAATGAAAAACACTCCTCTGTTTCCTCCTTGCGTAGTGATGCAGTCGCTGCCCCTGAGCTCTGTATACACAGGGTTTAACTGTGTTTGCAGGAGGCGTTAGGTCACCACAGAAGCTCCTGTACCACCTCTTTACAGTGTCTTTCTCACTCACTCTCTTTGTGCTCTATCTAATCATTCCTTTGACTGTATGTTCTTGCCTTTTATTGGTTTATCTAGAGCTGGGAATATGAAACTGTTGATCCTGAGTATTATCATCTGTTTGTGATGTTGCCCTAAAACTTTAACTTAATTGTATTAATATTTTTAAATGGATCATGAATTAAGAAATAACTCTCATTTCTTGGTCATTGTACTTTAAAAATATCCTGTATGTTTCAGAAATCAAAACTTCCTTGTTAGTCCAAAGACAACTGTTATTAATACCAAGCTCAGAAAATGAAACCTTTCAGATTTTGTCACATTATTATATCATAATGAGAAGAAAGACTGCCTCTGCAGAAGATTAGCTCCTACTACAACATCATTACACTTTAATTAGGGTTATTTAGTTACATGTTGCTACATGTACTTACTATAGCAATAACACCAAATTATGCATAATTACAAGTACCTAAACCAAACCCTAACTGTCGATCTATAGTAAGTAGTACATGCAGCTTTAATGTAACTTTTGATATTACTCAGTATTACTATAGCTATGTAACTTAAAATAAAGTGTAACTAAATTGTTCATGAAGCCTTTGGACTTCAAACATTGTAGATTTATGGAACAATTTTTAGACCTATGGTATGTGATTTCTTTTAGAGAAGACTAAAATGCTGACCATTTTACCTCAGTACTGCATCAATATACAATTTATGAAAATAAAAGCAGATTTTACTCAACTCGCATTATAGCGTCAGTCAAGTGATTGAAATGACTTATTTCTGTGAACTGTTGTGGCTTATCGCAGAATGAGGCAGAAATTATATTAGGCCTATTTTATATGATTCTTTACAGTGTTAAAGGCTATGTCGATTAGCATTGCATTATAAATATACATTATCTTTATGATAATAATAATAAATAAATAATAATATGGCTTGAAGAACACATATAAACCATGTACTGTCACAACGGTGTGTTAATTCTCCATGAACATCAAAAGTTTAATACTCACTTGTGGAGTTTCTACGTGGAGGGCGCCCTCCGGTGTTGAGTATGAATGAAACAAATTACATGCAGGAGTTTAGCATTCCAGCTAACTAACTTTGGCAAACTACCGGTAACTTTTCTGGGGTGTGGGTACTCTCCTCTGTCTTATCGAGCAATATTATTTTGCATGGCAGCGTTAAGGTGTAATACCCCACCTATTGTACTTTGAGTGAGTTGTCAACCAGGTACTGGTGCTCGGTTATTTCCGTGTTACATATTATAATGTGTACTATTCATTTTTACTATTACAGTTATATACAGTTATCGCCAATACCAGTATATTGTCACACCATTAATTAACAGAATATTGATATTTCATGTTTTGAATGTCATGGTTATCACCCCTTACACAATGTTCCACCCTGGTAAACGTTTTGACTATATAATGAGAAATTTTCCAACATCGGAAATTTTCAGATTCCACATGTGTAATGGCAGGGCTGTTGGAAATTATTTTAATATGCAAAACTGTTACACGATCGTAGCAGTGATCGTTTAAATGCTTGTTATAGCTTGTTTCTTCTAACAAATTATAAAAAAAAACATTGTAAGTTGACCTCAGAGAACATTATAAGGAAATGCAGTTCATGAGCTCTATTTAATTTATATTTATTACATTTCACGATTCGTTGCATTTTACAATATTTTATTTTAATATAATATTTACTTTCAGTAAAAAAAAAAAAGAAAGAGAGTAAAATAATTAAGTTATACAGCTATAAGTAACGCCATATAGGACACTTGATGCTCTTGAGGTTTCCAAGCCGAATTGGGCATGTAGTGGTCTCTTCAACTGGCAGTCATTCTTATTGTTGAGCCCTGTATTGACCAGAGAACTTGTTTTTATTGATTCATGCAAATGATTGTTCAGTTCTCTAAAGACATGCACAGAAACCAGTTCACCCATTGGACTTGTATTGAAAACAAAGCAGCACACTTTAGGATGTCACGCATCAGTTTATGGAGAACTATATGCACTTGCCTTTCATCTGTGGCCAGCTTCTATGTTTTTCCTCCTCTCACTCTCGCCTCTTCTTTCTCACACGCTCCCACCATATTCCCTGCACCCCGTCTCTCTGATGTGAAAAGCATATTTTTGGCCTGCCCCTCTAGTGACAGAAAGACAATTATGCCTTTCTTTCAGGCTGAGAGGAAACCGCTCCCATCTCTAAAACAGCTGGAGCGAGCCCCCCTTCCCCTCTGAAGCTGGCTTGTAGCCTCAGTCTTCCCATGCAAGCTGATAATGGGCCGCCCACTCCCACCAACGTATCCCCGTCACCCCACCCAAGTGCTCTCAGAGGTCCTGCTCCCCTCATATAAATCTTTCAACACTCGTCATCCCAGTGAAGGAAGTATTTTCCCTCTTCTCTCGTTTACCGTCACCCTGTCTCCGAACCTGGGGAAGCGGAAGTTAAATGAGTGGGAAATGGGCCGGCGATTTTTACATTTCCATTTCACCATTTGTCCCATCCCAAAAAGTGCCTCTGGGTTGGCAGGATCAAGTTCTGTTGTCAGTCTGCCTCCTGCAAGGCTGTTCTCAAAACCTCTGCACACCACACTATACATCTATCTGTCAGATAGTATGTTATGAGGTAATAGAAAAACCATACATTTCCTTCCACGCCGAGTAAAAATAGAGCACTTGTTGCAATGCCTCATCTTCTGGACCAGTCGCGATGACACTGCATGACATAGTGCTGCTCTTGTATCATGTCTTTGTTCAATTCGGTTAAAAGAACGGATTTACTGAAGCTATAATTTTAGTCCCCAGCGTCACTTTTTAATGTGTTCTGCAAACTGCGGCAACAAAGTGTGTTTTTCTCTTCTAAATCCAGAATCCTAATATTTAACCCATAACCCAGTACACAACATCCATCAATACATTCGTTGTCCCACCTAATCAGGGCCTTATGAAAGGCCTCAATGGATTTCTTCACACACATTTGCCAGTTAAAATTACTGTAATATTCAGAGGGATCAGGTTCCACATAAGTGGGGTTAATAGGATAATTAACCCAAAAATTGTAATCATTTACTCACCCTCGGTCGTTCCAATCCTGTTTGACAAAATAATATATTTGAATTATTTTTGGCTTTATAATGCAAGTCACTGGGGTTCAAAACAACCTTGTATTGAACTACATGGACAAAAATAAACAAAAAACAGAGAAGTTTTGAAGAATGTCCTCTTTTGTGTTGAAGTTAACTATTCCTTTTAGATGCCCATCAGTGGGGCAAGGAGGTGGGATGGAAACCCACTGTGACCACCTGCAGATGTGAGTGCAGGGTCAAAGTTGGAACTTTACGCTGACTGACATGGAGTTATGAGATTGTTCTTTCTAGTGAGGGTAACTTTTGGTCTCATATACTCGTAGAGGGACGGCCGTCTATTGTCCGGTTGACTGTTTTCTGGCTGTTCCTCGTCTTGACTTGCCCCCTTCTTACCTGTGCCAAAGCCCTGTAATTAAATGCTTATTGGAGTCCCGGCTGGAGGGAGGCTGTGAAGGGGAGGTGAGGAGTTCAGCGTACACCTGGGTTGACACAAGACTGCAAGACTGTCTGCACAGCCCTCATAAGCAAGAGTCTCTCTTGCAGCCTAAGGGGAAAGTGAAGGGAAAATTCCCATTAGATGCACCATCAGATGTTGTTCGAAATGTTAAGTGTGTTGAAATGGATGCTACAAAAGCTCTTTGTGGTCTGTAGCGGTCTATTTCCATTAAAGAAATCATGCAACAACATCGGAAATACATTTTACTTCAATATAGGGATTGGGAATGATGTTATGGCCAGTGAGTAATAAATTGCTGTTTTTTGGGTTTTGAATGTAATATACAATATCAACCAATTCTGATGAATTTATAATGTAATATGATATATTTTCCATTGCATTCACAGAATAACATTGATAATTAGCATACAATGTTAACCCGAAGTTGGCAAAAAAAAAAAAAAAAACTTTGTAGGTATCAATATTTGTTCTTAAACCAAGCTCATGCTCTACTCGTCATCATGTTGGTAGCACCCAAGAAACTCTTCTAAAATTAGCGTATCAACATATTAAACACACCTTTATCTTGCTCAAAAAACATATAACACATGTGTCATGGCAAAGCATACTGGGAAATAGAAATCCAGTTTCAGTTCAGTTAAAGTTTGTATAAATTAAAAGAAAAAAGCTCATAAAACTCAAAACAAAAATTAAGATTACTTAAAATGTGTCAGTTTTGTAAACTCAAAAGAAGAAGAAAGTTCTAAATATTCGCAAAAGTTATAAGTGTTAGGGTTTGCAGTGTAGCTCTATGGTATATGGACTAAAATGTAATTTTAATAAGTGGATCTATAGGTAGAAAGATTGCAAGATTGGTTTGTCAAGAATGTCATTTTTAGCCAGTCATGTCAACGGAAGTTATTTCTGGGAAATCAGCCTGCTAGAGACTTAACAGTTGTCTCTGCACTTTGTGCTGTAATGCGGAAAGTGTTTTAACTTCAAGTAATTACGCACTTCATCTAACTGGATGTGTGTAAGATTTCACACACTGAAATAAGCCAGTTATCTGAGGTAAGCTGTAAGCTACCCTCATGTTGAACCCTGAGGTTCTCCACAACAGAGCTCCGGCAGCAGTTCCTTTCCTCCCTGTGTACATATGTTTTAGAGATAACTTGAAAGAGCTGATTTGTGGGACTGCCATTTTTCCATGGTGTTGTGACACCTCGAAATTAACATTCTGTCATCATTTACTTTTTTGACTTTCATAGCATGTACGAAAAATGGTTCTTCAAAATATATTATTTTGTGTTCTGCAAAGTAAAGAAAGTCATGCGGGTTTGGAACAACACTTTTGGGTGATCTATCAATTTTAAGACCTCTCTGGTTTTCTGTTTGCTGCATGAGAAGCTTTATCTTGGATGTTAACATTTCAAACGTTTTTATTTTCGATGTCACCTGATGTGACATCGGTTTTCCGTAGACTTCAGCAGTTTTGTTTCCGGGAAGGCATGGTGGGAAACGTGAGCTGCTGAAAAGGCTGTTGCCACATTTTAATTTCTTTGCCATTTTCCCCATTAACGGTCGTGCTACTTGATGGCAAATACCGACGGCCACCATTTATATCAAAAGGGATTGAGTTTCTCTTCAGCTCCATCTCCTTGGCGGTATCCCGTGCCCTGACTCTCGCTTTTTTCCTCGTCCTTCTGTTCTCCGCGGCCACACTGTTTCACAGTCTAATTACAGGTCAATTAAGGGCTTTCTCCAGCCTTCTGCCGCTCCGGCCCAGGAGGCTTAGAGGCCCGCAAGAGTGGGAGTGAAAGAGATATCATTTCATGTGGAGATCAGGCGAGAGCCCCTTTCAAAGAAGGGATTGAGGAGGAATCCTGAAAGAGAGAAAGCTACCACACACCTCCCAAAAAAGGAGGCTGCTGGGACAGGGGCCAAAGGATTATGGGAATATTCATGACCAGATAAAGAGAGAAGACCTATGAATGGATGTGTCCAAAAGCTCATCTCTTAGGTAAACAAGGGTCTAAATGGAGTTTGGACCTGTTCTCGGACTCAGAAGCAGGGGAAGGAGCAGTTCTCTCTCCTGCGTCACATTTCCGAGGCGCTGAAAAGACCGGTCTTGTTTTGGCCTTTTCTTAGCCGTCATTTTGCGTTCCTCCATGTGGAACAAGCAGATGGTGACCAGAAATAAATATCTGTTTCTCACAGTCTTTTCAGACATTTTAAGCCCATATACACACAAGTTCACATCATCCTTAGCTGACCATTCTTCTTGAAACTTCATTGGCTGTAAACATACACGTTTCGATTTGACAGTTTCCATGGACTTGCAGTTGCCCCGTGCATCGCGTCCTCTTGATTCTTTCCATGCCCAGCCTTTTAGAGTCTCTGTTAGTGTGTAAGTAGTCTTGGTCTATAAACAAAACAAGCCACAAATTCCCTTAACAAATGAACTAAAAATTTTAAAGGGAGGGTGAAATTCTGTTTTCATGACTTGGATTCCCATCCTAAACATAGACAAAATTTCAAAAACTAAATTGGACGTTTGATGGAGTATTTCTGTGTCAAAAATATTCCTTCCGGTTTCTCACAAGTTTCGGAAAGTTTTTTCCGAGTATGGGTCTGTGTGACGTAGAATGCGGCGGAATTTCCTTGTACGGTCTCTTCTCACGGAAGGGTGCACGCGCCACCAGAGCGAAAGAGCAAATGCACGCCCATAAACGCTGCACTCACTGCGGTCACAGAACTGCACCAAATCAACAATGTCACCAAAGAAGTGTGTTTCTGATGGAACGGTTCCAGCGATAAAGGTTCATGGTCGTGCTTTAGAAGCAGGTGGTGAGTAAAACTGCAAATGTGTGTAGTTTGATATCGTCGCGTAAGTAAACAACACGGTCGTGTATAGTTAATTTATCAATGGAGCATGTGATGTATGGTGTGTTTAAATACATTTTTTAGCTGACCACTATTATGTCTGTTTGTTTACTGTAAAACCACCCCAAACATTAAACTTAGTAATTACATTTTGTTCACACAAAGCGCACTTATTCATTCAAATGCGCTACTATTCCATTGTTTTTCTAAACATTAGTCTGACATGCAAAACCTTTTCGCTTGCTACTGCTACCGTTTAGTCGCATACAATAGTCTTTTCCACTCTTGAGGATGTCACAGCTTTCAGATGCTCTCAACGCAATAGCTGCGCACGCTCGTGATTCTTTAGCTCCGCCGACACGATACGCATCCATCCGCTCGTTTTTTTCCGGAAAGACTCGGTACGGCGTATCTTTCTTTTATGAATATGATAAAACTAAAGACTTTTCGGAGATATGAAGGATGCAATACTATTCTATAGGTACTCAAGACTGACATTAGGTTGACTGAAACTGATTGAGTGTTTTTATATATATATATATATATATATATATATATATATATATATATATATATATATATATATATATATATATATATATATATATGTGTTTTTATATATATAAAAACACTCAATCAGTTTATATATATATATATAAACATTACAAACATTTTATATATATATATATATATATATATATATATATATATAAAATGTTTGTTTTTATGTATTAGCCGATAATTTGATATACAATTATTACTTAAATTTTCCTTTTTCCTTTAAGACCTGTAAAAAGTAATTTCCTGAGGATGCTAGATTACAGAACTGCACATTTGTACTTTTTCATAACGTGATTAATTTGTAGTATGCAAACTTTTTTAGTTTTTTAATAAACTATTTTTTTTACTTATACAAGTACAAATGTATACATTTTTACATTAATAATGAATCAAAAACATAAAAAAACAATTGTCAGCTTAATGGTGAATATCAGCATATCCATAATAAAAGCACAGATCTCTATTATCCAGTGACAAAATTGTTCGGATTAATACATTTTATGACCAAAATCTTTTCCTGCTGCTGTCATGCATTCTTCAGAAAAGACCACTGGTGGCTTGAGTTTCATCTCCGCACCTGCCGTGTCACCAGGCCCTTTCCATAATGCCTTTTATTTTCGCTAACCTCCGCTCTTCATGTCCCCAGGCACAAAAAAGATACCCAAAGTCTAAGCTGTGAGATTGCGTATGTGTGTTCAGAAGGTGCTGAAGGGTCGCGTTTCCAGGCTTCAGGATATTTGTGAAAGTTTGTGTGTTTGTACGTGTGAGCACGTGTGCGGATGTGTGTGGGTCATAGTATTGAATTTCAGACCTTAGAGATGTCAGATGTCCACAAAGGCTGACTATTTCTTTCATCCTACACCTCTGAGGAGAATGGGAAATCCCCACACCACAAATACACCTAAAACGGCTGCACGAGCCTCGGATGACAGTATTTAGTTACGGCCACAAACTTGTAGCCCAGTGTCCACTTGAAAAGCCAAGTTAACCTGCTGTCATATGAGACCTTAGATTGTTTGTTCTCACACTATTAGGCCACAAATGGTCTTGCATGAATACATAACATACATAATAGCTCTGCTCCAAAACCAAGTGAGCTGCCTCGCTGACTGATTTGGAAGTCACTTGTGAATTTAACTCTCAATTGAGTTCAATGTTAGGGGATGGAAGATTCATCAAGCAAAAAAAGTTACACTTTATTTTGTGTCCTTGCTATGGTGTAATTATACATTTAAGTACGGAGTTATATTAACAACAAATGATTATAGTTAGCTGCATGTAATTAAGTCATAATTTACTGTTATTACTTTATTAAGTATATTTATAACAAGGACACTAAAATAGTAAAAGACACTAAGAAAAGACACACAAAGACACTAAAAAAAGCTAAATATTTGTAGCTTTTTTTTACTAGTTCATTTATCTTTTTTTTGCTTTTCATGATAAATTAAATGAGAGAGTATTTTCATATTATAATTTCTATTGCTTTAGTGCACAGTTACTAAAACAATCTTTGTCATAGAATATACTTTTTGTATATGTCAACTTGTACGTTTGTTCACAGTTTGATTGTTCTTGTTTCCTTTTGTTTAATTTCAAGATCTGAGGTGAATTATCCATCGTTGTCTATGACTACGCTACAAAGCTGGGACCACTAAATGATATACAAAGTCACATTACACGCTTTTAACATTAAATAAAGCACACGTACATAACCTGAGATGCCGTGATGTCGCAGAAATAGAAACCGTTTTAATACAAATAGAATCAGTGTTGTTGTCACTGGTTAGGACAAACTCAAATTAACATGGAAAGGTTTTGCCTCAGAAACAGCATTTTTGATGTTTTCTGGCCACTCCATATTGTTGATCAGTTGGTCTGAAACCAAGATGCTGCTCACTTACTGGTGTGTTTGTGTTCGTTGTCTTGTTGAAAGACCTATTTCAAGGGCATTTCCTCTTCAGCATAAGGCAACATGACCTCTTTAAAGGCCAGCTGAAGTGCCTTGAAACGTGCCGCATTATTCAATGTGTTGACGTGATTTCCCCTGAAACGGCTCCAGCTGTTTGCAGCTCCTCCCCTTTTTTGAAACAGCCAATAGCGTTTTGTTAATTATATCACAGTTTGACTAGAGCCTTTCTGTTTGGTAAAGCCAGTTTTCTCTAACCGTTTATCATCATAATCTTCTCCATATCGCTTTGAAATGCAGTATTCTGTGCAAAATTCAAAAGGGTCTGATATGTTTGTTGTCTGCGCCGACTCGCGAACATAATCGCTGCGCTCTCGTGTCTCTAATCAACGGCTCTGGTCTAGACTATGTGTGTGCGCTGCTGCGGTGCCTGAAACTACTATGAAACCAGACTTCATTCGCCTCAACTGAAAGCATATTTACACTGAATCGTTTCCTATCACATATAGTGTGCTATGTGCCTTTCACCATGTAGAAATTAGTAAATGTGTTAAAAACTGACCGATTTCAGCCGCAACGTCTTCAGCAGCGTATGGGGCGGGCTTTAGATTCTAGAGAGCATTTGGTTGGACAGAAGATTTGACGAGAAGGTGAAGTCTGCGATGATGTCATCAAAATCTGTCATTCGTTTTAACGGAAGTGAGAGACCATAAGTTTTGAATGTTTAAATCTCCTAAATGCGAATTTTGTTATTGTTTTGGAACACACCAGCTTATTCATAACTTTAAGGCTGACATTGATATAATAAAAACTAAAACATTTCAATTTTGATTTCAGTGGGCCTTTAAGTATTTTGATGTACTCAAACTGATCCATGATACCTGAAATAGGCCAACACCATACGTATGAAAAACATCCCCATACCATGATGCAAATATTATTATTTGTCTTCAAAGTGTACTGTGGCTTGAAGTCAGTATTTGGGGTCTCTGACAAACCCCTAGACCCAAAAGGAAGAATCTTTCTTTCATCAGTTCACAAATTTTGCGCCATTTCTCTTTAGGCCAGTCAATGTGTTCTTTGGCAAATTGTAACCTCTTCAGCACATATCGTTTTTTTCAACAATGGGACTTTGTGGGGGCTTCTTGCCGATAGCTTGTCCGCACACAGGCGTCTTCTAATTGTTACAGTACTCACAGGTAACTTGAGACTTTCTTTGATCTCCCTGGAGCTGGTCATTGGCTGAGTCTTTGGCATTTTAGGTATTCTTCGATCCTTTTGAATGGTAGTTTTCTGTTTTCTTCCACATCTTTCTGGTTTTGGTTGCTTCTTTGTTTTCCCCTCTCCAATCAACTTTTAAATCAAAGTATGTTGTTCTTCTGACCAATGTCTGTAATGACCTATTTTTGACACCAGATTTTTCACAGAATGAATAACCTCTTATTGATCACTAATTGAACTCCACACTGCAATTATTTTGAACACGTCGCTTTCAATGAATGATTCAACTACACAAAATCAACAGCTTGCATGTCATGACTGTTGGGTCTGTTGGTTTTCTATTACTCTACTTCACCTACACAACGAGTAAAATATTTACCATATAGAAATATAATTTCTACCAAAAACAGTGATTGATAGTGATTTTGGACTGCTATTATTTTGAACACAACGATATATATATTTGTTTTCTTTTGACTTTTGTGGTAAAGTGTCTGACCTTGACTCCTCGTTGTAAGATTTACCCATGCCGGAACAGAAAGGGTAAACCCAGTCCGATCTGCCGGCGATTTGATTTCGCCCTGCAGCACAGGGTGGAAACCTGTACATATTTCTGTACTGCTTCTGTTACAATTTTACGGGGACCAATCACAAACTGGCTTATCCACCTGGTGCGCTATTAACGGGTTTAACACAATGGTGGATAGAGAAGCGATGGGTCGTTGGTCTGATAGGTTGAAGGACTATCTAATTGCGTACATAGTTCATTTGAACTATGCCTGTTGATCACACCTCTTTTGGTCTGATTGGTTGAAGTACTATCCAATTCTATACAGTGTAAGTTGAACTACGCTTGTTGATCACGCCGAAGAAAATACAGAGCAGACTCCCCAGACCAATGTTTAATCTTAAAAGATTGAGCTTGGTCTGGTGATAGCTGGACAAACATAAATGCTCAATGAGAATGAAATTGAATTTCATATTTTAAGGGACTTCATTTTGCAACATTTTCATTACCTTCGCCCCTCTTTTGCACATAAGTAGAAGTTATCACCTATTCCCACTCCTCCTCCATGACTCCCTGAAGGGGACATGCTTTAAAGTAGCATGTGGAGGTGAGGAGGTGCAATAGAACACCACCTCTTCATCATCTGCTCCTTAACCGCACGCACCTTTGAGTGCTGAACTGTCAGTGGCCACCATCTGCTGTTTGGGTGTCAGAGAATATACCCACAGTGGCACTTGACATGACTTGATACTTTATCTGCAAGAAAACCTACAAAAAATGTTATGCATACGAGTCCACTTGAAAGTGCGTCTCTGCAATGATGTGGCCAGGTTAGGGTTTTCCCAGAAGAAGCTTGAACTTGATACGACGGGTGAATTTTATTCAATTCGTCGCAGGGGTGATGAAATGATAATTTTGTCTCGTTGAAATGGCAAAAATCTTACTATGTGGTTTGTTCACATTTGCATTTCTCTTTACAGAAAAAGTACGTGAAATTCAGGAGAAACTTGAAGCCTTCATTGAAGCTCTTCACAAAGAAAAATAGAGCAGTAGGTGGTTTTCATTTGTACTGCATGGATGAAGAAAACAGTAGAAAAGTGATAGAAATAGCGTATGATTAATAATTTAATATACTTTAATTAGTGTAAACATTGTTACAAATATGATGTGATTAATTGTTCTTGTGTTTTATAATTTTAATTACACATTTTAATACACAACTAAAACTAACACAATTATATTCAGTAATTTTTACAAATAACCTTTTAGTTAAATGAATGGAAGAAATTCGAGTAAATACAATCCATTTGAATTTGTTACTGTTACAAAATATTTATATGTGAAGTTTACTTAATAGGGTTATGTTCAAATTATAAAAGTGTAGTTAGGATAATTAATCAATGTTAAGTTGACGGAACAAACACTTATTAAGTAAAGCTGTCAACTTATTATTAGTAGAAACAACACAATACATTTAAGTTCATGTAGTTACATGAGTTTTTTAAAAGTAATGTGAACAAGTATGATTTCAGTGCAACTAACAACAGTGAAAGTACATTTTTTTGAGTGTATAAAAATATATATAAAATGAGGAATGCCAATGTAACACAAGAAATGCAATACAAAAACAAGACATTAAGTATGCCTTCTGACTTGTATGTGAAAAGACTTTAAAGGGATAGTTCACCCACAAATGAAAAACTGTCATCATTTACTCACCCCCAAGCTTTTCCAAGCCTCTTTGAATTTCTTTGAACACAAAAGAAGATATTTTGAAGAATATGGGTAACCAAATAGTTGATAGGTTACTGATATTCATCAAAATATCTACTTGGAACCTTGTGGGCGAGTGAATGATGATAGAATTTTCCTTTTTAAGTAAACTATCCCATTTTTATCTCTTAAATACTTACTCATCTTGTTGTATAAACTAATTTAATTTGGTGCTTTTGATATACTACATGAGATGCAATTACGCGACATACGAAAGTAATTCAAATTTAAAATGTAAAATAAATCGATGGACAGCCATAATTAAAAAAAACCCTGAGGGCCAGATTCACTAAACAGGGCGAATTAGCATGAGAGGGCAATTCCAAAAAAGCACAGACGGGAGTGGAAAGTTCTGCGACGCGCAAATGAATGAACACAGTATGGCGGTCAAAATTGCTCTAAAAAAGATGACGTTCGAATATTCCCTCTAAAAAACATATTCTAACTGTTCGAACATCTGGTTGCGCATTTTGTCAATGACACGCATTACGTCTATAACAGGACAAATTAAAACAAAGAGACATAACTACTTGTATAGGTAGTCTATTTAAGTTACATATTTGACAACATATTATATACACAAAAATAAGTAAATCAACTAATAGCCAAGACCGCAGACCTCACACTCTCTGCGCATAACGGTTTAAATGAACAAACTTTGAGTGCTGATCAAGAGTTTTGTGCAAGCAATTTAAGGTTGACTCTTGTCCCAAACATAGAAGGCTTCATTTAGTGAATGAAAAAATATTATTATTTTAAGTTTTACAGCATATTGAACGCTCCGAGCGAGCAATGCTGGGGTAAACATGGAACTTTTCCTTAACATGAAACAGTAAATAATCAAACCAGTGGAAGCAATGCATTTATCCTTTATTCATGCAATATCTATTCAGTCAGTACAGTAGCCTACACTTTAGTAATGTTTCTGACTAACGTTAAATAAAATGAGGGATGGTATGCTAACTGTATCTTACATACTGTAGCTTGCATACAACATTTTCTCGCGGCTCAACAATTTTACCTCCTACCGACGAAAATCCTAAGTACTTCCAGACATGGCTTTTTAGATTTTGGAGGGTTAAAATCGCTTTCTATGCTGGGGTCGAGTTAGGCTCTGCAATTTCTGCCATCTTCCATCCAAGATGCGTCTGTGTCTGTATCAAATACCAATAAATTGACTAGCGCAAATCTTAGTAAATCAGCTTGAATGATTCATTTAAATACTCTCCTCCTATAAATACTGCATCTGGAAAGGAAACTCCTACACATGCCTATGCAATAAGATCAGCTGCAAAAATGACTGCGTCCATGCCTTTTCAGCGCTAATTTAACACTGCGTGTCTTAAAGTAAATCCTGACAGTATTTTTTTAATGCTAAAGATGATTTGCATAGGCACAACCTGTTAGTAAATCGGGCCCATAGTGTTATATAGTGTTCATTGTATTATTAAAGTATATTATTAATATTTTAATATATTTATGATTTTTGCTGGATTTCATTATCTGAGAACTAAATCTTGATCTTTTTTTCTTTCAGGATCCTCTTGTTTCTGGACAGTCAGGCCCTTACAGAAGAAAATGCACTGATTAAACACATCTCTTTTGCTCTTTGCCCTTCGTAAATAACTTTCTTCCCAGCTTCTTGTCTTCTCTGTTTTTAAAGTATCTCCTCACACACACATGCGCGCACACACTGTCCCCTCGTAACAACAGTGAACGTGAGCTCCCTTTACATTGCTGCATATTTATTCACTGTTGGAGAAAAAGCACTTTTTTGACATGCGAATGGTACACATCAGAGTGCCATGCGTTATTCTTTCTTCCTCCAGTGCTTGAAAGCCACCAATGTGTTCACCAGACATGTTCTCAGAGGAAGTCAGACAGATATGCACCTACATCTCCCATCCCTCCTTCCCAATAAATGGCTTTGTCCGGGTCTCTCTTTCCCCTGACTTTCTTTATTAAGGCGATGTTTATGGATAATCCGAATGGTAAAATGCATCCGTTATAGACTGACCTTGCTATGAATAGAGAATTTTTTCAAAAATGTCTTGCCGCCTTTGTTCATCTTTTGGAGCTCTGCTTTTACAACATTTAGACATCTTCACAGTTGGGGAGATCACAGTTAAAATAATACGTCTTAACATCTTACCAATAGACCACCATCTAAATCCTTTGAAATTATTTTGTAGAATCTGATATTAATATTACAGTAGATCATCTGCAGCTGATTGATACCATTTGTTTGCAGTCACGCTTAGCTTAGTTTAATATATTCAAGAAACGCTATGAGACTTTGTCTTGAAGATGCAAGGCAAGATTACGTCATATTCTCACACAGATGGATGAAAATGCAATGGCATGTCCGGTCCGTTACTTTGGTCCTACTCGCCATTTCCTCTCACTTTGTTTTTCTGTCTTTTTCTATAATGTACTTTGAGAGATTAAAATGGTTCTGATTTTCATCAGTCATCTGCAGCTTTAGTGCACTTTTATTCTTTGCTTGCACATTTTGTATCTCGCTCCCTGAATTTTTTTTTTGTGGTCTGATTGGGTTTTATATAAAATCCACTTTAATGTCCTGATCATTTTGAGTGTAAGGGACACCACACCATTGTTCCTTGTTGCTCAAAAATGTAAATGGGTAAATATATGTACTTGTAAAGTATCCTTAGAGTAAGTTCATCAAAATCATTGATCTGTTGTCACAACGGGAAAATATACGAGTGCGGTGCTTGTAACAGAATATCTGTCAGTTTGTTGTAGATTGTAATGTTTGCATGTTGTACCCCAACAGATGTGGTTTATTTATTAAATTGGTGTTTAAAAAAGGTAATAATAAAAGTGACTTTAAAAATATTCTAAACAGATCTCCATTTAAGATGATATGAGATTTGCGATATCCATTGTGTAGATTTCCAGCTTTATGAGAATTTTGCTTGCTGCATCTTTGATGATTGCTGTTAATTTTTTTGTCTGGCATCACAGTGTGTGTGTTTTTTTGTTTAACTGGTTAAATTATAGTGCATTTATTGCACTTTAAAAAATATGTAATATGAAAGAGCAACAGTTTGGCCATATCCTGGACTCAACGTTCACTCTGTCCAGTAGTTTTTAATGCATAAATACACAGGATGCCCAAAATAAACTCCTGATTTCTCACTCACCCTGATGTTGAAATAATAATTTAAAATATATATATATATCAGAAGTCCTTCACCAGTTCTCAATTTCAATTTCAGCGGCTCAAAAAGTAGCACATGGTTCAAGCTATGCAGTGTGGTGCTAGATTCTCATGGAATGCATGAACAGATCAAATGCAATGTAAGTTACTTTGGATATGTGCCAATGTTAAATATAATTTTTTTTTTAACCAAATTTGTCAATTTTTCTGTTCAACCTACGACTATAATAATTGTGCAAGTAGTTGTGCTTGTGCAACTTGATTTTAAAGTGAAAATTCTGGGTAACACTTTACAGTGTCCTTATACCATAGTAATAACATGTACAAAATGACATGTAACTTACACTCAACCAAACGCTTTTCCTACCATAACCTCATAGTAAGCACATAATTAATATCACTCAGTACTTATATATTACACTGCAACAATGACACCGTAAAATAAAGGGTTAGACTTTATTTTAAGTTTTTCTTGTGACAGTGTAGCTATACATTTAAGTACTAAGGAATATTAATTAGCTACATCATATAAAAATAAGGCTCGAGTAGACAGTGGTGTGAAATACTTGATTAAATGTAATTAGTTACTGTACTTTTTGGCTACTTTGTAGTTGTACTGAGTATCAAAGATATTAGCAACTTTATCTCTCTACTTGACTACATTTTCAAACAAGTAAATGTACTTTTTACTCCAATACATTTGTGTTGAGTAATGCAATTACACATTACATTTTGCATGGCACCTAACTTTTTCTGCAGCAGTTTGTTTCTGCTATAAAGAAGCGATATCCCTATCTAAGGGCGTTGAAGGTGCTATATCTTGAGCGTTTTGCCTTTACTCACCCAAACATGTCGACAAGGCTACTTTATGTGACTGCGAGTGCATTAGCAGGTAGTTGATGAATCGCAAGTGTTTGATTTATGAGATGAGGACATGACTGCAGCCGTTAATGAGGCTGAAACCAGCACATCCAGTATAAGAAGGCTTTGACTATTTAATTTTACTTAAAGGGTTAGTTCACCCAAAAAAATATTTTATTAATTACTCACCCTCATGTCGTTGGACACCCGTAACACCTTCGTTCATCTTCGGAACACAAATGAAGATGTTGTTGAAAGCTGATGGCTGAGAAGGCTTCAAAAAGGCCTCCATTGGCATTCAGTATATTTCCACTGACCCACTCACAAGACCCATAAAAGGCACTAAAGACGTCGTTACAAAGTCCATCTTCCTACAGTGGCTGTACAATAATAAACAAAGCAACAAGAATAGTTTTTGTGCGCAAAAAAATAAAAATAAATAAATAATGACTTTATCCGCCAAGAGTGTCTGCCGTGTAGGTCTCGGACGTGAACTCAGGCAATAGCGGTGCTCCTCCTCTTCCGCGTCATGTATCGAACGCATAGATTGAACGGTGGAGCTGCGTCATATTCTCGCGCATGCTTCGAGTTCACGTCAATAACTTAGTGGATTAAGTCATTATTTAGATTTTTGTGCACACAATAACTGTTTTCGTCGCTTTGTAAAATTATTGTACCGCCACTGTAGTGAGATGGACTTTGTAACGACGTCTTTAGTGCCTTTTATGGATCTTGTGAGTGGGTCAAGGGAAATATACTGAATGCCAATGGAGGCCTTTCTGAAGCCTTTCTCAGCCATCAGCTTTCAACAAAAATATCTTCATTTGTGTTCCGAAGATGAACGAAGGTGTTACGGGTGTCCAACGACATGAGAGTGAGTAATTAATTAAATCATTTTCATTTTTGGGTTAACTAACCCTTTAAAAAAAAATTTATTTATCCACTATATTGATGAGATCTTTTTAAAGGATATTAGTTTACTTTAAAGCCTTTTTGTTCACTGGTATGTCTCTCAGGTGTCAAGGACTATTGCATTTTTGGTATGAATTAAATACTTAAGTACTGTTAAAATCCGATACTTTAAGACTTTTATTCAAGTTGTATTGTAATTGGTGATTTGTAACTGGTAATGGAGTCATTTTCGCTGTAAGGAATCTCTACTTTTACTCAAGTATAGTTTTCAGGTACTCTATACACCTCTGAGGCTAGGGCAAAGGATTGGTTTAAGGTAAGTTTTTTTTTAATTTACTGTTATTACTACATTAATGTAACATAGAACATTATACTGTATATGTAATTACATTCAGGTATTTTTTTGAATATAAGTCCTACAATGTAAAAACCTGCATGTGCACAATAAGTGCATTGTATCAAATTATTCAATTTAAAGTTAGTACACTATAAAAAATTATTTAGAGAAAAATTTACCTGGTTGCTTTAACATTTTGAGTTCATTGAAATTAAAAAATTGAGTTAATACAATGAACATTTTTTGAGATTCGACAACCTTTATTAAAATATTAAAATATTTTGTAAGCATATTGGGTAATTGTGTGTGTTTTATTTTTGATGATGCAGTGAAACATGCCAAATACACTGTAAAAAAAAGGCAAATTTTGAACTTTTGCAGTAGAATCGACTTGGATGTTTAAGTTATTTCAACTTAAATTATGTTAAACTGACTTTAAAAAATGAGTTACATCTTGTATAACTAATAAAAACAAGTTTAACATTGCTCAACTTATTTTGATGAGTTAAAACAATGTAAAAACATATGTTGTCATAACTTATTGAACATAAATTTTTTACAGTGTAGTGCTATTTCATGATTTATCACATTTTTAATGTGGTTCAGTACAATAATATTTTGAGTTTCTATTTTTAAACAAATTTCCTTCATTGTATCAACTCAAATTTTTAATTTCAGTAAACTCACAATTTAGTTTTTTAAGTTAAACCAACAAAATCTTTTACAGTGTAGTTAAAAACTGAATTGAATTGAAAAACTTGAGTTTTCATTCAACTTTCTAAATTTAAGGGCTTTTTTATTGTATTTTTTTGAACAATACATAGGGTTTAGTTGCCACTTAATGTCAAATGTAAAATTACCACATTCAGAGAAACAAACAAACAAACAGCAGTGTTATTTAGAATTTTCTGTTGGCTGAAATTCAAATAAAGATCAATTAGATGCCATATACATTGAAGTTCTTATATGTCAATGTGCATTTCCTGCAACTAATGAAGCTGGAAGATGATGTATGTTAGGTATGAGTGGCCCTTGCTCTGTGGCCTGAGCTCATCAGTGCAGGGTTGTCAGAGCTGGACCTTTGGGCTGTGTGTGGAAGCGTGGGGCCCTTGAGCTCTCGGCTCCAGCCCACACTGATGAATAACACAGTGGGCAAGAGGTCTTTAACTCCTGGGCATCCTCTCCCGTTTCACAAGGCCTTGATTGTTACTGGCATCGTTACCTCGCCGGAGGGGTGCGGAGGGAATTGCGGGGTGTCTGTTTTTTAGAGAGCGCTCTATTTCTTTTCCAGCACCTGAGGGGTCGCACGCATACATATGCTCCGGCCCCTCTCACGTCTCGGAGAATGGTTATATTCCCCGTTTGTTAAAGAGGATAGTCTGAGAAGGAGGAGTGTTTGGAGGGGAAAAAAAGAGAATGACTCTGTAGCGTTTCAATAGGGGCGAAGGAGAAGTCAACCTCCAGCGAAATGCCTTTGTGCTATCAGATAACTGGCTTCTGAAGACGGGGGAGGACACACTATATGGCCATTAGCATCTCCAAAGGCCGTCACGTTGACTAATAGCCAGGGCCACAACGCCACAGTGGCTCAGTTTGTGTTTTTCTCCATTATGTGAGTGACACAAAGGAGCTGAAGACTGGTAAAGACCTGTCAAATGTGCCACCACTGCCGATGCTCACAAAGCTTTATTTTTCCCTCAAAAGACA
Organism: Pseudorasbora parva; assembly: GCF_024679245.1. Lineage (NCBI taxonomy): Eukaryota > Metazoa > Chordata > Actinopteri > Cypriniformes > Gobionidae > Pseudorasbora > Pseudorasbora parva. The sequence goes on along the minus strand of NC_090183.1, from coordinate 33,388,981 downwards.
CTGACTTGTTCTGTCTATGCCCCTTCTGTCATCTGCCCCCAGTCTACCTCACCGCCCGCCTTTTTTGGGGAGGGTGGCCACGCAGAGTCACTTTGTGAATAAAGCTTGGGAAAAGGAAATAAATTCAGCAGTTCAGCTCTTGGGCTGTTTTGGGCATGTAACCATTTGTTCACAGGCTTGTCTTTTGGGACGGGCCAGCCCCTCTGGGCTTTGTGCTGTCCCAGTCCTAAACAGATCGCAGTTGATAAAGGGCTGTAAGACAGGGTGGGATTTTAATTTTTTACTGCACTAATATGGCCGAAAGCCAATGACAATTGGAGGGAAGCAATTTGTGTTGTGCATAATTGTTGTATTCTTAATGCTTTTTATGTTCTTTGACTTTCAAATCGTTTGATTATAATGTATATGATTTTCTTATTATTTTATCACTGTAAAAAAAAACAAAAAAAATCAGGTCCCCAATTGAAAATGTTCTAGTGACTGATCACATCTAAAATCTTTTACAATTTTCATTTTCAGCAGGCCAAATTGAATTTCTGTGAATTAAATTGCATCAATTCACAGAAATTCAATTTGGCCAAATTAAAAATGTACATGTGATCGGTCACTAGAACATTTTTAAATTGAGACATGATTTTTACCTTATGATCTGTTCTGTAAAAAAAAAAAAAAAACCAGCTTTACTTGGACTATAGACAAAAAAGGTCACTAAAATGGAACATTTCTGTGCTAAAAGACTTTTGTAGTTGACAGATTCGCTTGATAAAGATGGTTGTTCAGAGGCACTTCAGTTCATCGAATTAATAGCTTCTTAGCTTTTAACAGAAAATTCAACTAACCATATTTTCTAAACAATAACCCTATCATATTTTTTCTCTCAAATATTTGAATGTTTTTTTTTTAGAATACCATTTGGCTTATGGGAGAAGCTGAATAGATCCATGGTTTAGAATGCCATTTGGTGTTTAATTACACATTGTCACATGAACAGTGAGTCAGTAGTAAACAGACTGACGCAAGGCTCTCGAAACCTAAAATATACATCAATTCCTTCCTGGTTCATTTCAAATCTGACATAGACGACTCTAGTTTAGATTAAAACAATTCTACGAGTGTGCGAGTTTGATTTAAAATGTGACGCACAAATATTTTTGAGGTTGTTTCGTGAATCATTTTTATTGAGGTGCAAAAGAGCAGTTTGTTGGTGTACATCGAACTTGCACTGCTGTACAGAAAACACTGGCGTGCTCGAATCACACACGGATACGGATTGATTTTTAATTGATTGTTTTTGACCTAAAGCCATGCAAAAAAAAAGTTAAAATAGCGATTATTGCCCCTCAACCTTTTGAGATCACTACTTTTATTACTGTAAACGTGACGAACAGCTTTAGTGTTTATCCTAAATGTGTTTGTCTAACTCACAATGAGATGCTCTTGATTGCTGAGTCGACACCCCTTCATCACCGAGTGTCATCATGCCTGAGAAAAGCAACAGGCTTCATTCACCCTTTACTGTCCCCTGGGCTCTTTGCTTTATGTTGAGGAGAGAAACCACTGCACAATTGGCTATTGTGTGCATTTTGTTTGAGGCATCTTCCCATTGCTGCTGTGGGGTCCATTCCCCCAGCTGAATTAGGCCCATGGGGATTTTGGCCAAAGCACAAAGGTCACTTATTTTCTTCCCCATCCCCCTGTTGTACGACTCCGGATGAGCCATAAATTACTATAACTATTTAGCATAGATATTAGCCACTGGTTGTGACGCACTTATCCCTCATGCTTATGGGAGAAGCTGAATAGATCCACGGTTCAGTTTCTCAAGCACTGGATGTGTCGGGTTTTTTCCTCTCTTTCTTTGCTTCACTATTCATCTGAATAGTAAAAGTGGGAAAAATCAATAAGATGACCTCACTGTCTCATGGCCTGGAATGTCATAAATGAATTAGCTCCTTTGTTAGGAGAACGAGCCCATTTAATGGATTCCCGATGGCAAATCTATATTTCGGCTCCCTAATCCCTCCGTGGCTCTTTTCCACTCACAAGACAAAACAAGCCTGGCTCTTTCTTTCACCCATAAAGGGACACGAATGCGTACTGTTAGAGGTTTAATTTAACACGCCGAGCGCTGGGAGTAAACACGCGGCATCCCGTGAAAGGTTGGAAGACGGCGGGAGGCGGTGAAGGCAGCGAATGAGGTCTGCATCATGACAGGCTCCCACTTTCATGTGGAGATAAGGGCTGCTGCCATGGCAAACTGATCCACAACAGAGAGCCACCTCTGCTGGGCCGAGCGACTCAGCCTGGGTGAATTTGCATGGACTAAGAGGGATTATTGGGGTATTCATGGCAACCTCGGGGCCAGCAGGTGAGGTCCTAGCTCGGCTCCCTCATCCTTTAGGTAAACACTGCTGTTTGGTATGGAGAAGGGACCAAGGGGGGATCGGTTGCCAGGATGAAAGTGTATCCACAGGCAGGCTGATCCCTCCTAGCGGAGTGGCTCTTGTAGGGCCTTGCCACTACAGCGTAGGGGACTCTAAGGGCCGCATTCACAGTGTAAGTGGTATAGTGTGTCTGCACCAAACGGAGTCTGGTGACATTACTTCATTGGCAAGAATGGTATCTTAGCAGATGCTAAAGCCCTTGGCAAACAAGTGTAGAGCCTTTGCATTGAAGCGGAGATTCTTTACAAGTCTGAATGCTGGTTGCATTTCCTCTGTAGCTTAGCAGCACTAACAACTAGATGAGAACAAATTGAATTTAGTTGAAAATTGTTATTTATCCACCATTACATGTTACATGTAACATATATCTATATACAACATATATTATCCCTAATCTTAACATCAATCTTTATAATGTATGTATGTACGCTGTAAAAAATTATTTAGAAAAAAAGTTACCTGGTTGTCTTAAAATTTTGAGTTCATTGAAATTAAAATTTTGAGTTAATACAATGACAATTTTTTGAGATTCGACAACCTTTATTAAAATATTATTAAAATATTTTGTAAGCATATTGGGTAATTGTGTGTTTTATTTTTTGATGACGCAGTGAAACATGCCAAATAGTGCTATTTTCATGATTTATCAACATTTTTATGTGGTCCAGATACAAAAATATTTAGAGTTTCTATTTATTAAACAAATTTCCTTCATTGTATCAACTCAAATTTTTAATTTCAATAAACTCCAAATTTTAAGGCAACCAGGTTACTTACTTTTTAAAGTGAAACCAACAAAAACCAACCACAATTTTTTACAGTGTATGTATATATATATATATATATATATATATATATATATATATATATATATATATATATATATACACACACACATACACACACACACACACACACACACACACACACACACACACACACACACACACACACGAACATATATCAATGTAATAATATATATTTCTATAAGCCAAATAAACACAAGCTTGAGCATTAGAGACTAATAGAAATGTGTGTGTGTGTGTGTGTGTGTGTGTGTGTGTGTGTGTGTGTGTGTGTGTGTGTGTGTGTGTGTGTGTGTGTGTTTCTAAAAGTCTCTAATGTTCCAGCTTGTGTTTTTTTGGATCAAAAATACAGTAAAAAACATAATATTGTCAAATATTCTTACAATTTTAAATCATCATTTTCTATTTTAATATATTTTAAAATGCAATCTACTTCTGTAATGGCAAAACTTGCATTATTCTTTGAAAATCTCTCTCAAAACATTTCTTATCAGTGTTGGAAAGAGTTTGCTGCTTTAAGCATTTTTTTTTCAGGATTTCTTTTTAATGAATAGAAAGTTATAAAACCGCATTTGAAATAGAAATATTGTGTGGCATTATAAAGGCCTTTAGTCATCCCATTAAGGTCATTAATCTAATAAATAAAAGTATATATATGTTCCAACTCTTTCCAAGTTTTATATGTTAAAGTCCTGTATATTTGTAACTAATTTAGTTAGAACTTATAAGTATGTTGTAGCATAGAGTTTCCATTAGGGAGTTACAAATTAAGTGACATGACACAAAGTCCTAGCCCAGGACGTGTGCGGTGGGTGAGCCTACACAAGATTACACATTTGTCCTCGTGAGACCCAAAATGTCTCGTGCGTGCAGGAATGGAGCCCAGTACCTATCACAAGCCCTAGAGTACGCGACCGATAAACATCACTGGTGCTACTATGGATACTGTGGACACCATGTTTATTCACCTGCTTGTTAGGGAGGGAACATCCCATGGTTTGGTCTGGATGTGTACTTCTCCAGCAATGAGGATGCTCGTTCTGTGGTCAACACACCCACAGGCCTGCTCAAATATTGGGTTAGGACCTTGGGGATGGTTGATACACACCCTACAGCCTTTGACAGTTGCTGCCTAATGGCCATTGTGTTCATTGTCCAGGATGACTGCTGTGCCCCTCACCAGACCAGGACCTGCCCTTTGCAGCCAGGGGACAAGAATGCCTGTGTGTAAATATGTGTGTGTGTGGGTGGGTGTGTGCCAAGACTGTTGGTTTGTGTGTACGGGGGGTGGCGATTGCGAGTTTGTGTACCCATCGCTGTGATCCTGTGCTCAGGAATGTTTGCTTTGACAATAGACAGCAACTGTAGTCTGTCTAGTCCAAGCCCTCTCCAGCCTCAACTCAAACAGCACTTGCAAAGCAAGAGGCTCTTCTTTATCTGAGAGACGTTGCCCTTCTTTAGGATGGGGAAGGTAAATAATTACAAGGCTTTAATAGGTGGATAATGTGCTCCCAGGGTGCCGGGACTCACCCTGAGCAAACAGGGCGATCCACTGGCTCTCTTGCACAGCACGTTCCAGTACATCACACACTTTTATAGGCACTATAAGACGTGCCATCAGCAACCTGTGAGAGGCAAATCCTAGTCATCTTTAACAGTGGCAGTGTTCAACATGAAATGGCTTACTATGTGCACAGTATACATATATTTACTGTATTCTTCTCTGTATGTTGTAAATTAGTAAGCTTTATTCAATTCATTCAGTCTATAGCATATGATCTGTCTGTCTGTCAATCACTGTCTGTCTGTGCACGTCCTGATTTTGCAGAGTTAGACGCGTTCCTCGGTCAACATATTCTGATTTCACATTTTCAAATCTGTAAATGTAGTCCTCTCCCTATCCTTAAACCTAAGCCTACACTCTTAGAAGAAAAGGTTCTATATAGAACCATAAAAGGTTCTATCGGCTCTACATATTTAAAACCCCTAAAAGGTTCACTGCAAAAAAATGCTGTTCTTACTTAGTATTTTTGTCTTGTTTTTAGTCCAAACATCTAAAAACTCTTAAAACAAGAAGTATTTACTAGACAAGTAAAAGTAATTGTCTTGTTTAGGGAAAAAATACTCAAAATTAAAATTAATAATCTGCCAGTGGGGCAAGTAAAATAATCTTAAAGCAATTTACTTATTTTAAGCAAAAACTCTTAATTTTGAGGGGTTTTTTTTCAAAACAAGACAATAATTTTTATTTGTCTAGTAATTGTTTCTTAATGTAAGAATTATTAGGCATTTAGACTAGAAACAAGACAAAAATACTAAAAAAATTTTTTTTTTTTTTTTTTTTGCAGTGTTCTATGAACCCTTTTTATGTGCCAAAAGGGTTCTTTCTTGTCATTATAGAACCTTTTAGCATAAAAGGTTCTTTGGAGTATACTTAACTACTTCTAGAACATTTTAGGGGTTCCAAATATGTAGCCCCGATATAATCTTTTCTTCTAAGAGTGATACACTATACACTCAGAAAAAAGGGTTCATTGGGGTTCTATATAGAACCATAGGGTTCTTTACTCAACTCCAAAGAACCTTTTAGGCTAAAAAAGGTTCTATAATGACAATAAAAAACCCTTGTTGTCACAAAGGTTCTTTAGGCTATTATTCATTCATACATTACATTATTCTTCAACATTTTGTAGTTGTAAATAAATTATTGTTTATTAAACTGTTGTAGTAACTTAATATCACATTTTAATCATACTGATTTTTGGAGGAGAATATCTGAAATGGCACTCTTCGTGTGATATTGATTAACTATATAAAATGAGATAAATACATTTTCTAACCCCCATATCTTGAATTTTCATTCATACATGCATTTGAGTACACTGAATAATGCAGTGAAATGTTTGCCAATAATATGAAATATTTAATCTGGAAAGGACAAAACAAATGATAATGAATGAACCCTAACCCTAACCCTAAAAGGTTTCATATAGACCTTTTGGTTACAAAGGACCCTAAAGGGTTCTTTTGATTGCACCTTTACAGAACCTTTTAGGGCTTCCAAATACGCAGCACCGATAGAACATTTTAATGTTATATAGAACCTTTTCTTCTAAGAGTGTACCCATAACTTATCCCTAAAATCAAAGGGAAATGATGTGAATGACACTGATGTAGAAGCACCACACCCTGTTTGTAAGCCTAACCCTGACAGAAACTGTAAGGATGTTGATCTAGGAACATGTTGCACTTGTTAAAATTAGGTTCTGCGAGCGGTGCACAGACCCTGACCCTGATTTTGCCAAGTACAACATGCTCCTGGATCAGCAACTTTGTTGATACTGGAACAACATTCAATCGAATCAATCAGATTTGAGGGCCACGTTTACAGTTTATCAAGCTTAAGCTATTTAGTGTTATTAACCTATCGTTTCCCTCTGATTTTAGGGATAACTTGTGGTTATGGATCGGTGTAGGGTTATGGATATGGTTATGATAAAAAAGTTTGGATAGGAATGTTGTTTCAGGATCAACAAATATGATGAACCAAGAATGCTAACTCTGCAAAATCAGGACATGCCTGTCTGTCTGTAAATAGTTCTAGACCATTCAGGATGACCAAGGTTTTTTTTGTTTTGTCGTTGTCATGTCAAGCTGACACATGCACACACACACACACACACACTCTTTGGCCTAAAGATAGAAATTCATTGTGACCAAGCCCTAGCCCTCATGCACTGTTTCCCGAGCCCTGGGACGTGATGGTTAATGAGCTGAGAAAGGCCTGCTCTTATTTTGCAATCAGCACATTATAGAAAAGCTCAGATATATGACAGCATTTATTACCCTCTCATACCATTGCCTCTACACAGCTGCGTTCGCTGCCTCTCGCACACTCTTTCTCTTCAGCCGGACACATTCCTGTCATTCACTGGAGACAAACAAGAGATGTGACCCCCACCTCTTCCTCACACTCACTACATCTCTCTGTATCCTCTTGCCAGCTGCAGGCCCTCTCTTGTTAATGAAATTACCCAGCACTCGGTGATGCTTCTCAGTTGAGGTAATGGTGGAGTTATGTCAACAGATTGGCCAGGACAAATACGAAAACTTTGCGTGGAGATGAGGTAGTGAACTTTGAAGAGAGGGTCAGAAGTTTTGGAGAATAGAGCATCTTGTTAATGCTAAGTATGATTGTAGTTAGTTTGGCTAAAGCTTGGGAGAGTTCATTGGAAATAAAGAGCCCGTTATTTCCACAGTTGTGCGCTATTTAAACTTTGTGGATTCTTTATGAAATTCTAATTCAATACTCAGGAAGTATAAACAAATACTCCTATGGGTATTTTCCTGAAATCTTTAAACCTAATGACAGCTCTCTGTCCTCCAGTCATTATCATTAATGCTCCAAGTTCATTGCAGACTGACTCCCCGACAGGCACAGAAAATCTTCCCTTCTCCCCAAGGACCAATTAAGACCCTACCTGCCTGAGGCCTCAGCACTCCCTCCACACCTCCAGACCTGACCTTTCACCCCTGACACACGACCCCTGTGTTGAATGAGAACACACAGGAGCGTCCGAGCGAGACTCACCCCAAGCCCCCCCACACACAGCCACTGGCTTTGCATCCCTTACAGGAAATGACCAAACAGACCACCAGCTTACTGGGGTAAGGGGTCTGAGATTGGACACATTCACCAGGTCAGTATGGAAACTGCACAATTATGGTACACTTTGGCGTCCTATTATCGCATTAAATTACATAAACACACACACACATACACGCACAGTCGTGTTTCCATGTTTTATGGGGACTTTCCATAGGCGTAATGGATTTCATACTGTACAAACTGTACATCCTATCCCCCAACACTGCCCCTGCCCCTAAACCTACTCATCACAGGAAACATTCTGCATTTTTACTTTCTCAAAAAAACTCCTTCTGTGTGATTTATAAGATGTTTTCCTCATGGGGACCTAAAAATGTCCCCACAAGGACAAGGATTTCGGATATTGCCATCTTTGTGGGGACATTTTGTCCCCATAACGTAGGGTTTACCAGGACACACACACGCACACATGCAATTTTGAATATTTCTACACCATTTCTAAACCGTTTCTACTTTTAAATAATATTGTATTATATTGTTTAATATAGCCTAAGTTATATAGCCTTAGTTATGATGTAATGTTTTTAATTTAATTATAATTTTTATTTAAAATGTTTAAATAAAACTGGGCAAACTTGTTCAGCTGTTGTCTGTGGGGGGAGGGGCTCCATTAAGGATGGTGCTGAGTTACCATCGGTCCAAGGGTCAAACAAGGAAGCTTTGGCATGCATACAAAAATCTTCTGCTTTTTGTTGCTTTCTCAGAACTGCAGGATTCTTTTTCATTAAGCTTACGTTTTAGTGCAATATCATCGTGTCATTTTTATATAAATTGTCTCCAAAAAGAAGTTTCCATCATTTTATTTATTATAACGTAATAGCTATCATTGGCAGCAAAGTTTCTTCATTTAACATGCACACAAATAAGCGGTGCGAATGAACGTGTTCTGCAATCATCGCATATTTCACAATCTTCCATACTTCCATAGGCCATCACATATTTCACAATCTCTCAATTCACAGAGAGAAAAAAAGGCTAAAGCCACGATCACTGAATTCATCTTAAACCTGGGATACAATCGAAAGTTCACGCTGAACAGACTCAGGATGATTCCTTATATAATGCATCCCCACAAATCCATCTTTAAAAAGAGCAGAAGATGAGACTCTGTTTATCGTCTTACAATTTGTCCATCTCCATGCCAACACTCTCTATTCTGGCCTCGCATTCACCGTGGTGGGTGCACAGGTCCGTAGCCTTATGCCCTCTTTTATCCTCTCCGTATGCTAATCTGCTGGATTAGGACCTGTGCAGCATTGTGCTCGCATGTGTCCAAACATGACAGGGGTCCGAAAGGGTCACACTGGACGCTGACCTTGGCCCCTGAGGCCTCGGTGACCAGTGGAGGGTCCCGGGAGGGCACTGGAGCGGAGCGTTGCTTGGGTCCACTTCTCTAATCAGCTCAACAGCTAGACTGAGACCTCCTGCGCTTTGTCCAGTAGTCCGACAAAAGCCACTATCTCAATGGACCAGGACTCAAAGGTCAGACTGGGCACAGATGACGGCAGCTTTGAAATGCAATCCACAATGCGCTTCCAGCCTTCATCCTCTGCTTTCTTTTCACAGGGACAAGAAAAGGCAGTCGGTGTTAACTGTATAGCTTTACATTGTTTATACACAGATGTGTAGATTAGATCCTGATAGGGTTTGTCCTCTGTTTTCATTTACTAGTTTAATCCAGAAACATAGAATATTAACCAACCCTAAAAAATACTAGGGTTTATCTAGTATTTTTTTCTACGCATATATGCGTAGAACTTTTTTTTCTACGCATATATGCTTTATCTAGGTTCTAATATCAAAGTTCTTGTTCTGTCGGGTGTGTATGGATGAATATGTTCGTGTGTTAAGGTGAATCATTCAGTTAACTGGGATGCCATTCAGGTGAGGCAGATCCATGTCCATTAGAAGGACTTTAGCTGTTGACACAGTGCTCAATTAAGGCCAATAAATGTCTGGGTCGAGTGTGTTAACCAGTGCTGCTAATGCTGTTAGTCCTCCATAGAAGCCGCAAACTGGTAATTCTATTTGAGCCCTCTGCTTTTAACGGTTTGTAATTTCATCAAGTGCTCTGAATGAATTTACACATGATAATCATATTTTGGGAAAGCTGCATTGATCAAAAGGCTAGAAAGGAATCTTTGGTACTAATCTCAGATGACAGGAAACAAGGTTTAAAAAAAATACAATTGAAAATTAGCAATATGCTAATGCATAAAATATATATATTTCTTATTCAGCGAGTTCTTGTCAATTGTCAGATAATAAATAATGTCTAAAATACAACACATCTCCACTCTACTCTTCACTTCTCTACTCTTCTCTACTCTACTCTACTCTACTCTACTCTACTCTACTCTACTCTACTCTACTCTTCTCTACTCTACTCTACTCTACTCTACTCTACTCTACTCTACTCTACTCTACTCTACTCTACTCTACTCTACTCTACTCTACTCTACTCTTCTCTACTCTACTCTACTCTACTCTACTCTACTCTACTCTACTCTACTCTACTCTACTCTACTCTACTCTACTCTACTCTACTCTACTCTACTCTACTCTACTCTTCTCTACTCTACTCTACTCTACTCTACTCTACTCTACTCTACTCTACTCTACTCTACTCTACTCTACTCTTCACTTCTCTACTCTACTCTACTCTACTCTACTCTACTCTACTCTACTCTACTCTACTCTACTCTACTCTACTCTACTCTACTCTACTCTACTCTACTCTACTCTACTCTACTCTACTCTACTCTACTCTACTCTACTCTTCACTTCTCTACTCTACTCTACTCTACTCTACTCTTCTGCTGAACTACAGACTACAGGAATAACAGTACATATAAATAAATTGTAGAGTTTGAAATTTCTCTTTTGAAATTTGTAGATAACTAAATTAAATTTAATGGAGCTATTCTACAAAATTCTACCCCTCCACATCATTGAATGCAGGTGTTCCAATCACTTCCATGACCACAGGTGTATAAAATCAAGCACTTAGGCATGCAGACTACTTCTACAAACATTTGTAAAAGAATACGTCGCTCTCAGTAGCTCAGTGAAATCTAGCGTGGTACAGTGATAGATTGCCACCTGTGCAATAAGTTCCACGGTCAACTGTTAGTGGCATTATAACAAAGTGGAAGCAATTGGGAACAACAGCAACTCACTGAGCAGGGTCAGTGCATGAGGATTGCTACAGACCTCCAAGATTCGTGTGGCCTTCAGATTAGCTCAAGAACTGCGCAGAGAACTTCATGGAATGGGTTTCCATGGCCGAGCTGCTGCATCCATGCCTTGCATCACCAAGTGCAATGCAAAGCGTCGGATGCAGTGGTGTAAAGCACACAGCCCCTGCACTCTAGAGCAGTAGAGACGTGTTCTCTGTAGTCTGGGTTTAGTGGTTGCCAGGAGAATGGTACTTGTCTGATAGCCTATTGTGCATATTAGTGTAAAGTTTAGTGGAGATGGATTATGGTGTGGGGTTGTTTTTCAGGTGTTGGGCTGGGCTCCTTAGTTCCAGTGAAAGGAATGCTTAATGCTTCATCATACCAAGACTTTTTGGACAATTTCATGCTCCGAACTTTCATGCCCCCTTCCTGTTTCCAACACGACTAACCTTGAGTCCTGACCTCAAAACTTATAAAACACCTTGGGGATCAATTAGGTATTATGTCACACAATTAACCAGGTCTTCTTGTCTTACAATGTTGCCCGACCTCACAAATGTGCTTATAGAAGAATGGTCAAAAATTCCCATAAACACACTCCCAAACCTTGAGGAAAGGCCTCCCAGAAGAGTTGAAGCTGTTATAGATGCAAAGGGTGCACAAACTCCATATGAAACCCCACGGATTAAGAATGGAATGTCATTAGCAGAAGTCCCAAAACTTTTGGCAATACAGTCTATATGTAACTCTTAAATTATATATAGTTTTGTTTCCACTATGATAAATAAAAAATAAACACCATATAACAGAGTAGATAACAACATTACAATTACAACAATCATTATGTTATATAATGAAGACTTAAAAGGATAGTTCCCAAAAATTAAAATGCAGTCATTATTTACTCACCCTGATGTGAGAAAATCCATATGACTTTCATTAAACTTTGAAGCACAAATTTAAATAATTATAATGTAACTTAAGAGATGTTTGTCCCTCCTCTAAAGCAAGAAGTTTATAAAGAAGTCATAATAAGAGGGCAACACAAAATTAACATTTTAATCCAAGTCTTCTGAAGAGACACGATCAGTTTATATGGTTAAGCGATTTAATTTAGACGTTTATTCACATTGGTACATTGATAAACGCACATACATAGAGCACATCAAATATGTTAGAGAAGTTCAAACATAAATGAAAGTCTTATGGGTTTGGAACAACATTAGAATGAGTAAATTCATGAGAGAATTAATTTTTTTGGGGGGTGGGGGTGAACTATCCCTTTAAATTTATGGATTTGATGCATTGTCAGAACCAACAGATTCACTTAAAACTGAGTTGGGCTTCCCAAAGCTACTTGAGAGAGAACAGTTTAGATGTGTGCTATAAACCTCTATATGCAATAAAAGGCAACATTTACGATGCAAAATGTAAAAAAGCTACATTTTATCATACTAAACAAGTTGGAAGTTATACAAGTTCGAAAAAGTAGCTTCTGTGAAAAGCAAAACTGTGTTAAAAACTCCCGTGCGACTGTCATACTGCTGAAAAATGTATTTTAGTTAGCTTCTTGCCGATGCTGAACATAACAATAGATGCTTTAACTGCAGAGAAAAGCACTCTGGAACCATTCATAATTCTGGTCCACAAAAGCTGTGAACAGAGTTGTTGCGAAATCTTTCCAATAGGGCTTTTTCAGGTCACAAACCAAACCGAGCAATTAAATCAAATTGGAGTCTTTGGTGAGTGCTGGGCCCCTGTGGACTTGACCAAATGCTTGATGTCGAAGTGACCTACTTGTGCAGCCTGATGAATGGCCACTGGGAGCGAAACCAGTGGCCAGTCATTAATCTGGAACAGATCAGGATCCAAGTATGTCTCTATTCTGTGTTAATTGGCCAGTTGTTTTATTGCAAATAATTGTGAGGGTGGGACAGAACTAGCTAGTGGAAGTCACATAGATCTATGAGTCTCACAGTGAGGAAAAAGCCATCGACTCTCAAGAGATGAAGTGTAGGGCACAAAAACGCTTAGGAAATACCTTTACTCCGATCCAAGAAATATTGAGCCAAAGATAAGATTTACAATAGCGTTATTTGGCTTTCACTAAATTGCATTTTATTTGTTTTATATCTCTCTTTCGTCTTACTGTTCTTTGTAGTCGCAGCAGTATGTCAGATCAGTGAGCGGTGAGGTGTGATTCCAGGCTGCCGAGCAGCTGATAGATGGATGGATGCAGAATGGCAGTTTGGCTCTGTCTTGATAAGGCATATCTCCAGCAGGGCTTCCTCAAACGTTTGGAAACAGTCAAACACTGTCAGCCCAGAAGGATGGGGACTGGATTGATGAGGGGCTACAGGCAATAGGCTGCTTTCCTCACTCTTATCATGTGGCTGTATTGGCTGGAGCAGCGGGTCTTGCTATAATGGAGAGGCGCAGTTTTCTCATGTCATTCAACTTATCAGCCCTGTGCAAAGGAGATGAGAAAAGCCAGCTCAGATAAACAGGAAGGATGTCACACATTTTAGAAAGACACATGTTTGATTGATGGTGCTAATGGAGGTATTGAGTAACAGAATCCTTTTTTCGTGGCATTACTCCAAGGAACGGTATACGTCGGATCTTGGTAAAATTAATGGGAACAATATAACACTCAATATGACGACAACCTTACATTTAAAAGATGCAATTACATTTTTAATGCCACTCGCATTTGAGGCATCGCCTATTTTTGTTTACTCTTGAATGTGAATAGCCATGCAGACAGTCTTGCATAAATTGAGCAAAAGTAGCACATTTTGAGAGATTTTGGTCTTAGAGCTATACTTTGGAAAATTGCTGCTTATGGATGCAGCCGAGATAGTCAGAGTGAATCTCTTTAGAGTTCACTACACTTCTTCTTCTTTGTATTTATTTTTAATACTTACTGTAACCTTGGGAGACCCTGGGTTAAGAAATGTTTCACATCTGTACTTTTTAAGTGGGTCATAACTTCTTTTAAAAGGGTGATGAATTGAGAAATCAACTTTCCCTTGAGCTTTTGATATATAAAAGGTCATAGTAATATATGAATATACTGTAAGTTTCAGAGCTGAAAACGTCATTGTTAGCCAAAGAAAAGCTTTTATTAACACCAGGCCCAGAAAAAGATCGTGTTCGCATCTTTACGTCATCACGCGACAAAACACGCCTCTGAAACGTGTCTAATTCAGTAGCCCCACCCACCGACTCATGGAGGTGATTGGCTTGCGCTGGCCAACAACACTAAACATACCGAAGAATATAGCACAATATTGCGCTATTCCTGGTTGTGGAAGAACACAGTCGCTGCATAAGCTTCCTTCAGATCCTAATATTAGGAATGTGTGATACTTATTTATTTTTAATGAGTTTAATAAGTTCCAGCTCAGATGGGGAAGACATTCATGTGTTCGCTTCATTTCACTGCAGAATCATTTGTAAACAAGTGTCAGATGCTGGATTTGCAGAAATGCTGAGATTAAAACACAATGCTGTTTCTTCTATATTGGATCCGACAGGAATGGTGAAACACACTTATGTGAGTAAAACGTCTTTCTTTATGTGATAGTATTGCACTGTTATAGATCATTTTGATTATGTGTACGTGTCTAACAGAACAGCAGGACTTAGACATGTATGGGCCAGGGCTCACAAAGCCCAATGTCTCGCGCTATATGTTTTCCAGACAGGGTACCAAAACGTAAGCCATTCAGCAGGCCGATTAATCTGCGCTATTCACTCTCTCTTGACATGACATTTGAAGGGTGTGTGTGTGTGTGTGTGTGTGTGCGTGTGGCTCGCGCTTGTAACGGCCAATCGGGCGGGCCATGTAATACAAAAATAATAGTCCAATCAATCGCAGGTGGATGAGAAATAAATCATTGTGTTTGTTTGATAAAAAGGTTTATGAGCCCTGTGGTCGAGAGAATCATTCTGGTTGCCGCTTTCAAAACAATCCCTCATGTGAACTGAACTGACAGGGGAGCTGAAGCTCATTTTTGCAAATCTTATCCATTCCTAGCCTTGGGCGTTTAGTTCCAAGCCTCCAGTGTGTCTCGCCCACCAAAACCCAGTTCAGGAGAGAGCCTCAAAACCAGTTTAGAAAATAGCTTATTACTTGTTACAGGCCTGGCCTGCCGACCATTTTGTGGATTCGGACACACCCTAAGTGCACTTTCACCATGCGCTTCAGACCATTTGCTCAGATCTTTAAAATGAACTGTCTCAGCGCTAACCATATGTAACCTTCATGTGTGTTTGGTGTCAGCACATAATAGTATTAACACATTAAAATGTTTTGCATTTTGGCAGACACTTTTATATTTATTCATTTAGCAATACTTTTCTCCAAAGTGACTTTAATAATCTCTTATTAAAATAACTGTTTTCTATTTTAATATATTTTAAAATATAATTTATTCCTGTTATGCCAAAGCTATATTGTTCATAAGCCATTACTCCAGTATTTATCATTGTCACATGAAATTATGCAATTCTAATTCTAATATGCTGATCTGGTTCTCAAAAAACTTTTGAGTTGTGCTGCTTAATATTTTTGTGGAAATCATATAAATCTCTGATGAATAGAAAGTTCAGAAGAATAGAATAAAAAGTTTACCTCAAAACCTGACAGATGATTAGTAATGATAAGAAACAGTGATGTAAGAAACAGTTTGACGATGCATATCATACTTGGGTTAACAATTTCAAGTGTGAAAAGCCCGTATAGAGCCCATACAGCTACAACTGTCAGCGTTGACAGCTTGGAGTAAGTCTCAGCATTGAAATGAACAGGAATTCCATGGGTCTCTGTGCCAGATGACCTGTGCTTCCTTGGGTGGTCAGAGCTCAGACGTTTGTGTGTTGATCTCTCTTTTCTGTCCATCCTGGCCAGACCCACTGAGCACAGGCCAGGGTTGACCTGGTGTCAACAACCTACTGAGAGCTTTCAGTCGCTGGGTCCATCGCTAGGATTGGCCCCCTGTGGGACGGGGGATCTGGGTCCCCAGGTGGGTATTGTGCACGTTGCTGACCACTGACAAAAAGCTCTTTGGGGGCCAGTGGTCAAGATGAGAAGCTGGAGAGGTGAAAGAAGAGAGAACGTACTCCCTGCTGTTCTGGTCTAATTTGGCAGGATGCCGACGACTGCCCTCTGGAGCAAGTGCAGGCATGAAAAAGCAACTCTGCACAATGCTGTTTGTGTAAAGCTTTTCTGCAGTCAATTCAAGTCTCTCTAACCACCATCTGCCCAAGATAAGCACTCACATTCTATAGACATTTGCTTTCAATCTCTATCAAAACACTCTTTGTTCCTACTATGTATCTGTACGATACATTGTAAATATATATATAAAATACACACATATATATATAGCCATATTATACATACATACAAGGAGGCGGGAACCGGCGAACATTCAACAACTTTTATTAAATAAACAAAACGAAAGTAAACCGCGGGCAGCCTCTCACGGACGACTGCCCGCACACACATAACAAAACATAAACAAAACTCAAAATCCAGGCCTGGTCCTCTCTCGTCCTTGACTGGTGTTGCTCATCCTTAAATGCCTTCGAGCTCCCTCATGAGAGGACTCAAGACCGGTGTGTCACTCGCTCCTCCCATGTCCCTCGCTCGTTCACCTCGCCACAATCTTGTATTCACCAAGGCTGCATTAATTTTTTTAATTAAATATACAGTAAAATGCATGTGTTACTCAGAAGACATAAGTAAACATTACTTGCCTGGTTTGAGTAACATTTTGCCAAAGCAAAAAAAAAAAAAAAAGGGTGGGCGGGGCAAAAAGTTGAGGCGGGGCAATTCTTAATAGACTTTTGCCTCATTTCCTCCACTTCTGCAGTTATCGTTCTTCTTAGTTGCATTCACTCATTTTCCAGTGAACTAGAATGTTGTTATACAACTAAATACTTTGGGAGAGCGTCACATAAGCTGACTTCATAAATGTATGTTGATTTCCTAAAATTTCTCACTGGTGATCAGTGTTCCCTTTGGTTTGGTACTTGGAACTTAATCGATATTACTCTAAATCTCTTCCTATTGATGCAGCCATGCAATATAAAATCAAAGTTATCTGATTTCAAAGGAAGGGAAGTAATAAGTTTATATATATACGCACACACACACATTTTTATATATATATATATATATATATATATATATATATATATATATATATATATATATATATATATATATACTCTTTATTATGAAATCTTTATAAAGACCATTACTTAATTCACTTGGGAGGTGTTAGATTTCTTTACTTTTATCTGAATATTAAATTAACTTCAGTTTTCCCTTTAAGTTTGCTTTGCAAAAATAAGGCAATCGGTTTCCAAACTTTTTTTAAGTAAACTGAACTTAGAATTTACAGTGTGACAAGAACTCAAAATTAAACTGTCGGAACAAATTCAACTTGATAATGTCAGATAACTTTGATAGAAAGGTATGTAATGAATTACAATCCACCAATCAGCTGTCAGCTGTTACATTTTTAGATAATAGCCTAAAAGATCCATTAACTAATAAAAAAAAGCTCAAGCAAGTTACAGTTTACTTTATTTTGCTGTCCTTACTTACATAAATTAACTATAGTGTCCTGCACCCACTAGTAAAAAAATACTTTATATATCTGTTGTCTGAATAATATATTTTAAAATTTAATTCATTTATGTGATAGAAACCTTAAAGGGGTGGTTGCATGCGATTTCACTTTTTTAACTTTAGTTAGTGTGTAATGTTGCTGCTTGAGCATAAACAGTATCTGCAAAGTTGCAAAGAATACAACGAGCTTCTTCCGGGTCGGTGACATCATAAACCCTTGCTATTAACATAAACACTGCCCCAGATGTGACTTCTGCCTGTAATGGTAAGGGGCGTGGTGTTTCCAGACAACCTGTGCTTGCCACTTCAGCCAACAACAAAAAATACATGAAACTACATTTGGCCATCTAACCAATATATGACCATTACGTTTTTGGGAGAGATGGGCTTCATAGAAACAGGAAGCAAATGAGCCGTTCAAAGGACAGTGGAGACAGCGGTGTGGAATAAAGGTAAAATATTAGAAAAATATGGCGTAAAAAAGAAAAAAAGAAGTATTAAGACATGTTATACTGCACCCCATAAACACAACCATGCCTAGAAAAAAACAAGAAAACAACCCTTTAATTTACATCAGTTATTACTCCAGTCTTCAGTGTCACATGAACCTTCAGAAATCATTCTAATATGTTGATTTGATGCTCAAGAAAGCAATGTATTATTAAGTTTTTAATTATTAAATTATTATTATCAATGTTGAAAACAGTTGTGCTGCTTAGTAGTTTTGGAAACTATAATATTCGTTTTTTCAGGATTCTTTGATAATTAGCAGGTTCTAAAGAACAGTAATGATTTGAAATAGAAAAGTTTTATAACATTATAAATGTTTTTACTGTCACTTTTCTTTAGTTTAATGCACTATTGCTAAATAAAATAGTTAGTTTCTTACATCTTAAATCTTACTGAACCCAAAGCTATGGTTTGGATGTAACTTTGGCATCTAATTTGAAATCTAATTCTAGTGTGCTAGTTCTTTTCTAAGTGATTTTCTATTTCTCTAAAAGAATCTAGGGTCCAGAATATAAAATTACTCTAGCTTTCCTGTAGCTCAAACAATAGAGCATGACACCAGCAATGCCAAGTGTCATGGGTTTGAGCAGGGAAAGCAAGAACTAATAAAACGTCAAATGTGTACCTTAAATGTAATGCCATTTTATGTGGATAAAAGTGTCTGCCAAATGCAGAAATGTAAATGTAATAGAGGCTTGCCAGAGGGCTATTTTGACTTGGGTCAGTAAGTACACTTGGTAACAGTTCAGCAGAACAACTATAACATTGTGTCAGTATGTTTTGGATCCAGTTGTTAATTGCGTTTGGTAATTTCACAGACACTTTTATCCAAAGCAACTAACATTGCATTAAGGTTATCAAATGCATTGAACATCTAAGTTCATGAATCATCTGATAATTAAACCCACGACCTTGGTGTTGTTAGTGCTATATGCTACTGTCAAGAGCAATGCCGTGCTGGACTCTTCTTGGTCAAGCAGAAGTCTTGTGCTTTTTAAACTCTTGAAATTCAGACGTGTCTGCCGTTGAACTGCTCTCTGATAAACTCTTTTCCTGCTGCTCCAACAAAGGACAAATGAGAGATGAGCAATGTGCATGCTTTGAGATCTAACCCCGGCCCGTGTCCAGAGGGCAGGAGAGTAAAGACACGAATCCCCTAACATGATACAGATGGTGAAGGAGGAGAGCCAGGGATGTGAGGGATCTCACCGTTGAGTGTGATCGGTACAACCTGTCGGCCCTGCCGAGACAGCTGTGAAGATCTGGGATTCCACGCTGTCATTCAGGTTCATAGAGACATCCCTTCTCATGAGCTCTCCATATGTACAGGCCTTTCATCCAGGACAGCACATTTATGATATAGTGACACTTGTTTTTCAGTGCCTCAGGAGTGAGCTTCTTATGAAAGCACACTTGTTTTATCTTTGATATCTTAAAAAAAAGAAAATAATTGTGTTAAAATAAGTTGTTAGTAATCCATTGGACTTAATCCAAAGGCTAAAATGGCTTTGTGTCGCTGTAAATATTACTTTTTTTTTTTTTTTTTTTTTTTGAGCAGGTAATGAATTCTGTGCATTGACAGAATGGCTATAGACAGGTCTTTTGTTAGATGATATCATCTGTTTCCCAGCGGTGTGCTTTATTAGGTAGTGAGTCATTTTAGAATAAACTGTGCTCTGCTTTATAGCAGTGTCTCATGTTGGGTGCAGCTAGGCTGCTGCTTCTGGAGCCCCGGGCTTAATGAATGGCTGGGAGGAGGAATGGAAGTGAGGCAAACAAGTTGCCTGCCTGCATGCCTGGCTCTGGCCCCTGGCTCCTGCAGACAAGATGTGGGATTGTAGCAGCCGGCCAAAACTCAGCATGCCGTGTGCTGGGTACCTCAAAAATTGTAGGAGCGTGAAACTGTGATGTATGGGAAAGTAGTGTGTGTAAGGGAGAAATTATGCATGGTGGCGTCCAGCTAACTCCTCCATTATAATTTTCAGCAGCTGCATACTCAAGTGTACTGCTGGGCGGTTGACCCATTTGAACATGAACTCAAAGAGTGAAATGCCGAGATCTCACATTGTGTATACATTCTCTTAAAGGGATAGTTCACGCAATAAGGAAAATTACTGATTTACTCACACTTAAGCCATCCTAGGTGTTCATGTTTATTTCACACAAACACAATCAGAGTTATATATATATATATATATATATATATATATATATATATATATATATATATATATATATATATATATATATATATATATATATATATATATATATATATATATATAAAATGTTCTGGCTAATCTAAGCTTAATAATGGCAGTGAATGGAAGCCCAAATTTGAAGCCCAAAAAAGTGCAAACATCCATTCTAGAAGTGCTCCACATGCCTCCAGGGGGTTAATAAAGGCCTTCTGAAGAGACTCAATGGGTTTGTGTAAGAAAAATGTTCATATTTAAAACTTTATGAAGTAAAATATCTAGCTTCCGCCAGACCGCCTTCCGTTTTCAACCTGGACACCCTTTATCAAGGTTATACTTTAACCCTGTAAACATGCTATTTAAAGATAAAATGTTCCTTTTGTATTGTAATAACATGTGCCTAATAGTAAAGCCTATGCTAGCTAGAGCATCTATAGACACGGATCGAGACAGAGAGAAAGAGATAGAGAAAGCCTATGTACGTGAGGTGGTCATTTAACTCTTCTTACTTGAGCAAATTGCTGCCTTCCTCTGTCTGACAGCTCTTTTCCCTTTACTTGTTAAAAGGCCTGCCATTGTTAGCCCTTGCTCCTCTCTGACAAGTCGCTGCTGGTCATGATGTCAGGGGGAGACTAATAAGGGCTAATTCACAAGCTGTCCTAAGAGCTCTGCCGGACTGTTAGCTAGGTTCCCAGGATACTTCCAGCCCACTTGAGATGGAGAGAGAGTGAGAGGAGAGAGTTTGCCCAAAAGAGAACAAAAAGGCACGGGGGGAAGCAGCAGCAGGCAAGACGGCGAAGTCAGTCAGGGACTGCATTCAGGGCCCACGCAGGTAGTCCGACTAAAGGGCCCAATTTGTTATAAATGACAGAGACTCATTGAGCAAGGACAGGATGTCGTCTGCTGGAGGCTCCGTCCTTTTCTCTTCTTGGCTGTCACCAGAGGCGAGGTCCCGTCTGCCTTTTGTTGACACAGTGATGGTTATAGGAGGGGGAGCTTTGGATGTGTCGAAAACAATTTTCTGTGTGTCCGGGAAAGCCAGAAAACATTTACAACTAAATTCAGTTAGCGGGCATCCAGCAATAAAGCACATGCCAATGGGAACAAAAGACTTCTATTTTAACATGTAAATTACCCCTGATTAATTCCTTAATCTAGACATCTCGACGTGTCCTGTCTTCAGTTCATCACATGTCATTCCAAGCTTGCTTTCTCAGGCTGAATAAATCAGTAAAAACACAGAGCACATTTTTATTGAATTTGATTTAATTTAGTTGGATTTAATTTAATTTAATTTGGTTTAATTTAATTTATTTAATTTATTATTTTTATTTTTATTTATTTATTTAATTAATTAATTGTTTTTTTCCATTTATTTTATTTTATTTTATTTTATTTTATTTTATTTTATTTTATTTTATTTTATTTTATTTTATTTTATTTTATTTTATTTTATTTTATTTTATTTTATTTTATTTTATTTTATTTTATTTTATTTTATTTGAACAACACAAACAAAAATTACTTTTCTTGAGAGGGACTATTGGCAGAACAGTCATGTATGTTGAATATGCATTTAACACACTTTTTTATTGAATTTATTTTTATTTGCATCACTTTAATTACTGTTTTTATCTAATAGTGGATGTATATATATATATATATATATATATATATATATATATATATATATATATATATATATATATAAAAATTATTATTGTCATATATTAATGTCATTCCAAAACTGTCATTTTTCTGTAAACAAATAAACATTTAAATACTTTAAAAATGTCCGTTTTTTTTCTAACATAATTCCATCATATGGATTCGGAGCATGTTGCATATTATATTTCAGTTCCTGCATTTCCTGGATATCAAACCCATGACCTTGGCTTTTCTAATACTATGATCTACTCTTTGAGCTACATGAATGAGTTATTAAGAAGAGAACACATTTCAAATGATTTTATGTGACAGCATCATCATTAATGATCAAACGCACTGTGACGAAGCTGTATCATATGACTGTACGTATAGTATATGACTGTGGAATAGTATTATTACTCTTGTGGAGTCCCTGCATTCAGCTAAAATGTATATATTGCCTTGTTCCAGAGAAACCTTTCATTATAAAACAAATACAATGGCATCATGTCCCATTCCCCATCTGTGCCTGTGTAACTCCTACTGAGACACTTGATGAACAGTTCTTATGCTTTATGATGTGACTCCTGAGTTATACTTTAGACCTTCCCCTCTTCAGGCCATGAAACATAAAGCATTTCACCCCAGTCCAACCCCTCCCCATTAAAGAAACATACTGTTCCAAGTTCATATTTCAAAGCGCAGGTGGTGAAAGAAGCAACTTCAGTAGATATTCAGTCATGTCCCGTATAAAGGCCAGAAGACTGAATTTATGTCACCTACAATGTGTAAGGAAGGAAAGCAAGAGCAGGAATCAGAATCGCCATGACAACAAGGATGAAAACATGCACTTCCCTAAGAATAAGCGTCATGTAAGGGTGCATTCAAGTACGGAGAAGTTCACAAAACCTTTAATGTCATACACTGGCGGCTTGCTTTTGTGTTGGCGACCGCGAACTGTGACTTCTACAGAAACCCAAAGAGCAAATGGATTAGAATACCATTAAAAAGATGACTGAATCAAACCCAGTGGATTGTGGAGATTATCAAGGCAAAGGAGATCAAAACGGAAGCCATGCGGTGATTCGAGGAGTCTAAAGTGGGCTTTAATCTATACAGCTTTTCTAATTTAAGACTTTCCCAGAGGGAAATATCTTTTTTTTCACAGCTCGTGATTCACACGCATGGCGTCTCATCTACGATCATATTAAGTGTTTTGTATGAATTAATTTAATGAAAAGATTTATCATTACACCATAATCTTTTAGTAATACAAATTATTATAATACTGAAGCTTATGCCACTTGGATGTAATGTTTACACTGGGTCATCACACATTTTAGGATCTCTGGGTCAACAAAACATGCTTTTAAAGTTTCCAAATCTCATCTAGTTTGGGGCTTAGAAACACTCAGTTGACAAACATCAGCTGATCATTTCTAAGCCGTCAGTCCAAACATCTAATTAGTATTAAGCACAGGATGTCCACACGAGAATTTCTAAAATAACAGGGGAGAAAGGGGGTTTTGTGAAGAATGCTCCTTCTAATATCCCAGAGCAAAACTTTGAAGAGTTTTTTTTGTCTGTCACATCTTGGATGGTCACTGTGGAGATCCCCGCTATTTCTCATCACATGCCTCTCTCCCCGCCCCCTCCCGCCCACCATTCATGCTTTCCCTTCTTCCCCGCATAAAACAAAAGCGGGCAGCTGAAAGCGCTCTGAGGTAGGTAAATGTATTCAGTGACATCGGCCGGATGATTCTATTCTGCGTCGGCCCTGTAACATTTGTTTCCAGCCTTGTCTGAGGGCTGGGACACCGTGTTGGGCCTTTTGTCCCACGTGCTCTCCACACAGGGCCGCAGTTAATGGTGGCCTTGTCCAAGGCCACTGGAGCAGAAACTTTAGCCAGCCAGAGCAGGGAGGTTGAGCTATGAGGGGGGTTTTACGTAAGACTGAAAAAAAAAAGTCTGCCGGGCCACCTCAGAGGTTGCCATGGGAAGACAGCAAGACAGCTCTCGGAAAGCCCTCTCAAAGGAAGTGGTGCAGGGAAAGAAAGAACGCCGGGCAGCCCTCCCTTCTCTCTCCCTTTTTCTCCTCCATCCTCTGTTTCGCCTGTCGTCACATCTGGTCTCTCTGGCATATGAGGCTTTTAGCAAGAGATCTAGATGAATTCTTTCTTTGGAATTCTAATGGAGGTGGAGGCTATCTCTAACGGATTCGCACTGTCTTTTCCCGTGAAACTCTTCTGCATTATTCGGGACAGGGGGCCCATAGGGTGCAGTGAGTTGGCAGGCTCAGAACCAGGTGCAGACGGAGAGGAAGAACGTGAAGGAAAGGATGACTGTGTTGGGCCTGCTCGGCACCATTCTCCATAGTTGAGTGGGATCTTCAGAGGAGAGGCTCTCTTCTTTGTTGGCCTCTCATCTGGGCTTGGGTGGCTTGGCCACGCTGATCTCTCTCATGACCAGGGCTGAGCTCTTTTACTTGCTTTGAATAATCTTCTGCTAAAAACCCACATGCTGGAAAGTGCCTTCAAACTTAAATCATTGAATCTATTCCATTTTGTGTGAATGTCACATAATACCTAAAGGGTTAGTTCACCCAAAAATGAAATTTATGTCATTAATGACTCACGCTAATGTCGTTCCACACCCGTAAGACCTCAGTTTATCTTCGGAACACAGTTTAAGATATTTTATGTTTGGTCCGAGAGCTTTTCTGATCATTCAATGAAAGTGTATACTGTCCATGTCCAGAAAGGGAATAAAAACATCATCAAAGTAGTCCATATGTGACATCAGTTGGTTAATTAGAATCTCTTTTGAAGCATCGGAAATATATTTTGGTCCAAAAATAACAAAAACTACAACTTTACTCAGCATTGTCTTCTCTTCCGGGTTTGTTTTCAATCCTCAAATAAAGATTTAAACGGTTATGAATCAGCGTATTGATTTATGATTTATGGTGTATGATTAAGTGTGCATTTCATTAAAGAAACAGAAAAGCTCTCAGACCAAATATAAAACATCCTAAAACTGAAGATGAACGGAGATCTTACGGGTGTGGAATGACATTAGGGTGAATCATTAATGACATAGATTATTATTTTTTCACTTTAAAATGAAGATTCTGTCATCCTTTACTCACCCTCAAGTTGTTTCAAACCTGTATGAATTTCTTTCTTCAGCTGAACACAAGGGAAGATATTTTGAAGAATGTCAGTAACCAAACAGTTAAAGAGAGCCATTGACTTCCGTAGTATTTTTTTCCTCCTATGAAAGTCAGTGGCTCCAGTTTGGTTACTGACATTCTTCAAAAAATCTTCCCTTGTGTTCAGCTGAAGAAAGAAATTCATACAGGTTTGAAACAACTTGAGGGTGAGTAAAGGATGACAGAATGTTCATTTTAAAGTGAACTATCCCTTTAATATGTATTGAATTAAATATGTTAATATTAAAAAAATCTGAGATTTTGAGATCAATAGTAAGAACTTCACCTAAACCAAGAAGAATAGCAGTAAAAAAAAAGAGCAGGAGTTCGACATTATAAAACTACATTATACAACCATCCTAGCCTCATTTTCATAGGAATATAAATTATGAATGATATACATTTGATTTTATGTATGTTTGTATGTATAAAATTATACACAGAGGTAACAACAGAGGTATTTTTAAATAATATATTTTGTAAGAACAAACAATCAGACCACATAAGATCAAGTGCTTGCATGTCCAGGTTTTGAGGACATTTTTTGGTCACCATGAGGAATACATGGTAAAACTTTATTTTAGGATCCAATTCTCACTATTTGCTTATTGGCTTGCATATTACTATATTGGCTGTTTATTAGTACTTATAAAA
Organism: Pseudorasbora parva; assembly: GCF_024679245.1. NCBI lineage: Eukaryota > Metazoa > Chordata > Actinopteri > Cypriniformes > Gobionidae > Pseudorasbora > Pseudorasbora parva. Next base: position 33,363,017 of record NC_090183.1, on the reverse strand, counting down.
TATGAATGCCTTATTCTGCATGACCTTATTCTACACTCCTTAATCATACCCATAGGGAAATGTAATATATGTACATATATGTCCCTAGCCTGACAAGCCAGACCCACATCAAGATGTTTGGTCTGGAAACTCACCATAGACAGGGCTCAATCTGAGGGGCGGGATAAACGGTTGTCTTTCAAACTCCCTCTGCACGCGATAGGATAGCGCTGCACCAACCAGAGCAACGAAGGTGAAACAGAGCTCGCTGACTGATTAAACATTCACCGTATCCGGTCGGCTAAACTCCGAACACATCTTCCCTTTTTAAGAATGACTTCAGTGCCGCTCTTTGTTCTTTTCTCAGAGAAAAGCTTAAATCCAAGTCTTCCAGAGTCGCGGTCAGAGCTGATTTGAAAGACCGCCGTTCGCCAGTTTCTGTGTTTACTAGAAGCACGCAAACGCAACTCGGCCGTCGTCATTATGGCCCCACCCACCGACTCTATACACGATGTGATTGGCCCGTCCAGATTGAGAGGAATACAGCTCAGAAGGGTATTGAGAGTTGCTAGACGACACTTGCGGGCAGATTAAATTTGCTGCCACTAGGGTGCGTCTAGATTTCTAGGCTAATATGTCCCTATATCCAAGTAGTGATGTCATATATGTTTCATATAAGGCAATACATTATTAGCACATATATATCTCACGATATATGAAGATATATCTTCATATATGGGTTTATACCATGTAGGAAATACCCATAGAAGAATTATTATTACATATATTAAAATTATTTATATGATGAATTTTTATATGGTACTGTATGTCAATGCCATATATGTAAACAATATATATATCTAATTTATATATGTAAGTTTATTTAAACAACATATATGCAAACATCCAGTATTCTTGTATAGGATTGTATATGGATTTATATAGTTGTGTTTTTTTTCATCCTGTCCTCTAGAGGGCAACAAAGGGAGGAAGTGGTTTTAAGCTTGCGAGTAGAGGCATGGCAATGGAGTATGGGTAAAAATGTCTGGAATCACATTGGCCTGTGTCCAAAACCTGTAAAATGCTGCCTTCAGAGGACACATTTGTAGGCAGGAAGGCATCAAGCCACGTCCAAATCTAATGCTAGCTTCACTTCCTGTCTCCTGAGCAGTGTTGTAGTCGAGACCAGCTCATTCGAGTCCGAGTCGAGTCCGAGTTCGGAGAGGTTTGAGTCCGAGTCGAGTCCGAGTTCGGAGAGGGTCGAGTCCGAGCCGAGACCGAGACCAGAGAGAGCCGGTGCAATCATAGAAATATTTACATAGATTCCTCATTTGATCACCACAGGCACTAATGAGGAATATATATATATATATATATATATATATATATATATATATATATATATATATATATATATATATATATATATATATATATATATATATACAAAACAGACGGCTGCTTTGGTAACTTGTTATACTGTTATACTAATTATACTAATGTAGTAATTAAATATTTGTTTAGTTCTCACCAAAGCTCGCTCTATTTAGCTGTAGATTATTACACTGCCTTAGAAGTCTGTCTGAAATTAGTTTCGTGAGGTGCCTTCGTGCACACAACACTGCCTTACAAGCCATTGTCTGATAAGGCAGCAAGGCAACGAGTCAGCTGCCTAGGTTTTTGGACGCAGCCATTGTGTTTGAGAGATAAGTGTATTGTATATTCTAATTCTTTACAATGTTATTCAAATGCACATTTTTATGTACCCATAAAAATGTTAATTTGTGTTTGAAAGTTTGGAGAGAAACTCACAGACATCTTTGTTATGGGGCTTGAGTGCGCTGATACCTATTTCTTACATGTGTTGGATTGTGCCAGCGCCTTATCTTCATTGCCTGCTGGGACTGAGACTTCTACAACACTCAGATAAGAGACTTGCATTGCAGATTGTATATCCTTTTCGCTCTACGGCATTTTAAATTGTTTGGTACTCCTTCTATATATATATATATATATATATATATATATATATATATATATATATATATATATATATATATATATATATATATATATATATATATATATATTTCTTTCCGGTTTTTTTTGTGTGTGTTTATTTTCAGGATTGATGCTGTCTTGGATTTTGTCCATGTGCAAGTTGTTACTATGTTATCATTCAGTGATTAAATAGATACAATTCATTTTCACTCCCTCATTGAGACTCTTACTGTTAGTTTGAACACAAACTATTGGCAAAAGTGAATTCCCATTTGTATACAGGCTTTCTTATTGTATAAATAAACTAAGGCCCTGTCCACACGAACACGGGTATTTTCAAAACCGCAGCTTTTTCTACGCGGTTTGGCTGTTCGTCCACACGCAAACGCTGTATCCGGTTACTAAAACCGGACTTTTTTGAAAACTCCGGCCAGGGTGAAGATTTTTAGAAACTCCGGTTACAGCGTTGTCGTGTAGATGGTGAAACCGGAGATTTCGTTTTTTTAAATTGAAGTGCGCGCCGTTCTCTCCTTTGTTTGACGTCAGATTTTCCACATCTCCTTTTGATTTACGTGAGTCGAGTCTATGCGCTGGACTCCACTAACAGCGCTTATCACATGTATATCCTACAGATACATGTTCAGTTATTTCATTGTATTGAACAAAGGCGCCAGAATGCAATTAATACAAAATAGTAAAGCAAGTGTGTGAAGCTATTACAGTCCACTTCGGCCCTGCACCTGCATACAGTTACCTGTCACTGAGTCCAAAGTAAAGGAACTTGTAGAAGGGTTTCACTTGAGCCCATGGCATCCCTCAGTCAGTGCAATGTGCATCGGTGCAGTGAATGGGACCCATGTGGAAATCAGGCAGCCAATCATAGCGTAGTTTTGCGTTCTCATGTGGACAGATTTTTTTTTTAAACCGTGCTTGTGTGGACGCGATTGTTTTTTAAAACGGAGGAGGAAAAACTCCGGTAATAAAAATACCCGTGTACGTGTGGACTAGGCCTAAGGCGAGCCAGTTACAAGCATGAAGGGGTTTGTTTATGTTTTGTTTATTTTTGAAGTCTAGTACAAAGGTCATTAACCTCTGCTGCATATTTGAGTCCTTATCCCATGCCTCACCTGAGAATAAGTAATATTACAAATATTTTATATTTTAAATGTCATTTGTTTTATACATAAAATCTATACTAAGACTCTATGACAATAATATGAACATATATAGTATGTGGAATAAAGATATATGTGAACATATGGAGTTTCTGATTGCTGTGCATATATGCATTTATTTTTTTACTCTATACACTGTAAACAATTCTTTAGAAAAAAAGTTTCCTGGTTGCCTTAAAATTTTGAGTTCATTAAAATTAAAATTTTGAGTTAATGCAATGAAATTTTTTTGAGATTCGACAATCTTTATTAAAATATTATTAAAAGATTTTGTAAGCATATTGGGTAATTGTGTGTGTTTTATTTCTGATGACGCAGTTAAGCATGCCAAATAGTGCTATTTTCATGATTTATAATTTTTTTATGTGGTTCAGATACAATAATATTTTGAGTTTCAATTTATTAAACAAATTTCCTTCATTGTATCAACTTGATTTCAATAAACTCAAAATTTTAAGGCAAACCAGGTTACATAAGCCCCGTTTCCACCAAAATTACCCAGAACAATTTGTACCAGGAACTTTTTTACAGGAACTTTTCTCCCCCCAGACCTGCAACTGTCTGCGTTTCCACCGCGATCTAAAGTTCTGTGAAGATTAGGCAAATTAGTCCGGTGTTGTAGGACTGCGCGCGACTGCTCCTCCAAGTCAGTGACGGACAGTAATCATTTTTGCGCGACCGCGCAATGACATTTTTTGTACCAATTGAAAGATTTAGTGGACTGTTTACATGAGACATTATCTAAACCGATCGTGTTTACATGTGATGACTTTCAATCGCAATCATTTTGTCACATGCAGTTTGTCTGCCGCATCAAAAATGTCAACACTGTTTTCTGCACCAGCTGGAATGTGTTAACTTTAGCCATAGCAACTCTTAACCGCCACCAGGACCAATACAGTATTATATAAGCTATTTATTTGTTGTAAAGTGTAATAATCATCTCAGAAAAAAAATTCTTCTGTCAGGCGCAGTTAAAGTAAAAACTGCCCTGGGGCAATATATGCTGTGTCATTATTCCAACATTATCTTCATAAAAGTTTACCCCTCAGAAAAATTAGCTTTCCTCTCTTGTCAACATGAGCGCGGCGCGCTGTCACGTCATGTAAGGACGCACACGTACTTATAGTAATCGGTCAGGTTGTTTACATGGTGAAAAATAGACTGTAAAAAAAAAATGAATAACACGTATGGAAGAGATTCAAGCTGTGCTGCTTTTGCTGGTTATGTATAGGTTTACTAAAAAGGAAATTAACAACAACAGAAAGGAGCACTAATATGGAGATTCAGCAGAATGCAGCATATTCAGAAAGCTTGTAAAACTAGATTTAAAATGACACTGTATATTATTATCAGCTATTACGGACATTGCACGTGAGATGGCTGAGGCGAATGCGCGCCATCAGACAGAGAGCAAGACTGATATTTACTGAACGTAGACCGAATCTCGCAAAAGACGCAAAAAATGCCGAGTTAAAATAAAATGCTGCGTGAGCTCAACCAATCAGTATGTTCAGCGCCCAAGTCCCGCCCTCGAAAGTTACCTCGAGTACCACCCAAAGTTCCTGGTTCCTGGGTAAATTTTCTGCGGTGGAAACGCCGCTGTAGTTTTTTAACAGTGTATGAGTATATTAGGATATTTCATATATGAGACCTATATGTCAAAATTATACATACGTAAACATATATAATATATGGGATACATTTATATGTCAGTATATGGAATACATAAACACATTTATTACATTTCCATATGGGATACCAAATACCTAAGCTTAAATGGTACAAAAACTAACTTACTAACAAATGTTATGCAGTAAATTTGTTTATGGAGATAAAAGTCTTAGTTAAAAGTGAATATGTGTAGGTTTAGGCCTAGCATAAAGTCTATGGAAAGTCCTCATAAAAGATGAAAACACAACATGTGCTGTGTTTGTGTATGTGTGTCTCCCCCCCCCCCCCCAAAAAAAAAAAGAAAAAAGAAAAAAAAAGAAAAAAATACATTGTAATTATATTTCTTTATCAGCCTTTCTTTATGTTTCAGACCTGCATTATTCTCTGAATGGCCAAAAGTATACAGTTGATATGATGACACAAAGCAAAAACGAAGAAAAGAAACACCTATTGTTATACCCATAATACTTGCATTTGTCAAGGTTATAACTCTTGACGCTTATTAACTTACTGCTTGAGCTAAATAAGCGTGTATGTTTTTATCTTTTGTCAAGGATCATACATGTTTCTGCAGTAGTACTCTAGGCCTACATGTGACACTGAATCCATAATGAAGTTATAATGAAAGAGGCTGGCCATTGGAAAATCCAAACCTATTTAACTCAAAGGGGGTTTGCTTACAATTATTCACTCGTGAAAATCTGCCAAAGAAATGCTCTTCATCTATCATGCTGTGTTTCCCGGGATCAAATTCTCACAAGACTTAAGTGAAGCTGGAATTGCAGTCTAGTGTGCCGTCAATGAAGAATAGAGGAGCCCCAGTTAACATCACGGCTTTCCCTTTTATTTTGCGGGATCCAAGACTGTGAGGGGGTTGCCGTGGAATCAAAAATGAACCCCTCTCTCTTTTTCTGTCTATTTGTCTCTCTCAAGCACACACGCACACACACGCACACACACGCACACACACGCACACACACACACACACACACACACACACACACACACACACACACACACACACACACACACACACACACACACACACACACACACACACACACACACACACACACACAAAATGCCATGAGAAGCTTCGGTATGGGGCACCTTTATTGGATAGGTATTGAGGGATTAGAGATTCTCAGTGGCCTACAGAATAGCGCACACAGCATGGCCACTATGATTATGACACTTAGATACTCCAGAAATACAGAGAGAAAGAAGGGAGAGGGATGTGGGGTTCACTGAGGAACCAACCACATGTTCTTCAAGGATGAAATGAGTCTGAAACCTCAAGCGGTAGCCATTAAGGGGAATTTGGGAGCACATGCTGAGGGCAGCATTTGGGCCAACTATTTCAAAAACACAGCTTTATATTCAGAGTGGCAATAATGATTAATAAAGAAGGAGACAATGCTGAATGGAAATAGATGTTGAAGCGCAGCTTGAGGTAATCTCCTGGACTACAGCGACGCGTTTGGGAAATGGCTTATAGAGCAAATGAGTCTGGGAGAACACTTCAGCTCCATTACATACCTTTCTTTCCATTTTCGTTTTCTTTCTGTATTTGGTACCCTCTATAGGGTACCAGAAATGTGTTCCATTTTACTCAAATTATTTAGCATTTATTAGAGCATTACATCAATTCTATTTTATAAGTTTAAATAAACAAAAACATGGGGCAAAACTGGATAATAAACCCTACTTCAGCTCAAACTTTATTTATTGAGAAATTCACTAATTGAGAATCAGTGCCCTAGTTTGGTCAGTGTAAGAATGACAAGGATGAGTGGTTAAGGAGTTGAAAATCCTGTAAGTATGTTTTACGGTCCGAGCTGAGTAAAACATAAAATAAATCTTTTTCATTACCAGCTCCACATCTGTCTGCAGGCTGGCACTGTGACAAAATGTACATAGTCACTTTAAGTGACTTACAATGCAATATTTCATGAGAGACATGGAGAAGGTCAGAGATAAACAGCTTTTGTTATGTATTCATGTTACCAAGAGAAGCCATTGTGACACATGAATACATGTGCTGACGTGTGACGAATGAAAAGTAAAAAAGGTACATGATCTTTTTGGAAATGTTCTTTTTTCAATAGTTGTGACCATGAGAATGCTTTCACTTTCTGCCCCATTTGTATAAATAGGATCAGTGTGAATTTTTGGGAGACAGGTTTGTTTTTGTTTATTGTTTCGTTCACTTTGTGGTAAGGTAGCCTATGTAAGATGATCTGTGAAGGTCCCACTGGTGAGAATCACTTTGGGATAGAGGTGCTTGTTGTTGTTGTTGTTGTTGTTGTTGTTGTTGTTGTTGTTGTTGTATCAAGTCTTTGAAAGAAAGTGTAATTTATATGTTTTGTGATATGTTTTAAAATCGATTTATGGTTATTATAATTATTATTATTAGCCTATTATTAATGTAATTTCCTCTCTCAAGACCCATAAAAGGCACTAAAGACGTCGCGTGCTAAAAGTCCATCTCACAGTGGCTAATTTTATGAAGCTACGATAATATGTTTTATGCGAAAAAAAAAAAAAAAAAAAACTTATATCGGCCGATTTCAAAACAAAGCTTCGAACAGTTATGAATCAGCGGTTAGGATCATGGTTAGGATCGCAAACGTCACGTGATTTCAGCAGTTTGGCAATTTGACGCAAACCGAAACATGAATAGATACACTGATTCATAACGGTTCAAAGCTTTGTTTTGAATTCGGCCCATCACTATAAGTCGTTATTTATTTATTTATTTTTTGCACAAAAACTATTCTCGTCGCTTCATAAAATTATTGTAGAGCCACTGTAGTGAGATGGACTTTTAACAACGTCTTTAGTATGGGTCTTAAGAGAGGAAATGACATTGGTGTCAAAGAAAGCCTTTCTGAGACATCGGATTTCAACAAAATTATCTTCATTTGTGTCCCGACGATGAACAGAGGTCTTGCGGGTGTCGGACGACATGAGGGTAAGTAATAATGACAGAATTTTCATTTTTGGGTGAACTAACCCTTTAATAATCTTGGAATTCTGAAACGCTGTCTAGTAGCTGCATCCAGTGAAAGGTTATGACTCTTCAGGCCAGCACACTTATGGGTGGTGGACTGTAAAGGTTTTTTTTTAAATTGCAGCTGGAACCAGGTTATGAGGCACGTGAACATTAGCAGCCAAGGTCTCTACCCCCAGGGCTTCGAATTTTCTGTGAGTACCTGCCTCTGTTTAAGGAGTCAAATAATTTATACAGTATTTCTGCCATTTTTTATATTGTCACAAAAGTCCTTTTTACATGCACTGAATAGGCCACACAGAAAAAAGACCCTAAGGGCATTTCAAATCAAATCTGACCTCCTGACGGTTGCATGTTGATATACATAAATGCTGCTCCAGAATGTAATAAAAATGAGAAAACATGCTAAAATCAATATACAGTACGGTCCAAATGTCTTAGGGAACTAGAGATTTAAAAAAAATGCAATTTGTATTTCTATATTGATTTGTATTCTATAATAGTATTATTTTTGTTTCAGTATTTCATATTTCTCATTTGATTTAATGACAATAATATTTAAAATGCATGAATTCCACAAATCCTGAGTATCATGATATTAGCATCTTGTGCATAAATGTAAGCATCCTTAATTCAAATCCTATAAACGTTCTGGTATGATTATGCCAAATGGTTCTGAAATACATTTTGACCACAAGAGGGTGGTATTGGCTCTTGAAGTGTGTATCATCTTCAGGTCCATTGAAAGTGACTGTCACCAACTGCTGTTCGGGATGTAGTGAGGGGGGGAGGGTGGGGGTCATTTCAATTGGCCACTGGTTTTGTTGATCTCAGCCTGCAAAACTACCTTTAAAAATAATGCTTTCGGCTTTTACATTTCCACCGAAGTACTTGCAAGTAGTTACTAATAAATGTAGACCTCTCTGTACTAAAGCATTGATAACTGAAGCAAAGACTGTAGTTTTCGTTGCATCAACATATGCTAAAACAAGCACCAGCGTGCTATAACTTTATGCTTTCATTCAGCACCTCTTATGCAACCACTCGCTTTGAATGACTCTTAAGTTATCCAGACGTTTACCATCTCTACAAGTGTATTTGAACTCTTTCAATAACTCCAATTCCTGCTCTTAGCAATGCCATAGTGTCCCTCCACATTAGTCATACAGTATTTGCCATGTGGATTACTATGCTGGAAGTCTGTGGGACAGCCGAGCAAACCCGTTAATGTCAAAGGCACACCCAGCCGAGATCTAATGAGATGAGAGCTACAGGTCCTGGTGCTGCTGTTGACTCAGATGTGCTGGGTAAACAGGACTCCGGGAGTTTCACTAGAATGGGCCACAGACCCAGTGGATTAGGCTAATGCTAACCCGTGAGGAGGCGGAGACTCAAGGTTGCCTTTGACGGAGCATGATGGATTATTAGGGGTGTGGGGGGTGTGGGGGGGTGGAGAAGGGATGGTAGATGCAGGGGTTCCCTAAGAAAAGGGCAGGGCCAGGGAGCTTGGCCGGGCCAGGATCAGAGTCTTGTCGACAGGGGATAATCCCGTTTGTCACGTCACTCCAGGGCACAGGTCTGGGGCATGCTGTAGGGATCAGGGCAGTGATGTAGTGATGCGCTCCAGGGCACACGTTGTCCACCTGAGACTTAAAGGGTGGGACAGGATTTTCAGTCCTGTGTTTTTCCTTTTTTAAAGCTTCACAGATAGTTGATCATCACCATGCCCAGGCAGAACGTTTATGATACTTTTATGGTATATTTGCATCCTTTTAGAAGTTTGACTGGGCTAGTCCGCATTCATCTTCACACCTCACATTCATATTATATTCTTCAATTTGTATTCCAGGTGTTTATTTTTGGGAAATATTCCTTAACCTCATTCCATCTCGCACACTTTAAAGGGTTAGTTCACCCAAAAAGTAAAATTATGTCATTAATGACTCACCCTCAAGACATTCGGCACTCTTAAAGGGTTAGTTCACCCAAAAATGAAATTGATGTCATTAATGACTCACCCTAATGTCGTTCCACACCCGTAAGACCTTCGTTCATCATCGGAACACAGTTTAAGATATTTTATATTTTAGTCCCAGAGCATGCACACTTTACTGTCCATATCCAGAAAGCTAATAAAAGCATCATCAAAGTTGTCCATATGTGACATCAGTTGGTTGATTAGAGTCTCTTGAAGCATCGGAAATACATTTTGGTCCAAAAATATCAAAAACTACGATTTTATTCAGCATTGTCTTCTCCTTTGGCGCTTCAGAACTGCTGAAATCACGTGACATTGGCGACCTGAATCTTTAATCGATTCACTGATTCATTAACCGTTTGATTCTTTTTGGAGGCACATGGAGGAGAAGACAATGCTGAATAAAATCGTAGTTTTTGATATTTTTGGACCAAAATGTATTTTCGATGCTTCAAGAGACTCTAATCAACCAACTGATGTCACATATGGACTACTTTGATGATGTTTTTATTAGCTTTCTGGATATGGACAGTAAAGTGTGCATGCTCTGGGACTAAAATATAAAATATCTTAAACTGTGTTCCGATGATGAACGAAGGTCTTACGGGTGTGGAACGACATTAGGGTGAGTCATTAATGACATCAATTTCATTTTTGGGTGAACTAACCCTTTAAGACTTCCGTTTATCTTCGGAACACATATGAAGATATTTTTGTTGAAATCCGATGGCTCAGAAAGGCCTCCATTGGCCACAATGTCATTTCCTCTCTTAAGACCCATAAAAGGCACTAAAGACGTCGTTACAAAGCCCATCTCACTACAGTGGCTCTACAATAAATTTATGAAGCGACGAGAATAGTTTTTGTGTGCAAAAAACCCCAAAATAACGACTTATATAGCGATGGGCCGATTTCAAAACAAAGTTTCGAACTGTTATGAATCAGTGTATCGATTCATGTTTCGGTTCGCGTGTCAAATTGCCAAACTGCTGAAATCACGTGACTTTTGCGATCCTAACCGCTGATTCATAACAGTTCGAAGCTTTGTTTTTAAATCGCCCCATCACCATATAAGTCGTTATTTAGGGTTTTTTGCGCACAAAAACTATTATCATCGCTTCATATAATTGTAGAAACACTGTAGTGAGATGGGCTTTGTAATGACGTCTTAAGTGCCTTTTATGGGTCTTGGGAGAGGAAATGACATTGGTGTCAAAGAAGGCCTTTCTGAGCCGTCGGATTTGATCAAAAATATCTTCATTTGTGTTCCGAAGATGAACGGAGGTCTTACGGGTGTTGAACGACATGATGGAGAGTAATTAATGACATCATTTAAATTTTTGGGTGAACTAACCCAAACACACTCGCAGACTCTTGCCAAAACTTGTCATACAAAATCATGAAGTCTTCCCTATCTCAGATAATACAGTCACTTACTGCTACAGGCAAATTCAAATAAAGAGGCATTTGCTCCGGTCTCTGAGAGGAATCTTGAGGTTTGAGGTGGAAAATGCATCAGAGAGGAGGTGACATCGTTAGGCCCTTTGCCCAGCCTGTTCTACTCAATGCTCTCTCGTGTGACATGTGGCACGGAGGTTTCGGTATTGGCGGTGGTGGCGGCCGTCGCTTCACCTCCTCCCATTTTTCCACAAGACTCGTGTGTCACGCGTGGGCGCCCCCGTCACATCTCTCACTCCGTCTGGCCTGACACTGGCTACCGAGCCTCGTTTTTTTGGGAAGCGCCTACATAACAGCACTGTCTGCCGCGCTAAGATGAACTGCCTTCGTGGCCAGACGGTGCCTCTGGCAAATACATTTTTTTTTTTTTTTTTTACAAATAAATCGGCCCTCATCCTGCTTTTCCTATTGAAAAACTCTCCGAAACTTTTGCTGTCAGATTTGTATATCAGCACAACCATTACATTTCATGTAATTATACAGGAGTGGGATTTGGGGATAGGAAAATGTAGTGGCGGAAATTACGCGAAGCCTCTTAGCAAGCTTGGCGCACTAGTCACATACACCACACACCATGGTGCACGTCGCCTTGCTTGCAGCACAGTAATTGCTTGCTTGTGGGGCAGCTATAATTTGGACCTGCATTCAAAAGCTCTGTAGTGTTGACAGGCCATTTGCAGCAAGATTTAAAGCCCACTTATTTTTCTTCACGTAATCATACTGTAAATGCTTATGAAACTCATCTCATGACAAACAAAGAGGACTCTTGCATTTAAGGGCAGTCGTACAGTATGTCAGAAGCACATAAAGAATTGTTATGGGCAAGAAATTCAATTCTTAAAGTCGAAGTTTGGTTACTTGATGCTTGGTGAATGAAAATTCTAGTAAGAAAACTAGTGAGCCACTCTGCACTGCATACCAATCAGGCATAACATTATGAGGTGAAGTGAATAACATTATGATTATCTCTTCATCATGGCACCTGTTCATGGGTGGGATATATTAGGCAGAAAGTGAACTTTTTGTAAAGAAGTAGGAAAAATGGGCAACAGTGTTAATTTTGACAGCAAATTCAGATTTAGTCTTAGTCTTAGTCTTTTGAATAACACACCATTTAGTTTTAGTCCCATTTTAGTCATCTGAAATCTTTTAGTCTTAGTCTAGTTTTAGTCGACTAAATATCATAAGAGATTTAGTCTTAGTCTCACGGGTCGGTTTGTATAACGTTTTAGGTTCACGGTTTCAGTACGGTTCGGTATTTGCTATGTTCACAGAATAAAGGACTATTAAAAATAAAGAAAATAAGAACAAATAACTTAAATACAAGCAGTAGCACAAATAAATTCTATTGAGCAAAGATACTGATAAAATGAACAATGCATTTCCTGTTTTTCAGGTAGGTCTAATGTTAGTTTTAGGTAGAGAAATAGAATAAATAATCCAATGTAAAATAACTACATATTTAACTGTTTAAATGAAAGATTAATTCTTATTAAACTTACACAAGCTATTCAATCAAGAGCAGTGAGTCCTCATATTTTCTTTGACATTAAAGGTTGCTGCCCCTTTAAGACAGGGGTATGCGTCGTCTTTCTCGACTGTATGAAGTCCTCTTAAGGCATATTCCGACTATGTCTGCTTGGATACTTAACAAGATGGACATGTTGACATACTTTTTGTATGAGTTTGTCCGTTCAAGCGCAAGACTTGAAAGATAACTGAATTTTTGCGCGCTGTGGGACGCGTGCGCGCTCTCGGATGACAGATCTTCACACAGCGCGTGCGCGCTCTCATTCGCGTCTTCTGGCGAATGTAACTACCCGGGTGAGGACGGCGAAATGACTGGACAAACGGCAGCACTCATGCATTGAACACAGTTTACAAAGAGAAACCGTTTTGCCAGTTTTTCTTTTATTATCGCTGTTGTAGTGTAGCCTATCACGAGGAGCCAGCACGTGTATCCATCGACAGAAACATACATAAAGCATTATTTTCAAGTTACAACCCATATCAAAGATGCGTCATCATCAGATGTGAGATGAACCGCGGTGCAAGTGCGTTTTACAATGCACCCCGGTTGGGAACCGCTGGTCTAATCAATACAGGTCAGACGTGGTTTTCTTTAGCTTCTATTTTATTCCAAGTTTAGCAGCTAGCGGAAACACGGTGGTTTATCTGATTAAATAAACTTGGCCTGCATGCTTTGGCATGTATTTCTGAATGAGTCGTCTGTAAATGTCTCTTTAAGCTGGTGGTGTTTTTCCCAGCGATTCATATGTGAAATGTGACCAGATGTCAATTCTTCGTTTTCGTCCTGCCTCTGACATTTCTGTTCTGTCTTTTCTGTGTAACTGCCGCTGCAGCGTTTGTTTAGCTGTTGCGCTTGCATTTGCCGCGGCTTTTTTAAATGGCTCGGCTGCTTCTGCATAGATCAACCTACCCTCAAAGATTCGCTCTGATTGGATTTCTACCCAACACGGCCCACAAAAAGAGTACTTATGATTGGATCTCTTCTCCATTCGTACCTCCCATATATTTTCGTCTCATTTTTATTCGTTGACTAAAGTGTCAGTTATATTTCGTCACGTTCTTCGTCATCATATCTGACTTTTTATTTAGTTTTTATTTAGTTTTCGTCCGTGAAAATGGTTAGTTGACGAATATTTTTCGTCATAGTCTTCGTCAACGAAATTAACACTGATGGGCAAGCGTAAGGATTTCAGTGAGTTTGACAAGGGCCAAAGTGCGACGGCTATATGACAGAGCATCTCCAAATCTCAAAAACTGCAGCTCTTGTGGGTTGTTCCCAGACTTCATTAGTCAGTATCTATCAAAAGTGGTCCAAAAAAGAAACAGTGGTGAACCGACGACAGGGTCATGGCTCATTGATGCACGTGGGGATCGAAGGCTGGCCCGGTTAGCCTGATCAAACAGATAAGCTACAGTAGCTCAAATTGACGTTAAAAGGTTAGTTCACCCAAAAATTCTGTCAATAATTACTTACCCTAATATCGCTCGACACCCGTGAGACCTCTGTTCATCTTCGGAACACAAATGAAGATATTTTTCTTTGAAATCCGATGGCTCAAAAAGGCCTTCATTGACACCAATGTCATTTCCTCTCTCAAGACCCATAAAGGCACTAAAGACGTCGATACAAAGTCCATCTCAATACAGTGGCTCTACAATAATTTTATGAAGTGACGAGAATAGTTTTTGTGCTAAAAAAAAACAAAGCAAAAAACAACAACTAAAAAACGACTTATTTAGTGATGGGCCAATTTTAAAACAAGGACTTGAACGGTTATGAATCAGCGTATCGATTCATGATTCGCATCGCCAATGTCACGTGATTTCAGCAGTTTGACAAGCGATCTGAATCATAAATCAATACGCTGATTCGAAACTTTGTTTTGAAATCGGCCCATCACTATATAAGTCATTATTTAGTTTTTTTGCACACAAAAACTATTCTCTTTCATAAAATTATTGTGGAGCCACTGTAGAGAGATGGACTGTGTTTCGACGTATTTAGTGCCTTTATGGGTCTTGAGAGAGGAAATGTCATTGCTGTCAATGAAGGCCTGTCTGAGCCATCGGATTTAATAAAAAATATCCTAATTTGTGTTCCGACGATGAACGGAGGTCTTACGGGTGTCGAACGACATTAGAGTAAGTAATGACATAAATTTCATTTTTGGGTGAAAAAAGATTCAAATGGTTCATGAATCAGTGAAAAGATCAATGATTCGGTTCGCCAATGTCACGTGACTTCAGCAGTTTGGCAGTTTGACGCGATCCGAACTGCTGAAATCACGTGACACTGGCAACCCGAATCATTGATTGATTCATTTGTTCTGAAAGAGAGGTGTCAGAATACAGAGTGCATCTTTTAGCAGGATATTGCGCCCCGCCACAAAGCAAAAATGGTTCAGGAATGGTTTGAGGAGCACAACAACGAATTTGAGGTGTTGACTTGGCCTACAAATTCCCTAACAAACCAGTCTGATTCATTGAGCCCTTCCTCGCAAGTAACGGGACTTAAAAAATCTGCTGCTAACGTCTTGGTGCCAGATACCACAGCACACCTTCAGGGGTCTAGTGGAGTCTATGCCTCGATGGGTCAGGGGTGTTTTGGCAGCAAAAGGGGGACTAACACAATATTAGGAAGGTTGTCATAATATAATGCCTCATCTGTGTATTTTTCATGTGTGTTTTGCTTATTTTTTTCTTTTTTACATGTGGTTCTGGTAACTCACAGAGATGGAGATACGTGTTGTGTGTTATCCAAAGGTGTCAGATCTAGTTGCTGTTTCTTACCAGATCTGTTTGGTGGCGAGGGTGCAAGTTATATTTTTACATTTGACATTTGCACATTAACCAACGAACTTTGCATTCAACATTTTTTAAAAGTGAGCATGTTCTCTGGAAATCAAACCCATCTCATTGGCTTTACTGAAATTCTGAATTGGCACCTCAACTATGGAACTGACTTTGAAAACATCACTATAGTGCAATGCACACAACCTAAACAAAGACAAAAGCTTTCATTGTTTAAAAAGATTTAATAGCAAAACTGTACTGCACTATGAGAACTGTCTTTACCAAAACTGAGTTGGGTCATTGGGTAGCACAGAAAAAAGTCACCCAGTTTGAATTCTATCTTACTCAGGAGGCTTTTCTGTGTTTTTCCTGTGTTAGCTTGGGTTTCCTTCTGTTGCTCTGGTTTCCCCAGAATTCAAAGGCATACGTGTGAATGGCAGTATAGATGTTTGAGTGCGTGTTTAGATTGGCCTTTCTTCCAGGTTGTTTCGCTGTCTATGGCCTGGCCTTTGAAAAAAATAAATAACGTAAGAAATGTACTTTTGCTATGGTTAAATAAATGTCCACAATTATCTTCCAAAGATTTTGAAATTATTGAAAATAATGTTGACATTGCAACTAGTAAATACACAAAGTTTCATCATCCTGGCATTTGTGGAGAGTTTTAAACCATGCTTGTTACAGGTAACCCCGCTTTAGGTTGTGCCCTGCGCTCCCCTACATCTTAACTTGGACAGATGGGTCCTAAGATGCATGATAACATCAGTTTTAGTTGGTGAATGGACACAAATCTTTAGATTGTGTTGTCCATGATGTTAGTGTTTAGACATTTTTCTTTTTAACAGTCAGTGTCTTTTGCTGAAAAGGTCTTTGACGCTTATTTGCAATAGCAGATTCAACATCTGCCTTGGAGTTTTTGTTATGCTCAGGGTATTGTACTACCTTTGGGGATTCTACCCCAAAAACAATGATGGGAATTTTTGCATTGAACATTTGTGTGTCCCACTCAGTATGCAGGTGTGTGTAGGCGTTAGACCCCCAGGATTCGCCCACTCAGCAGTGTGGGTTGGGTCCTAGAGAAGAGGGGAGGGGACCCTGAAAGTGTGGGGACAATGACCCCATTCGGTCTTTCTCCGTGGGTGTGGGTGGGAGGCAGTTATGCGTCATTCAGCCCCCACTGAGCGCTCCCAAGCCGCCCCTGCATTCTGGAGATGCCTACCTGCCCAGGATCCCTCCTCTCTCCATCTGTCCAGTTTGGGGAAGTAAATGCAAGGGGGAAAAAAGATAAAGTGATAAAACAGGCGAATTAAACAAGTGAAAGTTATTTTTTTTATGTTTTTTTAAAACAGCATTTAAGAATAGCTAAATAACTGTTAAGACAACTTTAAACTTTAACATGCTTTATCACTGTGAATCATCCTAACTAACAATACGGGTGTTAACTCTAAATACCACAGCAAAATTTGGCTATGCTGGTTATCAGAAATGACCGAGTACTGCACACTGTCCAAGATAACACACTCCTCTGTAAAGCTGTTAAACTGCTCTACACCCAGAGTGGGAGAGATGGGAGGAGGTAACGGTTCATTTCAACACCCTAGACTGTGTCAGTTGATTCAAAGCTTAGACGTGGGAAAGGCCCCAGTCTGACAATATGCAGCCGTGCTCCAGCAAGCTTTGCGGTACCCATCCCATAATCTCAAGGGTTTGAAAGGAGGGAGATGACTGCGGTTTTGGGGGAGCTCTCTACAGCTGCCACACTGCCATTTATTTTGTTAACGCAAACCCAAATAATTCCTGTCAGGATCTGCTCCATAGTGTCTTGACTCAGCCCTTTTTAAGTTCGCACCGGGAAGTATGAATTGCAAAAGTGGGAGTAGCTATTGAAACAGCTGCATTTTCTAGCAGAAATGAGTGCAAAAATCAAGAGGGGATTTGTCATTGTTATTTTCTTTTCTTCAGTTTGCCTCATTGCAGATCAAGAAACATCCTGGTCTTCTTGTTTTAACATGCTGGTGCTGATCAACGGTTTCTTGTGTAGATTAGGCAATGAAGTAATGTATGAAGCAATGATAATGTTTGCACACTTTTACCCAAAATGTAATGTATCATGCATTCAAGATGTATACTTTGTGTTATCGTCTAGGTTTCAGTCGGCTCAAACCCATGACTTTAGCATTGCTTGCCCTATGTGCTACCGTTTAAGCTACATGGTCGTAGTGCTGTATTGCTTTTTCAGTATGGCCACTTAAAGGGTATTTATTTAAAATAATCAGGAATGCTAATGATGGACCAAATTAGCGTTACATTTTGCAGGGTTTTTAAGCTGTGCACATATAACCAGCCCAGCCACTGGTTTTCATCACAATCTCTTGATCTCGTATTATGGTGTAATTGCATGCATATACACTCATTTAAATATTGAGGCCTTTGAAGAGATTATATTGACAGTAGTACCGTCCTTCTTCCACCTCCACCTGGTAATTACTTAATACTCTTGGTGAACTCCCATCCTTAGAGCTAAACTCCTCTGTTGAGGGTTATAAAGCGGGCAGGTAAGACTTCTTTTGTTTTGTTTTTTTAAACTTTTCAACAGTTCAACCAGTCTTTATTTTTTTTTTCACACTGTCACTCAATAATGCTCTTTCGTTTCTTTTACTTCTGATCTGTCACCAGTGATATATATGATTGTGTATGGTTGAGATGTGCCCAAAGCAAAATACTTTATTCGGAAAGGCATCAGCAATGGCTTCACAACAAATACCGAACTCTACCGAATAATAGGACAAATATTCACTTCTCATGTCAACAGGTGTTACTATAAGTGATAACAACATATATTTTTACATTAATTCATCAAAATCAAGCCGGATCTCACGAAAAATGCATATAAATAGTACTAGTGTGCAATGTCGTGGAATGTATACGTCATTTTGGCGTGCATATGATACGCTGTTTTTCGCGTGTATATGATGCACACTTTATGGCGTATTATACATACGAAACCCCCACCCCACTACCCTAAACCTAGCTAAGAGAGCGTGTCATATATACGCCATAAAGTGCATATCATATGCACGCGAAAAACAGCGTATCATATGCACGCCAAAATGCATACATTCCACGACATTGCACACTCGTACTATTTATACGCATTTATGTGTGATCGGGTTGCAAAATCTGTTTCCTGTAATATAAGTTGAATTAACTTTAATTGCCAAGTTGGGTGTACTTTGTCATTAAAAAAAAAAGTTTTTTACAGTGTATATATAATCACAGCTTAGTAAGATATTTCAACATTTGAACCACTTTGATTTTATTTGTATTTATTTACATTTCTATCATTATATATTTGCCTTTGAATTGGGACACATCTTGTGTCTGTATTTAGATAAAAGATAGGTGAAACTTAAACTGGAAATCCATCAATTTCTCACTCTCAGTCAATACAAACAATTTTGAAATTGCTTCAGATATTGACTCTTCTGCACGCCCCCAGTAGAGGGTTATATGAACTTCTAAATTGATATTTTACTGGTTGAATGTTCTTTTATTGCATTTTCAGATTAAAAAAAAAAAAAAAAAAAAAAAAAAAAATATATATATATATATATATATATATATATATATATATATATATATATATATATATATATATATATATATATATATATATATATATATATATATATATATATATATAGATAGCATAGCATATTAGCATTTTGTAAACACATTATTGTACAAATTATTGCATGTCTCAAAGTCTTTAAAATAATCATTAAACAGTGCATAAACTAATAAGTACTTTTAAATTAAATGTCATTAACATCTTGATACTAAACCATATACAAGTAATTGTAGGCTACTTGTATATATATATATATATATATATATATATATATATATATATATATATATATATATATATATATATATATATATATAAAACATTTATTAAATAAAATAAAACATTAGCTACATTTTTGTTTTTTTCTTATGATCCCAGTTTGTGAAAAAAAGCATGATTTTCTAATATGATAAGTGACATGAAAATAGTCTAGAATCTTAAAGTATTTCATTATTTAACATATTTTCTTTACTTCCTTTTAAAATGTTCAAACTTTTCATCTGACCACCAGACACATTATCCATCCTCTGTCCCTCACGCCACACACATCAGCAGCACCAAGCAGAAGCGTCACTCACTCCTCCTGCTGATCTCATCAGCAGAGCACACTCACGGATAGACTTTCCTGGGTAGGAGCACAAAAGGGTACACATGTCACTGACCTCTTGCCACAAAGCAGGTGCCACTATCAGAGGTCTACTGGGAGGGACAGCTGCCCATCACACAGTGATAAACACTTACACAATGGCCATGTCAGCTACATTTCATTCACGGGTATCTATAGATTCAGCGCAGGGACAGTTGGTACGCCACATCTATTTAAATCGTAATCTACAGAGTAAGCTGTCAATCGATTTTGTGAATCCGTGAATTACTTTAAGCCTATGCATATGACGTTCACTTGAAAAAAAAAACTGCCGTGAAATTGACATTGACATCTTTTTTATTTTGTTCTGGAAGGGGGCAGGCAAGCCAGATGCCCACATTAGTATTTGTCACTCCCTCTCTTTGGCTTTGTTTGGCGATTTGCCTACAGCTACCTGTAGAGTCCCTCTACACCTCATGCTGGGGAACTGTATACTCTCATCTCCACCCTAACTGCATATCCAGCCCCTTGGAAAGTCCCCTAATTTCACCCAGCCCTGTCTTTTTTGACCTCCCTGTCATTTGGGTTTCGACAGCATGAGGGCTATCCTGACTGTTGTGTTTAGCTCAGCTGCTTAGAGGGGGTCTTCTTGGACATAGAGGACATGTGTCCACATCCAGGCAAGCCCTTACATGTCTAACCTCTCATCTGGAGGTATCCTTCAAGGGAAATGTGGTGTGGAATGATTATAAAGCGGGAATTCATGCCCAGTGTTTATTTTTCATGATCATACTCATATTTCTTGCATGCATATAAACTATTTGATCATGCCACAAGAACAGTTCGACTGAAGATTCGGGTGGCATTTCACATCATGCTGTTTCCCATTTTTCACATCAACACACATTTTGCTCGGTGCTTGAAATAATTTGCACAGGATTTTCCATATCTATGATTTTAAATGAGTAAATCCACCCTGAGATTGACTATTGAGATGTAGCAAACATGTGGTGCTAGCAATGAATGCCTTATCAAAATTCTATAATTCACTCTGTATTAAGCCCCCTGAGGGCTACTGGAACAAGAAATCTGTCAGTGGCTGTCTTTTATTTGCTTGCTTGGCTGCATTCTCATGACTTCCATGTGCACGTTAGTCTTCGCCATGCCCACTTCTAAAAACGCTTTGATAAATGATATGGACGGCTAAATATATTACAGCTTTGCTGTAAAATGTCTCAACATGGCTTTATTAATTTGTCTCACTGGGGGAATACCATTTGTTTGAAACTGGACCACTACGCTCAAGTCAGTTTACCCTTTGAAATTGTGTAATTGTTCAAATATATCTAATTGAATAGATTTAATATGTGTTGACTTTTCATGACCACATTAGAAGTATTACAGGTCTGTACTGTTTTTTCCTCTCTCGTTTTCTTCTCCTAGAGCAAATAGCCTTTTCAGTGTTTGTCTTAAATGGTTTTCTTTGATGATTGGTCATTATAACTTAATAGTTATATCATTCTTTTGATATAATGCTATATCATTCTGTTCGATGGCTGTTTTGCTGATGTGCGTTCACAGAGGTAGAGGCTTATTTGTCTTATTTATTATAAAATTATATATTATTATTATTTTAGTTATTATAAAACTTGGGATAAGTATACCAATAATCACATTGAGTGCAAACAAGTTTTTTACGCTGTCTCTTTGCAAACAGAACTCATTACCATATTCAGCAAAGATATATACTGAGTCAATATTTTAGTCCATCTATATTGTGTACATTGTACATTAAAGTGATAGCTCACCCAAAAATGAAAATTACCACATGATTTACACACCCTCAAGTCAACCTAGTCAATATGACATTCTTCTTTTAGAGTTATATTAAAAAACATGTCCTGGCTCTTCTAAGCTTTATAATGGCAGTGACTGTTGCTCCGTTTTTGAAGTCCATAAAAGTGCATCTATATCCATCATAAAACTGCTTCACATGGTTAATAAAGGGTTAATAAAAGCCTTCTAAAGTGAAGTGGTGCGTTTGTGTAAGAAAAATATCATATCCACATTTTAAACCTTTATAAAGTAAATTATAGCTTCTGCCAGATCTGAAAAAAGCAGAACTGGAGAGCAATGTCGTCAGATGTAGAGTAAGCATTTTAAACTGCGAGAGGCGCGAGAGCTACACTTTTTCCGTTAGTTGAATATGGAAGGCGATCTCATTGCAAAACGCATCACTTAGCTTCAGAAGGACTTTATTAACCCCCTGGAGCCGTGTGGAGCAGTTTTATGATTGATATAGATATGCACTTTTATGGACGTTAATTAGTAAATCAGTAAATCATGAGCTAATTTTCATTTTTGGGTGAACTATTCCTTTAACAGACTAAAATAGTGCTCTCTCTCTCTCTCTCTCTCTCTCTCTCTCTCTCTCTCTCTCTCTCTCTCACTATATATATATATATATATATATATATATATATATATATATATATATATATATATATATATATATATATATATATATATATATATATATATATATATTTGTGACAATAGCTAGCAATGTTGTATGGGTCAACATTATAGATTTTTCTTTAATGTCAAAAGTCATAGTTTATTGAGTAAAGAATATGAAGATATTTTGTACATTTTCTACAATAAATAGTAGTAAATAATAGTAAAAATAGTAGTAATATGCATTGCTTTAAAGGCGATAAAGAAAATTTAAAATTTTCAGAGAGTTGTATATTGGCCAAAAAGTTTTGAGATTTAAATGTTAAAAATTTGGTTTTGTGGTCCAGTCACACACACACAAATGTGTATAATGACATAGGTATGACACACACACACTTACACACGCACGCACACGCACACACACGTTTGTTTTTGTGACATATGGGGACATTCCGTAGGCGTAATGGTTTTTATACTGTACAAACCGTATTTTCTGTATCCTTACACTGCCCCTGCCCCTAAACCTACCCATCACAGGAAACATTCTGCATTTTTACTTTCTAAAAACAACTCATCCTGTATGATTAATAAGCATTTTGAAAAGTGGGGACATGGCCAATGTCCTCATATTTCAGCCTCTCCTTGTAATACCTATGTCATACCTATATCCTTATACACATTTGTGTCTTCATATGTCACAAACACCCCACCCCCCCACACACACATATGTATAACCCTTAACCAGGAGTTTAAAAATAGTAAAATGTGAACACCATAGATTTGAAGTGCAATGCTCTTGCATTGTACATTCAATTGCTACAGTAAAAACTTCTTTTTTTTTACATTTAAATTTAAAGACCATTGTGCTGTTGTGCTATATTAATTAAGTCACCTGAAAATAGCATCTCTAATGAGCTCAAATTGTCCCTGCTGCTAAACTGTGCTCCTTGTGTGATCTTGCACATATCTTTAAGTCTTTAAACAGGATACCTCGACCAGCCCACTGCTTTCCCCTGATCCAGAGAGACCATACAACACTTGGCTCATTGAATACCTCCCCCTGTTTAACTCACTTTGGGAAAAACAACAGTGTCTTAGAGTCTCCTTCAGTCCAGGCATTCCCACCTGCAGCCCGCGTGGCACACAAGTGTAAAATATCAGCATGCAGAAGCCGGGTCTCTTGTACAGGGCAGCTGTTTATCCACTACCACCCATGGGTCATGGGAAAAGGTGGGTGTAATATGATGGACATGTGCTACATCCTGTCTGGAGCTGCTGAGTTTTGGCATATGTTCTAGTCTGGACAGTGAAAGGCCGTGAGGTCGGGTTAGCATGTGTGTGTGTGTTGTGACAGCTGGAACATGGCCTCATGCCCTGTGTGTGCTGGAAGATACATGAAGGACATCACAGATAGTTTGGATGAAAGTGCAGGTCTGAAGAACGTTCTGAAGGAATGGCCAACGTTTTGTTTGGCTCTTAAAGAACACAAAAAGGAGAATTAAATAATTATGTAAAGGCTACTTCAAGTAAGGGGGACCCATAGTGGCACCCAACTGAACTGCAAACACTCGCCTCGTCTTCCATAGGTCAGACCAACAATCCAGCTCAAACAAAAAGATTGCAATTTCGTTACATAACACTACAGATATTACACACTGGATGATATTATTCAATTATTAATATAAAACATATTAATATGCACTGATATTCATATTAGTAATCACTTTAAGTGTGTGCATGTATGCGTTATTATAATAAATTATGGGTCATAGGTGGTAGTTAGTAACTGTATATTACCACCCATTTATATAACCACGCAATTAAATTAGAATGTCATGGAAAAGTTAATTTATTTCAGCTAATTCAACTTAAAAGGTGAAACTCATATATTATACAGACTCATTGCATGGAAAGTGGGTTATTTTAAGCCTTTATTTGTTATAATTTTGATGATTACAGCTTACAGCTTATGAAAACCCCAACATCAAAATCTCTGAAAATTAGAATATTACATGAAATTAATAAAAAAAGGATTTTAAATACACAATTTGGCCCTCTAAAAAATATATTCATCCATTCATCCGTTTGGGCCCCTTTTGCATGAATTACTGCCTCAATGCGGCATGGCATGGATGCCATCAGCCTTTGGCACTGCTGAGGCATTATGGAAGTCCAGGATGCTTCAATAGTGACCTTCAGCTCTTCTGCATTGTTCTGTCTCATGTCTTTCATTTTACTCTTGGCAATGCCCCATAGATTCCCTATGGGGTTCAGGTCAGGTGTGCTGGCCAATCAAGCACAGTAATCCCATGGTCATTGAACCAGGTTTTGGCACTTTTTGGCAGTGTGGGCAGGTGCCAAGTCCTGCTGGAAAATTAAGTGACTTGTCTGATGAAGGAAGCATGAAGTGCTCTAAAATGTCCTGGTAGACAGTTGACTCTGGACTTAATAAAGCACAATGGACCAACACCAGCTGATGGCATGGCTCCTCAAACCAACACAGACTGTGGAAACTTCACACTGGACTTCAAAGCCTCTCCATTCTTCCTCCAGACTCTGGGACCTTGGTTTTCAAATGAGATGCAAAATTTGCAGAACAAGAAGAAAGGACTTGACCACTGAACAACAGGTCAGTTCTTCCTTTCTTTAGCCCAGGAAAGATGCTTTTGACGACATTTGAAGCCCATATCCAGGGTCCGTCTGTGTGTGGTGGCACTTGATGCAGTAACTCCAGCCTCAGTCCACTCCTTGTGAAGCTCCCCAACACATTTGAACGGTCTTTTCCTGACAGTCTTCTCCAGGCTGCGTTCATCCCTGCTGCTTGTGCACCTTTCTCTTCCACACTTTCTCCTTCCACTTATATCACCAACTTTTTATTAATGTGCTTTGATACATCACTTTAAGAACATCGTACCTTTTGAGGCTTTCCCTCCTTGTGGAGGGTGTCAGTGATGGTTTTCTGCACAACTGTCAGGTCAACAGTTTTCCACATGTTTGTGAATTCTATGAGAGACCATGTGAATGAGAGACCATTTAAATGCTCAGGAACCCTTTGCATATGTGTTGGATTAATTAGCTGATTAGAGTGTGCTAAACTGAACCTTTGCAGAATATTCTAATTCAAAAGATTTTGAATTTTTTGAAGCTGTAAGCCATAATCATCAAAATTATTACAAATAAAGGCTTGAAATATTTCACTTTGTATGCCATGAGTCTATATAATATATTAGTTTCACGTTTTAAGTTGAATTACTGAAATAAATGAACTTTTCCACGACTTCTCATGCTTTTAATTTATTGAGATGCACCTATGTGACCCAGGACCACAAAACCAGTCGCACAGGGTATATTTGTTGTAATGGCCAATAATTCATTATAAAAGTCAAAATTTTGTCAAAAGTCAAAAATCTTTTATGCCAAAATCATTAGGATATTAAGGAAAGATCATGCTCCATGAAGATATTTTGTAAATTTCCTACCATAAATATATCAAAAATTCAGTCAGGATCACTATCGTCAAATATGGTTGATTGACTATTAACCATTGATTGACGTGTAAACAGAACAGAACCCACGATGTATTGCAGATATAATTAATTTTCACATTAAATTTACTAAATAATTCAGGAATTTTAGTCTGATTCAAGAGTAATTAAAATACCAAATCCTAACTGGATGAGAGGAGGAGCTGGGGATGGATGAGGGTAAATGAGCTCTGGAGAAACGCAGCAGCTGCTGATAGTACTGAAGGTATATATACATATATATACTTGCCATAATATGTATATATATATATAAATATATATATATATATATATATATATATATATATATATATATATATATATATATATATATATAGTAATACCTTACTTTACTTTTTCAAGGGAAAATTTAATTAAAATACAGTAACTAATTACTTAGTAACTAGTTAGACCCAACACTGCATATATATATATATATATATATATATATATATATATATATATATATATATATATATTATATATATATATATATATATATATAGTCACACGTGTGTGTGTAAATTTTGGTGTTTTAACACATCATAAATACTGTAGATTATTGACAAAATATATGCTTCATCGCTAGGGATCACAATTTTTTTATTAACTTTTTGATGAAGAACCCTAAGTGTTGTTTGAGATTGATAACTATATCATTTATGATGGTTTGATTGCACGGGAAAGTGAGATACATGTAAAAGCTTTACTGCTCTATAATTAATGCCCAAGTGAATTGCGATTGACCCTGCAATAACCGTCTAAATGCACTGGTGCATTTCAAGTAGGATCTAGTCTTTTGATATAAATCCAACCTGAGACTCTACTTTAATGAGTAGAATAAGAGTGGAGAATGCAACTCACTCCTAACACAAAAAAACGGATTACCATAGAGAATTGAACTCACTAAACTATTCATGGTGAATTAGTAAATAATACCACTTCCGCTACCTGGGATTAAGTCTACTCTAAACTAATATGAAACTGCCTTTGAAACATCCAAATTAATTAAGCCATTTTGTGCTACCTATAATTAGGCCCTTAGACTCTAAAAGCAAGCCATCGGCGTAAAGAGTTTCATTACGCTTATTACCAAGTCTAGATGTTGTGGAAGTTCATTTTCAAACTTTCTGTGAAACTTTTACAAACCCTCTCCACTCATAATACCACATGCCTTTAAGCAGCTTAAAATAGCGCTTTTAAGTTTACCCATACCCTTATATTTGAAATGGGTTCATGCAGTGTCAAAAATCAATCATGAACCAGCCTCAACTTTGTTAATTGTGTCATAACGACTCTTATTCGAGCACTGATGAATACCAGTCATAAATCTAAATCCAAGATGGAGCCGCTAGGTGTCAAATATCACATTTAACTTCATGGTTTAGAAAGGAGGTTTAAGAGTGGAGATGGAGAGCCACCACCATGTGCTCTGCAGCCACCGTACCCTAAAATAAACCGGTCTAATCGAGTTATCATATCAACAAATCTCTCATCAGGGGCCCACGCCTGACAACAGCAGAAAGAGAGGCCAGTCGACGACTAATTTCCAGCAGCGGGATATGGCCGAGGAGGATACCACCATCCCACAGTGCGGGTCAGTCACCTCAGGACCCATGCTGCCTTTCTATGTCCTTTGACCAGAACAGGCTCCATATCTAGTGAGGGGGGCTATTATTTCCTGCAACACACAATAGGAAAAGGATACAATGCCGGCAGTTTATCACGCAAATGCCAATAAATTTCAGGGCCAGCCCACGGCCAATTAGCTGAAAGGGTGAGGAGCTTTCCAGACCCGTCTCCCTGGTCCGGTGCAGACAAACAGTCCACCCACACACGCTGGCAGCTGCTGGGGCTTTTCAGCAAGCTAAGAAACATCGCTGCGCCTTTGATTCAGCCTTGAATAGGTTGCACAATTCAAAACTGTGACTCACAAAATTCCTATCTATTTAATGTGTTAATATTCATGCAGAATAATATAAAACTGTCTTGGTTGCTAAGATTGCTCACAAAGATGGCATCGATCTTATTTTCAGCGACGCACACAGCTAAAATGACTCATTAGAGTCTCATGAATGGCGTGAGAAACGGCGAAGGATTTTAAAATGAGTTTTTCATGTGAGATAATTTAAAAAAGGTTTGCTTTGTAGTTTGCACGTAGGTTTGACATCTACATCCAGCATATAAAATGTAAGAAGAAGCCCATCTGTTCATAATCGGTTAACAAGAAAAAACAAACAAAAGGGCAATGAAAATATGTCGCCTTCTTCCAGTGAGCCAAAATGCCATTTGGATTTGGATTCACTTAACTGGTTTGGCATTAGATAAACTACTGTCAGAGCAGGGATGAGTGACAATGCCATTTCTTAATTTCGCCTTTGGAGAGATGGTCACCACAACTAATGAAAATGGGATTTTCAGACATCAAAGATTATCTGAAAGCCTCAAGCCTTAAGCATGCACACACGAGAACAATCCACAAAGGCCAGCTGAAAATGTCTGCCGTATTTCAGCCTCCAAAACAGCGACGTCAGGCATGCAAACTTTAAAAAGGACGTCGGTGGTAATAGTGCAGGTTGGTAATAGCACATTGTGCATGGGGGACAGGGAGAATGGCATCTGACAAAGGCCTTGCTGTTTGAGTTTGATGCCCGGCGGGTGTGTTGTAGTGTGGTACGGCCTGTAATCTGAACAGCAATTAATCACGTCGCTAGCCACCCCACACCACATTTGTCATGAGCATCGCCTGTGTCCGGCCAGGCCAGTGACCCATGAACTGGTCAGAGAGCCTCGGCCAATGGGAGGAGATGGACAGAGTGGTGGCTGTAGCATGCGGGCTACCTGCTGCTCTGGATGAATGCGATTGGACACAGCTTTCAGGATGATGGAGAGCTGTAGATTTGCTACGCTGACCGTTCCTCTGGTCGACCCACTGACCAAAGCATGGCAAAAAGAGATGGTTTTGTATTAAACTATTGATGCTCTTTTGTTTTTCGTCATGGTCCACATTGCGGTTTCAGTTTTGGGGATTGTGCAGAGGGATTTTCTAACCTTAAAGGCCATGAGGAGCACATCTTTTGTATTTGAGCGCACATGTCCTTTTTTGACAGTTTCTGCTCCACAAAATCAGAAGCATCTGATCTGCAATAACAATAAAATAGTAAAGAAAGAGGAGATTACTTTGGATTCTACATCAAAATTATACATAACTACTAGGTATTTCCTAAAGATTCCAAATCCACAATCATCACATTTGAACAAATTTTCTCTCACAGTAGGATAGCTAAAGACAATCCATCTGTGCTTTATTTGTCCACTCTACTTTACGGTCAGTTCTGTTATGCTCATGCGCTGCAGTTGGCAGCATAATTACTAACTTTATGAATAGCCCAACAGGAACCTGGCACCATACAGTTCGCCCCCTACCTCTTAGCCCTGAGGTGTGTGTATGTCATCATTGCAGGTGTTTCCCTCCAAACCAACCTGAAGAACCCCTGCCATGACATCACAATCACCCACTATGTGGTCAGATACAAATGCAAACACCTGAGTGAATACCTTGGGGAACAATTAATCTAAGTTTTAGCATTTATTAAATCATTTTCTGCTTGTTTGTTTAGCAACAACATATAACCAGCATCGTGAGTACATATTTAATATAGTTTAAATTACTCCTATCCCTAATACTTTTCAAGAATCAAGGTTAATTTAACATCTTTATGTTCTTTGTACTGAACACTTCACAGAGTCAGAGAGACCTGTTTTGTGTAGAAACTTGTGGTGTCAATCGAAAAAAAGAGAGAATTAATCACATTTTTCTTTGATTAATCGCACCTAACTTTAAAGTTTTTAATATGTTTTTATATTGTAAAAAGTTCACATTTAACCTCCAAATGAATGTAGAAACAACAGTATATTTTAAATATACAGATATTGAATACAATTATCACAGTCCTCACTGCATAAATTATGAATTAAAAATACATGAATCCTTATTAAAGCTACATGAGTTCAGTCAAGAGCAGTGAGTGATTTTCTCTGTCTTTTGTTCTTTGATTTACATTAATGACAGAAATCACACGGCAGGTTTATTAGGCTGCTGTCACTTTAAGACCGGAAGCACATGGCGCGGATCCAGATCTCACACGCATCCGATGTCCTTACAGCTCTTTGTGTTCATTTGACACTTTTTATGAGAATACTCTACAAAGCAGACATTTTGGCATACTTTTTATTTAATTTCTTTTTACACCTTATCGCGCTTGGATGTTTTTTTTTAGCATGCAATGATAGCAGTGATGGCATGATCACAGTAGTAGTGCAGCCAAAGGTTGACAGGAAAAAACGAATGCCACGTTAATTGCATTAAATATTTTGTACGTGTTAAATAGAAAATAGACAAATATGATTGCATGAATTAACACACTAACTTTGATAGCCCGAGAAGACACACTCATTAATACTAAATATATCAATAATACATCATACAATAATATTAAATTAAGAGACCACTTAACATTGATTTCTTAGTGTTACGTGGTCTCTTCATTTTTTTCCAGAGCTGTATATGTAATGTAGAGATGAATAATTGGATACTGCTTACATTCTGTTTGTAAAAAATCAGATGTTAAAGATAATATGGAGATCTCAATAGCAGCCTAAACTGATCTGCCTCAAGCAGAATGCTGATAACAGCATCTGTTGTCTTTGTTTGTTGAGCAGCGTTTGATAGAGGAATCAACCAGTGAGTGCCTTGTGAGAGAGTCAGGGGACAAAGATTGATGGAAGCAGGGTTATGTGCATTGGCCGGCACAAACTTGTACTACCTTATCTCTGGACCCCAGTTGCCAATTGATTTGCTGTGGAATATAACTCATAAGGCACTGAACTGCTATATTAAAGACAAGAGGCCAAGCCATTGTTTCAGTTATTTCCTGATAACCTTGTTTTCCAAATTTGAATTTAGAGAAATATAAGTTTGAAAAATGAGGGTGAGTAAATAATGAAACATTTTTAATTACTCTGAGAAAGCTATATTTCACTACACATTCAATCCAGAATGATCAACTTATAAGAAAGAATTTGGCATTTGAGCACCCATGAGAAATGTCAAAGAGTGAGGTATAATGGGGGAGGGACAGATCTTCTTAGGTTTTGAGCGTAGCTGTAGGGTTGTGGATATAGGACATGATATCCTGTGGGGTGGCTTTTAAGAGAAGGAAGCCTGGAGGATGTCTGCGCTGCAGGCGCCTAATCTAGACCCCTGAGTTGTCCATCGGAAGAGAGGAGTTCCTGAACCACTGGGGCAACCGGCAGGTGCTTTAATAGGCCCAAGAATATTGGCTGACTCTCTCAGAGGCTGGATACTTTTGTTACTTGCTAAGCCTATTGGGGAATTAGCTTCTTGCTACATTGACTGTCATGTAAAAGTCAGCAGGGGCATCGTTTTCAGCATGGGTAGCTATATTGTCCCTTTTTGGTGAGAAAGAATTTCCTTTACTCCCAAATACCTGGATTTAGACCCAGGAAATCCAAATCATGTCAACAAAACATTTTCAACAATAGTGACATTATTGCGCTACATGCATATATTGTATAGACTCGTTAACAACTTTGGGAACACTACTGATAAATCTCTGCCATCCTGCTCATTAGTAAGCTTAAACTACTTACACAAATATTAACAATAAAGCACACAAGAAACAACCTACCTTTGTAATATGCAACCAACTACTTAAACTACTTTAGATAGATGGATGGATGGATGGATGGATGGATGGATGGATGGATGGATGGATGGATGGATGGATGGATGGATGGATGGATGGATGGATGGATGGATGGATGGACGGATGGACAGACGTAGGTAGGTAGGTAGGTAGGTAGGTAGGTAGATAGATAGATAGATAGATAGATAGATAGATAGATAGATAGATAGATAGATAGATAGATAGATAGATAGATAGATAGATAGATAGATAGATAGATAGATAGCGCTTTATTTGGTAACACTTTATTTTACTGTGTCCTTGTTACATGTTACATGTACTTACTTACCATAGTAATAACAGTAAATTGTGCATACTTACATGCAACTAATCCTACCCTAACCCTATATTAAATAAGTAATTACACTGTAACACTGGGTGCGTTTACATGCACGTTTCTCTTCATGTAAACGCGGTAACCCGTTTTCTTTTAACAGAGTAAGGTCATAAACGGCGTAAGCATAAACCGGTAGGGACAGGTAGTTTTTTGCCTCTTACTCCGATTTCGCACTGCATGTAAACGCATTAACCTGCTTTCTGTCGGCTTATTGAAGTGCGCATGTGTGATAGGTGACAAAAACGCAAACTTCCAGCAGATTTAAACGCATCCAGACAGAGCGAGCTAGCGTAGATAATATGAGCTGTAAATCTCCCGCTGACACGGTGCACGCTTTATTTAAAATCACAACTGACGTAACATTCACGGAGTCGGATACGGACATTATTATTTTTGACATCACTACAAGGAAATAACCCTGTTTATTAATAAGTAATGTAAAACGTGGTTTACTTGCATTGTCAGTTTACTGGTTTGCATGTAAATGGGGAAAACTGATTATTTCAATAAGCTGATTTTTTGAGTAATCAGCTTACTGGTGTGCATGCAAACGCACCCAATGACACCGTAAAGTGTAACCCTTCAAGGTGACGTTACACGTTAATAACAGTGAATTATGCATAATTATAAGTAACTAACCTTAAACCAAACCCTAACCATACCTTTATAGTAAGTACATATAGTTAACTAATATTACTTAGTACTTATTTACAATTTTTTAATCACCTTAAAATAAAGTGTAACCAAAATTAAAAACATGTTTTTCTCTCTGTGTGTGTGTGTGTGTGTGTGTGTGTGTGTGTCTTGTGACATCTGTTCATCACGTATTTCCACTGTTTGATCACTTAAGACGGAGTTGAAAGTCTCTGGACTCATTTGGACCAAGGCTACGCTGCATGGCAGAGACAGACATTAATTGTGTGCTAAGCATAGAGGAATTAGCGGCTCATGCGCAAATCTCCGCACAGGACCGCAGCTTATCTCCGACCGATCCCCTCCTGATCCTCACTTGTTCTTGGAAACTTGTCATTGTCGACAGGAGATGATTTGGGTGATCTTTCGGGTCTTGTGTCTGTCTCCTTTGTCTTTGTAACCAAGGGGATTCCATCTTTTGTTCTCTCCTCGTCCCTTTTCACGGATCACCACAGATGCCCTCTTCATTCAGTGGATGACCCCTCACCCAAGAGTCTACTGTAAAGGGAAGGGGGGTTAGAAAACAGAAACACTGACAGATAACAAGGCAGTTTCATCAGACCATGAACAATGCTGGTGTCTAAGCTTGTACGTGTTGATGTGACCCTGGGTACTGGTTGGGGTATCCTTTGAGAAATGCTGATGTTAATGGGACTGTTGTGGATGACGAGCTTCATTCACACTTACACCTGATATGTTTTGAAATCAGATCTGTTTGTTCAGACAGTGTAGGTGTTATTTGTGAAAAGAAGGGCCAGAAAATTGGAAATTTTGCTTATGCTCATACACACCATAACATAGCTGCTGCATTTACACTTAAGGTCGTGATGCAAAATCTATATCAGATTTTTTTTTAAAGAAACGCTTACATCATCTTTTAAAAGCGACCTGTTTCAGATATTTACATTTACACTATAAACTGGCGAAGCCCAAGACATTCTGACCCGGAAAAGGAAGAATAACCTTCCTTTATAGGAGCGATATGCAATGGACGCAATGAATGCATATGAAATGATTATTGAGGGCTTTGCTTTCCTCACTATCTTTAAAGGGTTAGTTATCCCAAAAATAAAAATTCTGTAATTAATTACTTACCCTAATGTCTTTCGACACCCGTAAGACCTCCGTTAATCTTCGGAAAAACAACTGAAGATATTTTTGTTGAAATCCGATGGCTCAGAAAGGCCTTCATTGACACCAATGACATTTCCTCTCTCAAGACCCATAGGCACTAAAGACGTCGATACAAAGCCCATCTCACTACAGTGTTTCTACAATCATTTTATGAAGCGACGAGAATAGTTTTTGTGCGCAAAACCCCCCTGAAATAACGGCTTAGTGATTGGCCGATATAGTGATTGGCCGATTTCAAAACAAAGTTTCTAACGGTTATGAATCAGCGTATTGATTCATACGGATCGCGTGTGAAACTGCTGAAATCATGTGACATTGGCGTTACAAATCATGAATCGATACACTGATTCATAACCGTTTTAAACTTTATTTTGAAAACGGCCCATCACTTATATAAGTCATTATTTCGTGTTTTTTTCCCCTGCCTTTTATGGGTCTTGAGAGAGGAAATGTCATTGGTGTCAATGAAGGCCTTTCTGAGCCATCGGATTTCAGCAAAAATATCTTCATTTGTGTTCCAAAGAGGAACAGAGGTCTTACGGGTGTCGACCGACATTAGGGTGAGGAATTGACAGAATTTTCATTTTTGGTTGAAATAACTCTTTAGCAAAACATTGCTCTCGTAAGGCAGAGTTAAAAGAAGAGAGCCCTTGTTGCAGCCTGGGCAAATATTGGTGTCATGTGATCACAGTTCGTTTCCACCTGAGTTGACGTCCTTCTCCTCCGTTGCTTTTTCAATGACGTATGACTCGCATTTACTGGGAAATATCTGATTTGACCGCTTACATGGCAGATGCAAATGCACGAATCCGATTCATATCGTATTTATCACCCAACATGTCCTCCAACCAATACGCCTCATTTTTTTTCACTTCCTTGAAATACGACCCATAGGAGCGTTTACTAAAGTTGTGCCCCTATCGACAATATTTTAATTCATGAAATTCAACCCATAGGAGCTTTTTCTAAAGTTGTGCCCCTATTGACAACAGAACAGAAATAATTTTTCCCTTTTATCTGCAAAACATTTCAGGTTTTGCATAGCTCAATTGGTAATGCATTACAATATACAACAACATGTGCCCATAAAGTGTGTATCGGTATGCACTTTAAATCGCTGGGTAGGTTTAGGGATGGGGTGGGTGTAGTTGTAAATAAAAAAATATTGTTACTTCCGCTAGAGGGTGTATGACTTTAAAATGTAATAAAGGTAATAAGGTGGTTGAAAAGCTACCTACAGATTAGTTTTTTTATGGCGGACAGGTTGTTATTACCACATATGAGGGAGGCCTGAGGATATCGGAATTAATTCGTTTTTTTCTTGCTTACACATTCACATCTGTGCAACATGAGAGGGAAAAATCGGAATTGGGTCACTTGAACCATCCAGTGTAAATGCGGCCTAAATGTGTATTGGAAATATAACTGTATACTGTTTACATATTAATGCATAAATCGTATCCAAAACTGCATTTAAAAAATCTGATTTTAATTGTATTTCAAACCAGATTTGTTACAATTTTCAGTGCAACCAAATTTGAATTCAAAAATAAAATAAAAAATGCAGTCAGATTCGACTCATCCATTAAAATATGTTTAAATCTTACTTAGTATTTCCAAAGTGGTAAACTTTGCACCTTTTTTGTATTACATTTGTGTAGAATATTATATATTTGTGTAGAAATTATAAAAAAAATTACGATTTTAATAACAATGTCAAATTGGAAGCATGTTCACGTTAATGTTCCATCAAGTCTTTATAGCACATGTATGCAGTGTTTTAGATTTTACTTTCATTTCAGCTTCGTCGCCAGCGTATTAGTCAATGTGAGGGCTAAAGTCCGGTACTAAAGTTAGCTCGTGTTGTCTGGCCATCTGTCCCCTCAAACGTTACAGACTCATTGAAGTCTGCGGAAAACAAAATTAAAATGGCTAAACAATTACCCCTCAACAGCTTGTTAATGATTTTATTGCTCAGGGAATTACACCCTCAGAAATAAAACTACAGGATTCCTACAAAAACCTTACATGGCTGTAAATATGTATTAACCAGAAAATGGGCCTTGTTTTGGATCATTTAAAGGAGACAAAAGCTGACATTATCACAAAAGACAGAGATGCAATAAGAAAAGAGGAGTTTCTACTTAGCTAATGAGTTGCCCCATAGAGATGTAAAGAGGTGAGTCTTTAGGGAAAGCGAGTGCTACTCTTGTTTGGCCTGATAGACTGTAAAGTGTGTGAAGCTTGAGCTGTACATGGATTGGCTATTGTGCGAATGCTAATTTAGCCCAGAATTGTCATGTTTCTGTGTGAGTTTATTGTAGTGAGGTAGTTGAAACTTTTCGATCAGGCAATTGAGAAAATAAGCTTTTGTTGCTGTTTTCCCTCCATCTTGGTTTCAAAGAGGTGCCTCTTTACTCAAGAAACCTCCAGAGGCAAGCAATGGGGAAACTGTGCTCTCATCGACCCTCCATGGGCTAAAGGACCTCTCAAGCACAGCACTTTTACTTCATTTTACAAAGAAGTGGCCAACTATATTGTGAAAGTGCACTTCAGTACATAAATGAGCAAATATATTCATTTAAAAAAAGATGCACGGCAAATCCTAGTAAAAAAAAGTTGAAAGTTTTGTAAACATGCTTTATTTTATCACACTTAAAAGTCTCTTGAACTAGCATACCTAGATTTTATTGCTATTTCTTAAATATTTTTTAATTGCATATTTGTTACCTGCAATGTTTGAAGAAAATTGTGAACTATAGTAATTGGTCGCAGTGATGCATATATATATATGTATGCATGTATGTATGTATTTTATATATATTTTTTGCTTTAAGCAACCCACATTCTTATTAGTTGAAAAGGATGTGAGGATAAGGATGTAAGATGCAAGGATGTAAAGATATGTGAACGCCTTCCTCTATGATGATATGCAAAGATATTATTTTAACAAGTGCAAAATACTGGCTGGAGTTATGCATAACCTTATCAGAAACCTCGGTTCAAACAATAGAGCTGTATTAAAAGATAATGTTGCCCTTTTAAGAAAGCCTACAGAGTAAGAACATGCAACAAATATCCTAAAATATAGAGTCAGATGAGATCTGTCACTGCTGACATCAATTGTTTTTTCGAACATTTTTCAAAAGCTACAGTCTACATGGATCCACTATATACATAGTTGCATATCATGTTTTCTGAAAACAATGAATCCTTTATTGCGATGCCATTTGAATTATGGTTTATAATTCTCAAACTCAGATCTCATTGATTGTGAGCAGCACGGCAGGTGTTTCTTAGTACGAAATGCTAATGATATTTGCATTTTAATACTGTGGAACGACGTAAGGATCAGAGTGAGAGGTCAAAGAACAGTTACTTTACAGATCCATCCACCCACCCATCACTATTCTGGGATATCTGTGTGTTTGTCTCTGTATTTGGGATTAGTTTAGTGATTTCAGCTATAGGCTGATGGGACGCTCACACAGAGACCTGTTATACCCCAAATGGCCAGTGTTTCACTGTGCTCAGCTCAGGTTTTTATGTTTGCTGTACTGCTAATTACAACCTTTTATCACATTGTGTTGGCTGGAGATAAAGGCTGGCTTCAGCCCTCTTGAGAGAGGACAATCCCTCAAATCTCACGGCCCAAATAGGCAGTGCACACGAGACAGATGTGGGACAGGGTCCAAGCTGCTCTGTCTGTTTGCTGTCCCGATCCCCTCGGTCAACAAACCTCTCTATTTCTCGCTATCGTGCCAACAATGATACTGGAACATGCCTTTGTTGCTGATGAAGACTGTGTAGCTTGTCTCACAAGATGTGACTTTAGGTTTGTGTTTGTTCATCAGTTGTATGTGTACTCTGCTTTGGTCTTTTACATGGGCTCCACTTCAAGACTGTTGCAATGTTTGGACTGGCTGATTTGCATCAACAAAAGCAGTGAAATTACTTTTCTTTTTTTCTTATTTTGTTGTTGCAACAAATTAAAGAAACCTGAAACTATAAGTTGAAAAGTGCCAATAAAGTTGATTTCATGGAACCATACTGGATGATCAGCCATTGTAATAAACAGCTCTGGAAAAAATGAAGAGACCACATTGAGAAATAATTTGTATAAATTTTTTCCAGAGCTATATTTTGGTTGAGAACTGATCTGCTACAAAAATATGACATTCGGTTCAAATACTCATATATTGGTGCAATAGGTATAGGCAACAATGCAACACTTTATACAGCATGGAAAAATAGCCTTGTGTTTAGGAGAATGAAACAAATACATGTGAGACTTAAACCAGTGGAGTGGATGGTGGCTCATATGACAACACGTTACATATTTTATAATTAATGAATTAAATATGTTGTTGTTGTTGTTTAGTGTTGCTGGTAACATTTTATTTCGAAAGTCCGCTTTAGACTTTATACTAACTGAGTAACTTTCCAATACATTTCTTGCAGTCATTAAATTATTAGTAGACTGTCTGTTTAAATATCTGCTAACACTTTCTTTCGATGGTCCACTTTAGACATTCTACTGACTAAGTAACTTTACAACTACTTATCAAGTTATTCTACTAACTCAAACTCTTAACCCTAACCTAACAGTCTACTTATACTCTATAATGAGAGTTAGTTGACATGTAGTTGCAAAGTTACTTATAGTTAGTAGAATGTCTAAACTGGATGAAAAGTATGTGAAAACCCATCTTGGCAAGATTTATTTAAATTATAATTAAAATTATATCATCACTTTGAATTGGAATTAGATTTTTCTTGTGTTCAAATGTAAAAATTACTAAAATAATTATTAATGACACCATTCAGGTATCTGAATTGTCAAGGAACAAGACATTCTTTACAATTCCCAAAACCTACCGGCAAAAAAAATTATATATATATATATATATATATATATATATATATATATATATATATATATATATATATATATATATATATATATATATATATATATATATATATATATATATATATATATATATATATATATATATATATATATCACACTGCTTTTATTGAAAAAAACAACAATAGTAAAAATGTATTATAATAATTGTTTATATTTTTTTTATATACTTTATATGTTATTTATTACATACAATGATCACCAGAAATCATTTTATACCAATTTTCATACATTTTCAAAAAATAGTGCTGTTTCATTTTTTTTCCTTCTTTTTTTTTGTGTGGAAACTGACCTTTTCAGGATTCTTGAGGTCAGATAAAAAAAAAATTGTGCACTTTTTCTTTTCATAGATACTGATTTTTGTGTGTCCTTTGAGGCCATTACAACTGATTTACTTTTCAACCGATGTCAGGCATTACCAGACCAAGTTTAAAACCAACCATAGATGACTACATCTTGGATACATTTCCTGAAAAAACAAAACACAAAGATAAAAACAGCTTGTTGATTTGCAGACTTTAATCATGACTAAGTTGGGTCTCAGGATTTGACCATGTACAGTATATGGCAAGAAATCAAAACTGGAGGAAAAACCGTCCAAACAACCACCAGTTTGTTGGGAAATAAGAACGCCAAAGGTCTTTAAAAAAATCTTGAGTAACACTCACCAGGGGAGATGGGTGTGAGTGTTTGCAAAAGGAAGCTGTTTCATCACAGGCTCTTGGCCTCAAGGTGTGAAACATTAACACCCTCTAAAGTGGATGTTGTCAGTTAGAATGTAGATTTACTGCACACTTGCTCAAGCCCGGGGCTCATTATTTCTGGTTTACTCAGCATTTACAAAGTCGGGGTGACAGTTTTTATGCTTATTCTTGGTCACACAAGAAGGACATAATAGCCTTTGACCAGTAAAATGACATACACGTTTCAACTGCCTAGCATTTTGAAATGAATTTTCAAGGGAGGACATGATTGCTTATTAGCATGCTGTCTAAAATCACAGCTGACAGACAAGAACAGCATCGGCCTTGTTGAGCGGAATGGTCCGCAGTTTGCGCTCAGGGTGTGTCCACCTCAGGCCTGTGCCTCTCCCTATCATACATTCTGATGGAGCCCCAGGAGGTGAGCTCTCTAGACAAGGCTGCCCATGCCAGATCAGTCCTGCCATTGTCATGCAGCTTTGTCACTGGTTGGGCTGGTGGGAGGTCTCCTATACTCTGCCTTAAGCAACAGCACTCGGCATATGCACATCCAACAGCTCATTTTGTAATATTTGCATGTCTTCTGCTTCCTCACAGAGAATTTCAAAACGCCAAATCTGACGTCCTGTATGGGGTAACATAACGAACACACATTTATCTTAAGGGTTAATTTATGGATGGCTAAAGTGTGATGGAGCACACCAATGTTTTTTGAAGACTTTTTGTTACAGCATCACGCTGTTATCGCATTGGCAGCATTTTACAACACTGTTATTTTAGCATCCTTGACACTATAATAGTTTTTGTTCACATTTTGAATTATATTTTATATTTAATTTTCATATTAATTTTAATTAAATTGTTAGTGATTTAATTGTGTGTTTTTGTCATAGTTTTTTTTTTTTGTCTATACAACAAAGTTTATATATATATATATATATATATATATATATATATATATATATATATATATATATATATATATATATATATATATATATATATATGTATATATATATATATATATATATATATATATATATATATATATATATATATATATATATATATATGTATATATATATATATATATATATATATATATATATATATATATATATATATATATATATATATATATATATATATATATATATAATATTTAATATAGGATTATATGGGAATAATTATTATTATTATTATTTTTTTATGGTTTTCATTTTAGTTACCAATTATAACCCTGCATTACATTAAATGGATCACCCAAAAATGAAAAGTCCGTCATCATTTAGTCAAATAAATGTACAGAATGTACATTTATACAGAATAATGTTTGTAACCAAGCAGATCTCGACAGCCATTGACTACTATTTTGGGGAGAAATACATTATGGCAGGTATAGTCAATGGCTGCCTAGATCTGCTTGGTTACAAACATTCTTCCAAATATCTTGCTTTGTGTTCAGCTGAAGAAAGAAATTTATACAGGTTTGGAACAACTTGATGGTAAGTATTGACAGAATTAAAATTTTTCAGATTTTCCCCCGACTTTACATTCTTTTACTTCAGGGAAAGGTTAGATAAAAAAATAATAATAATACAATAAATTATATATATCTCAAACAGATAAACAGTGCAGATTTATTTTTACAGCCATCTTTGATCATATTTACCAGGGGTGCCAATAATTCCATGTACACTGTAAAAAAAAAAAAAAGTCACAGCCTGACATTTTTTAGTACAATCGACTTGGATGTTTACGTTATTTAAACTTAGATTGTGTTATATTGAATAAAAAAAAAAAAAAGAGTGGAATCTTGTATAACTTGAATAATATATAATATAATATAATATTACATTTTAAGTTGTATAAATTGACATTATGTGTTATTAATAAACATGAAGTAACTATGAATAACAGTATATTTATAAATAACATTAGTCCAGATTAATAAATATATATATTTATTGTCAGCGCATGCTGCAAAATGTTAACAAATGGAATCTAACCAGTAAAATATTACATCACATAATTGTAGTATTTACACTTGAAAAGGTGAATTTATGGTCTCTCTCCATCTGAGGTTAACTTTTGCCCAGGGCACATAAGAACCATAAAAGTCTTGGTCTTCCATTGCTGTTGGACATGACAAATTTTATTTTCTGATCGTTGTTCTCGTCGCCGCTCGCACTTCATTGTAAATTCTTTTCATCTGTCCAGCATGGGTCCCTTGAGCATCATTTCAAAGTCTGAATCCAGCAAGAACATCTGAATGAGCATAGGTGTCAACCCCCATAACACATCACAATAGAGCCTTCAACAACCCAGGCCGTCTACGGCTTCAGACCTGCTACTCCGTGCAGGTTAAAGTTCAGCTCACTTATACTTGGTCTCCAGAGCCCTGACGTTTTTGTGGACCGATTCTTTTATTTTCAAATACAGGTGACATCACTGGTGCCAGTGCGGCCTTATTCATTTATTGCATGTCTAACCTGGTTGGCTGGGTGACTCATTAGGTCTTTAATTGAGTGTGTGGGGTACTGAGGTCATGTGAGTGAGGGGTAATTTACCCTCACTCTCTGACAGCACCTGCATGAACTCATTTATGACTCAGCTAACAGCACAACCTTCTACAGATTGCCAGATGACCTCACGGCCACAGACGGCTCATGTTTATGGTTTGGGAGGAGAACGGTCAGCCTCCCTGTCTGGGCACATTGGCTTTCAACAAAAAGCAAAGCAAAATCCAAAATAAAATATTTACTTTTGTACTAATTATGCCACTTTCATTCCCCACAGGCCACTCAGAATTTTGAGATGGATGATAATTGTCAAAGGTCAAGTACTGGATGCAAAACATAGTTAATGTTTTATTAGAATTGGTTGTTTTCATTATTATCATCGTGATATTTTTATTAAAATTGAGTAAAGGCTGGTAAAGGAATACTCCTCATCATTTATTTACCCTCATCCTAGCTGTAGAGTACCAGTCAAATTTTGGAAACATTAAGGTTTTTTTAAGTTTTTGAAAGAAGTCTCTTAATCTCACCAAAGCTTCATTTATCTGATCAGAAATACTGCAAATGCAGTAATACTGTGAAATATTATTACAATTTAAATTAACTGGTTTCTGTTGCAATATACTTTAAAATGTAATTTATTCCTTTGATGGCAAAGCTGAATTTTCAGCATCGCCACTCCAGTCTTCAGTGTCACGTCACAAGAAATCATAGGTGGAAGCGATAGGTGTGTGTGAGAAAAATACTTTTTACTTATTTAACTTAAACCCATGGCTTACAGCCAACTGTCACGCACGAGTTCATGAGTTCAAACTTGACGTAAACATGAGTATGTTGTGAAGCTTGACGTAAATGCATTGTGAAACTCACACGAGAAATGAGGCGTAAGCATGGAGGAAGTTTATATCAAACGTAAACTCATAAATCGTATGACAGTTAAGTATAGCTTAAAAATATTTTTATTTTTCCTACGTAGATTTAATGTTTTGCTTCAGAAGATTAATTAACTTGTTCTTATGGATTACCATCCGGTGATAGGTTGTGATAGGTTGCCAATTGTGCAAAAAAAGTCCATTCGTGAATTTCCTCACTACTAAATATTCTACAGTCAACAGTTAGTGGTATTATAACAAAGTGAAAGCAATTGGGAACAACAGCGACTCAGCCACGAAGTGGTAGGCCACATAAAATCACATAGCGGGGTCAGCGCATGCTGAGGCACACAGTGCGCAGAAGCCACCAACTTTTTGCAGTCAATAGCTACAGACCTCCAAACTTTGTGTGGCCTTCAGATTAGCTCAAGATCAGTGCGTAGAGAGCTTCATGAAATGGGTTTCCATGGCCGAATATCACCAAGTGCAATGCAAAAGCATTTGATGCAGTGATGTAAAGCATGCCGGTACTCGACTAAAGAGGAGTGGAGACTCTTGAGTTTGGCAATCCGATGGATGAGTCTGGGTTTGGCAGTTACCAGGAGAATAGTACTTGCCTGACTGCATTGTGCCACTTGTAAAGTTTGGTGGAGGGGGGATTATGGTGTGGAGTTGTTTTCAGTAGCTGGGCTTGTCCCCTTAGTTCCAGTGAAAGGAACTCTTAATGCTTCAGCATGCCAAGACATTTTGGACAATTCCATTCTCCCAACTTTGTGGGAATAGTTTAGGGATGGCCCCTTCCTGTTACAATATGACTGCACACCAGTCCACAAAGCAAGGACCATAAAGACATGGATGAGCGAGTTTGGTGTGGAGGAACTTGACTGGCCTGCACAGAATCCTGACCTCAACCCAACTGAACACCTTTGGGATGAATTAGATTTAAATTATTTATTTATTTTATTATCGCTTAAGTTATTAAGTTATTTTTATTAAGTTATTAACACTCTGACAAGAGTAATGATATTCCTGCCAGAGTTTCCTTCATGTGACAATGCTAATTTATTTGCACTTGATATCATATGATGTTCACAATTCAGAGGACAAGATAAACGGAGTTTCGTCTGCCTCTGTCATATATTGCCTATAATGGGTCGTCATACCTCATGACTTCATTGATGTCTGTGTTGTTAGTGTGACTGGTGAACCGAGAGGTCAAAGTTTACTCTTATCATCCGCCTGCGTCCCTGCAGCTGGCTGGGAGCTTCTTTATGAGCAATATCAG
This sequence comes from Pseudorasbora parva, assembly GCF_024679245.1. Classification (NCBI taxonomy): domain Eukaryota; kingdom Metazoa; phylum Chordata; class Actinopteri; order Cypriniformes; family Gobionidae; genus Pseudorasbora; species Pseudorasbora parva. The sequence continues at coordinate 33,318,979 of NC_090183.1, read as the reverse complement.
CAGCGGCAGGCCTGCGATAGTTGTCGGAGAGTCAAAGGCAGAGGTTGTTCAGTTGAACACACACACACACACACACACACACACACACACACACACACACACACACACACACACACACACACACACACACACACACACACACACACACACACACACACACACACACACACACACACACACACACACACACACACACACACACACACACACACTCCTTGGACCTTCTTTCTGTCTTTCCCACAGTGATAGTGATCTAGAGCATGCCATAAAGGCCGGTCGTAGATCAGAGAAAACAACAAAGCGACTCCTCGTCCGCCCCCCACCCCCCGACCGTCTCTCGGGAGTGGTGACTGGGCCGTAGGGGCTGATAAGGGCAGCCTGGCGCCTTGCCACTCCCACCGGTCCCACACACACTGGCCCATGGCACCTGATATACAGTATGCAGTTTCCTCATATTTGTACAGGTGATCTGTTAGACAATGCTATGACTTTCAGATTGATCAGAAAATATAACACAGCTGAGCTGAACTAAAAAGGTCACATTGAAACATCATGTCAGTTCAGATTACTGCATTTTCAAATAAACTCTGTACTCTAAACATGTAGGTGTGTGTGAGGATGTGCGTAGGAGTATATGTTCATTTAAGGCAGGATGTTTTGAGGAACTGGTAATTACTGAAAATAATCTCTGTGATTGTCTTGTTTGACAAACTTGATTGTCTAATTGGTTGTAAACTACCCATGACGCTCATACCAGGATCCCTCTATCTCTCATGGTTTTGTGTCAGTATGAGTAGCATTTTGCTGTAACACGTTTTGCAAGTTATTGCAAACAAACTAGCATGACTAGCAGTAAAAACAAGAATTTGCGAAAGAGTAGACACGAAAGTAAAACTATAAATATAATGCACAACCATGCAAAAGTTTGGTGTCAGTACAATTTATTTATTTGTTTGTTTGTTTGTTTGTTCGTTCGTTCGTTCGTTCGTTCGTTCGCTCGTTCGCTCGCTCGTTCGTTCGTTCGTTTATGTATGTATGTATGTATGTATGTATGTATGTATGTATGTATGTATGTATGTATGTATTTATTTTTAAGAAATTATACATTTTAGCAAGGAGCCATTCAATTGATCAAACAAGACATTACAGAAACGTTATTACAGAAACAACTAACAACAGAAAATGCTGTTCTTTTGAACTTTCTATTCATCAAAGAATACTGAAAAAATCCACAAACATATTAAGCAGCACGAATGTCTTCAACATTGATAAGAAGAAGAAATGTCTCTTGAGAACAAATCAACATTTCAGAATGATTTTATTTTAGAATTTTTGACTGTTCTAAAATGTCAGCTTTGCCATCATAGCAACGAATTACATTTTATATTCATAATAATAGTCATAATAATAATAGTCATAATATTTCACAGTATTACTGCTTTTACTGTGTTTCTAAACAAATAGATTCTCAGTGGGCATACGAGACTTCTTTCAAAAACATTATTTTTGACCCCAAACATTTGAACAGGAGTGCATGAATGGAAATGAAAATGAAAGATAATTACAGAATAAATTACTTAAAGTCAGTTAGACAGGAAGGGAGCATTTATGTGAACAGAAGGATAAAAGTGAAATTAATACTCTAATTACTTAAAGGTGCAGTGTGTAGTATTTATGAGGATCTATTGACAGAAATGCAATATAATATACATAACTATGTTTTCAGTGGAGTATAAAGACCTTACATAATGAACCGTTATGTTTTGTTAACCTTAGAATGAGACATTTTTATCTACATACATCTCAGGTCACCTTACAGTGAAATCTGCATTTTGTGCCATCATGTTTTTACAGTAGCCCTAAAAGGACAAACTTATCTAGAGAGCGCTAGTCACTCTCTGCTGTCTCAGACGATGACATCTTTGTCCACCGTTAGCCTGACAAGCCAGACCCACATCAAGATGTTTAGTCTGGAAAGGGCTCAATCTGAGGGGCGGGATAAACGGTTGTCTTTCAAACTCCCTCTGCACGCGATAGGATAGCGCTACACCAACCAGAGCAACGAAGGTGAAACAGAGCTTGTTGATAGATTAAACATTCGCCGTATCCGGTCTGCAAAACTCCGAACACATCTTCCCTTTTTAAGAATGACTTCAGTGCCGTTCTTTGTTCTTTTCTCAGAGAAAAGCTTAACTCCAAGTCTTCCAGAGTCGCGGTCAAAGCTGATTCGAAAGACCAGCCGGTCGCCAGTTTCTGTGTTTACTAGAAGCATGCAAACGCAACTCAGCCGTCGTCATTACGGCCCTGCCCACCAACTCTATACATGATGTGATTTGCCCGGCAAGAGTTAGGGGAATACAGCTCAGAAGGGTATTGAGAGTTGCTAGACGACACTCACGGCCAGATTAAATTTGCTGCCGCTAGGGTGCATCTAGATTTCTAGGCTAGGCCACCGTAGCTTCTCTATGTGCTTCGAAAAGAAAGAGGTGAGCGGTGGGTGATTGCAATTCATAACCTCACCACTAGATGCTGCTAAAATTTACACACTGCAACTTTAAAAATAAATAAAACATAACATTTACAAATATAATGCTTTGTTAAATTACTGTTCCTTTAAATGTCTATATATGATTTAAATAGGATATGATGTAATCAAGCTTAAATCTAGATCATCTTGACAAAACAAGATTCAAAATTCCATTTACTCAATTAATTATATACTGGTGTTACTGTGCAGTTAAAGGTGGCACTTTTACAACTAGCATCCTGAGGGAAGATGTGTGCGAAAGAGGGGGCAAGCTCGTGCTCCGCCAGCGTGTCTCCTCACGGATGACACACCGCTTCAGAAAAGCTGTCAGCATGCTGACACACACACATACACACGCTCAATCTCACATTGTATCCTCAGCAGGTCTCACAAACCGAAGGCTGACGGCGACAGACAAGCGTTTCATTCCTCCTTTTTTTCAAGCCATTGTATGGCGGGCGCAAGCGTTTGGGCCACAGAGGGTTCAATACACAGGCGCCCGGTCTCATGTCTCCGGCCCAGCCCGGCCTTTTTTGTGAGCCAGTCATCGGGATTGAATTGAGCCTGGTCGTGGGTGCCAAGGAGGATTACGCCAGGAGGCTGGGGGTGAGGAGGTGGCTAGTGGCAGACCAGGCGGGCGACCTATGGGAAAGCCCAATGTCCTTTTTCCTGGGGTAGAGTGTGGGAAAAGTGGCTGAAAGCTGGCAAAACGCTCTGAGGCCAGAGTTGATGGGAGAATGCCAGGCCAATGTGGGGCATCTGGTGGTTATTCAACTTCCCGGGTCCAAGAAGAGGGTTCATGCTGTGCCTCAGCGTGCCCCAAAGTTACCCCCCCCTCCCCCCTCCATCCGCATGCTCTGTCACTGGCACTGGCTCAGCACAGCAGATGGCAGTTTAGTTAGCTACAGGTAACTAAGAAGAATATGAGAACAATGGCACTTTTGCTGGAATTGGATCAGCTGTTGATCGTTGCATAACATTCCATCAGAGGCCGGCAGTATTGAAGTACTTTTACTTTCCAAGTAATTTTGTTTTACTTTATCAGTGTTCTTCTTTGGAAAACTTTTTCTACTTAAAAAGTACTACATTACATTAATGTAATTAAGTATTGAAGGTAAGAAAACAACAACTTTTATTTATGAAATGTAGCGCAGTAAAAAGTATGACATTATATATTATGCTTTGGAATGTAGTGAAGTAAAAGTTTTCCAAAGAAAAACACTGATAAAGTATACTTAAAAATGTACTTGAGTAGAACGTAAAAATACTCCACTATTGTCCGCCTCTGCATTCCATAACTTAAAAACTTAAAGGTAATTATGCAAAACATCTTTATTGGAAAGGGCTTAAACAATGTTTTTCATGCTTGTTCAATGAACCATAAACAATTATTGCACATGCATCAGTGATCCAAAAAGTCACCCAAGTGAGTGATAGTTCACCCAAAATGTATCTCAAGCCATTCTAGTTCTAGGTGTATATGGCATTCTTCTTTCAGACAAATACTATCAGAGTTATATTAAAAATCAGTAGCGTACTGTTGGGTTTCAGTCAGGGCCTTCACTAAAGATTGTTGGGAAGGGGGCAATCAACATAAAAGGGCACGCGAGACAAAAAGACAATTTAACTAGTTATTGATACCACTGCACTGATGTGTCACAGTTTAGGTAACAAGTAACAACTCATTTTAGCACAAATACCGTACTCTTAAACAAAAACACGGACCAACAAGAATATCAAAAGAAACAATGTTAGCGGCTTGACATCAGGATACACACAAAGCTCGAACGCAGCACGTCATCTGCGGCGGCCATAGCTCATTTCACATAGATCGCTCACAACCTGCGGAAAGTTCAAACGGTTGATGACATCAGCGGGGGGTAGTGCCATCACATCGCTTACATTTCACTGTCTTCAGTAAATCCTGACAGTAGATTTTTAATGTCAAAAGAGAGATTGCACATACGCAAGCTGTTAACAAATCTGGCTCTAACAATTAAAGGCAATTGACAAGATGAGACACCGATAATTAAAGTACAGTTACAATAACTTAGGACACTGAAGAGACCTTTCTACTGACTTTGAAAAACAGTAGGAGAAAGATACGATCATTTGTGTCAACATGCCTTTGACCTGCTACAGGGAGGAATGAAGACCGCAGATGTGACCAACACAATAAACTGCTATATCCATAATGTAAAATGCAGTGCTATACAGGGAGACAGGAAGGACAGCTGATCATCCTTCCAGGGCTAAAACATGTGTATCCCCCAGACGTGTTTAACCCGGGACAGATCAGCCGATGTCAAAGAACTAGCGGTGGCGAAAGCTGACTGTGTTGTCACCTCTCGTAGGCTGTGTCTTAGCCAAAAAGCTGTGCTTGAACACACCAAAAGGACTTGATATGTCTGTCAACTAGCATGTGTGTTCTCCGCCTGTGTGTAAGTAAATATCTGTCTGTATCAAAGGTATAGTCTATTTTCTTAATTCAAAAAGGGAAAACAAAACTAGGACTGCAGATATACAAACCATAAACAAAGCAGTGCTTGCTTACCATTTTGAATATCACGCTGATCACTTTTTCCATCTAAGTCGGCTCAATGAAAATATTTGTGCATTGGAATATATAGGTAAGATGAGGTAAAATTATAACAGCCTTCTGTTCTGTTTGCTCGCTTTCATCACTTTCAAATCTCGTGCACTGATTGGTTTGCTAAGCAGGACAGCCAGTCAGAATTCCCTTTCTCAACGACGACCGACACCGAACATGCTGAATTGGCCCCAAAACAAAACAAAACAACAGACGGGTTCTGATGAGAGCCAACAGTCCGGAACACACAGAAAGAAAAAAGCCTGACTGAGATCCATCCGTCCGCCTGGTGTGTTCCAGCCTTGTGAGAATGTGTAGTATACTATTATATACCTGTATACTATTGTGAACATAATAGCAAGACTCCAAAAACAAACAAAACGATTCAAAAAGACATCTGTACAGAATATTCAAAACATTGTGTGCGCCACCACACAAGGACTGTTGGTTCTTTGTATAGAGGATACATATGGCACACCAGGACTGCATTTAGCCGCATTGCTGCAAGAAGACATAAACTATTAGGGACATTTGCATTGCATGTTCTTGAGGTCAGGACAGCTGTTTTTAGTTGGGTCACAAATTCCCCTCTAAATACTACCACCCTTTAGCCAGACCTCCAACATGCAAATCATCTTCATTTGGATTCCATGTCCATCCAAGTGTGGTCATCTAATCTTTAACATTATCTTCTAAAGCATTACATTGATATATGAGGATTAGTGTGAAGTTCCAAGTGGAGCTAATGGTGGATCAGAGTGGGGAGAGATGGGCTTTTATATAAACTGGTTCGGGATTAGTTATTTAGAAAAACAAGGGGAATCTCAATTTAAAATACTAACAAAACAAAACAAAAAACAACACACACGCACACACACACACACACACACACACGCACGCACGCACGCACACACACACACACACACACAAAACACACACACACACACACACACACAAAACACATTATTATCACAAATAATTACAAAGAAGTGGCAAGTAATATTGAATTAAACATGAGGTTTTTTTGGTAGAACATACTCCAAAAATATGTTTAATGGAAAACTGGTAAAAAATTACAATTTAAACATGTCAAAAATGAGCAAATATTAATACTGTATGTGATTGCATAATTATTTTGATTAAATATCTTTATTAAATTAAAAGCCCATTTAATGCCTTGCTTATTCAAACACTTTGTTTTGTGTTTAACACCATTCAATAAGCAAATTTTATTTCTATAACTTTAAAAAAACATACACTCACCTAAAGGATTATTAGGGACACCATACTAATACTGTGTTTGACCCCCTTTCGCCTTCAGAACTGCCTTAATTCTACGTGGCATTGATTCAACAAGGTGCTGAAAGCATTCTTTAGAAATGTTGGCCCATATTGATAGGATAGCATCTTGCAGTTAAAGGGGGGGTGAAATGCTGTTTCATGCATACTGAGCTTTTTACACCTTTAAAGACTTGGATTCCCATCCTAAACATAGACAAAGTTTCAAAAACTAATGTTGGACGTTTGATGGAGTATTTCTGTGTTAAAAATACTCCTTCCGGTTTCTCACAAGTTTCGGCGAGTTTTTTTCGAGTATGGCTCTAATTGACGTTAAATAGAGCGGAAGGTCCTTGTATGGGCTGTACGGGCTCTTCTCCCGGAAGGGTGCGCGCGCGCGTAACTAGAGGGAGAGAGAGGAAATGCACGCTGTAAACAGTCTCTCAGGTGCAAATCCAGTCGTCTGTGAACACTTATGTCGCGCCCCGGGAAGGCAGCGCTGCATTTGAACCGATTTGAACGCAGAAATGACGGGAAGCTTCAAGGCATCGCTTCAGTCGCGTCGCAAAGTGGATTTCCACGGTCACTGCTGTCACAGGACTTCACCAAATCATACCAAAGAAGTGTGTTTTTGACAGAGCGGTCCTGCTTTGGAAGATGCCGGTGAGTAAATCAACTTCAAATGTCTCTGCTATTGGCTACCGTCGCATGAGTAAACATCAGTAAACGATACGATCGCGTGCTTCGTCATTCAAATGCACTAACGGTTACTCCATTGTTGTTCTGTATAACGTTACACTAGTCTGACGTGCAAAACCGTTCTGCTTGCTACTTCTAAGGTCTAGTCGTATACAATAGTCCATAAACCGAATCATGTCCTCATACACTGCGAGTAAAGACACAGAAATGTGGAGAGGCCATTAAATACAGTAACTTACATACCACAGAGACGGACGTCCTGATGTTGCCGTTTCTCCTGTTCAGTTTATTTCAGCCTCAGATTTGATTGTGGATCATTATCTGTATTAGCTGAGATAGATGGGTTTCTCCACGCTTGAGGACGTCACCGATTTGTGCGCTTGTGATTCTTTAGCTCCGCCCACACGATACGCCTCCAGGCGCTCGTTTTTTTCCGGAAAGACTCGGTACAGCCCATATTTCTTTTATAAATATGATAAAACTAAAGACTTTTCGGAGATATGAAGGATGCAATACTACTCTATAGGTACTCAAGATTGACATGAGATTGACTGAAACTGAGTGTTTCACCCCCCCTTTAATGGAGATTTGTGGGATGCACATCCAGGGCATGAAGCTCCTGTTCCACCACATCTCAAAGATGCTCTATTGGGTTGAGATCTGGTGACTGTGGCGGCCAGTTTAGTACAGTGAACTCATTGTCATGTTCAAGAAACCAATTTGAAATGATTCGAGCTTTGTGACATGGTGCATTATCCTGCTGGAAGTAGCCATCAGAGGATGGGTACATGGTGGTCATAAAGGGATGGACATGGTCAGAAACAATGCTCAGGTAGGCCGTAGCATTTAAATGATGCCCAATTGGCACTAAGGGGCCTACAGAGTGCCAAGAAAACATCCCCCACACCATTACACCACCACCACCAGCCTGCACAGTGGTAACAAGTAGGGATGCACGATATTGGATTTTTGCCGATATCCGATATGCCGATATTTTTCAGCTCATTTTGGCCGATGCCGATACCGATGCCGATATATGTTTATTTTTTCCCTTTGTTTGGAAACAACACCATTTTGACCAAAAAATATTTTTTTTCATTCTGGTTTCAGATTTCTGAGGTATCCTTACTAAAAGGATTCTTGTTGAAGATAAATACATGTTAATAAAGTTATTTTTATGATAAGAGTATATTAAAAGCTCTGAAAATAACAATAATAAAGTCAGTAATTTTTCACCCCAGATGCAGCTGTAACCTAAATATTGTATTTTTGGATTTAACCTCTGTGCACATGAAGTTGGGGTGGCATGACATCCATTGATGCTGTCTTTTAATTCTACAATTATTGTAGAGCTCCTTGGATTATTTTTCATCATCCATTTGGTAAAATTTTATTACAGATTAATACACTGTATATAAAAGTATTTAATTTACAAGTGTCATGCTTGTGATTTATGACATCATTGCTGATTTGTTTATTCTGAACAAGAAGTAACTTCAATTTATTTGTGTAGTCTACTTTTCATTGTATTACTGTAACAACAGCGCCCCCACTACATGTATAAATATATAGCGGTCTAGCTGGAGGGCACTAGGACCTGGAGGAGCTTCTGCTGCTGTGGAGGCTGCCGCACGCGCTAGAGAGTGGGGAGACGCGATTGGGCTTGTTTTGGGCTAGTTTTGTTGTGAAAACGTGGCAAATCTGCTGCTGACGGTCACGTCCTTCTGTACGTGCATTCAGAAATTCAAGGCAGCATTTAAAAACAGTCAATATAAATCACTGTACATGCAATGCATTTTCTTGTTTTCACTTGAAGAATGACGGCAGTGCTGACATGGTCTTATCGCTGTAGCACTCCTTGCACACGTGAGTTATTGCAGGCGCATATCAACACGTTATCATATCGGCAAGGCATATCGGCATAATGTTTTCATATCGTCCGATGCCGATTTTTATATTTTAAGCGTTTATCGGCCGATTCCGATGTCGTGCCGATAATATCGTGCATCCTTAGTAACAAGGCATGATGGATCCATGTTCTCATTCTGTTTACGCCAAATTCTGACTCTACTATCTGAATGTCTCAACAGAAATCGAGACCCATCAGACCAGGCAACATTTTTCCAGTATTCAACTGTCCAATTTTGGTGAGCTTGTGCAAATCGTAACCTCCTTTTCCTATTTGTATTGGAGATGAGTGGTACCCGGTGGGGTCTTCTGCTGTTGTAGCCCATCAGCCTCAAGGTTGTGCGTGTTGTGGCTTCACAAATGCTTTGCTGCATACCTCAGTTGTAACGAGTAGTTATTTCAGTCAAAGTTGCTCTTCTAGCTTGAATCAGTCGGCCCATTCTCCTCTGACCTCTAGCGTCAACAAGGCATTTTCGCCCACAGGACTGCCTCATACTGGATGTTTTTCCCTTTTCACACCATTCTTTGTAAACCCTAGAAATGGTTGTGCGTGAAAATCCCAGTAACTGAGCAGATTGTAAAATACTCAGACTGGCCTGTCTGGCACCAACACCATGCCACGCTCAAAATTGCTTAAATCACCTTTCTTTCCCCTTCTGACATTCATTTTGGAGTTAAGGAGATTGTCTGGATCAGGACCACACCCCTAAATGCATTGAAGCAACTGTCATGTGATTGGTTGATTATATAATTGCATTAATGAGAAATTTAACAGGTGTTCCTAATAATCCTTTAGGTGAGTGTTATGAATGTCACTTTTCATATTGTAAGTTCAGTGCATTATGACCTATTCCTACTCAGTTAAGTTTGAGTCCATTCTATTTTAGCTTGCCTGGTCAAATCAGAATTGGATCAAATAAACAAAGTGCACAGATTGAATGTCTAACTTTTGAAAAGTCTGGGAAAAAAAGGTGGCAGGTGGCACTGGCCCATAAAATAAACAGAGGTAAATGTAGTCTTTCGAAGTTTTTCCCACGGTTGTGAGTGGTGTTGAAGTTACCAGTGAGAACTCTAGGTCCAGTGACTGACGTTGGACTGCTGTGACTGTGTTCAAACATTACACAGAGAACTGATTCTTATTGTGCCAATTCAGCAGCCTTTGAAATGCCACACTGCCAAACAGGAAGGTGGATGCTATCCAGAAAGCTTCACTGTCACGGCTGTCCTCTCTAAAATTGACAAGACTCATGCACCTCTGTTCGTTCAGAGCTGAGCCTATAGGCGCTGAAAACCATAAGCGCATTGAAATGTCTGAAAGCTGTCTGAGATAGTAGAACAGCGTTTTTGTGTGAGTGCTGCCACTTGCACTTGTTCTAGTTTGTCAGCGAGTGAGCAGGATCAGTTGCCCCCTTTCAACCTCTGCCGTCCCAAACACTTACTGGGAGAATCATTAGAATTCCCTCTACATGAACATCGGCTGATGATATCATTAGCTATAAATCTGTGTGTGTGTGTGTGTGTGTGTGTGTGTGTGTGTATAAGGCAAAGTTTACTGGGGGGTGTATGGCTGGTCTGTAGCAGATGTACAGTGTTTTTTTCTTCTTATTGAGTATTTCATCATCATTTCTATTTATAAACAGTATTTATATCTCATATATCATATACAGTCTTGGTTCAAATTAAATACTTTTTCTATTACTTTTATTCAAATTTTATTAATTATTTAAAGTTTAATGTTCATGTCAATACATTTTTTAACATCTCTGTTTGTCTTTTGGTGTGTGCCTGGATGAATTACTCTTGCAATGTCGATTTTTAATCTCAATCTGTCAGTCAGTCTGTTTAGGTGATTAATATGCAGCCCATTCTCACTCCCAAGGCATTAAAATCTGAAGCATGTTTAAGTGCCTTCTGCGTCAATGAAGACGTTAAAGGTACCACTGGTGGCACTATATCGTCACGCTGGGTACTCCGTTGATTTAAATGAGAAACATTTGTCGCCATACGCATTGGGCATGGGAATGTTTTCGTCATGGTGAAATTATATATTGGGTTATGACATGTTGTGATTCTCAATTTAATGAGCCAGCATACTTTTATTTAATTTTTTTATTTATTTGTGCTATTTAGAAACGTTTCAACGTGATGTAACCTAACCCCATCCCATCCCTAAACCTACCCATTTGTGTATTATATCCGGCGAAGATCATGCACACATTCTAATTTAAAAAAATTGCCACCTGAGGAAATGGTTGTGTCAGATTTCATAGTGAAATGTCATTGGCTCTCATGTGTCTCGTGACGGACTGTGTCATGCTAAAGGGTCATGTGTATCATTTGAATGAGATATGAATGAGTGCGTTCACGGAGCGGCGGGATCATCATTTAAGCGATTAAAACAAAAAGATCGACTCTGTTCTTTACATGAAGACACTGTATGACTTCAGAAGACTTGGAATGCAACATGAGTTAAAATCTTTATACTGTTTTTGGTCAGTTTTTGCAATAAATACCAGTGACTGTGCTATTATTTGACTTTTATGTGTTTTATATTGTTTAGAAGTGGGTAGGTTTAGGGTAGGAGTTATAATAATAATAATAATAATAATAATAATATATTTTATTTGTAAAGCCCTTTTCATAGTTAAAAACAATCCCAAAGTGCTACAAGTTGAGATTAAGTTTAGATTTTGGAGTTAAGTTGTTGCTCCAAAATATAAATGTAGCCTATAAATATTCGTAAAATAATGTCTGCTTTTACAAATGCAGAGAATTACAAGCGTCTTGATCTGACACATTGGGCAAACTGAAATCAATGGAGTACGCCGTGCATTGATATAGTGAATGAATGAATGAATGAATGAATGAATGAATCAATGAATCAATGAATCAATGAATCAATGAATCAATGAATCAATGAATGAATGAATCAATCAATCAATCAATCAATCAATCAATCAATCAATCAATCAATCAATCAATCAATCAATCAATCAATCAATCAATAAAAAAATCAACCAATGAATCAATCAATCAATGAATCAATCAATCAATGAATCAATCAATCAATCAATCAATCAATCAATCAATCAATCAATCAATCAATCAATCAATCAATCAATCAATCAATCAATCAATCAATCAGTCAGTCAATCAATCAATCAATCAATCAATCAATCAATCAATCAATCAATCAATCAAACCACAAACCTGATGTTAAAAGATTAAAATGTTTTAATAAATAAATAAATAAATAAATAAATAAATAAATAAATAAATAAATAAATAAATAAATAAATAAATAAATAAATAAATAAATAAATGTATCCTCTTAAAAAAGACAATATTTTTTTAAAAGTATTTAAGACACTTCACTGTGTGCAACAGAAAAGGATAAAGAAACACAGCTCTATTCCTCAGGCCCAGTTCATGTCCCCACCAAGAACACTGAGTAGGAGGGTGGGAGAGAAGAGAGGAGGAGGGAAGGAGGGAAGGAGGGAAGGAGGGAAGGAGGGAAGGAGGGAAGGAGTGTGGGGGGGGGATTACTGGCGTGAAAACGTTCTTCGGAAGTCATAGTTCCAGGCGACGCGCTTTTGGCAGCCCCCTCCATTTCCTGTGTGCGGCCGACGTGGGGCAGGGCGGTCGCCGGGAGAGTGCCAGAGGAGAAAGCGAAGGAGAGAGAGAGAGAGAAAAAGAGGGAGGGAGGAGAGGGGGAGAGTTCAGCAGAGAGCAGCACTTTCCCACAGTCTGGGGATTTGACACATGGCTCTCACACATTCCACAGCCTGTGGCCGGTGGGGCCTGAGCCAGTACTGAGCGTCAGAAGCACAGCCTGGCGGAGGAGAGGAGAAGAGAGAGGGAAAGGGGGGTGGCAAGGGTACATGTGTGTATGTGTGTATATTTATGTGTGTGTGTGTGTTTGGAGGGGTGGTGTTCCGCCCTTGGCACTCGCACCGGTGTGGAGATATGAAGGGAGGGGTGTGTGCGTAACCCACGTTGTGCTCTTAACCCTCTCTCGTCCGGGCTGAGCGTACAAGTGTGTGCAGGCGTGTCTGTGCGTATTTTTAGACCTGTTGAAATGGATCGAGCCTGTCTGGTGTGTAGGAGGGAAACTATAGCTGTCTTGTTTATTTGTACTGAGAGGAAGTGCGTTTAATTTCTTTCTAATGACGCTCAAAAAAATGTCATGTTTTCAGCCATTGCACTGAGTAAATGAACATGTGATGGCCCAAAAATAAAGACTGTAAGTGGCTAAAAGTTTATATACGCAGTTATAATCAGACTTGCATACAATCTTTATCTGTCAGTTCATATGAAAGAAAACTATTGATATTGTTCAATACATGTCACATCTCTGACTTTCGGAGCAATGGGACAATACGAGACCAATTGTCGTACAGTTATTGTTTATAGGCTGGGAGAACATAAGATATGTCAATCACATTATCAGTCCATTATTAGTCCAACTTCACAAAAACAATACTAGTACAATTTCAGTCAAACTAGAGCATCAGAAAAGGGTAAACTGCACTTGCATGTAAATACACTTAGAAATATCAGGTTATTTAAACTTTATTTTAAGGTTTCACTGTTATAGTGTAATTATATATGTGAGGACTGGGTAATATTAGAAATTGGTTTAGGGTTAGTTGCAGTTAAATTATGTTTAATTTACTGTTATCACTATGGTAAGTACATGTAACGTAACAAGGACACTGTAAAATAAACTGTTACAATTATACATTTAACATACGGAGTAATAATAATGGTAACACTTTATTTTAAGGTTCAGTTATTAACTATTAACTAATTGCTTATTAGCATGCATATTACTCGGATATTGGCTGTTTATTAGAATTTATAAAGAACATATGCTTTATTCTGCATGATCTTATTCTACATCCCTTAATCCTACTCTTAATCCTAAACTTAAATGCTACAAAAACTACCTTACTAACTATTAATAAGCAGTAAATTAGGAGTTTATTGAAGCAAAAGTCATAGTTAATAGTGAATATGTGTTCCCCATACTAAAGGGTTTACCATAATAATTAACTACATGTACTTGCATGCAATCATGCATAATTTATAGTTATTACTACAGTAACATGTTAAGTGTAACAAGGACACTATAAACGTTTTCTCTAAAGGACTAATCATATCTAAATGTAAAAAAATCAAAGCAAAAACTGAAATATTAAACACCACCGCAGCTCAAAAGTTTGGGGTCAGTAATATTAATGAATTAATTTTTATAAAATAATCTGAAGTGCACAATTATAATGTTACAAATATTTCTATTTCAAATAGAACTAAACTTAAACTTACTCAAAAATAATGACAGTGTCGTGTTGCGTCTGACGTCATGAAATGACGTATGACTGTCGTTACCAATCAAAATGCGTGTCCATTTTAATGCAATGTCTGGACTTTTTACCACCACTTGTCATATTTCCATTAAGCAAAAATATATATTTTTTAATTTACAACTACACCCACCCCATCCCTAAACCTTTTATGAGCACGTGTTCCCTGGGATCGAACTCACGATCGCATGATCACATGGTGTTGTTGTATAGTGCAATGCTTTACCAACTGAGCTATGCAAAACCTGAAATAGTAAGCAGATAAAAGGGAAAAATGCTTTAAAATGAAAGTGTCCTGCTGTCAATAGGAGCACAACTTTAGAAAACGCTCCTGTGCCTCGTACTTAATTCATTTAAATATTGTTAATAGGGGTGCAACTTTAGTAAACGCTCCTCTGGGTCGTATTTCAAGGAAGTAACAAACGACCTATATAGGCGTATTTGTTGGAGGACATGTTGGTTGTTTTTGATTTCCGAAGGATGATGTGACACTGAAGATTTTTAATAATAACCTTTAAAAAATCTTACCCAAAACCTTTGAACGGTAACATACTCATAACATGAATATTGAGAGTTGTACCATTTCATTTCTATCCAGACAAAAATATTCATATCTGACAAAAATGAGTCACACAACGCCCACTTTTGACAATTGATCAGTGAGTACAACATCCTGTGCCGTTTCCCCCTCTCCATCTGTTAGACTCATCTGGGATAAACATCAAGGAGGTCTTCACATCACTGTGACTGTGAAAGTCCATGAAACAGGTGGCTGTCTGGCACTATCATTAAGAACACTTGCTCATTTTTGACAGAATTTTCAATAAATCTAAACAAGTGATGCGCTTTAGCCGTGTGTGTGCGGTGGAGCGGGGTTGCTGATCTTGTCATGCCGCTGTTGTGCTTTTTCGGCTTCTCCCGAGCAATCGTCGTACATTGCCTCTTCCCTCCTCCTCTCTGTGACCAGGCTTTGAAGTGGCGGCCAAGGCCACGTGGCCCTGCCTCTTCCTCTCCCCTGTGCCTCCTAAATAAACGTTCTGCATGGTGTGATTTTAAAGGAACGAGGAGGTCACCCTCTTGGCAATTAGAATCTCAGCACGGAAAAGAAGGGCTTGGGAAACCAAAAACTGCCTTCGTAGACGACAGACCACCCATTAGCTTTGATTTAAAACACGGGTTAGGAGACGACAAGAGGAGGAAAAAGAGAAACTGGAAAGAGACACCCGAGCAGGAAGGGAGGAAAAAGTCGGGCGGGTGGCAGGGTGGGGCGTCTTGATGAAAGGGGGCCAAATCATTTCTTACTTGAGTGCCCATCTGCAATGGGACTCGACTGAATCACAAATTGGCAATTAAGCGAGGCTCCTGAACCTCCCCCCCTCCCCCCGGTCAGGGTCAAGATGAAAACATCTCCAGATGACCGGGAAAGCCTGGCCCTGGGAGAAAAACGGGCTGGGAATCAGCTTGGTGCTAATTCCGTGTGCCCCAAAATGGCAACAAAGGCAGGAAACAGAGGAAGGGGCTGTAGCCCTCTCTTACCTCTGACACAGTAACTTCTGAGATAATTAGGAGCCGCTTTTGGAGTCAGAACTCCTGTCATCACACTCCACTCCTTTCCATTGCGACTTTGATTTCTGCCTCGTTTAGGATCAAAGAGCACGAGTTAGGGACACAAACCTTCACCGTCACAGTACTATTACAGTAAAATGAGCATGAATTTATAAGCTATAAGAGGTGGATTACCTTGTGCCAGTCACAAGAAGTACTAGTTCTCCCTGGTTTTCTTCTCCTTTTTTCTTTCTCCCAGGATGGCTACGAGATGTTGAAGGTCTTTGATCTATGGCTGAGATGTTTTGCTCGCCGGGGCGGGCGCCAGGCGGTGCACCCCCTTTGCACACTTACACCCTCATCAACCCCATCCGTTGTGTTCTCCCGGTGTGTGTGAACATGTTGGATTAGTGGCCCCTTGAGTTCTGCTAATGAAGGTTCCCGTTTGATCTGCAGGGCCCCAATTACCCTGCACAGGATCACCCATTAGAGCAGACCTTCCACTGACCCCACGTTTCTCAAACCAAGCCTTACTGTGACGGTTGGCGTGGAGTCCGCAATTTTTGGTCTAATTTATTGTTGTTTTTTTGTTAGTTAATTAAATCATTGAACTATTTGTACCTAACATGCTGTTTTTGTTTTAAAGGGTAGTTCACTCAAAAATTTAAATTCTGTCATAATGTCGTTCCAAACCCTTTTTGCTTCTGTGGAAGATTAAAGCAGATATTTTAATGAATGTTTCAGCTGTGTTTTCCATAGCACTATGGAAAGAATTGTTATAAGCTCAAAAAGGACTGTAAGTAGCATACAATTTCATCCATACAAATACATTTTTAAAGGGACAGTTCACCCAAAAGCAAAAATTCTGTTTATTTTATCAACTACATGCCATTCTAAACCTTATAATGTTCTTTCTTCTTTGTCCATTCAGTGTAAGTCAGTGAGGTCCAGTATTGTTTTTTACCGAAAAACAAAAACAAAAAAACAAAACAAATGAATTTGGAATAACATGAGGGTGAGTAAATGTCAGAATTGTCCTTTTTGAGTATAAGCTATACCCTTAAAGGCCCACTGAAGTGCCTTGAAACACACATTATTATTATTCAATGTGTTGGTGTAAAAAGAGGAAAACAGAACATGACATATTAGAAAGCTCCTCCAAATTATTATTATTATTATTATTATTTAAATAGCCTAAATCGTTAAGGGTTACAGTTTATATTAAAGGGATACTCCACCGCTTTTTCATATTAAACTATGTTTTTCCCTTAATTAAGATGAGTTGAAATAGTACTTTCGAGAGTACTTTGACTCGGCGCAGTAAAAAGTCACACCTGAAAAATCCTCTCCTCCTTTTGACGGAAATGAGAGGGTGAGGGGGAGATTTGAGGGAGGATTTTTCAGGCGTGACTTTTTACTGCGAGTCGAAGTACACTTGGAAGTGCTATTCCGCTATACATTATAGTTTCCTTTTTAATTCACTTAGAAAAGTGCCACATTTTATTTTGTGTCACCATACTTGATTGTTCAACTATTCATATAACTATATTTAAATAGGGCAAACGTGGAGGTGTTTGGTTGCTTCTAACTTGATCTCTGTTTGGTACCTAATGAATGAACTGGGCCTAGTGGACTAAACTAAATGCTATCAAAAGGTCACAGCGCGTCAGAGAGATTAAGTACATGCATTGAGATGAGAGAGGTATGTATCAACTAGTTAGGGGAATAACATTTAATATAAAAAAGCGGTGGAGTATCCCTTTAAGGTGTCATTGTTACAGTGTAATTATATATTTAACTACTGAGTAATATTGATTAACTACATGTACTTACTATAGAGTTATCATAGGATTAGGGTTTGGTTGATGGTTAGTTGTATGCAAGAAAATGTAGCATATGTAACAAGGACAATGTAAAATAAGGTGTTACCGCATAAGGTGTTACTCAGCCAGAGCCTTTAAACTGAGTCAGTAAAGTTGCAGTTTCCTCCTAATCTCCTCAATATCACTTTAAATGTAGCATTCTGTGCAGAATTCAAACACGTTCGATCAGAGGTGGACAGTAACTAAGTACATTTACTTGAGTACTGTACTTAAGTACACTTTTTCAGTATCTGTACTTTACTTGAGTATTGTTTTTCTGGAAACTTATGACTTTTACTTCACCACATTTGAAAGACAAATATCGTACATTTTACTCCACTACATTTCTATCAAGGTCGAAACTAATTTCTGTAGCAGCTCTGAAAGTCGGTGGATGATTTTCTGCTTCTTTAAAAGGTTTTGTTGTTGTGGTTGCAGACAGTCTATCAGGAATCACTCTTATAGGGTAATATATATTTTCCCCACTTCTTTTGAACACTGATCAGTTCATTGCAAAATGGAAAAAGATGGTTCTTAGGCACAAGTGTGAGCACCCATAGCCATATTTTGAATGTATGTTTCAGTGAAAAAAAAAAATTCAATATTAGTTTAGTTGGCATACACTTGGTGCATGTCTTATAAAATATTAAAAATATAAATATCTGGGAGAAAGAGAAGAGTAAAGTTGGGAGAATATCACAAGTTTATCAGTGTATTGGATCCGTGCATTCGGCCTTAAAGTGACAGCAGCTTTGTAAAGAGCTTTGTATCTTTATATACAAGTATTTAAAATAGTTTAAGTTAGTCGTATGCTAGTATGTCGGATGGAGCATCACTGACTGGCTTAAACTATGATGACAGTGTGCATTTATACAACAATAATAAAATAATGCATTGGCAAAAAAAAAAAAAAAAAAACGGAATTTACTTTTGATACTTAAGTACTTTTGAAAACAAATGTACTGTACTTTTACTTGAGTAAAAATCTGTGTTTACAACTTTAGGATGTGTTTATAATGTAGGGGGCGGGGCGCTGTAGATGCTTGAGCATTTGATTAGACAGAAAATCTGATAAAAAGCTAAAGGGCAGAGTAATGTCATCAAAATCATTGATCCACATTGGCGGAAGTGAAAGACTGTAAGTTTCAAAAATACGAATTTTGTCATTGTATTGGAGCACACTAGCTTATAGATAACAATAAGGCAACAATATTCATACTAAATGCCAAAAAACTTGATTTCATGGGGACTTTAATGTCTATACAAGCATACAGATGCCTTAAAGATCTTGCTATGTGGGCAGCTGTCTTCCAAGGGGAAAAAAAATGGTCTATTTTATTTTCACCACTCTGACCCCTGTCCAAACCTATGTAAATATTTGGTTAAAGGGAAGGAAATCTATTCTGACATGCCGGCAAGAATCAAGCGTGTGAATGCTCAAATTGTGTGTGCTCTGAATAAGCGTTCACATTCAATAATACGTAACTCCTTGTATGTGTGCCTGTCAGTATGTGTGTTGGTCTTTATTTTGGCCAGTGTGTATCTTCGCAAGTAGGCGTGTGTGTGGGTGTGCAGTGTTTGCCATAAGGAGAAGTACCTGGGAGAATAGCTTCTCAAACTCCCTTTGTATGAGTGCGCTCCTTGTCTGTGTGAAAAAGAGAGGGAGGAAGATAGAACGTAGCTCTGGGATAAGAGTATCTCTCTTGACCTCTGCCTCGTAATTCTGTTTTGGAGGAGTATTTAGACATTCACAAAGAGACACCAGGGAAACGTTCACCAACACGCACATTTTATGGCTGCTTCTCAAACGGATGCCTAAAAACATACTCAAACTGCATAAATATGAATTACATAAATCAAACAAAATGGCTTTGTAAAACGTAGTAGTAACTGTGTTGCTCGTGTTTTGAGGAGGATGGTGAGGCAGCGTAACACAACACATAGCTTGATAGGAAGGGTGAAAATATATGAGTTGTGAGATTGTGGATGAGAAGACATGGAAGAATACGAAAGGCAGATGGATTGATTTCTTCCCCTGTCAAGTTTACACATCATACTATAACAGTGAATCCTTGAATATAGTTCTCTTCTAAAACCTGGTGAGCTGCTTCACTGATGGCTGTCTACAAAAGCACCTTAACCATTATAGAACCTCATAACTGTCCAACACTCTACTTATTTTTCAGTAGTT
The DNA here is from genome assembly GCF_024679245.1 of Pseudorasbora parva. NCBI lineage: Eukaryota > Metazoa > Chordata > Actinopteri > Cypriniformes > Gobionidae > Pseudorasbora > Pseudorasbora parva. Next base: position 33,299,013 of record NC_090183.1, on the reverse strand, counting down.
TGACATTAGCCTGTTGCTAAGCTAATGCATACAATTTTTGTTTCACTTATACTGAATGAAATGCGTGTAATTATATACACTTAATTATTTATAACAGTTTTCCTCAACGTACACCTCAATGAATTTGTAGGCCTATAGAAATGTCTCTAAGGATGCTTTCACACCTGCCTCATGTAGTTCGGTTGAATCATATTACAGTTCGTTTCTCTCTTTGGTGCGGTTTGTTTGGTCAGGTTTGGTCAGCAGCAATCGCACTCGGTGTGCACCAAAAGTGGATCAAACAAGTGTACCGAGACCTCCTTGAAGAGGTGGTACGCTTTCAAACGAACTCTGGAGCGGTTTGTTTGTGGTGAGAACGGGATCCGACCTTGAACAGAAAAGTACTGATAATTTTTGGACTAAACAAGCTGCTGTAGTCAGCTGCACTGACATTATGTGCATGACATTACCTGATAGATCGTTGGTAATATTTTCGGAAGATGAGCATTTCAGAGTTAAGAATAATTAATGCATGCCTCCTCTTGAAATGACGAGTGATGCGCGCTAGCCATTTGCAGTGCATTAGAACGTTGTTTTGAAGTCGTATCCACTCTTCATGATAGAAATGCATTGTTTGCATACTGTGGTAAATACACACAATGTAGTATATTATGGCCAGGGACAAAACCAGCCCATGCAGTCGTCTCTCCATAGTGTTGTGTAGTTTGCTGGCTTTTCCTCTTCTGTTGGAATTTTTTCCACACGTAAATACTGACCAATCGAAAAGTCATGCAAGTCACACAATGAGTGAAGTAGATGTTGTCATGTGCCTGCATTTTGGTTTGTTTCAACTCGTTCGGACCAAAGCAATCAGTGTGGTGTGAAAAGGAACCAAAAAAGCTGAACAAGTCAACAATTGTTCGTCCTTGGTTCGGACCAAATGAACCGAACTAGACTTGTGATAGCACCCTAAGACAAGAACCAAACCATCCTTGAGGTGAATAACAACAATGCCGTCTTTAATTTGGAGCAACACACATTTTGAAATTAGACAGACAAAACAAAACTTAACATCTTTAATGAGTGAATGAACCACCGTATATGCAATTACTACATTTAATTTATCTCATTAATGACTGAAAGTTGCTTATTCTAAATATAGAACCAAAACATTTTAAGTTTATTGCAAATTTATCAGATTATAGAAATGTATAAACAGTTGTTAAATGAAGACTCAAAAATAGCATTTTTTTGCCGCATTTCTCTGATTGGATGGATATTTCACTGGAGGATCATGGGTATTGTTAGCCTGACAAGCCAGACCCACATCAAGATGTTTGGTCTGGAAACTCACCATAGACAGGGCTCAATCCGAGGGGCGGGATAAACGGTTGTCTTTCAAACTCCCTCTGCACGCGATACGATAGCGCTACACCAACCAGAGCAACAAAGGTGAAACAGAGCTTGTTGATGGATTAAACATTCACCGTATCCTGTCGGCTAAACTCAGAACACATCTTCCCTTTTTAAGAATGACTTCAGTGCCGTTCTTTGTTCTTTTCTCAGAGAAAAGCTTAACTCCAAGTCTTCCAGAGTCGCGGTCAAAGCTGATTCGAAAGACCGCCGTTCGCCAGTTTCTGTGTTTACTAGAAGCACGCAAACGCAACTCGGCCGTCGTCATTATGGCCCCGCCCACCGACTTTATACACGATGTGATTGGCCCGGCAAGAGTTAGGGGAATACAGCTCCGAAGGGTATTGAGAGTTGCTAGACGACACTTGCGGGCAGATTAAATTTGCTGCCGCTAGGGTGTGTCTAGATTTCTTCACAACGTACTGTGGGTTAAAATGGTTTTCATAAAATCTACTTTAAATATTGATAGTTTCAACATGCATTTATTATTAATGAACAATCTTGGAGCTCCAGATGTTTTTTAAAGGTTAAGTTATTGTTAAAAATCACTACGCCTATGGAAAAATTGAAAGGGTTGGTTGATTATGATTTCACTTTTTAAACTTTAGTTAGTTTGCAATGCAGCTGCTTGAGCATAAACAACATCTGCAAAGTTATGACGAAGTTAAAGATGTTTTCTTTTTAAGAAATAGCTTTTTAGGGACTACAACAAGCTTATCATGGGTATAGTAATATCCCTAACCCTAAAATTTAAATAAACCCTGCCCCCGGGAGCACACAACAAAGACCATGTTGTAAAGAGGAAGCGTGAGTAGTGTTGTTGCCATGCCGTCAAAACGCTAAACCATATTACCCAAATATTGCTCTCTGTGCTGCAGAGGACAGCAGTTCCCACTTTAAAACAGAAGCTGTTTTTTTGGGCAACAACCTGTAAGCATGTTTTATTCTTTGTTGATGTAAACAGTTTCTATTATTATTTTTATGCTGTAACAAGGATGTTGGCAAACAAAGGCAAACGCTGTTTGGCTCCGCTAGCCTAATTGCGAATTTAAATGTATCTGACAAACACTTTTTACAAACTTTGTTTTAATCCCACTTGCAAACTTTGAATGTTGGTGTTTGTTGGCGTTTAAGTGATCAGTGTAAATGCAGGCAAGATAAACATGGTTCTGTTTTTGATATGGCTACTGTAATGAATCTATGATTAGTCTTCATAATGATCTCATCCTTCCGGCGACAGATATTTGGCTACACTCGTTGTATAAAGACAAAACTATACAGTTAGTAGCGATCACCAGAGGCGGACTGGGTACACAACTTTATTTCTTGAGTAAAAGTACAAATTTTACTCAAGTACAAGTCCTACAGTCAGATGTCTACTTATGTAAAAGTACTGACATTCTTGTTTTTAAAAGTACTTGAGTATCAAGAGTACAAGAGTACATTTTCTAAACATTACATTACTACTGCCACAGTGCTTGATTTATGTGCAGAAAAATATGTAGAAAAATATTAACGTTAATACCTTGGAGAAAGTAAAAGGAATTGAAAGTAAAATCAAGTCATTTTGCATGTTGCTTTATTTAACGTTTCTCACTTGCCCACAAGGCAATAGCACAATGGCAATGCTCTGACAAATCTCTGCTAGAGTTTTAATGGATGTTTTGCAGCCACATTTGAACCTAGCTGTGTTAAACACACCGCATACTCAAGAACATCACAGGTTTGGAACATTCCCAGGATGGATCTTCTGCGTCTTCATCCATGGTTTTGTCCATGGTTTCATCTCTAATCTAAATCCGACAATTGAGTTGACTTTGGCGGAAAGCTGAAGCTGATCGCTGATAGGCCGTCCCAATCAGTGGTACCTGCACAATCCAATCACGTTTGAGATGTGAACAACAAATTGAGGGTTTCCAAGATTTTTGTTTTCCTTTTTGTTTGTTTTTTGAAGTAGTTACGTGTACTTACGGTTATGGATAGAAATGTAGTGGAGTAAAGAGTATAATATTTGCCTCTCAAATGTACTTGAGTAAAGTCATAGGTACTCCCCAAAAATAATACTTGAGTAAAGTACAGATCCCTCAAAATTTTACTTAACTACTGTACTCAAGTAAATCTACTCCGTTACTGTCCGGATCTGGTGATCACTATATCAATCAACTTTATTTATATAGCGCTTTTACAATCACGATTGTGTCAAAGCAGCTTCACAGTGTCAAACAGGATAATATTGCGACAAAATTAGATTTGGCTGTACAGTCGTACTGGAGAAAACAGTGATGTTATCAGCTTATTTTAATTTATCATATAGCGACAATGTTGGCAGATCAGTATTTAAGTTTATAGAATTAAATAAGACCTAATTCATATATTTTATTTGTATAATAAGTTGAATAACTTTAATCATATTTTTAGTGTCCCCAACTGAGCAAGCCAAGCCAAAGGCGACAGTGGCAAGGAACCAAAACTCCATCAGGGCGTGATGGAGAAAAATAAACCTTGGGAGAAACCAGACTCAGCCGGGTGCCAGTTCTCCTCTGGCCTATTAACACACCGTGTAAGATTATTATTCTGGCAACCTTACAGGTCGGAAATCATATTAGATCGGGTTATTCAAAATTTTCAGGGTATCACGGAAGAGACAGATTTATTTAGGCTGGGGCGTCAATTACACAAGAGTATGAATACATGAAAGATCGGAATTATTGCGCCGAAGACGGGTTTTGAGCATGTCGTGCCAGTGAGGCAAATTCGGAGGAGACACCATTTGACACGGCTCAGCAGACACTCCAGGATGCGTTGGTCATGTCCAGGCAGGTCCACCATCCGATCCGGACAGGGCCCAGATCCGGGATAAACCTCGGGATAAACAGAGAGACTAACATTAGCGTAGATGTCACTCTTTTTATGATGTAACGAGTACATCAGGTGTTATGGGAAGTGTTCCCGGTTCCGGCTGACCTAGTTAATGCAGCCTTACAATCAGTCAATTTAATTGAATAATGAAAGTTAAAAATGTTCTATGTGTATGCCATAGTAAAGAGATGTGTTTTTAGTCTAGATTTAAACTGACAGAGTGTGTCTGCTTCCCGAACAATGCTAGGAAGACTATTCCACAATTTAGGAGCTAAATAGGAAAATGATCGACCGCCTGCAGTTGATTTAGATATTCTAGGTATGATCAACTGGCCAGAGTTTTGAGACCGCAATCGACGTGATGGGGTATAATGCGTTAAGAGCTCGCTTAAGTACCGGGGAGCTAAACTATTTAGTGCTTTGTAAGTAATAAGCAAGATTTTAAAATGTATGCGATGTTTAATAGGGAGCCAGTGCAGTGTTGACAGAACTGGACTAATATGATCATACTTCCTGGTTCTAGTAAGAACTCTAGCTGCTGCATTTTGGACTAGCTGGAGTTTGTTTATTAAGCGAGCAGGGCAACCACCCAGTAGAGCATTACAATAATCTAGCCTTGAGCTCATGAACGCATGTACTAACTGTTCAGCATTTTGCATTGAAAGCATGTGCCGTAATTTAGATATATTTTTAAGATGATAGAATGCGGTTTTACAGATGCTAGAAACGTGGCTTTCAAATGAGAGATTGGTATCAAAGAGCACACCCAGGTTCCTCACTGACGACGAGGGCTTGACAGAGCACTCATCAAGTGTTAGACAGTATTCTCGGTTACTACTTGTGGAGCTTTTCTGTCCAATAATTAAAAATTCAGTTTTATCTGAATTAAGTTGCAGAAAATTACTATTCATCCAATTTTTTATATCAGCTATGCATTCTGTTAATCTTGTGAATTGGTAGGTTTCATCAGGGCGTGAGGAAATATAGAGCTGAGTATCGTCAGCATAACAATGAAAACTAACGCCATGCTTCTTAATGATATCTCCCAGTGGTAGCAAATACAGGGTGAAAAGCAACGGTCCTAACACCGAGCCTTGCGGTACCCCATACTGAACTTGTGATCGGTGTGACATCTCCTCATTTACTGCTACAAACTGATAACGGTCAGATAAGTACGATTTAAACCATGCCAAAGCAGTTCCACTAACGCCAACATAATTTTCGATTCTATTCAGAAGAATATTGTGATCGATAGTATCAAATGCAGCGCTAAGATCGAGTAACACTAATAGAGAGATACAACCACGATCAGATGATAAGAGTAAATCATTTGTAACTCTAATTAGAGCAGTCTCAGTGCTATGATACGGTCTAAATCCTGACTGGAAATCCTCACATATACCATTTCTTTCTAAAAAAGAACATAATTGTGAAGACACGGCCTTTTCTAGTATTTTTGATAGAAACGGTAGATTCGAGATTGGCCTGTAATTGACTAATTCTTTAGGATCAAGTTGCGTTTTTTTAATAAGTGGTTTAATTATAGCCAACTTAAAAGTTTTCGGTACATATCCTAATGTCAAAGATGAATTAATGATATTAAGCAGAGGATCTATGACCTCTGGAAGTATCTCTTTTAATAGCCTAGTCGGTATAGGGTCAAGTCGGTATATACTATACCCAGTCTGTAATCTAATAATCCCTTCGAGAACTCTAGTATAATTTTTTAGAACAAATATATGAAAAAAGGCTAAGGGATTCATAAATTCTGCTGTACTAAAGCTTTAATAAGGCTGACACCGTATATCAAAAGCTAAAATTTGAGGCAAATACAAATAAAAAAACATACCATTCTGAAACGTCCTATAACAGCTATTCTTGCACAGCTTCTGCTCGATCCTCTTCACTAATATTCTCTGGGTCTGATTTAGGCTCAAACTGATAAGGCAATATTGACGTCATTGTTAATCACAATATACCTGAGCTAATGCAACTAACCATAATGGTAAGGGGGTAATGTTTCCAGACAATGTGCACTAGGTGGTCAGCAAATCACAACTCACAATCTGAGCCCTTTGTGCATTTCTAAGGGAAGGGCTTCATTGAACCGGGAAGCGATCTGGCCGTTTTTACAAGAAGGGAAAGCGGCATAGAATCAAGGTAAAATATGTGAAAAATTATGTTTTTTTTTTTTGTTTTTTTTGTTTTTTTAGAAACCCGATTCACTCCAAAAAAGTGAATAAAAAGGGATTGCAATCATTTACAAATCTCATAAACTTATATTTTATTCAGCATATCAAATGTTGCATATCAATGTTGAAAGTGAGACATTTTGAAATGTCATGGTAAATATTGGCTATGTTGTATTGTATGAGAGCTACACATTCCAAAAAAGTTAGGACAGATAGCAAAAACATTTGGCGCATCATAAAGAGGAAGATGCGACAAAGAAGACCTAAGACAGTTGAGCAACTATAAAACCTATATTAGACAAGAATGGGACAATTCCTAAACTTGAGCAACTTGTGTCCTCAGTCCCCAGACATTTGCAGACTGTTAAAAAAGAAGAGGGGATGCCACACAGTGGTAAACATGGCCTTGTCCCAACTTTTTTTAAATGTGTTGATGCCATAAAATATTTGTTTCCCCTTAAAATGATACATTTTCTCAGTTAAAACATTTGGAATGCAATCCGTGTTATATTTTGAATAAAATATTGAAATTTAAAACTTCCACATCAATGCATTCTGTTTTTATTCACAATAAAAGTTATTGAAAAAATCACAAAAAAAATATTTTATTCAGTGTCCCAGCTTTTTTTTGGAATCGGGTTTGTAAAAAAGAAGCAAGCCATGTTACAGTGCACCCCATAAACACAGTCAAGCCTTTCAAAAAAGCTGATCAACCATCTCTTTAACAATATCTGTGAAGAGTACAGCTGCCAAGTATGTAGGAGTTATAAGCAATAAAAAAAAATATCTTTATTTACTAAGGTTGGGGGGGGGGGGGGGCAAGAAGAAAAGGAAACCAATTTGAATAGATCAGGACAGGAAGTTTGTTGAGAGGTCCACGGATGGCAACAAACAGAACAACACAGTAACAGTCAAAAGAACCATTGAAAGATAAACAGTGAATGAAAAATGCTTGGACTTGCTAACCAAAATGACTCACACTGGGAAGGGGGGGAAATGGAGGGTGAGCGGACGGGAAATGAGAGATGACATACTCGTCCCTCTTCTCAAGGGCCCCTACAACAGCAAGCCAGTGTATGTGCGTGTGTGTCCTGGCCCTGGGGGGGGGGGGGGGGGGGGGGCTCTCTACGTGCCAGCGGGAGCCTGTTTGCCTCTGAAAGCATGCGCGGCACTCCCTGGAGAGGCCCCGGCAGTTTGTTGTGTGATCTTATCTGGCGCGTGCCTGGGCCGCCCTTTCCCACACTCTGCACGCTGCGCTGTCAAGCATGGAGTGGGGGGAGGAGGGGAAGAGGTAAAAAGGCCCCGGCCTGTCAACATTACATGGACTTGACAGCCGTGACATAAGCCCCACACCCAAAGCTTTTCAATCATTAGTACACTTTATATAACAGAATCTCTGTTGCGAGGCTCTTCTCCACTATCTGGCCTCCCCTGCTCTCCACAGGAGAAGCTCCCCTCCAGTCAGTCTGTCCTTTCCCTCTTTACAGAAAGCAGCTTTTCACCTCCTTGCGCTTTTCAATTTAATTCCATATCTTATAGGATTAGGTCCACCCTGGTGCTGCTGCCATCATAGGGGAGTATGGAAACAATTCTGACATATTTGAGAGATCAAACGGTCTAACTGAGGAGGGTTGGGGGGTTTATGGTATTGTGGGTTACCGATGTGCCACTGCAGAATAACCAGATTGCTATATTGAATAGAACAGAGATCCAAGAGAGAGTTATAATTTTATTGTCTAAAAGAAATTGTAATTTAATTGAATTTGACTGAATTTGATAAACAGGTGCATATTTATTTTGTTTAAACTGTATCTTAAATGTTAGAATTAAGGATTGAGTAATAGTGCTCTCCATTCAACGACACTGTAATGAGCCTGGAGTGAGGGTGGAGGAAGGTGAGTGTGGGAACATGACAGTTCCGAGGGCTGCAGCAAAGTGCAGGTGAATACACAGAGAGCTGAGGAGACTCTGGGTCAAGCTCTCTCCGCCCTTCAGTCTTCTCCAGGGGCTACGGAGGCCTCCGTTGCAAGGGAGGATCGATACTCTCCTCGGTCTCCTTGCACTGTCAAACACACTTACAGAATGAGAAATAAATTAGGGATAGAAAGAATGATGAGAAAGAAAGAAAGAAAGAAAGAAAGAAAGAAAGAAAGAAAGAAAGAAAGAAAGAAAGAAAGAAAGAAAGAAAGAAAGAAAGAAAGAAAGAAAGAAAGAAAGAAAGAAAGAAAGAAAGAAAGCAGGAAATGATGGAACAAATAATCAAAGAAACAAATGAACAAACTCCAAGCTAAGAAAAAGAAGATGCCTGGATATGCTCGTCACAGATGTTTCAGTCACTTACATTGGCAACTTGAAGACAATTTAACCACATCACACATACGCACACACACACACACACACACACACACACACACACACACACACACACACACACACACACACACACACACACACACACACACACACACACACACACACACACACACACACACACACACACACATATGCGCGTGTGCACACACACATGCGCACGCACGCACGCGCGCAAACACATGCACACATTCGCGCACACACACGCACACATAAACACGCATGCACACATAAATGCACACATAAATGCACACACACACACACACACACACACACACACACACACACACACACACACACACACACACACACACACACACACACACACACACACACACACACACACACACACACACACACACACACATATGCGCGTGTGCACACACACATGCGCACGCACGCACGCGCGCAAACACATGCACACATTCGCGCACACACACGCACACATAAACACGCATGCACACATAAATGCACACATAAATGCACACACACACACACACACACACACACACACACACACACACACACACACACACACACACACACACACACACACACACACACACACACACACACACACACACACACACACACACACACACACACACACACACACACACACACACACACACACACACACAAAGAGCCATGCTCCTGCTTGTCTGCGTGGGGGGCCCTGCAGGCTGTCTGGAGCCCAGTGCAGAACAGGATGCAGAGAATGGAGCTTGATTTGCTCATGGCTGATCTCTGCTCTGATCCGACTTGCTGCTGAAGAACACTTTTCTCCTTCTGTGCATCATTTCTTCTGCTCTCTCTGTCTATCTGTCTTGCTTTTAATTTCATTGTAGTCTCCACTTCTTTCCAGACATGAGCCAACCTGAACTCATCTGATCCCTCCAGGAACCCGCGAATGCATTGCACTCATGCGCGCGCACACGCACGCACGCACGCACGCACACACACACATTGTAAATACACAGACAGAGAACACAGATTCCTGACCACATTGTATTTGGAAAGAGCTGACATGTGACTGTGCTGAGAAACACTCTGTAAAAGACTTTTAAGCAAATCGCATGAACATCTGATCGGGATCAGATGCCAAACATCACTCCTCAATTATCTAAAAGCTAATGTCAAAGTTACAGTGAAGAGTATGAAAAAAGTACATGTTTATCAAATATGTTTGTCAGTCTCTTATGATCACCAAGACTGCATTGATAATAAATAAATAAATAAATAAATAAATAAATAAAAGAACAATGTGTTAGCATATAAGAACAATATATTAATATATTGTTCTTATATTTATAATAATATATAAATATATATTAATACACAGTACACACACATTAATCGCAATTAATCGCAATCAAAATAAAAGTTTGTGTTTACATTTTATATATAAACTTTTATTTTGAATGCGATTAATCTATTTGACAGCACTCATTTAAATAAGTAATTTATTCCTGTGATGGCAAAGATACAGTTTTTACCAGCATTACTCATTACTATGTTCGTATTAACAATGTTGAAAACGATACTTATCTTTTGGTAAATATAAAGTGTTTTATTATTATTATTATTATTATTATTATTATTATTATTATTATTATTATTATTATTATTATTATTATTATTATTATTTGAAATACATCTGTAACATTCAAAAATGCCTTTAGCATCACTTTTGATAAATGCGATTTGTCATTGCTGAATATATAATAAATAAAATGCTATCAAGTGTTATCAAAGGTTATGGCTTTGATTCCCAAGAAACAAACCTAAAGGGATATAATCTATAAATCTGAATGAAAGCATCTCCCAAACATAAAAGTTAAAATCATTGATCTTGATGGTTTCATTTTATGCTCTATCCTTTCACTCAAATCAGAAAGGAGAATCATGCCCTTTCTGTCACATCTTCTTACATCACGGCTGCCAATGGCTGTCCATAATCCCCTCGCTGGAACATTCATTAGAAACCATGCGGAGCTTTGTGCCCTGGGGGCCAACCATGACTTTCCCAGGACAATTAAAGTTACTTAGGAGAAGAGAAAAAAAAACAGGGTTTTCTGAGGAGTAACATGAAGGAAGGATAGAAAGAGAGAGCAATGGATGAAGGGAAGATGAAGAGATCCTTCACAATCTAGCCAGAGACAGTCAGACTGGATCGGACCAGGATTACCAATTTTCGTAAAGGGTATAATTGTCCAATCTGTGGGAAAAATCAACCCCAGTTGTGCATTTACATCTCTGCATAATTTATGCAAAGCTCTTGCGCTTCCCTCTTTTTAATAAGCGACTGAGTGATTAAATGTCCAGTTGGCTCCTTGCTTCCTGCAAAGCATGAAATAGACTCGCGAGGCTCAACATTATGTGGAACACAACTTCTTGTTTCCCCACAAAAAAAAAATAAAAATCACCAAATCTAAGGAAGAGGGCAATCTGGCCGAAAGCAACCTGTAGGGAACGGGGGTGCATTCTATGTATGGCTGGTAGGGGGATTTGTGATGGTCTTTGAGATAGGGAACACTTCCTTATCTACAGAAGAACCCAATTTGACAGATGTTGTTATCCAGACTGATCTGTCAGAATGTGCTTTAATCTAGCTGCTTCAGGACGTGGGATGAGAAAGCAGAGGTAATAACTAGCAGCATACTGAACCTCTGACCTCATGCTGACCTTACAAATCTTAGCTGCTTTTTAATATTTTTCCATTTGCAGAAATGCCAAATGATAGACAGCTAAGAGCTCTGTGCTCTGTATGTGAATGTACTGCATCGCATGCAGCCTACAAAGGCTGTTTTGTGCATAATATTCACGTAAATTGGTTTCAATCTGCCTGCAAAGTTGCTTTTGAGAGCAGCTAATCACTGAAGACATGAATATGACTACTTCGCTAAATATAGTATGCAAAAAGCAGCATGTCAAATGAGTAGAATGTCAGAATACACACACACAATACACACTCACGTCTGGTTTACTATGTTTCTGGGGACACCATAGACATACTGTTTTTTTTTTTAATACAAACTGTATATTCTGCCCTAAACTAACCCTACCCATAAACCTGCCTATCACACAAAACTTTCTGCATTTTTAAAATTTCTGTATGATTTATAAGTTTCTGAATTTTCAAACATTCTGTATGATTTATAAGCTTGTTTCTCTCTTAGGGACATTGAGTCAGTGTGCATTCAGGTTGAAGTCCCCACCTAGATAGAAAAACATGAACACACACAGACATGTCACACACACAAACTTTTTTAATGGTTTGGTAAAACTTTATTTTATAGTGTGCCTGTTACACATCTTACATTTACTTTCTATAGTAATACAGCAACAGTAAATTATTCATAATTACAAGGCCAAACTTTTTATATTTTTAACAATTACAAGTAATTAATATTACTCAGTACTTACAGAATTATGCTGTAACAAGGGCACCTTAAAAAAAAAGTGTAACCGCAAATGTCAAATGTGTGTGATACACACTTTGACACCAACAAAAAGAGAGAGAGAAAAAAAAAACATAAACCGGAAAAGCCAAAAAATTTGCCTGAGGCAAAATCAGTACAACAAATGATTATATTTATACAAAGAAGAAGGGAAAGACTGTGGGAATGTGATTCATGGAACGCCGCAGTAGTGTTCTTGTTTAAAAAAAATAAAAAAACACAACAAAAAGGTTTAGAGAGTGAGAGGTATCTCACCTTGAGGCATGAATTCCATTCGTGGCAAAAGTTATGCGATGTAAACTAACCAACAGGCCCATGATGGAATATCTAATGGCTTGTGCATTTACTTTTTATAAAACTTCCATTAGACCTAAATTGTATTCTTCCAGTCAGAATGAATACAGCACATTATCTTCTGATAATCTAGCAAGTCAGATTGTTTTAGGCTTAGACCCTCTTACAGGTGAAACTACAATTGAAACCAATTATAAGCTCCCAGGCATCAGTCTAGTACCAGCAATGGGACTGTAAGTTCTGAGGGTGAAAGTTGATGCTTCAGCAGGGCTAAGCTAGCCACTTTGTCCAGGGGGAGACAATGGACCCTGAATGGGTGGAGTGAGACTAAGAGGCCAGATTCAGTGTTAATACGGCCAGAGGGAAAAGGGAATGTGATTTGGGAGGTGCAAGGTGAAACCTGGGGAGAATGTGCCAGTGATGAGGTCATGTGTGTGTGTGAGTGTTTCTGTGCGAGACGCAATGAATAGCCTGGGCTACAATGAGCAACAGGCCAGGAACTCAAAGGCGGCATATGATGTCATGGGAACTTGTGAGTGGCTACTGGATAGAGCGAGAGAGAGCAGTGAGATGTTTTGAAAGACTTTGAGTCAATGGCAGTGTATCAACATGAACCGAAGTTGAATCATTTGCAGCACCTGGTTTAGAAGAAAAAAAAGTACAGCATAAAAACAGAAGCAGTGATCTTGTTTGACCAATTTATGACTTTTGGATAAGGAAGGACAATGAACAAATTGAAACTGACTCAAGAACTTATTCACAAAAACTGAGATGAACTTTCAGACATTTCTAAATGATACAAGCAATCCTCTCATACTCATTTCAAAAACGCAGTCTTCAACTTTGAAGTACATCTAATAAAATTGCTTTAGATCCTTAAAAAGAAATGGAAAAACGGAAAAGAAATGAAAATATGTAAACCTGCGGTGACAAGAGTGGGGCGGAGAAGGAGACGCTGAGTCGATTCCAGTTCCTCAGATCTTTCAGACAGTGGCACTTGACCTTCTCCAGTACTAAAGAATATGACAGCCGTGAAGCTGGGGGAAAAAAGCAGAGAGAGACAAAAGCCACACAAAGTGCAGCCTGGCACCAAATAGTTAGTTTGCAATCAACGTCAGTCATCCCTCCTGTAGAGACAGTTTGATTTCTACTTTTCAAATGAGGCGTTTATTTCAAGGCCTGATAATAGGGCGGCGAAATTGAAATTGGCAGCTCGACAATCTACAGATAATAGTGCACTGCACAGGAGATCATGTGAATGGTGCTTTTTTACCCCCCTTTTTGTCCGAGACTTGATGGAGAAAGAGAGAGAGAGAGAGAGAGAGAGAGAGAGGGGCAGCATTTTGTGTGAGAGAATGTGTGTGTTTTTGTGTGAGAAGGAGAACGAGAGATGTTTCACAGTAAAGTTACAAAAAAAAAAAAATCTAACAACAACACAAAAAAAATGAGTCCAAGAAAAGGTAAAAACTAGACATAAGGCATAGAAATGTTAGAAATGGGGTAGAAATGCACTGGGTGGGCATGCTTGAAGGGGGTTAGAGCTCTTTAATGTTCCTGGCAGAGACCCAGCAGAGGTCTCAAGGTTATCCTGGCTTTGCAAACTCCCACGGGAAAGGTGGTGGAATGAAGGGAGGTGGCTGGGATGGAGGTGGAGGGAGAGCGGGGACTATACAATCTTCTAGGAGCAAAGCTCATGAACCAGGGGTTGTTATCTAGGGACCTGGCCTTGCTTGAGGTGGAGGTGCAACTGTGACCCTTAAACATTTTCAACATCTGCTTCAAAACAAGGAGGTCAAGTAAGAGTCTGATATGCGAATAACTCATTTATGCAGATTCAATCAATGCAGGACACACAAATCATATTCAATCTTTTTGTATTGAAAGTAAAAAAAAAAAAAAAAAATGACACCGATGCAACATTGTGTATGCACAGACAATAAATAATCAGTTATTAGTTGAGCAATGTGTGCATTTTGGGATTTAAAAAAAAAAGCGTATGCACAGTTAGAAAACAAATTGTGTGCACATCCAAATCCCAGAATCCCAGAATGAAAAAAGCAAAAAGATTAGATGTCTGCAATCTAAACTTAAGCTCCAGAAAGCTTATTAATAAACAGAGCAACATTTCAACCAATCAGGTTTCCATCAGACACAATCCTCATGTAGAATGATAACTTTTTATCATACCGGCGATGAGACTGATGACAATATCGCGCGTAGTAAATCAAATATAGATTAGCAATCTATAAAGATATATACAATTTTGTGTAGTCATTAAAGAGTAGCAAATGCACAACACATGTATAAGCCAAAGCTCATTTGCTTACTAAATGACTGCCTTATGAAGCTTTCTGTACCTTCTCAATATCAGCGTATTTGTAAAGCAGTAACGGTATGTCCGGACTTTACAGTTAAAACAGGAAATAAAAAAAATGGACGGATACATTGCATGTTTTAAAGTAAAGTAAACCAATTATTAAGAAAATGCTGCTTTCATATGTAAATTAAGAGGTAAGGCAAAAGGTAGGTTCAACAATTCATGCTGTTTATTTACACTCTCCCAGTGCCTGTTAAAGATAATTATGCAAGACTAAAGAGGGCCTATGCCTTCAACCGTTTATCTACTGTAAACAACAGGACTCCCTGAAGAGGAAACAGGCCGGTTTATTCACCTTTAATTCAAATGCAGCAAGATCAAGATCCTTTTTGTAAACGAAAACCCATTGCTTGGCCATTGTGTGCAGAACAGTTCTTTATCTCTAAGGTTCAGATATAATCAGCTATGTTAAACTTGAAGAATGTCTTCAATGTTTGTGGTCTGAGAAAGTCTCAGTTGAAAGGCTAAATTGAATTCCACGACACATGCACTGAATGTTACATGGTGCGTTAATGCGCGATGAAGTGCGGCTCGGTAGTGTGTTGCCTCTATTGGAAGGCTTGTCATTAGAAATAACGCCTCAGGCTTGTTAATTCACTCACCACCCAAACCAGTCGAGCCTGGCAGCCAGATACTCATGCTCACGTAGTGACCCATGACCCAGTCTCTACTGCCTCCTCCACATAAGCACACAGCCCCTGGTACGCCGCTCCATGGGAGAGAGAACTTGGCTAAGCTTTACTAAAGATCCCCCCTAAGGCACACGCTTCTCCCCTGCCACAGAAGAAACAGGAGCAGCAGCAGGAGCCGAAGCGAGCCCGGAAAGGCTTGAATCACCACTGCGCTAGGCATCTGTTTGAAAAACTCCCCAGCCCCTGCTAAATACAAAACACAGAACGCTAATGTCTGCGAGGCTGGTGCTGACCCCGGGTGATCTGTGTGTGTGCGTGCGTGCGTGAAGGTGTGTTTTGGTCTTGGGGAATTTACATGTAGGTGTGTGCATGTGTGCGAGAGGAGAGCCCTGTGAATCGGCGCTTTTATCACGCCCCTGCCTCTGATCCCCTTAGGCCCCGGAGGCTGTGCTGTTCAGCGCCTTGCTGCTGTGTGTGAGTATGTGGCGCCTATGTTCCACCACTCGCTCTGGCTGCTGCGTCTGCTCCGTGGGAAGACTGCTGGAGGGTCTCCAAAGCAACACTCACTCCCCTCTCTCATCTCTCCCACCTCTTATTTCGCTTCCTTTCTCTCTGTCTCTCTGTACTTGGAGGGTCTTGGTGCTGGAAGAAACTTCAGCACCCTCTCACATTTTTACTTCAGCAAGTGGTTGTCTACTTATATCTTGGTTACAGGCTATATTAATCATTCTCGATAAACAGAATACACATACACAAGTGAATATAGAAATGCACTGTAAAAAGTTTTTAATTAATTGATGATAATAATACTGCACTTAAAATGTAGCTTTAAATCTGTCATTACTGTGAAAAGGGGATTGTTAGTTCACACAAAAATGTAATTCCAAACCTGTACGCCTTTATTTCAATTAAGACATTCTGCTGCTGTATAGTATATAGTCAATATAGTAGGGGTGTCCCGATTCGATACGATATTATCGCGATACATTAAGTCAATAGCCTGACAAGCCAGACCCACATCAAGATGTTTGGTCTGGAAACTCACCATAGACAGGGCTCAATCTGAGGGGCGGGATAAACGGTTGTCTTTCAAACTCCCTCTGCACGTGATAGGATAGCGCTACCACCAACCAGAGCAACGAAGGTGAAACAGAGCTTGTTGATAGATTAAACATTTGCCGTATCCGGTCAGCAAAACCCTGAACACATCTTCCCTTTTTAAGAACGACTTCAGTGCCGTTCTTTGTTCTTTTCTCAGAGAAAAGCTTAACTCCAAGTCTTCCAGAGTCGCGGTCAGAGCTGATTCGAAAGACCGCCGTTCGGCAGTTTCTGTATTTATTAGAAGCACGCAAACGCAACTCGGCCGTCGTCATTACGGCCCCGCCCACCGACTCTATACACGATGTGATTGGTCCGGCAAGAGTTAGGGGAATACAGCTCAGAAGGGTATTGACAGTTCCTAGACAACACTTGAGGGCAGATTAAATTTGCTGCCGCTAGGGTGCGTCTAGATTTCTAGGCTATCAAGTCAATTTATTCTTCACATAATAATTTTAATTTTGGGTGAAGTATTCACAATACATATTTACAATATCCACAATATATAGTGTTGCATTTTTGTATATACTGTGACTTGATATATTCTTACACCT
The DNA here is from genome assembly GCF_024679245.1 of Pseudorasbora parva. Lineage (NCBI taxonomy): Eukaryota > Metazoa > Chordata > Actinopteri > Cypriniformes > Gobionidae > Pseudorasbora > Pseudorasbora parva. Next base: position 33,281,784 of record NC_090183.1, on the reverse strand, counting down.
CTACAATACAGCATACATGAATTGCCTGTATTGGATCTACACAGGTGGAGCTGGGGAAGGTGGAGGGTTTCTGAAAACACGGCGCACTGCTAGCTCATTGGCTACTGATACAGCAGGAACCAATCAGCTGTGCCCTATAGAGAATGGTGTGAGGCAAGCAGATTGAGTTAAGGACCTATCAGTCTGTGTCATCTAGAGTTTCATGACAAATCTTTGTATTTCTTCTGTGGAACACAAAAGAAGAAATGAAAACAAGGCTGTGAGGGATAAAAACACAGGGCGCTCAGTGGATTGTATTGTTGTACAATTTTTGTACAGTACAACTGATATACAGTTTATAAACATACCGTTTATAGGGATAGTTAGACTTAAAGAGATAGTTTACCCCAAAATGAAAATTACCCCATGATTTACTCACCCTCAAGCCATCTTAGGCGTATATTACATTCTTCTTTCAGACGAATACGATTGGAGTTATATTTAAACATGTGCTGGCTAATCCAAGCTTTATAATGCAGTGATTGGCAACCCAAAATTTAAAGACAAAAAAAGTGCATCCATCCATTATAAAAGTAATCTATACAGCTCTGGTGGGTTAATAAATGCCTTCTGAAGTAAATGTCTGGTTATATATATATATATGTGTGTGTATTTGATATCCATATTTAAATAAATATTATGTTCAAAATCCTTACCTTACCTTAAGTCTGACGTCATAGTTACGCCAGTTATGCTTTTGTCGTAAGTATTTTACTTTTTTTTTTTACTTTATAATGTGTTAAATTATTATTATTATTTTTACTTCAGAAGGCCTTTATTAACTCCTCCAGAGCCTTATGGATTACTTTTATAATGGATGGATGAATGCGCTTTTTTGGTCTGCCATTCACTGCCATTATAAAGCTTAGAAGAGCCAGGGTATTTCAGATTGTGTTCATCTGAAAAAAGAAAGTCATATACACCTAAGATGGCTTGAGGGTGAGTAAATCATGGGCTAATTTTCAGTTTTGGGTGAACTGTCCCTTTAAGGCCTGTTCACACCAAGGACAATAATGTTAAAGATATAGTTCCAAAAATCGTTCTTAGTATTAAAGAATTGCAGAGTTCACACCACAGCTATAACGATAATGGCACAGAGAAACTATATCTTTGGAATCACTTTCAGAGCTATTTCATTGAGCTGATTAATGATACAAACATTGACAGCCAATCAGAATCTATTCTGGTGTAATGAGCTTGAGCATTTAAAGTGACAGACAAGCATTCTTAGAATAACCAGAACGATATCTGTTAGTGTGGACGCCAAGATAGTTATCTCTGTAGTTATCGTTCTTGGTGTGAAAGGGCCTTTAGTCTATAGGTTTGGAACAGCATGTGAGTGAGTAAATAATGGTAAATTTGAATTGTTTTAAGTATTATTTGCCTGATTTTTTACATACACTAGTCTAAAATTCATCTACTTGTTCCAACACATGGATATCTGCCAATGTCATTTTACGTATTTCAGTAAGCCGTCAAAGGTGACTGACAGCTCCTTGAGCGAGGCTGACACCATGACACCTTTGCTGCCGACTGCCCGACCTCTTCAAGAGATCCCTCTGAGCTGTCAACAGCGACTTTCCTTTGGCAGCTGGCATTCATCACTGGCTTACACATTAACTTTACACCGGCTCTGTGATTGCAGCTCAGCTTGTTTGGGAGCATGCTATCTCCCACTTTCTCACGTACTTTAGTCCTGATTACATTATTGCTGTGTGTGGACAGCCATGGTTGAGAGACCTCGATAAAGATATGATTCCAAGAGAGAGAGAGAAGAGGGTGGAAGGGGGCTGCAGAGGGAAGTGTGTGAGTGTGCTTACGTGAGTGAGTGAGATAGAGAGATAGAGAGAGAAGCGGTGACATAAAGACTTTGCTAAAATGAGTACATGTTGCTTTAACTATACTTAGGTCAATAAAACTGAGTGAAAAAATAATATGGACTTTTTACATAGCCATAATGAACTTAACTGCACAGATGTATGCTTTATTGTTGCAATTAATACACACTGTAACAATGAGCCCATTTTCCCCCCATACAGACACAATGACGACATGATCTCACAAAAGGTAACATTGCAGGAAAATGCACACGGGACTGGCAGCGTCCAGGTGCTTGGGGGGTGGGTAAAGGGAGGGACAACACAACCTGCCCGTAATTCAATGCACCCTCTAGATCCCTTGTGCAACACGAGCATGAGAAAGTTACTCATGCGGAGACGAAAGGTTTCTGAATCTACCGTTCTTTGTCTACTTGACATCAATACATTTGTTTTGCGAGTCCTTTACAAGTGTGAGAAAGAGCTATGAATCTGTTTCGCAGTGTAAACAAATAGGACATTGAGTACTTTGAGTACTAGGTTTTGCTAAAAAATGCGTGGAGCTAGAATATTGCAACACATTTTGTCTATAACTTAGTGTTTTGTGTCTCAAACGTCGATATTTTATTCCCATATTTATCTGCTTCAAATTGACATTGTTTAGAACTACTTAACACTAAACTGTGTTAATTGGTGTGAAGCACAAAGTTAGTTACAACCTTCCCCCACTTCCAGGGTGGGTTGTAACAGTAGGTGGGGTGGGTTGTAACACTAATTTACTTGTTCAAAATAATTGTTATGCACCCCATCCATCATCTCCCCCCTTTCATAACCATTTTAATTTGAAGCCGTAAATATGCACATTTTCAGCTAATAAAATAGAAAACATGTCTGGTCAGACATTATTTCTAGCTGTTTTAAAAACAATAATAATGTAGCCTAGTTGAAATGCTTGTAGATGTTAAATATTTTTTAAATAAGAGAATATTTTTATTAAGCTCACAACTCACACTGTAGTGTTACAATAGCTGTCAAAAATTAAAATTAAGAAAATAAATATTAAGTCAAACTGTACAATATAATGGTCATTAATGTACAAAGGTAAAGTAAAACTGATAATCAACAAGCTGTAATTGCTTTGTGTCTTCTTCTTTTTTATTATTGCTATATAGCAGTTAATTAACATCTCCATGCGTGTTACATAAACGCTGTAGTGTCGTCAATACGTATATCATTTTATAGCAAAACTGAGGAAATGTGATTAGAATCGCATATAACTACACAGACAGTTTAGCAGCCTGCCACTATGATATATCACATTCGTGAACTGCAGGCGAACCCCCGGCGCCCTGTCCCGCAGACGCGCGCAAAGCCGGCAGGAGCAGCGCCTTCCCCCGCCGCTTGCGCGCCACGTGTCGCGGGGTCTGCAGCAGCTGGAGACTCTCACCCCTGTAAATGTGCGTATCAGAGGGCTGGCAACACACTCCACACACTCCAAACAGTGTTTTTACTGTAAGTGGATTATGACACCACTAACTGGCAAGTCTGTTGATGATAGATGGCAAAAATATGCAATAATCGTTTAAACGTCAAAACATTCGACACTATCTTCCCTTTAGGGCACCGTGCGCAAGGTTTTGTCCGAAATGTTTTTTTTTTTTTTTTTTTTTTTTTTGTGACTTTTATTTGCATTTCCATTGCGGTGCAGGCAGAAAAGCATGAATGAATTTAGTGGCGTTTGTGTGCGACCTCGTCCAAGGATCATAAAATCATGACCTAAATAAGAGCTGCGTCTGTCAGACACAGTCAAGGACACTATCCGCGCTGTGCGCGCTTTCGGTCTGAAATATCTTCACACTGGCTCGCATTCCGATAAGCCCGATCGAGCACTCAGTGGGCGTGGTTTTCCCAGGCTTTTAGAACAGCAGCTGCTATTTACCTTCCCTCTAATGTAAACCACCACCGCCACCCCTAGCCCGCCAGCCAAACCTCAACCACCGAGGTAATAAAACATCCTGGCACGTGCTCCACATTCACAATAGCGCTCGTGAGCCGACAGATGTCAAAATGCCAACAGCAGCGACGCGCTTAAAGAAATACACCGCTGCCTTGTCAAATGAACTTGTACACTAAAAATGTTTAAAGTTTTAAAGTCAAATCAGAATGGTGGGAAAGTTAGCCTGCAGTGATCACGCGCATTTTCAGCCACTTAAAATCGAATGACAGCAATTACTGTGAGAAGTTAAATGGACTTTTTTTCAGTGTAACCTGACAGAAAAAAAAAGATTAACATTCCTACTCTTTTTGTCAGATTATGAAACTCAGACCACTTTTAAAAAGCATTTTTTTATCATTGCCCTATTGTGACATAGTGCGGTCTTCATATGCGTTTTATTTATGTATTATTATTTAGTAAAAAGCAAACTCAGCTGCATTGTTTTACATGTAAATAGCCTATTGGAATAATCAACTTTCACGTGGTGAACTTTGTATATTTTAAGTTTCCTTAGTTTCAGTGGATCTATATGTGTAATGAATTGTAATTACACAGTTTGCTGTTTCTTCACGGGGATGGCTCTTAAGTGTTAATATGTAAACTGAATGATTGAAGGCAGTCCCGGTTGTGCCCTAAACCCGGCCGCGCGCCATTGGCCACCCGCTCAAATGCTAAACAACCAATGGAGGGACGCCGACCACGAGCCATCCTCCCTTCGGGCCGCGTGTCCCTCACGCTGATTGGTAGAAAGTTACTGTGGGAAAGAAAGTTTGGGAAGTTTCACACGAGCCGTTCGCGTGCAGTCGGAGATATAAATAAGACCAACACGACGCCGAGGCAGGCAGTTGCTACGACCGCTGGCAAACGGTGAAATCAGAGACTGTGACATCATTGCCGCAGCAGTTGAAATCGGGACACTTCGTGCGGATATCCATTCATATCTGGAACTGTATCTGCGTAACGTTACTGAACAGCGTTCACTCTAATAGAAGATATACTGAACAGGAGGATTTCCTTTTTAAAAATAAATACATCTCAAAGGATACTTCCCAGAGAAGATGCCTGCCGACATCATGGAAAAAAACTCCTCTTCTCCGGTTGCCGCGACTCCAGCGAGCATGAACAGTACACCTGATAAACCCAAAACGGCTTCAGAGCACAGAAAGGTTTGTATTGAGATTGAACCGTTCTGCATTTATTTCCAATAGCGCGCATGTGCGCACTACTACATCGAGAAACAGTTCCCGAAGTTGACTTCTTTTTCTTTTTCATTTGCATTTTAGTCTTCTAAACCTATTATGGAGAAAAGAAGAAGAGCGAGAATCAACGAAAGCTTGGGTCAGCTGAAAACGCTCATCTTAGATGCCTTGAAAAAAGATGTAAGTACCGAAAGTCAGATTGATTCAAACAATTACATCTGGGTTAAATACAAATGTATCTCCTTGCATATCCGCCTATCTAAACCGGTCTATTTTTAATTTTTTTTTTACACAGAGCTCCAGACACTCGAAACTTGAGAAAGCGGACATCCTGGAGATGACAGTGAAACATCTCAGAAACATGCAGCGGGCACAAATGACCGGTAAGTCGCGCATCTAATGCATATTCATAAAAAAGGGTGAATTTTTTTTTTTTTTTTGATGAGATCTTCCAGTAAGTTTTCACTCGGCGCGTCTCTCTGCTGCGAGATTAGTTTCCCCCAGAATTCAACTAGATAGAATATAAGTAGTTTTATAACTTAGGCTACTCAAAACAATTCCATGTCCAGCTACTCAAGATTATCTGACCGAGAGTCTTTCCTCGTGTTCTTTACAGCTGCCCTGAACACCGATCCCACCGTTCTTGGGAAATACAGAGCTGGATTCAGTGAATGCATGAACGAGGTGACCCGGTTCCTGTCCACCTGTGAAGGGGTTAACACCGAGGTCAGGACCCGGCTGCTGGGTCACCTAGCCAGCTGCATGACACAGATCAACGCGATGAATTACCCAACACAGCACCAGATACCCGCCGGGCCTCCTCATCCATCCTTCAGTCAACCGATGGTTCAAATCCCCAGCGCGACTCAACAAGCCAACGTTGTGCCTCTTAGCGGAGTCCCCTGCAAAAGCGGCTCTTCCTCCAACTTGACTTCTGACGCAACAAAAGTTTACGGAGGTTTCCAGCTTGTGCCGGCCACAGACGGACAGTTCGCCTTTTTGATTCCCAACGCTGCCTTTGCTCCAAACGGCCCCGTTATCCCAGTGTATGCCAACAATTCCAACACACCGGTTCCGGTGGCCGTGTCTCCGGGAGCACCGTCCGTCACGCCAGATTCCGTTTGGAGGCCTTGGTAGACAGGGCGGAAAAAAACTCTTAAAGACTCTTAAAGACAAATTACACTTGTTTTCTTTGTTCAGCGTTTACTTTTATGTTCTTTTGTATGGAAAATGTGTTTTAAGAGACGATGCACTATATTTGTATAGATCAAAAGGGAGAGAAGTTCATATTGAAATAAGTTTTGTATATTGTTGAATTCCGTTCAATGCATTTTTATATTTGCGGTATCTTTTCCACGTTGTGATGCCAAAGATATGTTGAATGCGCTTTCAAGTTTCTTCATTTTGGAAGATAAATAAATGACATATTACAAAATCAAACGTTTGGCCTCAGTGTTTAGTAATACACAATTCTTGTGAAGTTTTATTCATACTTTGAGCAATGATTCAGGCAGTATCGCATGTTTAGGCTGAACATGCTGCAGTTTTTGAAGAAGCTTGTCTTGTTCTTTATCACTGTAAAGCACAAACTCAGGAAAACTTGTTTCATCGCGCCGGTGTAATGGCCTCGAGTGTAGTAGTCTAAGAAGTTGTTTTAAGTAGCTTATTTTTCTTTTTAAAGTCATTACAATCAACTGGTCAAACTACATCTGTGACTAAGCCTCGTTTTAAGGCTACTGAGCCTAAGCTAGCTGGTGTTACTTCTAGCCCAGGCTTGATCCTAGTTAAACCCAATATTTTTTATTATTAGGCTATTATTATTATTATTATTATCATTATTATTATTATTATTATTATTATTATTATTATTATTATTTTACAAAGCTTGATTTTGTCAGGATATACATCCTAATTCGCCATTTCTATCGATAGTGTTTAACAAGTTATTTTAAATATTATTTTACGTTTAATTAAATGAAGATTCTCGATAATACCCGATTAATTTACTTTTTTTTTTGATAACAACGTGATAAATAAACTTGAATTAGCATATCACTTTATAAATAGGCCTAGGGATTTTATCAAAAGTAGCCCACTTCATGATCATATTACCTCGGCTACTATTGAACGATTAATACCTGTATATGAGTTGTGTGTGACATGCAGTAAGCCATCAAGAGGCTTACAAGAGTCTGAAGCTGAAATATAGCAACAAAGTTCAATAGCAGAGAGTGAGCGCAAGCGATTTTTATTACACGGCCATTTAGCGCCATCTAGTAACTCAAATGTGAACTACACCGAGCTTACCGGCCAACACTTTCAGTCTGAAAGAAGTTAAGGACTTTTACTTGTATAATGCCATGTTTTATTTATTTATTTATTTATTTATTTATTTATTTATTTATTTATTTATTTATTTATTTATTAGCATTTGCACGACTAAATAAACATTTATAATATTTAGTAATAAAAAAACAATACACTCAATAAAGTAATGAAAAGTGGGATATTAAATATGCTTAGGCGTTTCTGTGTGGGTATAAAGGATGCAGAAATGTTTACACACACATTATTTTTTTGAGTGTAAAATAGAAAAAAGCTTGACATGATGAAACGTTTCCTTCTTCATGCACCCCTGTGTTTTCTGTTTTCCAGGTGTGTGTTGCCTTAAGCTATTTCAGTGTGGCCAGTCTTTGAAGGGGGCATTGCAGGTGTTTGCAATTACCTGCTATGAGGCACAAAGTGTAGATAAGTGCAATCTTTTTGAATTTCCATCACACCTTTTGTGGTGCCGAGATTGGAACCACATGTTTGAGGAACGCCTGCAAGGACATGCTCATCTCGAAATGGGGGCCTGCTTTGCCCACCTTAACTTTGAGCACAACACCATCTCAACAGATCCACAATGATGTGGAGGACCATGCATTCATTTCCTTTATTCCAAACTGGATCCAGAGGCGAGCAGCGCAACCCAGGAAACCGCCGACCCCCTTCAGGCGTGCTTCCCTCTGCCCGCCTTGCATCAACCCGCCTCTGGAGGACAGCTTTACGAGGGTCTCGGGTTACCGGCGCACTGACCACTGTGCCGGGGCGCCCGTGCACATGTCACAACATGACCGGAGGGTTAGCCAGCATGTATGTCAATTAACTTTTCCCACACTCTGTGCAAATGCAAGAGGCTTGAGAGTAGAAAGGAGGGGGGGAAAGGGAGAAAAATAAAAAGGACTAAACGAAAGCCCCCTCTCTGCTTCCTCCTTGGCTCTTAAGTGTTACCATATGGCATGATCTCTCTCTCTCTTCTTTTCTTTTTCTCAGTCTGTCTCTCTCGCTCCTTCTCTCTCTCTCTTAACTCGTCATCATTACCGCCTTGTCTTTGATTGTAGCCCTGACAAGCCTGGGATTTATGATTTAAGCACAGGGATTGCTGTACCAAGCTCTGGACTCACTATGCAGCTCTCTTTCTCTCATTTTCCTCTCCTTTTCCCTCTCTCGCCCTCTCCTGCAGTTGCAGGGGAAAGGCTGTTTTCTGGCAGGAAATGAATAGCTCCCAGATGAGCTGAGGAACCTGAGAGGTCGTGAGAAAGAGGCGAACCCCCTTCCCACAGCCGGCGCACTGCCAGCCGCCGGGGGAATGTGGGAGAGCGTCTCTCTGACACACGCATCAACTCTCCCGCTGCTTGCCCAAACACCCCACCGCCTGCCTGCCAGCAAGCGCTGACGCACAGGGCCCGTCTGAGGGGGGTAGAGTGGAGCTGATTGGGTCAGTGTGTGGATAGTTTGACAGCAGAGACGTACGTGAGCACGAGGGCATGGGGACAGGAAGGAGGATGGAACGATGGAAGCCACGATGTGAAGAACATGTTCATTAAATATACAGTCACAGAAGTGCCGTTTTTAACAGGCGATAGGATATCATTCAGAGGAAAGCAAGAGTTGGATAGTCGGCTACTACAAGCTGCAAATACTGTTCATATTCAATCGATTTCTGTTGCTAAGAAAAATATGATTTCCACCGCCAAAATTTCGAGACACCCCTCGCTGCAGCCTGTAGCACGATGACGTTGCTGGATCAGATCCAATACGTACTGGATGGTGGATCGTTATGGCAATGTCATTCATACAGATCAGAGTTAATTTATCATGCGTATGTGCTAATCTTAATGTATGATCATTATTGTATATAGATGATGTTCTAAACTGTGTCGTTGTAGTACTGATAAATATTATTAAGTAATTATTGATTAATAAATCATCTTTTCATAAATGTGATGCTTAAATTATCCTAGTTTCGCTGTACATGCATGCAAAACAGTTAATTTTTATATATTCTGATCATACTTGCTGTTGAGTGGAAGGAAAAATGAGTCAAGTAGCCTAATTGTCTCTGTAATTTTAATGCAACACGATCTGTAAAGAACTTTAAAATACCAGTAGCTACACATTCAAGGGAAAAGGCAAAACGTGTGTCCTGATGGCGTGAGCATGTTATTAATCGTTATTTTTGCGCGAGCGGTTTGAGTATTTATCTATCCAGCAAAACTTTCCTGTGCATTCAATCATGTCCCCAAAACTCTTCTGCGCATGCGTATATGACGTCATCGAATTGTGAATGAAACCACTGCGCATGCGCGTCCAGTACGCGTTGGATCTGATCCAGTACGTCATCGTACTACAGGCTGCAGCGAGGACTTCTTGAAAATTTCCACCCCCACACTTTTATATAAACAGAAAGCTTAACTTGGTTTGACACATTTTCATAGGGATTAATGTGAGTGACCAATGAGTGATCAAATTGGCACATTTGGCACAGTGAATGAGGGAGATTGCAAAATGTAAAACGTTTAAATACATGCACGCACTATGGGAATTCTTTTCAAAAATGTGATTATTTATTAAAGATATTTATTCTGAATCATAGCAAAAACTCACAAGATTTCTTTTATCTCAAGATTTTACACAACTCCCTTTATTTTACATGTTAGTTACACGTTAGGCCAACTACAGGCACTTAGTAGTAATAACAGTAGCCTACATTATCCATAAATTCAAGTAACTAACCCTAAACCAAAAACCTAACTGTAACTCTATAAGTACATCATATTATGTATTTGAATAAGTACACACCTGAAAATAAATTTGATAATTTAAATAAATATATATTTAAAAATATAGCAATATAGCTCAATAAAGCAAAGACAATTCACTTAGTACTGAGAAGTTTTGGCTTATTGTGGCTAGTTAATATGTAACAAGCAAACATGTCTTTAGTATCTCACATACACATTTAATTGAAATACAGTACTTATAAATTAATATTGTTAACTTGTAATTATAAATAATACATAATTGTAATGGGTTTTTTTCTTCGGCAAAGCTGCATTTTCAGCAGCCATTACTCCAGTCATCAGTCACATGATCCTTCAGAAATGATTATAATATGCTGATTTGGAGTACTTCTTAATATTATCAATGCTGAAATCTGATTAATTGTTAATTGAACTGCTTAATATTTTTGTAAAATTCATAATACCTTTTTTTTTCAGGATTTTTTGAAAAATTCAAAAGAGATATGGTGTCATATAAATATGCTGTCTACTTACAATGTAATCAGAAATTGCACATTCAAACCTCTCAACTAAATGCTTCTTTATAGCACAGATAATTAAGTCTATAAAGTCACCATGAGGCTATAAAACACAATTCGTGAATCCGATTGGCAGCTCTTTTGAACCCACTATCCTAATCTAAATCCAACATCTTCTTTACCTTATATGTGAGTTGTCAGTTTTCACATTGAATGTGCGGCTAGCCTCCCTGCACTTTTTGGTTGCTTGTGTAGATCTTTTCCTGTAAATTAACTTCAACTGGTTAAAATTAATAGATTTCCTTTTTTTGGATGTCTAATGTCTCTGGAGGTTTGTATGTGTGAATACTGACACTTTTTTTATACAAGGTTTTTGGTCAAGGTAAGACGGATACGGACTTCTAGAGATAAAAGGATTCAAACAGGTTTGAGGACATGTGCTTCCTGTTATAGGCCGAGTGTGTCCGTCACAGGACCCTTGGGAAGCTCCTAGGATGTATATTCACACACACACACACACACACACACACACACACACACACACACACACACACACACACACACACACACACACACACACACACACACACACACACACACACACACACACACACACACACACACACACACACACACACACACACACACACACACACACACACACACACACACACACACACAGACACGCAACAAGACATGGACTTAAAGGTATAGTACCTAAAATAAAAAGTTGTCATTATGTACTCGCCCTCAAGTTTTTTCCAAACCTGTAGGAGTTTCTTTCTTCTGGTGAACACACACACACACACACACACACACACACACACACACACACACGCACGCACGCACGGACGCACGCACGCACGCACGCACGCACGCACGCACGCACGCACGCACACACACACACACACACACACACACACACACACACAGGCGTAATGGTTTTTATACTGTACAAACCGTATTTTCTATCCCCTTACACTGCCCCGGCCCCTAAACCTACCCATCACAGGAAACATTCTGCATTTTTACTTTTTCAAAAAAAACTCATCCTGTATGATTTATAAGCATTTTGAAAAGTGGGGACATGGGGTAATGTCCTCATATGTCACCCTTTTCTGTAATACCTATGTCATACACATGTCATTATACACATTTTTGTCCTGATATGTCACAAAAACAAGCACACACACACACACACACACACACACACACACACACACACACACACACACACACACACACACACACACACACACACACACACACACACACACACACACACACACACACACACACACACACACACACACACACACACACACACACACACACACACACACACACACACACACACACACACACACACACACACACACACACACACACACACACACAGGCGTAATGGTTTTTATACTGTACAAACCGTATTTTCTATCCCCTTACACTGCCCCTGCCCCTAAACCTACCCATCACAGGAAACATTCTGCATTTTTACTTTTTCAAAAAAAAACTCATCCTGTATGATTTATAAGCATTTTGAAAAGTGGGGACATGGGGTAATGTCCTGATATGTCACCATTTTCTGTAATACCTATGTCATACACATGTTATTATACACATTTTTGTCCTGATATGTCACAAAAACAAGCACACACACACACACACACACACACACACACACACACACACACACACACACACACACACACACACACACACACACACACACACACACACACACACACACACACACACACACACACACACACACACACACACACACACACACACACACACACACACACACACAATACATTTTAAAGAATGTTGGTAACCAGACACTTGATGACTTCCATAGTAGGAAACCAAAATACTATGGAAGTCAATGGGTGCTGTCAACTGTCTGTTTAACAACATTCTTTAAAAAATCTTGTGTTCAATAGAACAAAGGAACTCTTACATGTTTGGAACAACTTGGGGGCGAGAACATTTCATTTTTGGGTGAACCATCCCTTTGGTGTGATTAGTGTGGCTTTTGTTACATTCCTACTTCAAATAACTTATACAATATCAGCTCAAGGAAATATTTAACTGCTTAGTTCATTTTTCAGCTTGTATACTACAATCTTACAAAACACACATGGTTTTAATCCTAAAGTCAAATTATTGTATGCTTCTGTCTACAGTTAGGTTTAGATTAGGTGGTGGTGCTTGTATTCTGAAAACTTATAGGTGACGTTTTGTTCTCGTAGTCATTCTTCTGGACTTTGCAGTACCAGATAGAGAGGCCCAAATCATGCAAAAGGTTCCATGAGCTTCTGAAACACAGGGATGTGAAATGGCATTATCCCACCGCCTCTCACACCATCCACGCAAAATGGTTTAAGCCGCAGCAATGCTTCCGTGGGCCACTGGCTAATCCCCTTTCTTGTATAAAACCAGTGGCGGGACCGCTACATCGCTGGGCAGTGCGATAGTGCACTAGTGTGACAAGCCATTAAAGTGCCATGCTGTCTGTGTGTTTATTTACATTCTTGTCTTTCAGATCCACCGCAGAGCTTTTATTCTCGCCAGAGATCACTCTGGGAAGGTACTCTGATCTGACACCCACAGGCTGCTGTTCTGTCGATGCTCTTTTGCATCAGACATAATGAGATGGGTAGGGCGGCATGTTTTGATGGGGGTGGGCATGCTAAGGTTCCGCCACATGTGCCATATCTATTGAATGTACATTTTTTAAGAGGGTTACTTATGTTTGTATTTTTTCTTTCTTTATTACAAAGTTAGTTGCAAGGCAGTCCTGCAAATATAAGCGAGTCCTGTATCAGAATCTACTAACGCCCCCTGGTGGCTTAAAGGACATACTGCAATATATAAAAAAAGAGTGCATGGTTCTCATTAAAGTGGGAAAACTTGAAGCAAACCTGTTCAAACATATGACTTTTTCCCCTCGCTTCTGGTTCAACAGTTTTACAGTATATTCGTTGTGCAAAATGTTAATTCTCAATGCAAACTGACCCACCTGGCCTGGATTGAAATGTGGTCTTGTTTCAGTGGTGCAGGAGTAATGCTGGAAACTCAAGCTGTTTGACGGCCTCCAGATCACCTTCAGCGCCTGGAGTGGGACTGAATTTCATCTCAGTCAAGGCGAAGAAAAGTGGCATCACTGTACTACAGATCAGAAAAAAGAAATAAATACAGTCTACTGGAAAAAAAGGGAGAAAAAAAAACATGTAAAAAGGTTTGGTGATTTGTCCCAAACTCAATTTTTCAATAAAATGTGTAAATTGAAACAGAAAGCATTTAATTACTTCATTACTATTTTATAAAATGTTTGAGTTACAGCAACCTGAACATAAAAAAAGAAGAAGAAATACACACATTCACCGATCCGGCATTGCATTATTATTACATTATTATTCACTGACTGGTAAAGTGAATAACACTGATAATCTCCTTATCACGGCCCCTGTTAGTGGGTGGGATATATTAGGCTGCAAGTGAACATTTTGTCCTAAAAGTTGAGGTGTTAGATGCAGGAAAATTGGGCAAGAGTACAGATTTGAGCGAGTTTGACAAGGGCCAAATTGTGATGGCTAGACAATAGAGCATCTCCAAAACTGCAGCTCTTGTGGGATGTTTCTAGTCTGCAGTGGTCAGTATCTATCAAAAGTGGTCAAAGGAACAGTGGCGAACAGTGGGGAGCGAATGCTGGCCCGTGTGGTCTGATCAAACAGACGAGCTATACCTCAAATTGCTCAAGAAGTTAATGCTGGTTCTGATAGAAAGCTGTCAGAATACACAGTGCATCGCAGTTTGTTGTGTATGGAGCTGCATAGTCGCAGACCAGTCCACTCCCGAAAGACCCAACAGTGGGCACATGAGCATCAGAACTGGACCATGGAGCAATGGAAGAAGGTTGTCTGAAATGATGAATCACGTTTTATTTTACATCACGTGGATGGCTGGGTGCGTGTGTGTCGCTTACCTAGAGAACACATGGCACCAGGATGCACTATGGGAGGAAGGCAAGCCGGCAGAGGCAGGGAGAAGCTTCGGGCAATGTCATGCTGGGAAACCTTGGGTGCTGCCATCCATGTGGATGTTACTTTGACACGTACCATCTTCCTAAGCATTGTTGCAAACAATGTACACCCTTTATATATACATACATATTCAGTAATAAATGGAAAGGAAACAAGATCTGAGTAGATGGGCAGCAATAAAAATCTAAACGACTTAGACCCAGGGCCAAATGGTTGTGGTAAGGCAACTTGGTCAGAATGTCTGTGAAATGGAAATGCTTGTGTGTTGCTCCCAGTCAGCTGTGGTGAGAATTTACAAACAGTGGTCAGACAAGGGACAAACCACAAACCAGTCACACACAATTTTAATGATGGTTATGGGGCGAATGTGCCACAACACAGTTCATAACACTCTGCTGCGTATAATGTCTATGACAACTGGTTTTCTTCTTTTCTCACTGGGAGAACTGAATATGACGCGTTGGGAGAAGCTACATCCCTGTCACACAACGTCACCTGCGGTGTCCCTCAAAGCTCAGTGCTCGGACCCACCCTGTTCATCCTCTACATGCTCCCCCTTGGCCGTGTCATCAGCCAGCATGGGATTTCTTTTCACTGCTATGCTGATGACACTCAACTTTACCTCAGGACAAGTTCATCCACCTCTGCTGACCTCACACCATCCACTTTGATCACTTGCCTGGATGAGATAAAGGCGCGGATGAAGCAAAACTTTCTGCAGCTAAACAGCTCCAAGACTAAAGCTATCCTAGTCGGCACTCCACTTCAGGTCCAGAAATCCGTTATCACCGATCAGGTCATTCCACTTTCCACTTCAGTCACTAATCTGGGGGTCAGAATGGAATCTCAGCTTACTTTTGAAGCTCACATCTGTGTAAGACCTCCTTCTTCCACCTCAGAAACATTGCCAAAAGTCATCCCATACGAACTCTGGCTGATGCTGAGAAGCTTGGCCTTTGTCTCCTCCAGGCTGGATTACTGTGCTCCTTATCGGCATCCTTAGCAAAAATCTCCAGAGGCTGCAGTGTATTCAGAACAGTGCTGCTAGGGTCCTCATGAGGGTGCACAAATATGACCATATCACCCCCATTCTAAAATCACTCCACTGGCTTCCTGTGTCTATCAGGATCGAGTATAAGATCTCTCTCCTTACCCACCAGTGCATCCATGCTTCCACCTATCTCAAGGAACTCCTCACCACACAAACATCCACACGAAACCTCCGCTTTGTTTCAACATATCTTCTTAAAACTCACATGACCAAACTCCGTACTATGGGAGATCGGGCCTTCTGCTCTGCAGCCCCAGTTTGTGGAATGCTCTCCCTGACCAATTGCGGACACCACAGACTGTAGATGCTTTTAAGTGAGGTCTTAAAACCCACCTTTTTAGCAGAGCTTTTGATTGATTTGTTACTTCTTAATTTTTCAGTTTTATTTATTTTATTTTTATTTACTTATTTATTGTTGTTGATTGTTTTAATTCTGTAGCACTTTGAGATTTTGTTTAATATAAAGTGCATTACAAATAAAATGTATCATTATTCATTATTATTATTATGATGACCCCTGTCCACCGTTGAAAGTGCCTACAAGCGTCCGAACTGGAAAATGGAAGACGGTCATCTGGTCCGATGAGTCCAATTTTATTCATGTGGACAGTTGTATGTACTAGTGTAGCATTTACCTGGGGCAGTGATGGGACCTGGATGCAATATGGCAATCTAGGGAATGTGATGCTCCTGGCAATGTTCTGTTAGGAAACCTTGGATCCGGTGAGTCATGTGGATGTAAATGTGACACGTGCCACCTTGTTGTAGTCCAGGTACACCCCTTCATGACAATAGTGTTCCCTGGTGGAAGGGGCCTCTTTTAGCAGGATAATGCGCCCTGCCACACTACACACATTGTTCAGGAATGGTATCAACATGAGGATCATGATGAAGCGTTCAAGGTGTTGCACTGGCCTCCAAATACCCCAGATCTCAATTTAATCGAGCATTTGTGGCATTTGAACCAACAAGATCAATCCACAGCGGCTCCACCTTGCAACCTACAGGACTTGAAGGATATGCTGCTAATGTCTTGATACCACATGCCACCCTGAGGTCTTGCAGAGTCCATGCCTTGATGGGTCTGGGCTGTTTTTTGCAGTATGCAGAGGACCAAGATTTATTGATACAAACTATAACAACTCATTAACAAAAAAAAAAAAAAAAAATATATATATATATATATATATATATATATATATATATATATATATATATATATATATATATATATATATATATATATATATATATATATATATATATATATATATATATATATATATATATATACATTTTTTTTTTTTTTGTAGTGTATATGGGAAAAGTCAACCCAACAATACAAATTCTTTCACCATTTACTCACACTCATATTATTCCAAAACCTTATTGACTCTTCTGCTTAGAACAAAATATTGTTTTGAAGAATTTGGATAACACAACAGTTTTGGTTACCACTGACTTCCATTAACTGTTGATAACTGTTTGGTTTCCAAAATTTTCCACAGAAAAAAAAGAAAAAAAGATTTCGGCATGATGACAGATTTTTTTTTTTTTTTTTGGGCGAACTCCCTTTAATCGTAAATAAAAAAAAACTAAACACATGAAACAGTCTAAAAATACCCATAATTGAAACAGATACAATTTTTTCAGTTCACTAAACTGCAGGAGGAGTGAAACCGAGTATCCTGTTCCCATGTGCTTCAATGCAACGTGGCTTCCTTTTACCCCTGAAAGCCAGAACCCTCAACAAACGGTGTCAGAGTAATCAGCAGTGACTTGAAATATGTGGCGTCATTGAAATGTGGATTCTGTGACTAATGTTTTTATAATCCTCCTTTGAGCAGTGGCCTGTCTCAAGAAGGCATTGGAGGTATTCAGTTGGGTTCCCTTTTAGGTCAAAATCTGCCTTTATTAGCATAATTTAAGTGAGCTTTCTATTTATGAGGCCTAGGAGAATATTAATAATAGTCAAGTTGTATTACCATCTCTGTGTAACACTAAAGACTGCAGGATGCCCACTGAAAGCAGGGCCAATTTAATTCAGTTGGCAGGAGATACAACTGTTTCTGTATCACTGGCCCACAGATGCCTATATTTCACCACTTTGTCACGATTTGTCCATATGCATTCAGTGTCTATATTAATGCCGCACATAGAACATCTGTATTTTTAGAGGTCTTCTGCATCCTATTAGAAACAGACTTTATTTTACAGTCTATTGGGGTTTCATATGCAAACACCTATATAAACACACACATTCAATATATGGGCATTCCTTTTGGCCCTACACTGTCTGAGCACTGTACACCTTGTGTCTTGCATATCAATGCTGTCTGCTGTAAAAATGTAGATGCTCTGTACAATAAAGACCCTTCCCGCTTTCATTTACACATGCTGTAAGAACCTTCTTTCAAACCATGCTGTTAAAACTGAAGCCCCCTTCTATAAACGTTTCAATGTTACAGTCCATTTTGCAGACTCACCCCCCAAAAAATCCCTGTAAATCTAAACCTTTTGTAGTGGAAGCAGAAAACTCCTGTAGTTCCCAGAATTCTCTTTGACAGCACGTCGTGCTATACGAGACAGCCGGGCAGACATATAGAAATCTAACAAGACTTTTTCCTCTGTGCCGTTTGTCTGGTTAAATGGTGAAGAAAGACATGTCACCATGGTGAGATGATAGTAAAGCTCCATAAAATAATTGGGGGAAACTGGAAAAGGCTTTAGTTTCTTGGCCAGTAATAGATGTAAGGAATATTTGGGTACTACAATAGGGTCGGACACAGATCAGTCCTCAGCAGAAAGCTGAACAGGTGGTCACTGAAAACACAGACAGAGAATGTGAAATCATTCTGTGGTGTAGATTTCACTGATAGGGCCCAAGGGGTTATTTGCTGCCTCGTTCCTTAGGAAGCACAACATATTTCAAGTCCTTATGTTCTGGGGGGGGGGGGGGGGGGGGGGGGGGGAACGACTGCAGGTTTCTATTTAAACAGTTAATCCAATTAAAATGTTTCATCTTTATCTAATCTTTCTTTTACACAGCACAAAAAGTAAAGCGTTGCAACATATTTGGCCACTCTTTCCAACTTAAAGGACAACCTGTCCTTTATCTTGATCGTTATACCTTTGTGAGTACAGTCTATAAAAATAAAAAAATAAAAAAATGAACCGGATTGGTGCTTGCAACATGGAGCTATTACAGTTAATGCTCAAAACTAGCTGTATCTCACGCTGAAATCCCGTGGGAACTCAGCGGTAGCCGGAAAAAAAGGCAAATAGTCCAGTTGGGAAGAGCGTTGTGTGTGTAAAGCATGATTATTTTATTACTGCACATCTTTCCTCAAGCCATGTGTGCCCACATGGAAGGATAAATAAAGCTTACATTACCTCCACAGTCTTCAACCACGGAACGGCATTTTTATTCAATCGGCCTTGTGTTGTGTCTGTGTTAGTCAAGTGTTCGATGCAAATTTTCTGTTGCCACAATTCGGAAAAGGCCCAAACGTGAACCATTTCGTCTTCACTTGTGAGCCCGATCGGATAATCACTCTATGCGAATCGTTCTTTTTAACCGGTTCTTTTCAGTGAACCGGTCGAACCAGTTCTCCAAATCAGACTGAATTGTTCTAAACGGTTCGCGTCTCAAATCAGCGCTGATCCCACAAGTTACTTTAGTTACTCGAAAACCGTTTCTTTTGGATACGTTCGATACGGAGAACCGACGAGCAGAGCATCTTCATACACACGCTCTTCCCAACCGGACTATTTGCCTTTTTTCCGGCTACACCCGAGTTCCCACGAGACTTCGGCGCGATATACAGCTAGCTGTCTAAAACAGGTGAATTTAAACAATGGCTAAGTGGCTAAATGCATCTCGTTGTCATGTAAGGGACCTGTTCTTGTTGGACAGACATTTTATTTGCATTTTGTGTCTGTTACGAAGCACAAAGACACCCTTTAAGTATATGCCCCCAAAGCTGCCGCTTTAGCTGAGTGGGGGCTCTGGGAGATTCTATGAGAGCAAAAAACAAAACAAAAAAAATATGCTTAGACAACATGCACAAAGAGCCCTGTGG
This sequence comes from Pseudorasbora parva, assembly GCF_024679245.1. Classification (NCBI taxonomy): domain Eukaryota; kingdom Metazoa; phylum Chordata; class Actinopteri; order Cypriniformes; family Gobionidae; genus Pseudorasbora; species Pseudorasbora parva. The sequence continues at coordinate 33,261,967 of NC_090183.1, read as the reverse complement.
CTCATGACGACACATTGATACCTTAAGACACAAAACACTCAGTTTGAGTGAAAAATCAAGATGTTTTTATATAATTTTTTACTTCAAATACAACACTATATCCAACAGCCTGGAACACACTTAACTTCCGTTAAAGTCAATAATACACACGCTGGATATACGCGCTTCACTTCAGGTAAGGTCAATATCCATGCTTGATTTCTCACACAAACTGATCATTTTGTGTCTTAAAATATCAATGTGTCGTCATGAGCCACAGGGCTCTTTGTGCATGTTGTCTAAGCAGTATTTTTTTTTTTTATGCTCTCATAGAATTGATACTTATTCACACGGTTATATGACCTACACACAGCAATGGTTGGAGTTCATTTGTGTTCTACTGAAGAAACAAAGACACCTACTTGTTGGATGCACTGGGGGTAAGCAGATAAAAATAACATTTTCATTTTTGGGCGGACTATCCCTTTAATGTTGGTTTATTTACCACACAAAACTATCATATGATTTCAAAAAAAACTTTAAATAAAATGCATACACAACACAGTTTTTGCATTTTCCTGTGATATTTGGAACATTTTTCCCAGTCATCTCAATGGCAAAAAGCGCTTCAACAATTCACCCCTTTTTGAAAATTGAATTTCACATTGTTACTAACACATTGTTACTTACTTAACACATTGTTACTTACTATAGTATGTAGCTACGTGTAACTGTCACCTTAAAATAGTGTTACCAAAAAATTAACATAAAAAAATAATAAAAAGCATTGTGCAAACGTATGACCGGCTTTTGTAAGCAAAGTGTTGGCCATCTGTGGGTTATGGTGTATAAACAAAAGTGTGTTCATCCACACGCCACATTTGATCATAGATTCATAATGACAGACTACAGCAGAATAAGATGGGAGGAGTTCAGACTAGATGCTTCAGGTGTGAGATAAACTGGAAGTTTTGTGAATTTGATCATGTCGGGTGGACAGCGGGATGTGTGTGTATGGTTCTGCTTAAGTGAGCCTGAAGAATCCGTGAGGATCTCGCATTGGGAGAATGAGCTCCTTTCATCACTTATAGTGTGCAGTTTCTCTCTTACACAGGAAGCTTTAAAAAAGATTGGATGCAGGCTGACTGTCTTCTCTCCATCCCCCACATATACCGGTATCTTCTTTCTGTAAAATGAAGGTATACACACACACACAGTCAACCAACAACCCCTGTAACATCGTGACTTTAAGGTCTATGTAAATTGGGCTTCAGAAATGTGAGTTGTTAATATTAACTATAATGATATGTGTGTGTGTGTGTGTGTGTGTGTGTGTGTGTGTGTGTGTGTGTGTGTGTGTGTGTGTGTGTGTTTGTGTGTGTGTGTGTGTGTGTGTGTGTGTGTGTGTGTGTGTGTGTGTGTGTGTTATTGTTTATATTATATTGTGGGGACCAAATCCCCATAGGATAGTAAAACCTGAGGTCCCCCACCCAGTGGTCCCCACAATGCAAATAGATTCATAAAAATACTAAATTATGTTTTTTTTGTGAAAATGTAAAAATGCAGAATGTGGTAGGGGCAGTGTAGGGGGATACAATTTACAGTTTTTACGGTATAAAAACCATTACGATGGAAAGTCCCCACAAAGATAGTGAACCAGACGTGTGTGTGTGTGTGTGTGTGTGTGTGTGTGTGTGTGTGTGTGTACGGTCCCCAGTTTTCAAAATGCTTATAAATCATACAGGATGATGTGTTTTGAAAATGTAGAACTGCATAATGTTTCATGTGATGGGTAGGTGTAGGGGCAGGGGCAGTGTAGGGGGATATAATGTACAGTTTGCATAGTATAAAAACCATGACGTCTATGGAGAATCCCTACAAAGGTAGTGAACCAGACGTGTGTGTGTGTGTGTGTGTGTGTGTGTGTTGCTCAACATTATGCGTATGAAACACGAAAAGTGTCTTTTTAAAATTCTCCAGAGGCACATGATCATAAACAATCATGTGTGAAGCTATTGTTGCTAGTGGCTCTAGAGAGGATCTCAATGGCTCTGCAATTCTCTCTAGAATACTACCAGTGGGATCTGAACAGAAAGGGAGAACCCTTATTAAGCTTTTCAGAGCACTGAGAGAATAATGGCTATTTAACCTCAACATCTAAACCTTTCACCCACTGAGACAAGATCTGGGGGAGACAAAAGAACCAGCAAAATTAGAAAATGCTCTGCATCAGGTACTAATGGAGCTTGAAGAGCAGAAGAAATCCCTGTGGTGTAGAGCATCATGTTTCCCCCAGCCACTTTTCTGAAGAAAAAAAAAAAGTTTTTATCTGTCATCTAACCATCCCTTTGCTTTCCTTTAGCTGTACACAGATAGAGTGACGACAGGCAAAGACGCGTAGCACCGTTAGAGTCAGGGCTGTCAGAGGGGACCACCTGCATAGCCCTATTTTTCCTGTGGGATTACTGAGGGTGCGGGCCAGGGTCTGAAGGGGCTGTTGGTGGAGGTCCCAGGGTGGAGAGTGAGCGGCGTGGAAAGTCGAGCTGGCGTGAGGTGCCAGGAAGGTTCTGCCACATACTGCAAGCTCCCCGTGCTGCCCCTTCACGGTCACATTGGTTCCGTGCCGTGCAGCTGCCAACCCGTCTTTCATGGGCCGGCCGCCTGGGCTGTCTCTCTGAGGTGGGTGCTCTTTCACATTCAAAGCAGTCTCACTGAGTAACCACACATTCCCATACAAAAACTCAAAGAGCCCCCACACACCCCCTCCTGCCCCACGCCAAGCTAGGCATAGCTTTCCCACCAGCGGCAGACAAGTGTGTTTACCCCATACCATAATGCGACAGAGATGGGCGAAGTCCTTCCACGTACTCTCCTTCGGCAAGGGCACATTCCAAGCTTTGTGTTCCAGGGCCCTCAAGTTTTTAAACACTAGGCACTGAAGTGACAAGAGTGATCTGAAAACTGCTTTGACCGGACTTCTACAGTGCTATTGGTGTCCTTGAACCTAAATAATTATACTGTATTCAAATCTAAATCATATATTATACTACTGCATTTATACTGTATATAGATTTTTGTCTTTACATAGAACGTTGAGTAAAAAAAGTATTTCAAATCAGCATTTTGATTTTGTCGACTTTCTTCTATGTAATGTTTTAAATAATTCCTTCATTAAATTTCATATGTATTTATTCTTAAAGGGATATTACACCCAAAAATGTTTATCTGCTTACCCCCAGGGCATCCAAGATGTATGTGCGTCTGTTTCTTCAGTATAACACAAATTAAGATTTTTATCTCCAGCCGTTGCTCGTATAATGCATGTCAATGGGGTGTTTTTCTATGAGAGTCACTATGAGAGTAAAAAACACATAGACATATGAATCCATATTAAACACAGCGACTTGTGGCGATACGGCGTCTCTTAATGGGATACAAGCAGCGGAAGTGATCTATTGTGCATAATGATGGCGCGGGGACAGCTGATGTACCCGCGTTTCTAAGGTAAAAAGGTAATCCCGCGTATCTAAGGTAAAAAAATAAAAATAAATACTAATTGGTTTGTGTCTTAACCACTTCAGCTCTGCACCCCCTCTTGGACCCACCGGTGGGTCCAAAATTGCATCATCATAATCTTTTTTTTAAATCTATAACTCGCGCACCACAAAACTAGACATATATGGTATCATTTGAAAGATTAGAACCTCAGCTTTCTTAATAACCCAATAACTTCTGCATTTATATTACATAGAAGAAAATAATACGGTCTGAATTCGACCCCCCCGCATCGACCACCCCTTGAGAAAATAATGCAAATAATAAAATTTCATATTTTTATCACACAAACACACCTAAAATAGACAAGTCATATATCAAATGAAAGCTATCAGCCTCAGGAATATCGCTGAGCAATTTCACAGATCCAATAGTTTACAGTAAATTTATTATCAAAAGAATCACAAAAATGGAAATGACTCCTTTGAACAAGCAAACACATGAGTCATGTTCGGATCACAAACTCGTTGTAAAGCTACTAGCCTCAAACCCTATATCAGCTTGTTCCTTAGGTTGTTTGCTTCAAAATGAGACATGTCTGTACATGTCTGTGAGCAAGCAGGGCCAAATGACACTGTAAAATGTCACCGATGTCAAGATCAAAACATGTGATGCAGACCAATACTCTTATTATTGCTAGTTTTGATTGTCGGTATTAGCCACGATTTCTGACGATGTCATCACATATTGCATCATGCTACAGAAAAGCTGAGAATCTCAGGTATGTATAGACATGCGGATCATGATTCTAGACCAATCAGAGCCCGAGATCTCCCTTTACAAAGTTGAAGAGGCTGAGCCTTCTTTTCGATTTCCTAGTGGCCAGTTTATGTCAATGCAGATGAGTAGGAGTTGTTAGACACTTTGGTCAGATAAATCTCAATAACTTTTATTTGCAAGGAGATATCAAGAAAATTATTTTTTCCCCTGTTTAGTACCAACTTATAGAATCAACAGAAACTTCCAAAAAGCTTGGATCCCAAAATGATTACAAAAATACAGATTTTTAAATAAATAAATTAAAAATAAATCAAAATATTTATTTTTGATCTATGTTTATCATAAGATTGTGAATAGATACAATATATATGCAATATTCCACCACTGTGTTAAAATTTAGATTTTTTTTCTGTAAAATGAGACCATTTTTATCAATTTACTCCAATGTATGTGGGTAGGGCACTCTTTTAAATTCAGATATTCCTAATTCTCAAAAAAATGCAAAATGTGCTGCAGAGCTGAAGTGGTTAAGACATCAATGTGTCGTCATGAGCTGCTGTGTTTATGTGTCTATGTGGTTTTTACTCTTATAGTGACTCTCATAGAAAAACACCCGATTGGCATGCATTATACGAGCAACGGCTGGGATTAAAAATCTTCATTTGTGTACTGAAGAAACAAACACACCTACATCTTGGATACCTTGGGGGTTAGCCAATAAACATCAAATGTAATTTTTTTGGGTAAACTATCACTTTAACCTAAACACAGTTAGAAGAATTTTAGCACATGGTTAGCAGTTCTTTGGCACAAAAGCCAAAGAAAATGGTGGGTATATGCATTGCTTAAGTTTATAAGCCAATGCTTATATATGACAATTCAGGATATTCTCACAAAAATGCGTATAAATAGTACAAGTGTGCAATGTCGTGGAATGTATACGCCAAAACTCATTTTGGCGTGTCTATGGCACGCTGTTTTTCGCGTGCATATGACAAGCATTTTATGGCGTATTATACATACGAACCCCCCACCCCACCACCCTAAACCTACCCAAGAGCGTGTCATATATACGCCATAAAGTGCGTATCATATGCACGCCAAAATGAGTTTTGGCATATACATTCCACTTATGTGTGATCGGGTTGGACAATTGGTTAGAAAACAATCAATAAAGGAAACTCACTTTCTAAGCCAGACAGCTGCAAGACTCCTGATGGTCGTGGTTCATCCATTCATCACTCCTGTCTGCCCCCTTGTCTCATTCTAAAATTAATAGTTTGTTTTGGTTAATTATCTTTGGTCTTGCCGTTTCTTAACTGTTGAACTATGTGTGACTCATTGGGTCCGAAGTCAATGTATAATGATTCCCTTCAGACTTTGCTTTTCATTCTCGCAAACTGTCTAAACTAATAATTGTTGGCTTGCTTTTGTTTTGTTGCTGATTCAGCTAATTAGGGATTAACTCCAAGAGCCTTGTCCTGAGTCTTGGCAGTGCCACCTTTTGATGGAGCAGTTCTCCATGGGTTCTGTGAACAGCCCTTTCAAACGAACCTCCATCCATTTCCCACTGCCTTTTCAAGGTGGCAGATTTGCAGGCCTCAGCATCTCTGGCCTGTGATTGAAAATCACTATTGAAAAGAAGAGCACATTTGAGCACCCCCATTTTTCGAGGATTGAGCTAAATGTGTGAGGTGGGGGTGCTCTTAAGTATTAGGGGGTTGCCTATTTTTTTTTTTTTTTTTTTTTGAGGACCCGTCTTATGGCAGGTCGGAGAAAATTCAGGCCTTAGATCCAGTGTGTGCTAGTCCGCTCTGACATTCTAATCATAACCCTGATGGCATGGCTGCTCAGAGGAGAACTCCATGAGCTCCTGCCATGCCAGCTCTCTTTGTGTGACAGGAGAGAGATGAAAATGGGATTAAAATGGTGGATAATGGAGGAAGAAAAATCTATTGATTCGGCTGCACTGGCGTAGCACAGAAAGTGTGTGAGGATGAGAGAGAGAGAGAGAGAGAGAGAGAGAGAGAGAGAGAGAGAGAGGTTGAACGTGCTATCAAGTTTATAGAACATTCATTTGGCTTTCCAAAATTTGGAAACATAAATACAAGCTACAAAAACATATTTATTAAATATGTAAATTCATTTATTGTTATTATTATTCTTTTTAAAATAATGATTACTTTAAATAAGAAAGGATCCATTGAATTGATCCGTAAAGTGACAGTAAAAATCTATTTAAAATACATTTATTTATCAAACAATACTCAAACAAAAATAAAAAATTAAAATTCCCCCACCATATTAAGAAGCACAAATGTTTTCAACATTGATAATAATATGAAATGTTTCTTGAGCACAAAATGGGCAACTTTTGAGGGATCATGTGACACTGAAGACTAAAATTAAGCTTTGCGATCACAATAATATATTAAAATTAAAAACAATTCCTTTAAAGCTACACTGTGTAAGGGTGTACTCACACTAGCCATTTTGAACCGTGCCCGAGTGCGTTTGACTACCAAAGCGCGGTTCGTTTGACTAGTGTGAGTGCTCCGAACCGTGCCCGGGCTCGGCACGATTAGCCGGCCCTGGCCCGCTTGGAAGAGGTGGGCCAGAGCACGGATCAGTTGGACTCGGGCGCGGTTCACATGCAGTGTGAGCGCTAACCGTGCTGGAGTCCGTAATCAAAGCTGCAAAGTCCTTGCTGCACTTCAGCTGGTACCTTGCAAACCTCATAATACGAGCAGCACGATTACGTGAACATTTTCGCGCCACTAAGGCGACACATCTGTTTAACAACAGGCTGTGAGAGGGCTGTGGACCACCATGGACCAAACGACACAAAATTATCGAAAAAAAAGAAAACAGAGCGATGGACTACATTGTGTTGAGAGAGCGCCGCTCTTCCTGTTTATCCCGAAACCGTCGCACCATAATGACGTAAGCGTGCTCCGTCACGAATGTTGAAACCCGAAACCGTCGCACCATAATGACGTAAGCGTGCTCCGGCACGAATGCTGAAACCCTATGTGAGTGCAGGCCAGCGGGGGAGTGGGGAGGGGGGACAATCGTACTCGGGCCCGGTTCATGGCAACCGTGCCTAGTGTGAGTACACCCTAATATTTTCCCCCATCTAGCGGTGAAAAGGTATAAGACCATTCAGTGAAAATTAGTTTCTGTTCCTCTCAATTCTGATTTGTTTTTAACTCCTACGGTGGCCGATTTAGTCCAAGATTAACACGGCAATCCCCCTCTTCACATTCGACATGGTGCCATCGAGTGTTAAAACGCAAAAGGCGAAGCTTGAATTTACGGGTATATGTCCCTCTTTGGCTAATGTACTTTCAAGATGGAGGGGCAACATGGTGACCAGCATTCAAACCCCTCACCCGTATGTATTTTCAATGGCATATTATAAACTTACGAGAATAAGAAAGAAAAATTACTTGAAAATTACTTGAAAAATTACTTGAAAGAAAGAAATATACATTAATGAGCACATATATTTTTGAAAGAATTAAGTGTTTTTAGCCGAGAATAAACTTAAAAATTTACACAGTGTCGCTTTAAATTGAAAATTGTTATTGTATGTACCATTTTAAAAAAATAAATCCAGCCTTGGTGAGCATAAGATATTTCTTTCTTTAAAAAAATAAATAAAATCATATCCACCAAAAAAGTTTGGAACAATATTGTAACCAAAAAACTTTGTGTATGTTCAAGAATGTTTGTCTATGATGTGTATATTTTACTATTATGTAATCAAAAATCACTTATCGTTTTACAGTCTGATTAATGCAAGTTACTAATGTTTTTTATGCCAATTGTAACGTTTTATGCTGATATTGCAGAATTGCACAATTCTATAGCCAGGAAGGAGAGCTGAAACACGCGAGCATCCCCATGACAAGAGTATAGTGGAATTCCAGACCACTTGACAGCTCTCACCCTCTGGATTGTTTGCTCCGGCCGTGGTAATCTAATAAATGTTTAAGACTATAATCAATTTGCAATGCTTGACGAGCATCTCCGTGATTCAACTTGTAAAAAAAAAGAGAGAGAGAGAGAGAGAGAGAGAGAGAGAGAGAGAGAGAGAGAGAGAGAGAGAGAGAGAGAGGGAGAGAGAGAGAGAGAGAGAGAGAGGGAATACTCTTACAAAAAGAGTGAGCCCAAGAAAAAAATAGTCTGGTGAATAATACCTCCTGGAGTATAAATCTTATTCATGGCACACAAAGTGGCCATTGGGCGAATAGAGGCGAGAGTCGTGCTCTCATTATCTGCTTGGCTTTCTTCAGAAGAGTTCTGCGATTGGCTCCCTTTGTGAGAAACAGCAGGTAGCAAAAGAGTATCAGGTCAACTCGAGGGCCCACACTTGCCACCTCTCTTCGTGCGTTCATTCTCAGAGAAACCGACCTGTACTCCACTGAGTGCAAAACGGTGAGAGGTCATTCAGAGCTGAGCATTTTGTTGATCAATTAGGATTGTAGCTTTATTAATATCTGCCAGTATACATATCAAGTTTACATTCTTAATTAATCTCATAATTTCACACATTAATTCAACCATTCATGAATTCTTATTGATTATGTGTTTTTTTTACGATTTTATGCACATTTGAGTTAAAATTGAGGATCTAGTCTTGAATGCCAGGCTTGATCTCGCTGGATGTTACTGTATTGCCGTCGTTGATAAAAGCCGCGCCATAGCTGTCTGCTGTGTCAAGAACCCGCTCATTACAGAATCACAGACAGCCTTTTTATTCAGATTATAGTCACACACTCCCTTTGATTCGCCTTGTCTCTGCTTTCACCCCTACATAGTTGAGAGAAGCGTCAGCCCTGTGGGAGGCTAGCTGCTCTCTCAGAATGTAGAATGGAGCTCCCCACTTAGCGCTGCAGCTAATCGAATAACAGCCCCAGCATGGTGCCCAGCGTGAGTGCTCTCCCAGCGGGATGGTGAGGGCAGCTCGACTGGGGTCTGCAGGTACTTTTCATCCTGCCTGGCAGGCGAACTCTAGCATCCTGCTGCTGGAAATTAGTCGTCGACTGGCCTCTCTTTCTGCTTGTGTCAGGCGTGGGCCCCTGATGAGAGATTTGTTGATATGATAACTCGATTAGGCTTCTGGCTTGAGGGCATAGTGGCAGAGAGCCAGTATGGGGAGAATTCTACTCCTCTAGAGATTAGCGTCTCCGCTTAGCAAAAGCTGCAACCTCAAAACTATGCCATCTTGAAAGCGTTGGTCTCAGGCAGGTAATCCTTGGTTGAGGAGGATAATGGAGGTAAAAGAGGGGCCATCTCACAGCAATATCAAGCTAAAATAAAATAAAATCAAGGTTACAGTGAAGGGGACCAATTCATACACATCAAAATACTAACGGTTAGAATATAGGATGTATTATCATGAATTTAGCCCACATGTAGAATAAAGCATTATAACCTTTTCTTTGTAATTGTACATCGGCGTTGATTTTCGTGCATTTTACAATGCAACACTGTAAAAAAAACAAAAAACATTCAGGTCTCCAATTGAAAATTTTCAAGTGGCTGATCACATCTAAATTTTTCAGTTGGCAGAAATGAATTTTTGTGAATTAAATTGCATCGATTTACAGAATTTCAATTCGGCCAACTGAAAAATGTAGATGTGATCAGTCACTAGAAAATGTTCAATTGGAGCCATTATTTTTGTTGTTACAGTGAACATATTAAGCATTAAAGCAAATGTAATAAATATTTAAACAGCTAAATAAGATTAACAAATGATTAGACTAATGCAAGTGGTTTTTTATAAAAAATATATCTTTTCTCTTTGCTTTAAAACCTCCAAAAAGGGTCCCATTCACTTCTATTGAGAGTGCCTCCAAAATCTTGTTTTAAGAATGAGTCAAGATTATACAATGTAAAAAATAAAATAATGTCTCCAATTGAAAATCTTCTAGTGACCTATCACATCTAACTTTTCAGTTGGCCAAATTGAAATTCTGTGGATTGACACAATTTAATTCACAGAAATTCAATTCGGCCAACTGAAAAATTGAGATGTGATCAGTCAATTGAAGATTTTCAATTGGAGTCCTATTTTTCTTTTATAGTGTAATACATGATGCTAGAAATGGGTTTAACTTGCATTAAACACAGAATATTCCTGATATTGCCATCATATCGAATAAAGTACTTTTGGCATGCAAAGAGAGTCAACATTGCCCATTTTCTTTACTGCCATGGTATAAATTTCCCCTGAACTGTACTTGCACCAACACTCTCAACGGCCTTTAATGTTTCTTGACCCTAAGGGAGTCCAGCTAGAATTTCTCCCAGTTGAGAGAAGTGGGAACTTATTGGTACACAATACGTTTTTTTTTCAGCCCTCTCAAATTATTTGTGGCATGGCGTTTAGGGGCCATTCAGTCAATTAACTTCACATCTCCGCTTTACCAAACAACAGTGTCCAGCAATATGGGCAGGCTAAAGACCAAACAGAAGCCTCCCCTTCCCAGTTCAGCTATTGAAGACCTTCAGAAAAGAGACCAAACAAAGGCCAGCCCCTCTCTGTCTCGATGACTCCTCTCTTTGTTGCTTCTTCGGCCTTCATAAAGGAAGAGGGACGCTCTTGTTTGCCCAGGAGGTGGTTTAATGGCCCTGGGTGTAACAATGGGCCCACATTCAACCTCGCTAGAGAGACTCATTGTATGGGGTTGCTACCAAAGAGCAGGGTCCAGGGACATTCCCACTGGGCCTAGTGAATGGCAGCCAGGCATAGGGGGTAGGCTCAGGGGTAGAAAGGCGCCATTGAGGTGATAGGCAGGTTCCATCTGCCCCCAGTGCCTCCTTACCTAGTCTTTCGAGAGGCAGGGGCCTCTCCCGCCACAATGGGCAAATTTAGTGTGTCGGGGTGGCTTAAAATGCTCACTTTAGAAGGAGCCATTGAGGGAAATATCAACACTGTGGATGGGGGTATTGGTTTATTCATCCATTCCAGCCCCTTTCCATTGACTGAGTTCCTTTTCCTTTCAGCCCCTTTCTCCTTCTCCCCATTCAGAGAGCTTCTCTCATCGCAAAAACTTCAGACCATGCTATTTTTCCCATACCTTGCAAAGGGGCGGACGACAAGAATTAAGTTAGTTCTGCCACAGCCCCTCGTTTTTGTGCCTTATTGGTTGTGGCAGGTATCAGAGACAGTGATGAAATGGATCATTAATCAAAACAACAATTAAAAGGGCACATAAGGTATGGTTTATAAGGTGTAACGTGGATTTTTACCTTCGCTAGAACTTTTTGGAGCATACTAAGCCTTATGATTTGACTATGGTTGCAATAATAACCTCCAAATGTTAACCCTTCAAACATAAGAACCAGACTTAGCGTTATTCTAACATCACTTAATCACTCACTCTCATGTCATTCTAAACATGTTCAATGGGGTTCAGTGTCGCAAAACTTGCACAACACTGATTTTCGTCGTATGCACAAAAACTGTTCTTCAAAATTAGGGGATCTTCTGTGTTCTAAAGAAGAAAGTAATTCAAACAGGTTGAGAAACATGAATTTTCATTGTTGGGTGAACTGTCTCCGTAACAAGGGGATACAGTCATAATGTAGCCATCATAATGGATATTAAAGTGTCCTGGACAATACTTCTAAAAAAAAATAAAATAAAATAAAAAACAGCATTTGAATTGATGATTCTTGAAGAATTTATGATTCTTATGGCTATGTATTGGACAATTACAGAAATCTCTGTTAATTTTATGCCAGAGAGTATAGCCATCCGTATGCTTACAGTGCCTACAAATTCAATATCTAGAAGTTCTCTTAACACAGACTTTTGGAGATGGGCACCAAGCTTAGCATCAGTGTCACCCGTGTGAAATGTCATCTCCAGGTCCAGACCAGGGGGTTAAGAGACCCCTAGCAGATGGTCAACTCTCAGAACCCCTAGTGGGGTGCCTTCGAGTTCCTGCTGTGAAGACACTAAATAATCAAGTTGTCTGTAGGAAATAACTATAGATGAGAACATTTATCATAGATGAGATAATGCAAAGCTGTGAATACCAACACTACTTAGTCTCCTGTCCATTAAAAGAGATTGTTTGATTGTGTTCTACAAAGATCCATTCCGACTCTGGGACTACTAATGATGGAGAAAGATGCCACTCTTGTTAACATTTTCTGCTAAATTGTAACATATGTATGGGATAAGTTTAGAATTACGATACACAGTGAAATAAATCAAAACATTTGCAACTAGTCTTCAATGCACAAAACTGAAAATCACAAAAAGTGGCCCTCGTACCTCACTGATGGGATAACATGACCCCCTTACCCGGCAATAGAACACCCACTAAATTTCTCAAATGATTTTTGCAGAATATTAACTGTGAACAGATTTTTTTTCTTAAATATTGTAATATAAATATGAACAATTTTACGTGGTAAAATCAAAGACGATAACATACCAAATACACGATGCATGCGAGTGCAAATTTGTTCTTCACATGCTGAAATTGAATCGGAATGATCAGGAAACTCAGTGAAATACTCCACACTGCATGCTAAAGAGAATACACACCAATCAAATTAAAATACTTTTCTGGGTTAGTGAACATTGGGTTGTCTTTTAGTCACAGACAAAGGAAGTTGTGTATTATATTTTGATGGACATTTTTTAATGCAAACTACGCATTCTGATTCTGACTTTTGAATATTTCCAAAAAATTTATATTCTTGACTGATCATTCCCACTTCCCCCCCACTGTTAAATGAGTGACCTTGAGATGAATCCACTTTGACGCTCGTGCTTCGGGATAAGATTCGGGAAATTGACAATTTTATAAAACGCTTTTGTTATTGATTTTTTAAAAATTTGTTACATTTAATTACCCCATTGCAGATTTTATGTTATCAGTAGCAACAAACCACTGGGGCATCTTACCCCTTACCCCATATTGCTTCATAACAAAATATGTGTTACCATGTAAATTTTAAATAATTGTGTCAACAAACCACCTATTAATATCAAAAATTTTAATATCTGACATAACATCCTAGATGACTTATCATTTATACCTTTTATTTACATAATCAGATATACAACAAAAGATAGATAATTTAACTTCAAAACTTGAAATCACACAGATGTTGACTTTAAAATGGAAAGTCGACCTCAACACGAGCAGAGCCAACACATGTTTGTAGAAGAGATTTAGTGGTCAAGGGCATAGTAAGTTAACATGTCAATACCAGTTAACATGTCACGTCTACTCTTTCACTTGCACAGAATACAATATTCAGTTTGCGGAAAGTGCAACGGCAATGATAGAAGTAGTACACAGTAAAGGTCACAATGATGCCCTCTTTCAAACTTTATGGAGATCACTAGAGATTATATAATCACAAATATTATTTTTAAGCTCCAAAACTGCAGCATGAGCGAAAGACCAGCAACACCAATAAAACAACTTAAAACCTGGACATGGATTTCTCGAGAGGCTTTTTTTTTTTTTTTTTTTTTTTTTTGCACGATAGCTGCCTTCAGTAAAATAAAAAGGAGCAGTGTTTCAACTGCTTGTAGCCAGAAGGTATAAAACAAGTGCCAGACTTCTAAATCATGAAAGCTCTTGTCACTGGGGAGGCTTAAGCTGAGAGCTCTGAGCAAAAAGCTGCCCACTTTTTTTTTCCCAGGCATTTTCTCAGAGCGGGGTGAGTTTAGGGGTGCAGCACCTCGTAGTGGTGGTTCCCGGTGGGCCTGTGGAGGAAATCTGCATCAGGATGAGTTTGGTTTTGATGTGCCTGAGCTGGAGCAGCTTATATGCGATCTGAAGTAAAACTGAGGTTCCACTGGGTTCTGCCGTAACCTCGACGCGGTGTGACCCACGCTTCTGAAAGGGCCACGCGGGGGAGAAAACACTCAAGTCGTTGTTTTGATCTTTTTATATCGACAACTTGCAGCTCCGTGTTATCTCTGTACATCTTTTAGAGGGTTTGCTTGAGTTTCATGTTCGGAGGGTCTCATGAGTAAAGAAGATATGCGTACTGGAAAAAAAGATCATGGATCATGTTCTTTGCAATAACCTTTATCAATTCAGCATATTTTTTCATGAAGTGAAAAGCATCTTTCAGTTTTATCTTTATGTACATGTTATTTGTAATGATAATTTCTCAGACAAAATCCAAAAACATGAGCTAAATTGATTCCACTTAGTAAATAAAAGGATAGTTCACCCCTGAAATGAATGTGTGAAATGAAAATTCTTCCATCTTTTACTCACCCTCATTGTCATTCCAAAGATGTTTGGATTTCTTTATTCTGTTGAACAAAAAGTTATTTTTTAAAACATATTTTTTAAGAGATCTGACCTTTCTTATAGGCAAAAAAACTAAAAAACAAACACTGCATACAGTTTTGGATTGACATGAACATGAGAAAATGACAGAACTTTCATTTTGGGTGAACTGTGTCTTCAAGAGCCATTTTTTAAACTTTTACAGGCTTCCTATTGTAGTATAAAGGTAAGAGGGGAGGATGCGGTAACAGTCATCACCGAATGCTTTCAATGTTTGAGTTGGAATCATTGCAAGATTTGTGTGAGCTCAACAGAGCTGCATAGGATAAAATGTAACTCCTTTTAACTGTCACACTCCACTGTTGCAAGGTTATGAATGCCAAAACAAAAATATGATGCAATGTCATAGCAACATAAAAAAAAAAAAAAGGTTCCTATCATAAAGTTCCTGCTCCAAGCCTCAATCTTGAAGTAATCCTCTTCCGTATTTAAACCAGTTTTATCAGCGCAAACAAGAGGGGGGTGAAGAAATGGGAAACAAGCTAACCAGAACCACACAATGGATCCACAAAAACCACTGTGGATCAGAAAATGAGGTATTTTAAGTAAAAATTCAACTTGTTTTGTCTTTACAATAGAAGTCATCGGGGTCCAAAATAATATTAGACAACACTGAGCTCCACAGAAGAAAAAAATATTCATAAAGGTTTGGAACAACATGAGGATATGTTTATTTAATTTTTTTTCTTAAAGGAATAGTTCACCCAAAAATGAAAATGTGATGTTTATCTGCTTACCCTCAGTACATCCAAAATGCAGGTGTCTTTGCATCTCCAGTAGAACATAAATACAGATTTCTAAATTCCAACCGTTGCAGTCTGGGTAACAACTTGAGAGTAAAAATGAGAGTAAAAAAAAAACCTGCTTAGACAACATGCACAAAAACCCTGCTGCTCGTGACGACACATTGATTCTATGAGAAACCGAACAGCATTAATCTTTTTTTTATGACCGCCAGATGAATCTCATCTAGTGTTCCCATCCGCTATTACTTCCGTCTGGTAAGGTCAAAATGGCACGATCATATATATATGATATATATGTATATATATATATATATATATATATATATATATATATATATATATATTAATATATTATAATATAATATATATAATATATATATAAGAGCACCGTCTTTCGGATGAGACGTTAAACTGAGGTCCCGACTCTCTGTGGTCGTTAAAAATCCCAGGATGTCCTTCGATAAAGAGTAGGGGTGTAACCCCGGCATCCTGGCCAAATTTGCCCATTGGCCCCTGTCCATCATGGCCTCCTAATAATCCCCATATCCTGATTGGCTTCATCACTCGGTCTCCTCTCCACCAATGAGCTGGTGTGTGGTGAGCTGTCTGGCGCAATATGGCTGCCGTCGCATCATCCAGGTGGATGCTGCACATTAGTGGTGGTTGAGGAGATTCCCCCTTCCATGTAAAGCGCTTTGAGTGCCTAGAAAAGCGCTATATAAATGTAACGAATTATTATTATTACCTACATCTTGGATGCACTGAGGGTAAGCAGATACATCATAAAAATAAAAAGAGTAACTGAAACTTTATCTCAGAAATCTGCCTTTGTTTCTCACAACTTTGAGTTATAAAGTCAGAATTCTGAGATATAAACTCGCAATTGGGTGATATAAAGTCAGAATTCTGGGAACGCGCAATTGGGTGATATAAAGTTACAATTCTGGGATATAAACTTGCAATTGCGTGATATAAATTCACAATATTGACTTTTTCCCTCTCACAATTGCGAGTTATAAAGTCAGAATTCTGACTTTATAACTCGCAATTGTGAGAAAAAAAGTCACAATTACTCTTTTTTTATTTTTTATTTAGTGGGGGAAACGGGCTTCTATACCTTTAAGACTAAAACACCTTAGAGAAGCCAAGAAAGAAAGGTGAAGGGTAGAATAAAAAAACCACTGCGCTACCTATTGGTTAGGAAGGAAAAAACAAAACAGTGGAGTGCAGCTATAGCTTCAAAAATGAATGAATCTCAGATGGTGTGTGCTGGCTGAGGGCCCGGGCCGAGGCACAGGGCGCAAGGAGAGGCAGTGCTGCAGCATGTAACCTCAGTCCTGTTTATGTTCCACATTCTGACGGTGGGGAGGCCTTAAATTGGAGCCATGCTGCAGGGGATTAGGCCTATGAACCCTGGGATGTGTGCGCAGGGAGAGGGTGACAGGGGAGGCGGGCAGACATGTGTCCACAAGGCTGGGAAAAGTGCTACCCACACGCACACACACACACACACGGTATCTTTCCACCCTCTCTTTTTCTCTCTCCTTCCTTCTCTCTCTCTGGCAGAGAGGCCACAACCAAAGCCCTCCATGTGTGGCGGATGTTTTCCACGAGCAAGGCGGCCAGCTTGGCTGCAGCTGTCCAAACCGGAGGGCCTTGGGAAAGGGAAAAAGAGGAGCTGAGTTTAGAGGGGGCGGGGGACGGTGCACTTGGCAAAGGTCAGACACCCCAAGACAACTTTGAGTGTGGGAACTGTCCGGGAAGGCATGTGCAAAATGCTATGCGCTGCTATGGTATCGTTTTTCCTCCAAGGCTGCCTGGAGGGAAAAGCTTGGTAATATATGTACGCCTGCTTGTTTGTAAGTGTGAGAATGCAGATGGAGGGCTGTTGTTAAGATGTAGTACATTACTGAGAGTAGAAGGAGCAGCAATGTATACAGTTAAACTGAAACACAGCTGCATGTAAGACATGTGGACCAACATATGCAGGAAACATACATGTTTTCAGTTTTGGGGTGTAACTATGAATACAGAAATGCTACTAACTTAGCTATACTCTACACTCAATTACAGTTTGCTTTGATACTGTGCAATTTTAATACACTATAGCAGAGCCAGTAATCAAACATGCGCTCCTATAAAATAGCATTTGAAAATGTTATTCATTTCGGTGAATAGGATCATTTGGAAGATTCAGGTACACATTCAAAACAAGAATGACTCACAGATTTGACACTCTGCATGTCAATATTTAGTTGCTTAAATATTAATTAACATTATTCAATAAATAAGACTAAATAATTAATAATATAAAATATTAATGCTGCATTTATTTGACCAAAAAAATAAAAAATGAACGAGTAAAAGAGTAATATAAGGAAATATTAATACAATTTAAATTAACTGCTTTGAATGCATTTTAAAACACACTTTAAAATCTGCAGTCTGATTGCGGCTGGAGCTACTTCTCTCTGTTTATGTCTATGGTGAGTCACGCAGGGACTGTGCTCTTCCGCCATGGTTCCAACCAGACCGGTCTGAAATAGTCCCAATATAAACACTTATCAGAAGCGTACCATAATGTTTCAGGGTGAGACAAAAACACGGTTTGGATTCATGTTGTACATTCTCATTATATCATTTTTGTAAATTTCGAACACAAAAAAAGTTACGGACAGCAACTTTAAAGGTGTAGCGTGTGAATTTTAGAGGCATCTAGTGGTGAGCTTATGAACAGCAATCACCCACCGCTCACCCCTCCCTTTCGAAGCACATAGGGAAGCTACGGGATCCAGCACAGGGCAAAAATGTAATTGCCGGAGAGAGCAGAGAATGACTAGCGCTCTGTATAGAAGTTTGTCCATTTAGGGCTACTGTAGAAACATGATGGTGCAAAATGGCAGTTTCACTTTAAGGAGACCTGCTGGGTATGTTAGATAGAAATGGCTCATTCTATAGTAATAAAAACATAACGGTACATTATGCAAGGTTTTTATACACCACTGAAAACAGTTATGTATATTATATTGCATTTATGTCAGTAGATCCTCATACATACTACACACTGTAATACTATTTTCAGTGTCCTTCAAAAAACATTCTAATATGCTGATTTAGTGCTCAAGAAATACTTATGAATAGTTTTTTTTTTGTGTGTGGAAAGTGATATTTTCAGGATTCAAATAAAAAGCATTTATTTGAAAAATAATTGTGTAAACTTTCATTTTATGCCGAATTCATTTTGCAAAATTTCATGAGGCATGGCTTAAGATTCACGCAGGTGTATCTGACAACGAATAACCGCCTGGACATGTATTTTGCACTTAAATACCCATACAGATAATGGATGATAAATGCACAATCAGGTGTGTGTGCGTGTATTTGCACTACCAATGTTAGGGCACTTCTCTCTCACCCACCTTTGTGCGAGTTCTGTGCCCTTCCATTCATTCAGCTGCACCTTTGAAGGCAGATAATCCCACTTATTTGCTTTCCCATGCCTGAGTCAAGTCCTTCTCTGAACTAGCTCTCCAGAATACAGTATACATCCACACTTCCCACCACACAGACTCCTTTTATTTACCTAAATAGGATGTGGCTCAACAGGCTTTAAAATGTTAGTGAATGGTTTGTAAATATGATCTTACCGCAACTCTTTTATCGCCAAGGCTACAGTCTTAGTGTTGCTTTGAGAGGCCTTTATGTCTCCTGACATGCATTCAGAGGGAGAGCATTGAAAGCCCTCAATAAGTGGTCCCCACAGGACCCTATGCTTATAATAGAGGCCAATTCATTACAGTAAATAACAGTTGCTGTCATTATATTGTTTTCCATGAAGCGGCTTATTTGGAGCTCTTAAACTGGTAATTGTTTTAAGACCAGTGGTGGCTCTTTTGCTCCCATTCAGGGGCAGGAAACCGAACACGGGCATTGGGAATTTGGGAACGCGCCCCAGGGAGGGTCCGACTGGCGAGACAGGAGATCCAGTCCTGCTAGCAGCTGTGCGGGGTATTAAGCTTTAATGAGTTCAAGAGTAACATGGATAAGCAGAGTTATGGGGAAAGCCCCTGTAAGAGCCTCTGATTTACTATCTTGACATCTGTATTAATATGTATATATTAATCATACCAGTTTATGTGGATGTCTGAACTACTGAAATAACTGGCATAGCCGCAAAAAAAGAAGAATACTAGCAAGCAGCACATATCCTCTCAGTTTAGGCTTTAGCTCTGACAGCTGTTAAGCCCATCTTCGACCTTGTGTCACACAGCGAACATGAGAAGCTGAGGTAATGCTCTCTAATGTCCGGATTGTAGTTGTCCAGGGTTGATCTGTTCCCACAGTCACTGTTAACACAAGGCCCTTTACTTAGGATATAATCACCAGCCAGGAGAGGGAGGATTGAGTAATTGTAGGCCTAGACTTTTCCAGACAAATTGTAGTGCATATTTTAAATCTCATTAGCCTCTGAAGACTTTCTAGAAGACCGCAGCTGTATAAAAAAAAACCCAACAACTACTTTATTTGCGCACACACACTATCATGACTTCCATTAACATCCACAATTTTTGAGCTAATTATATTTTCCACTAACTTTACCCTTAAAACCAACATACATAAAAAAAAAATATTTTTATTATTTAATATGTTAATTAAGCCATTTGCTATGGTTGACTGTTTTGGCCTCAGACTAAAATCAATAAAAAAGTAACTTTATTTCTTATAATTGAACATTTATGACAGTATAATTTTTTGTACCTAGAATCTTCACACTCTCTCTCTCTTGCATATTTATATGCAAACGCACTCAAAATAATCTTTAGCTGCATTGCTCATTTAGTAAGGCAGAACTTCCCATAATCAGGATATTCACCTTTGCCAAATGACTGTTAAGTGGGCCCAAATTTAGAAGCAGAGATCAAATTGAAATGAGAAATTCACGGTGGCGGTACACTGTAAACAATTGTTGTTGGTTTAACCCAAAAATATGTAAGTTACCTGGTAGCCTTAATTTTGAGTTCACTGAAATTGTATATTGCCATGTAAATACACTTTAAAAAACTGTGCTATATAGTACTAAAAGTGGTTCTTTGGCTTGTAATCATAAGGAAACTACTTTAAGTGCTGTATAGCACCAAATCTGGGTAATTCAGTGGTTCTTCAGCGGTTCTTCACCAGTTCTTTGGGGTGGTAAAGGTACTATACAGCACCATTGCCATATAAAGAACCTTTCAAGCACCTTTAAAGGTTCTTTACACACCAAAAAAATACTGTTGGTGAAATTTAGCACCATTATTGAGGAAGAAATAAAATGCGAAATGGTACCTCTTATGGGTTCTACATAGCACCATTTGACAAAGGTGCTGTAGAGCAAATTTAAAGAAATGGTGCTATTTGGCACCAAAAGTAGTTCCCCTATGATTACAAGCAACGACCACCAAATTTTGTTTAGAGTGTAGCGAATCCGCCATGGTCCAAGTGCAACTGACTTTTAAAGGGAATGGGAGATGAGACTCTGAATGGTTTACTGCATGTTAGGTTACCCTAACGTACATACCCTAAGTGCACCTGTGTCATGAGTTTCAGACCATGCACTCAGATAATTTAAATAGGGCCCATTGTGTTATCTGAACCACATTAAATATGTAAGTAGATTAGAAAAAAGATGAAAAAGGTTGTGATAGCAAATCATTGGGGCTGTCAGTGAAACTGTGAAAGAGATTGCAGATTGGCTGTTCAGTTTAGCCAGTCCCTCCAGGATTCCACGATTGCATAATTTAACACAAAATCAAGCTAACTCGACACAATTCGAAGGAACTTGCAATAATAAAAAAAGAAATTGCTGCAGATTTGCTGCAGATTTTGGGCCTAAACATGTTTTCCAAAGGAAAGCCCACTTCAAACTCAAATCGACCAATTAACATCTGTTTGCACTGGTGCTTTGGCAATGCATCTGTCATTAAGCGCGCATGCGGCACGTTTCTCTCACACACAAACAATCAAGCGTGCATGCTCTGAGTGACATCAATCGGTTCAGTTTATGAACAGTATGCTACATAAAAGTGGCTTTGGCACTCTGTCAACAACCCCAAAATGGACGAAGAGCAAGACGGAACGAGTGAAGGAGACGCTGAATGAAAATGTAAATTCAGTAATATAGTGGTTTCCAGGGTTTCCCTGTAAACACAGCAGGCTACTACATTTCTGACACCGCTTGTGTAGGCCTACTGGTTCTAACCTTTGAACTTTACAGTCATGTTCTTTTCCACTTTAATCTGTTTGAAACATTTATTTACTTACATTTGGCTGCTGTTATGTTTAAGGTTCTTTTTGTTATATTATAAAAATACTAACATTTTATCAACCCTTTAAAGCCTGAAATAAACAAATAATCAGACAATCTTTTTTTTTAATGGAAGTTTTTTGTTCGCTTTTTTTTATTTTTTACTGTTAGACAATACAAGATAAAAGAATATTCAGATACAATAACATTTTGAGTTTCTATTTATTAAACCAATTTCCTTCATTGTATCAACTTAATTTTTTTTATTTTAATAAGCTATAAAATAAAAAAATATATTTTTAAAGTTAAACCAACAAAACATGTTTACAGTGTAGAAGGGTCTGATAACATGCTGTGGAAAACACTGCAATATAACATTTGATTGATTTAGTTTTTTTTATTTGGTGTTACATTGGAGCCCAATGGTTCTTGAGGACAGAAAAGTAATACAAATGTTAAATTCTTACAAAAAAAGAAATGCTGCAAATATTGCATCAATATTTGAGAAAAACCAGCGCAAAATTTTTAGGCTATTTTAGGCTGCAAAAATCTGAAAAAAGTCCCGCCAAATCCTGGAGGGACTGTTTAGCGAACGAGTCAGTGCACGAGGATAAAAGCAAAAGTGATGAAAGCGAGCACACAGGTCAAAAGGGCACAAGACAGAGGCTATTCTAATTTCCGTCAACTTACTAATGTGTGAATATTTTCAAAACATGAGCCGACTGAATGAAGAAAGTGACCAGCATGATTGATATTCAGAATGGTCAGGGCCATTACATGCTATTGTTTTGTTGGCTTAAAATGCTGCTTTGGTTAACGTTTTGTATATCTGCTACAACACAGTCAGCTTTTGTTGCTGCTAGTTCTTTGACGCCGACTTGGTGAGTCACAGCCTTATGACGCTTTATAAGAGGTTTCAACGTTATCGATAAACTATAGCCTATGTGAAATTCCTTCTCAGTCTAAAATAAATGTAGATTCCATCCAGACTAGGGTGTTATAAAAAACTAATTTTAAAGATATAAACTGATAACTGTTTTAAGGCCAGTGTTGAGCCATTAATGGGAAGGAAATGGCATTACTAAACTAGTACTGCAGGATATATATATATTTTTTTTAATTGGACAACCAAAGCTTGATTATGAGTTTAGCTAAAACCTGAAAATGCTTTCTTTAGTCCAGTGGTCCTTTTCTAAGAGGGGCTGCAGATTAACGGGGTGCATTCCTGTTCAGGAAAATCTCTTTAGATTCACTTCCAGATCAGAGCAGCCATCTGCACACACTGCATGCCCAAACCAGGGCCTCTGCCCTCTCAGGAATTTGGAACTTTTTCCCATCAATTTAACCAATTATAGAGCAGGTCCCTGTGTTTATCACTGATGATCTAACCTCAGGCAATGGAGGCATAAAAGTCATCTAACACATATTCAGATTTGTAATCACCATATGTTGTTAACTAAAACTAATTTAAATAATGCTAAAATAAAATAAAAATATCAGATGAAAAAAATAAAAATTTGTAATTTAAACTCATTTAATCCATTCATTTGTTTGCTCACTAGCTCACTCATTCATTTGATCGCTTGCTCAATCATTCATTCATTAGTATGTTAATTTGTACATTCACCTGTGTAATAATTCATTCATTCTGTTTCTTTATTTTTTGTGGCTTGCTTAAGTAAAAACTAAAGATTTTCAGTAACACTTGACAATAAGGTCTCGTTTGTTTACAATGTGTTAATTAACATTAACTAACAATGAGCAATACACTAGTTACAGTTACAGTGTTTATTAATCTTTGTTGATGTTGGTTAATAAAAAATACAACTGGTCATTGTTTGTTCATGTTAGTTTACAAAGCTAAAGTAGTTAACTAATGATACCCTATTGTAAAGTGTTACCAGTCTTTCTTAAAAAAAACAAAACAAAAAAAAAACACCTTGACAAAACTAGCATGACAGGAAAGGGAAGTGTAATCAGTACTCTGAGCATTGTGACTAACCCTTATATCACTTTTACCACCGCAGGCAAGCATGACGTAAATGTTAAACTAGTGCCTCGTGCTCTGCTGACTACCAGCACCTATAATAATCTTCAAAGACACAAGGTGGCATGTCTGGCTGTCAGCCCACACACACACACACATATTAATGAACCCACACACACACACACACACACACACACACACACACACACACACACACACACACACACACACACACACACACACACACACACACACACACACACACACACCCTTCTTGCACGAACATGGAACTAGCCTTCAGGCTTGCTCGAGTTTCTGCATATTGCAGTAAAGATACTGTTTCACTGCAGGTGTCCCATCAAAGCTGCAGCATGCACTGGCCAGCAAAACTCATAAATTAGGAGACTAGAAAGCCCATGTGTTGGCTGTTTAGCCTCAGTATGGAGTGTCATCATTTGGTTTGATACAGACTGCACTACATCCTCATCTATTATCCCTTTCTTTAGTTTTCTCTAAATGCATTTAGTGCATACATAGCACAAAGTTGCGTGTGAACCACTGCAATGTCAAATATATTAGTTGGCTACTCTATATTCTCCACAGACACTCTATGTTGAGAATGTATTTGCATACTGTTCAAAAGTTTGGGGTTTGAAACAAGTCTCTTATGCTCACCAAGTTTGCATTTATTGGATCAATAGTAAAGTAAAAACTATTTAAAATAACTGTTTCCTATTTTAATGCATTTTAAAATGTCATTTATTATCATTACTCCAGCCTCCAGTGTCACATGATCCTTCAGAATTCATTTTAAAATTCTGATTTGGTTCTCAAAATACACTTGTTAATATTATCAATCCCTTAAAGCTACACTATGTAACTTTTACGTCCGCTATAGAGGGCGCCTGTTCAAAACAAAGGCATAGCTGAATGACGCCAAGTTTGAGTGCAGAATCTTGGGAGATGTGGTCTTCACCTCACAGCCAGTGGAAAAGAATTGGGATAGGACTTGGCAAATATCATGTTCATGGATGCGGTTATTAACGTTACTGTAGTATGAAGCAAAGCAGGACCGGGTGTTTAGGGAGCTGAGCACAGCCACCGGAGCGATTGTTACGCAAACACACGGCTTGCAAGGTCATTAGTATGAGGTAATGCAGCTCTGTTTATCATATCAGAAACATTTAAAGGGATGATGAATTGAGAAATCAACTTTCCCTTGAGCTTTTGATATATAAAAGGTCATGGTAATATAAGAATATACTCTACGTTTCAGAGCTGAAAACTTCCTTGTTAGTCAAAGGAAAGCGTTTATAGACACCAGGCTCAGCAAACGGTCCTGTGCTTCATACTTACGCCGCTGCGCGACGAAACACACGCCTCTACAGAACGTGCAATTCAGTAGCCCCGCCCACCGACTCATTGAGCTGCTCGGTCGATCACAAGCCAGCAGTAATAAACATGTGGAAGAAGATAGCAAGCAAGATATTGTGAAAGAACACAGTCACTGCATAAGCTGCATAATGCTTGGATCATAATATTAGGAATGTGTGATACTTAATTTATTTTTAATGAAGTTCAAGCTCATGTGGGGAAGACATTGGTGTTCACTTCAATTCACTGCGGAATCGTTTGTAAACAAATCTCCGGTTGATGCTGGATTTGAATCCGACACGAATGGTACAACACACATGTGAGTAAAATGTGTTTTTATATGTAATAGTATTGCATTGTTATAGATCGTTTTGCTTATGTGTACGTGTCTAACAGAACATACATTTAGTACGCTGGACTCAGACACCCATGGGCCAGGGCTTGCAAAGCCCGGCAGGCCGATGAATCTCATAATATTCTGTTCTTGTTTTGCTATTCTCTCTCTCAAGTTCTGAAGGGCAACATCTGAAGGGCGGCATGCACGCACCGAATGTGTGTGCGCGCAGTTCACTGTTATATCATCCGATCTTGCGGGCTATGTGTAATATAAAAATAATAGTCCAATCAATCATGGATCGATGAGAAATAAAACATTGTGTTTGTTTGATAAAGACGTTTACGAGCCCTGTGATCGAGATAATCATTCTGGTTGCCGCTTCTCCCTCAATCTCCTCTCGCCCTGGTGAACTGACAGGGGAGCTGAAGCTCATTAAATATGCAAATCTTATCCAATCCTAGCCGTGGGCGTTTACTTCCAAGTCTCCAGTGCGTCATGTCCACCAAAACCCAGCGTTCAGGAGAGAGACTCAAAACCAATGTAGAAAATAGCCTATTACTTATTAGTTATGATGTTTTTGAATGTAAAAACCACACAAACATCATTGGTTGACCTCAGGACAACAGTATAAAACATTTAAAAAGCCAGTTCATGACACCTTTAAGTTTGTTTAAAATTGGTATGACGTTACTCTATGCGTTCGCTCAGCGGCTGCTGTGACACTGCTAAGAGTAAAGCGTTTCTGCCAAATAAAACCGGAAACCGAGTGTAACACAGATATGATGCAATTGACAGGCGACTCCCTCAGTCGTCCCAGCTCCTTGGTTAAGATAGCAATTTTCTCAAAATGAACAAATCACAAATAAGATTTACAAAAATTTACAAAATGACAAATAAGAACTCAACTGAACAAAATCTATAACACTGGCCAGGTAGTTTTTGGATATTTCACTGCAAAAATCCTACATAGTGCACCTTTAATTATTATTATTATTTTTTGTGTGTGTGAAAACCATGATTTTTTTTAATCAGGATTCATAATTTTTTAAGATTCTTTGATGAAAAGAAAGTTAGAAAGAACAGCATTTATTTGGAATAGCAATTTTCTATAACCATGTAAAAAGCTTTACGGCCATTTTTGATTCATTTAATGTATTCTTGCTAAAAAATTTTTTTAAACAAATTTAAAAAAATAAATAATTCATATCAACCCCAAAACATTTTTCATGCATTGTTCCTCACATTGTTCAGAATCCTCTCTTTTTGAGGCCTAAATAGAGGCCTGGGGGTCTTCTGCTTCCAATTAAAATCTCAAAAATAGTTTCCCCTCTCTGCAGACCCTTGAAAATATGCTCGTAAATTGTCATTATTTTTTACAGGCTTCCCCTTTTCAGTTGCACATCGGCAATGTCTGGCACAAGCAGTAGCTCACTGGATTGGTTTATCTCAGGATCTGCAGTCTCCCTCTGAGACCTGGGATGCATGACATGACATACAGTATATGGCTGCTCCCCATCACATACTGTACGTGCAGCCGAAGTCCACCGCTGAGGTCCAAATGGGACACATGCTACTATTATGGTTATACAAAATTCAGAACTCATTTTCAAACATGTTTACAAACTAACCCAGGTGTGATTGCTCGGTTAGTGCGGTTCATTTGAATAAGTGTGAACGCTGCCATCTAGCCTGACGTGGTCATACTCAATTTTAGTCGGATTTTGAGTCTGAAACTTCTCCATTGGGCTGTGATTATGAGGCGTGTTTCAACCGAACCAGGAAAGACCTTAATTGGATAGACCTACAACCAATCAGAGCAACAAAGCAACGTTAACAGAGCTCAAATGCACTGTGTTGCCAAGTCTGCGTTTTTTTCCCCGCAGGTTGTTTTCTATGTCCGCGAGTTGAAGCGACTATTATGTGATATATAGACCCATGAATGTGAATTTTAGCAGGCAACCTTGCCAAAATAACACACATTTTACCCCCAAAACACAATTTTTTCCCAGAGAAACCCACAAGAAGCTATTGTTTAGGGCTAGTAGTTGGCGGGTTTTGTTGTAAAAACTTGGCAACCCCGTCTGGACGTGCGCTGGAATCTGGTTGGAATAAACGATCTTTGCCGGCGTTGTAAAAAAATAAAATAACAATATAATCCATAATTTGAACAATATAATCCAAGCCCCTTTGATGACATGCATGATGATTACGTTACTGTTTATCATCTGTCCGTCATCGTCTAAAGCCCTCCCTGATGATTTCATTGGTCCGAACAGTTTCTGTTCAGGGATAATTACTCCTCTATAGAGCGAGGCCAGACCGAACTGCTCGACCTAAAATTTTTGTGGGCGGGGCTAAGTTCACTGGCATCCAGGCTAGCTGCCATCCAAACCCTGCGCAACAATCAAGCGGACCAAGACCACTGAAATGATGGGTCTCGGTCCGGTTTCAACCAAACTAGAGCGGTTTTAATGATACATGTATGGAACATGGACCAAAAACAGGACGTAATGTCATAAGAAACGACCCTGTGTTTTCTCCTCATAGTCGTGATGTTGCCCTTCACAGTTCGGTACAGGCACAACTGGGTCTCTTCGCAGCAGATCTTCATTTGCGTGTGTGAAGGAGGTATCTCTGCCGCTGTTTTGACTCCTTTAAACATTTTAAAAGCTCTTCACGATTTCTCAGCTGGTCAAAATACATTCCTATGTAGGCTATGCACATACAATGAGCGCATTTAGTCCAACGTGCATTGTTTTGGATTCAGTAAGTTCCGTCACAAAATACAAGTAATATCAGGTTATGAACATATCCACTATGTCTATAGGTTCAATGTCAAGTCAAATTCAAACAGAAAATTTGCATTCCGTTTGCTCCATTTACATTTTTTATTAAGTTAATTTTCGTATTGAATTTGTTCTGGTCAGCCAAGTGTCTTCATTTAGTTTAAGAGGCACTACATGCATACACTAATTTTAATACTGTGGCTTTTAAACAAGCTTAAGTGGAAGCCATGGGGTACTCATCCCCACTAGCAGGTCTCTGTTCCCTCCACATCTGTGCCTGTTTATGCCCAATCTATTTCTGAACCATCACTAAAGAACCATCGGGTTCTTCTACGAAGCAGGAGAATGTGATTTTCCCTCCTGTAACAAAGAGAGAGAAATTGCAGGGGAAGTTTGCAAATGTGTTTCCTTTGTGGTAACCTACAGGAGGATGGAGGTAGCATAGCTTCAGAAGAGAGCCAAGGCATAGCGACGGCTTTTGGCTGGGATGATTATCGCGCGCATACATTGCCGCACTCGTTAGAAACAAAACTATCACCAGAACGCTGAAACCTTCAGCTAGAAGAATTGGCCAGCTAAAAATGAAAAAGGACATGCTGGCTAAAATCACCCTGGTGGATACTCGCGAAGAGTTTTTTCCCCAGTGTTTTTAAGGGCTGGCCTGGAGCGAGCTCTATGGCAGATGCTAGCATGACAAAGGCGTTTCAGCGATAAGATAGAGAGCGCCTGGGCGGTATGAAAACGATGGCCGCTAGCATTGTCTCGCCTGAGATTTCGCGACGTCTCTATGACGAATCCCAGTAATGGAGACTCTTGGCAGACTGACGAGGGGCTGCAATGCAATGGATGGGCCCTCCACTCTGGAATAAGCCAAAAAGGCCCCTACGAAAAGAGCAAGATGTAATGCCACTTTTTCATGCTCATTGCGGGCCTCTGATAGCTGCAATGGCATGGATTTGTATCCCAGTTACACTGAAAGAGCTTGCGAATTGGATCGAGCTTAAAAGTGAAGCAAGAAAGCCCTGGAAAATCAGCGCTCAAAGGCACATTTCAACTGGAAAGCATTTCTTTAAAGCCTGTACTCCTTGGTGGTTGACAATCCTATTAAAGAATCAACGCCTTGCAATTAACAGAGAAAGGAGATATAAAAATAAATTAGAGAGGGAAAACACACGCATTCAGCTTAGGGGCATCTGAGCAGGACTAACCTTGCAATGGTCCTTTTTGATATAAAGATACCACAGGCATGAATCATCTTTTTGCATTGATGTTTGAGTGGCATGACCAGCATCTGCCAATTTCCTATTGTCGCTGCTCTTCACTTCACTGACAGCATAAAGGGTTGTGACAGAAAATGGGTTCTCTCTTTCCTTGGAGATTTTGGATCAGACGGAAAAAAAAGAAAAGAAAAGGGAAACAGAATATCAAAGGAAAGGCACCAGGCCTAATGATTCACCATATCAACAGACTCAATGACGACAAAGACAGAAACCTCTCAATGTATAAAAACAAGCTGCTCTGTAGCCGTCATTCGTTCTTTAAATGAAATAAAAGCGCTTGGTTTTTGGACATACAAAAGAAAACACTTAACAAGGGGTTAGCCAAATTTAAGTTAATAAATTTTTACTGTATTTGGTTGACATATAGAAGTGCTTTTGCCTCATGATGATGTTCTCATCATAACACCTTAAAAGGCAGCTGTGCAGTAGCTGGTCAGTCAACAAACACCATACAGTACAGCATTAAAGTGATAGTTCACCCAAAAATGAAAATTAAATGTTTATCAAGATGTAGGTGTGTTTGCTTCTTCAGTGGAACAGAAATGAAGATTTTTAACTTCCACCATTGCAGTATAATGCATGTCAATGGGGTGTTTTTTCTATGAGTAAAAAAAAAAAAAACATAGACATACTGTACGTATCTTGTAAATTTGACCTCACTTGCAGGAAGTGATGGCGTGGTCGCGGTGTTTGCACAGTGTTGTATTTGAGGTAAAAATTAGATAAATACTGTTCGGTTTCTCACACAAACTGATCGTTTCGTGTTTTTAGACATCAATGTATCGCCACGAGATGCTGTGGTTAATATGGATTCGTATGTCTATGTGATTTTTACTATCATAGTGACTCTCATAGAAAAACACCCCATTGACATGCATTATACGAGCAACGGCTAAAAATCTTCATTTGTGTTATACTGAAGAAACAGACACACCCACATCTTGGATGCCCTGGGGGTAAGCTGATAAACATCACATTTTGGGTGAACTATCCATTTAATAGTCCATTGGGATCCATAAAGTAGAGAAAGAAAAGGTTGTTACAGAGGTGCTAATTTAGTTCTCTAAATTCTTAATTCTATTTAGATGCTATAGAATCATGCAGCCTGGGTTACATAACATGAATGCACTAACTAAAACATACATTTCCATTTATTTTTCTCACCAACTTGAGCATTAGTTTCTACAGAGTACTTTGTACTTTCTACAGTAAAAAAAACCAAACAAACAAAAAAACGTTCATTCATGTTAGCGCTAGCCCTAATTTTGTATTTGAGAGAACCACATACATCAACTTTTCCCCTTTCATTTAAATCTTTACCAGATGTAATGACTGTTTTGACTAATTGTGAAGAAATTGGAAATTGCTATAATTGCTCTACTAACAACACTAGCAGTACAGGTTAACTTTGATGCGCTAAAAATAATTAATAGGGGGAACTACCTTTTACCAACACTATGACACATCAACATATCCAAGCTTTGTTTTTGAGAGATTTGACCAGCTATGACTAGAATTCAAAGTTTATCTAAGTTCACATTTGGTACTAAAACATTTTTTTAAATACTAAAACAAAATCTCAGGTTTAGAGGCACACAAAAAAGATTGTTAGTGGTCTGAGACTTAAATTTATGAGCAAGCTGGTGAGGGAATGATGGTATAGACAGGAAATTGTAAGAACAGTCTTAGGGCAATGGAGAATTAACAAGACCACAACATTTGTTTGTTGGTTTGCCTCTCATACTTTACACACTTTCTTCTCAAACCCTAGATAGTCCTTATGTTTACTCACTCAACAAATATGCTCTGCAATTTGTTCCTGCTTACCACTACCCAGAAATATTTATGTCTCACAATAGATTTCAGTACTGCTGCGTATAGAAAAGGATTAGTCATTTTTTGAGAAGAAATGCATTAAAAACACAGTCATAAGTAACTCCTTGATGAAAAGCCATTGAAGCTCAATGAAACATTCATTATATGTGCATTAAAGGCACTTCATCAGGAGTGGCTGAGACTGAAGAGGGGGTCACTACTGCAGAGTGCCTCCCCTTGTCAGAGGGGATGTGATTCTCCTCCAATAATTGTAATTCAGCAATAAGGAGCTTACAGCTGTTGTTATCCGCCTGATAGAAAAGTGAACATGAAGAGCACCATGGGGAGATCAATACAAGAGATTATCGTTCGAGAGGGTCTCCCTCACCCCCTCTCACCTAACCTAACATTGGCTGCAGGTCAGCCATCTCTAATTGTAGTCTCGCTTTTTGGAGTGGACAAAGGTAAGCTGGTTCACCCTCGTGGGGACAGAGTAATGAACATTATGGCCTGGTTCACTAACATGCTAAAGGACGCCCCAACAACGACCACCAAAAGGGCTCGAAGGCCCACGCATGACTGAGCAGGATTTTACAGAAATTCACTTTTGGAGAGGTCTGCTCTTATAATAAGAAGAGGGTTTTGTATTTTTGCTCTGCCTTGGCATTTCTGGAAACATATCTCAGGATGTTATTAATCAGGTGTTCATGATAAAAACAACAAGATCACATGAGAATGCGTATCAATGCAATGTCGTGGAATGTATACACCAAAAAGAGTTTTGGCGTGCATATGATAAGCACGTTATAGCGCATACTATATGACACACTCTTGGGTAGGATGGGGGGGTTGTGCGTATAATATGCCATAAACTGTGTATCATATGCATGCAAAACACTGTGTACCATATGCATGGCAAAACTAATTTTGCCGTATATATTCCATGACATTGCACACTCTTGATACGCATTTTCGTGTAATCGGGCTCATTTGGGAAATGAACACCTGCCAGCTGCCAAATGCTCTCACGTGTTTAAGTAACACAATTAGTTTAGATATCAAAAACACACTTAAGTTATGTTCGCAAGGTATATAATCATTACACATAAAGAGTACACATACACATACACCCAGTTTATGTGGGTACTGTACACATTACCGGTTTGGGGTCGGTAACATTTGTTAATGTTTTTGAATTTATTTAAACAAATATATATAAAAACTATAAGCTTGTAAAAAAGGTTTACAATGCGTAAATGGAATTTCTTTAAAAAAAACATTTATGTCCTGTGAAAAGTAGATATCGGAGATGCATGTTATTAATGCAAAAGTGATTGAAGCTCTATATTTAACAGATCAGACTCAAGTGACATATGACATGGATATGAACTGCTGAGATGCTTAGGGCACATTTTTAATTTTAAAATATCTTCTAAATAAATGAGCATAAACATATTAAAGTAATTTTTTCTTAAGATGCACATTATGATATTTTGTAAAATACTAAAAGCCCTCTGTGTTAGAATGAAGCATCTGTCACACATAACTGTATGGTTCCCTCTAAACTGCGTCTATGAATCTATTTTAAATACTTTTTTTTGCTATTAAAAGTAAATGAAATCCAGTCGTACAGTGCGTATGTCACCAGAACAACACAAGCGTCTTTCTCTGCCCACATCATTCCATATCCAGCTAGTTTTTTTTCAAGCACAACAAAGCTGAAATAATGATAAGCACCTGGATCTCCACAGGCTCCCTGTTAGGACCAATTGGTGGTAACTGATAAATTAGGGTGGGATCTAAACTGGTCATGACACTCAATGATTCCTTTCACGTTGACGTCAGCGACATGAAGTGACTCTTTATGTGCAGCACGTCCTGTGGCTGGAATGTACCGCAATAAAGAGGCAGAGAAGCGTCTGAGTGAAGGAGAAAGAAAGAAGCAGTGACAGCCTCCCTCCCAAACACCCCGTGAGAATTTACTCCTACATGTCTGGGCTTTGCATGTGCCCTGTTTACAATCACACAAACCATGTGGTGCACTTCCAAGGCCACAGACGACTCGAAACCATTGCGAGCGTCCTGAAAGACTTCAAATCACCTTCCTTGATGAATGTGGACATAAATCTCCCCCAACCAGCCTGTGAACTTTTGCCATTCTGTGCTCTGCTTTAAAACTACAATCTGTGGCGTACATCACAGCGTGGTTTAACCGCTCTTGAAAGGCCACGTTGGAGAGGCTTTTGAAAACTTTTTTCTCAATGAAAAAACATAAGATGAAAAAACTATATCCTTTTTCACAGAGGAAGCCACGGGAAAAGGCTTTCTTCACTATAGATTATATCCGTTGAGCAGAGTATAGAAGGAACCACAGATGTTGACACTGTTGTGGTAGGCTAAGATGGACTCTAAAGCCCATTGTTTCCCTTCACTTTCTTTCGTTATTGTATTTTTTTCTCCCTCTCTTGCTTTCTGCCATTCCCCCTCCACTCTGGTACTTGGCCCTGGCCAGCCGGACCATGCTGAAAGGCCTTTAGATGGTGACTAGAGCTCCAGGGGGTCTTTCTGCCAACCATGGCCTGGGGAAAAGGCTGTATTGTGGGGATCAGCAGGCAGCCCCGGCTGCCTCAGTGGCCTCCGTCCAACAAGAATAATGTGAGCGCCAGGGTTAAGGGTCACCCTACTTCTGCAGTCCCCCACTGGGCTTTCACCATACCTGCCCTATTCCTTTCAGTGCATCTGGTCAAGAGGAGACGAGAACTAGAGAAACATCATCAAGAAAAGAGGCTCTTAACACTAAGTGGAATTTGTCCAGAAAGACTAATTCCATTTACTTGTCCAATTTGGCCTTTTCAACAAGTCCAAAACAAAACAACTCATGGGGTATCTGCATAGATTCATGAATGAGTCTAAGGAACAAGTGCAAAGTGGATTTAATGTTGCCAAACTGTACATTTGCCAGAGCCGTCTTTGCAGAAACACAGTTTTTATTCACTAAAGAAATGAATAGCATGTTTAAAAAGATGTACACTAACATGAGATGAAATGCAAATAAGTGTGAAAAGGCTGCTTAACCTGAAGTGGGCCCTCTGAAATGGATAATCATGTGGAGATCACATAAACCGCCGGCAGTCGTGTCTTGCACAAGATACTTACTCAGAGTTATAACCGATTCATTTCCATCCCAACAAATGTTTTGTGCCATTTTACACATTATGTTTGTAGTATTACAAAAAGCTATCACTTTGTATTAAGTCGTGTATTTTCTTACTGCCTATTTAAGTAATATTAGATGTTAACCTCATAAAGAACCTCATAAATAAAATTAAACTGGAAACTAGGGCTGTCAATGGAATAACCATGATTTTATGACGTTTGAACAGTCTTTATAAAAGTGAAAGAGCATTATCATTATTATCTATTACATTTGGCAGTCCTAAAAAGTGTTTTCCCCCTCCATAGACCCCAAAATATGTTTCAATGTTATGTTTTCAAGCTTTATTACTGGTGTAAATTGATCCCTTCGCCCTAGTTAGCAAATTATGTAGCTCGGAAGTTAAAACTATCTTAGATTTTGTAGTTAACAGCTAACAACTCTTTTAAGTACTTGAAGTGAATAGCCAGACAAGATACAGTGCCTTCCTCAACAACGCTGAAAATGAACAGGACAATCCACTGTGACATTACTGCATTTTTTCCCCCCGCTCTGCAGTTTCATATAATTTGTGAAAGGGCCGTCTGTGCGTGCACTACACATGTATGCCGTTTCATCATGGGACTGGATGTCTGAGGACAGAGTATGTCAAACATTCAGTCATGCTTTAAGCCAGATATCTCCTTCACCTTCTTATCTTGACATCACGTTTTAGCACAGGGAGTTCCAAACTTCATGCCCACATGGCTCATCAGCCAGCAGAACATAAACATCTCAGTGAACGCCAGGGAATGAACCACACAGCTTAACTTTGGATGAATAATCAGTCATCGCACATGTTTACAAGAGCCCATAAATGGTCAGCGGCAATTCTGTGAAGTAGTCATAAAGCCACGTATTTACCCTCGTTTGACTCGTGGTTAACCAATATTTTTATATTCCCTATAATATAAAATAAAGGAGACACATAATTACAAGTCTGCCAGTGCCATATTCCAAATGACCATCTTCTTCTAGTCCACAAAATCATTCTGACCACACATTTTATGATCTGACCCCAGGGTTAAAATACAATAGACTTCTTACCCTAGATCAGAGCCTTCGGCTTCAGTCATGGCTCTGAGGGCCTGTCATTGGTGATGTACTGCCGTGAAGCCTGCACCCTGACCCCACGTAACAAGTACATTAACCTCTTCAGAGACGCACCACTCCAGCCCTAAAAACTCTGACCCTAAAACCCCTCTCGTGGCCACGGGAGGTCCCTCAATTCCCTTCAACACTCTGCATGATCACTGCATTGTCTATCCCTGTTCTTTGTGTACGTTGCCAAATAATGTTCCTCTATCTCTCTGTGATGCTACTACCCCCTCATCCAGTCGCGACACAGGGAGAGAGCGCTCTGTTGTGCCCAGCGTGAGTGCTCTCCCAGCGGGATGGTGAGGGCAGCTCGACTGGGGTCTGCAGGTACTTTTCATCCCGCCTGGCAGGCGAGACTCAGCGCCCTGCTGCCTGAAATTAGTCGTCGACTGGCCTCTCTTTCTGCTGGTGTCAGACATGGGCCCCTGATGAGAGATTTGTTGATATGATAACTTGATTAGACCTCGGACTTGGTAGCGGAGAACGAGAGAGACTCTGCTCTCACTCCTTAACCTCTCCTCAGGAGACTGCAATTAGACCTGGTAATTGGTTAATTGGGCAGTCTGTTTGAAATACATTTCTTTCTGTTTTTTTTGGGGTCTTGGGACATGTTAGCCAAATGTAATGTTTACTATCTTGTCTTCTTTTTTGGTTTTCAATTGTATATTTAATTCATGCAATTTGCTGAACTTCTGTTATGCTATGAATTTTTTTCCCCCTCTTTTTTCAATTGGTCAAGATTCTCTTATTTAAGAGATCATTTTAATTAAATTCTTCATTTTCATAAATAAAAAAAAGAAAAATCTGCAAACTAATTAAAAAAGTCCTTATAATCCAAGTTATAACAAGGTTCTTTCCTGGCTATTCAGAAGACCTCTGGGAGCTTCATTCCTTGCCTTAAAATTTAAAACCTCTGAAATAATTCAATTAATCAATTTATGTTTTGCATCTGAAATGCTTCTTTGTCAATGTGATTTACATAATAAAAAAAACTAAACTGTGATGCAGCTGAGAGTCTAAAGCTTTTTTCCCTTTTCATTTCATTTCACCATGGATAGATAAAAAAAATGCATTATATAGCCATCCCCATGGCTGCAAAATACCACCATACATCACCATGGTAATTCTATAGGGTCTCCCTGGAACTGGAACAGCGTCACTGAGCGTAATGTTGTTCCTCTTACTCTGAGAGCTCATGACACCTTTAAGTGTCGAATATTTTCCTATAGATATTAGTAATTCTTAAACCTGCATATAAAACAATTTGAGTGTATGGGGAAGCCCCACAAAATTAATCTACCTATTTAAGGTAGGCCCACTTAAATGTTAAATGTCCATTCATATATAGATAGAACAGTGCAAAGATAAATTATGCATGTTCATTATGAATATGTATGAATGGATCATTCAGAACCACATATTATTGGGAAACCACTATAAAATATGTTTGGAGGTTTCAAACTATAGCCTATACTTTCATATTTTTACAAAATTGTTATGAAATGTCCAGTTGTTTTATCAGTGCTGCAAATCCGCCTTCTATTTCTGACCCAAGGCAGTGTCACGCTAAACAGATGACACATTCATCATGATTCACAGAGACTCTGCAAGTAAGGTTTTTGTAATAATTGTATGGGAACAACTACTCACCCATCTAACATCCAGAGAATCACTTAACAGGCCTACTTCAAAATGTCAATCATGCTCCTGTGTGATGCAAACAAAATGTTGAGCTGTTGTTTGTTTGCTTTGTAAACAACGATGGCACACAACTTTAGTTTTCATAATTCTATGTAACAAACATAGTATTTACCAAATCTTATTTAAAGTAATTGAATCAATGATCCGAATAAAAGAACGAATAAATGATGTCAGTGGTAGATCCGAGCATATCCATTGTTTATATAAATGGACATTTGGTCACATCGCCATCTAGTGGTGCCTTTTTAAAACGCATTATAAGAACATGCCACAACTATTCCACAAATGTTCATATAAACGTTCTGTCTTTACAGATAACTTTTTTTTCTTCATAAAAAACAAAACAAAACAAAACAGAAAAGACAAAATAAGACTATATACAGGTTTTTTTTCACTGTTTGAAAAATAGCAGAATAAATACGCCAACACTGATCCCTAGTGGTTGATAGTATGAAGCACTATTCTGTTTTGAATAAGAGCATTTTGCCTTTTTGACTGGAAAAGAAAAAAATGAAAATAAACCTACAGATAATTTCACGCTAATTTGTCTTCTGTGATTTTAATCATCATAAGCCAATGCTTATCATGTCATTAGACAATAATCTTGTGTTCAGTTCCATGTTTATGTATAAATCATAATTGCTCTCAAAACATTTAAAAGTCCAATTAAAATGTAATTTACTAAATTGATTGAGAGTACAATTCATACATCTAGGCAAACATTTTGTATTTTATGTGGCTAATTAAGTTTGCATTCAGCCAATGAGGCTTATGCATCATTGTAGGCCTACCTCTTCTTATTTAGCCTTTTGTGTCTCCCCCCAAGAGCATTGATCATAAAATAGTTTTCTTTAGCTCTCTTATACCATGTAACCATGTATGCCTAAAGCTTTTATTCTAAGAATAGCTACTTAATGATTAAACGTGTGTGTGGGCATGTTTTTGTGACATATGAGGACACAAATGTTTATAATGACATGGGTATGGTGTGTGTGTGTGTGTGTGTGTGTGTGTGTGTGTGTGTGTGTGTGTGTTTATATATATTCTTTTTATATTTATATTATTCTATTTTTATATTGATATTCTATTTTTTATATTAAATGTATTTTTTATGTGTAGTATATATAATTTATGTTTGCTATACGTAATATAAAGTAAGTTAAATTGTATTATGACAGTATTATGTTGTGATGGCTTCTTATGTGTCCAAAGTTGCATTTCTTTACCTATATAACCAATTACCTTTGGCAAAAGGATCCACAATCAGAGCTGTAAAGAGTACCTGAAAACTCTTT
Source organism: Pseudorasbora parva (assembly GCF_024679245.1). NCBI lineage: Eukaryota > Metazoa > Chordata > Actinopteri > Cypriniformes > Gobionidae > Pseudorasbora > Pseudorasbora parva. The sequence goes on along the minus strand of NC_090183.1, from coordinate 33,223,472 downwards.
ACAGATTCTTTACAGCCAAAATGTCTCCATTACTAGTCACCAATTCAAATACGACTGTAAAAGTCTTAAAGTATCTGATTTTAACAGTACTTAAGTATTTTACTCATACTAAATATAGGCTCAACAATGCACTACTCCTCGACACCTGAGAGACATACCAGTGAAAATAAGAAACAATTGATTTGTAAGAAATCATGTTTCTTTTCTAAAATAAAACTGAACCCATCAATACTGCAATAAATCAAGGTCGACACAACAGCCTCTTAAACGTCTACAAACTCTCAAGTCTCAGTTAAGCTCAAGTGCACAAAAAGGCTTTAAAGTAAACCAAGATCCTTCAAAAGGTCTTCTCAATAGTGGATGTATAAAATAATGTTAAATGTGCCCTGAAATGATTTGAAACAATATTTTAAATTGTTCTCTGATATCTACATAGATGGTATGTGGCTTATTTAAGGGCAAACATATTCCAGATACAGTTTTACAGCTCCATTTACAACCCTAGAAATTGTCCCTAGGATGTAATGCTCTGTTTTTGCCTTATTTGGAAGAGTCATGAATATTAATGTTGAGCTCTGCTCTGATTGGCTTATTTCAGCAGCTCACAGCAGTTCAGTTGTTCAGCGAAGCGGCTCGTGAGTCGTGACAGAACACAGACCGACTGAAGGACACTTTAAGCAGAACATCTCAAATGGAGATTGCTAAAATGCAGCTTTCTTGTTTATTGGTGTTTTCAGATCATCTGCACGCGAGAAAGAGCTCGCATTCGTGCAGCTGCCAGATTTCAGTAATTTAAATCCCCCAAACACAGCTTTTCTGTGAAAAAAACACGTATACTATCCGGTGTTTTACCTAAACATGTCCAAAAAGGTGATGTTTGCTAGAAGGATCGAGTGAACAATCTTTAAGCAATGTGTCTATAGTTGTATTTTGTAATAAAAAATAATATTATCCTTTGTCATTAGAATGGACAAAGTCATTAGACACACTATTTAGTTTTGTATGGTACTTGGTGTTTCCTATTGTTACTGTACTAGCATCTTGCGTTATCTAGACAATGTGTTCTTTCTAAGAAACTTTCAATTTAATCAGAAATTGTTTAAAGAGATAGTCAATAAGTGGATAAATCACTACTTACTGGTTGCAGAAATATAGTTGCCACTTTCTTCAGTTTAAGACGCTGAGCAAAGCTTGAAATGGGCCGAACACACAAACGATTTTGAAATAAATTGTTGTGGTATCCGATTATAATAAACCTCAACCATGACTGTTGACAAATGAAAAGTCCACACGTCCCCTGCACAGCCTGAACATGACGTATGTCATGAGAGCTGTTTTTGCTATTCTCAAGTGTCACCTGACAATGAACACGTTTAGACAGATGCAAATGTTGGGGGCGTGCATATAAATGATCCTCAACTCTTGCGTCACGGTTGGCCTTATGTTGAGAAGCACTTATTTTTCCATGTTTTTTTTTATTCAGGAGATTTACATATGAGGGAGGAGGCAATGGTGTTTGAGACTCAATGTATCTGACTGAACTTATTATTTCACTATGGCAAAACGCTCAAGATATAGCACCTTCAATGCCCTTAGATGGGGATAAAGCTTTGTTTTATAGCAGAAACAAACTGCTACAGAAAAAGTTAGGTGCCATTAAAAATGTAATGTATTGGAGTAAAAAGTACATTTACTTGTTTGCAAATGTAGTCAAGTAGAGAGTAAAAGTTGTTAATATATTTTTTATCCAAAAATATACTTAAATACAGTAACTAATTACATTTACGCAAATACTTTCCACTGCCCACAATGCCTTATAAATGAATATATTAGGATCAAGTAGCATAATATGTTTAATATTTACGGGATAATCCATGGATAGGTGTACATGCATACATATTGTTAATTATTTTACAATATATAATATATAATACAATTCATAAGTATGCAACTAGACAAATATTTGTATTTTATGGAATAAGTTTACATACAGCCAGTGAGGTCTATGCCTCGTTCCTCTTATTAAGCCTCATGTTTGTATGCTGCCTCAAAAGTATCTGGTCACACAATAGCTTTCTTTAGATAGCTCCACACAAATGCACACATGCACGCAAACTCTTTCAAAGAAAGTGCCTTCATGTACCATAGAGTCCAAATCTAAAAAAAGTATCAGCCATATTTTTTAACACTGAAGCAAAAAACAAATGTGACGTTTCATATAACTCATATAACTGCTGCAATTTATCGCAACTTTTCAAACCAACAGGTCTTCATCAGGCATATTTTTAACACTGACTATGCAATTCTTTTATCTGAAGAGTCCAAAAATACTTATTGGAACATTATCAAATTATCCTGGATAAAATGCATTGCCAGGACTCCTGTGTCATCCCAAGAAATTTTAACTTTTCACTTAAGGGTAGGGTAGGTAGGAATGATCTAAAACACTTTTGTCCAAATTTGTTTAAACTTTCTTTATATGTCAATACATAATTAAAATGTAAGTACTCTGAAAAATAAAAACCGAGTGACTCTAGACTTTTTAATCTGCAATAAACACCGCTCATTATTTTCGTTCGGGGACGAAACAAGTGATTGGCTTGGGCGACTGTCACTCTCTCTCGCTACCATGGCGACCACCTTTCCCTACAGGATCCGCCCACGTGCACTTGATTTGTGCAGTTCAAGAGGCACGAAACCTAGGCAAAAGAATGGCAGAGAAAGAGCATTCAAAATTCACAGTGCAGGGTTTTGCAGTCAGCAAAGGCAAACAATGCAAAAAAGAAAAAAAAAGAAAAAAAGAAAGACAGTACAATAAAATGCAATGCACAAAAAGTCTTTGGATAAACAAAGACATCAAACGCGAGTAAATATCAGCATGGCTTGAGAACTGAGGGACCTGAAAAACGACTAATTGCTTTCTGTATTTATGCTGGACAGGTAATTTTTCATTTTGATTATACATTTTTTGGTTCATGTTTTCATGAAGCATGTATCACTAGCACATGAAACTGCCTAATATAGCTAACATAACATTGCTTAGCATAAAGTTACAATGTTATACACTTAGCCATTAGTAGAGATGATAAATACTCAATATGCTTAGCTCAAGTTGATCGCTGTCGTGTTGAATTTCTCAAAATTTAACTTTTACATAAAAAAATGCATGTGTAAAAGCTAGTACACCGCATCCAGGAACTTTTTTTTTAGAACTAAGTTAGCTTTAGCTACTAATCAACAATGCTTTCTTCATGGAAACTCTTACATGCAAAACACTGTATATGTTATGAATCTTATAGAAAATTCATCTTAATCACAGTATGACTGATGTTATTGGAATAACGTATCGATGCTACCCGTTTTCTTTGCCTTATAAATATAACTAGCTCATTACCGAATCAAACTAAAATATATTTTAAACTTTACCAGTATCGGTATTCTAGCTTGATAGTGAGTACTAAAAGACATCTTATTTGTTTATATTCATTCTGATAAAGTTAGATTTTTTATAACATGTGATTCTGACATGATGACATGCACACTGCTCTGAGGTAAATAATGCTTCCAGCTGAGCGGTCGGTGAGGCGCGTTCATGTGTTTTGGGGGCGTGGCTTTGGAAAGAGCCCAGAAGGGAGAAGGTGGAGTGAATGGAAATAATGAGCTGTCTTTAAAACAGTCGTGAGAGGTCTACAGACACTCAATTTTTATACTTTCTTTTTCAGAGTACTTACATTTAAATTATATATATATATATATATTTATTGCTACTCAAAGTTCAAGAGAAAGAAAGAAAAAAAAATCACAGATATACAGTCTCTGTCTCTTCGATGGGTCTGAGTGTAATGGACTTAGTATAGGAGAAGTGAGTCAGGTTGACCTCGGTGTGCAGTCTTGCCCTCTGCTCCAGAGAACAGTATAGTGAATAAGTGAATTTGGCCAGCACCAGAGTACAGCAGATTTCCACCAGCAGTATAGTAGTGTAATATATCACCAGTTCCTTGCATGATGAGTACCTGTGGGTGGCAGTAGATCTTGAGAGAGTAGGCTGAGGAGAGCCAGTACAGATGAAACTACTATGTGTGGTGAGAAAAGGTTCTTTTGTCCTGGTAGTCGTGCTGGGCGGTAAACTGGTGGCTGTTGTTTTCTGACTTGTAATAGTGGTAGGGATCAATATAGTTGTAGTCGCTGAAGTTGTCGCAATTGTTGTTTGAACTGTTGATGTTGGTGTGGTGGGAATCAATGTAGACGTCATATGGGCCGTTGTTGATGGTAATGTGGTTATAGATGTGGTGGTAAGGACTGATGTAGTTGTCAGGGGTGCAGTTGTTGGTTGAAGCGTAGTTGCTGAGACTGTGGTGGGAACTGATGTAGTCCTCAGAGCTGTAGTCATAGCAGCGGTGGTAGGTGTGGTTGTGGTTAGATGCAAAGTTGTGAGTTGGGTAGTTGGTGTTGTGGTCTGCGTTGTTGTAGTTGTTTGAGTTGTTTGAGTTGTTACTGGTATTGTTGTTGGAGTAGGTGTAGTTGTTGTCTGTAAAGCAGTAGTTGTTGTAGGCGCTGCTGTTGTTGAGGTTAACTTTGTTGTTGAGACAACTGTGGTGTGCAGTGTGGTCATGGGAACAGTACTTGTAAGTACAGGGGTGGTAGGTGGTGAAGTTGTGAGACATATTAATTGTTCTTCTGTTAGAGAGGATATTGTTTGATTTTCCAGGTTTTTTGGGGACTCACAGACTTCTGAAGGTTTTGATTTAATCTTGTCTTCATTGTTTTTGATCCATTCAAAGAATGGCAACAGGTTACAGTCACACTGCCATGGGTTCTTGTAAAGGAATAGTTTACTGAGTTTTGGAAGAGCGTCAAAAACATCTCCAGGAAGACTTTGTAGTTTATTATTTCCCAATTTAAGTGTTGTAAGAGACTTAAGTTTTTCAAAGTCCTCTTGTTTTAATGACTTTATATTGTTATTTTGAAGATTCAGATCAGTCAGTTTCTCAAGACCTTCAAAAAACTCTCCAGATATTACTGAGAACTGGTTTGATGAAAGGTCTAACTTCTTGAGCTTCTTAAGGGGGCTGAAAACTCCATGTGGTAAGTCTGTGAGATTGTTATGGCTTAGACTCAATTCAGTCACTTTAGGCATTTCTCCAAAAAGGACAGTTGGAAGACGTATGAGTTGATTGTTATTCAGAGTAAGAACCTTCAATGAAGAGAAACCAACAAAAAGATCTTGCGGCAGTTCAGTTATAAGATTGTGGTCCAAAAAGAGTTTAGATAATTTACTTTTGTGTGGAAACAAATTTGGTTGTATAAATGAAATTTTGTTGCTCTGCAAGGCTATCTCTGTCAGATCAGGGAGAAGATCAAAAATCCCATCAGGCATAGAGGTCAGCAGGTTCTCATAAACCCTGAAAATGCGTAAGTTCTTAAGTTTGGAAAAAAGAGATGTCGATACAGAACTAAGGTTGTTTTTTGCAAGATGAAGAGTTCTGAGATTTTCTAAACTGTCGAATGTTCCCTCTTCAATATAGCTTATCTCATTCATTTGTAGGCTTAGTTCTTGAAGATTTTTTAAATCATCAAATAACCCATTTTCAAGGCTATAGATGTTGTTACTTTTTAGAACAAGTTTTTCAAGGTTGATGAGATCCTTAAAAACACCCATGGGTAATGATTGTACATTTGTGCTAGATATCTCAATGGTTGTGATATCAGGTAAACCCTCAAAGGCTCCCACCTCTATGGACGTAGTTGAAGTGCTTAGAAATTCTATTTTCTTTATTTGAGGGTTTTTAGAAAAAGCTCCTTTCGGTATGACAGAAATCTGACTGTTTACAAAAAATATTTCACTGGCTCCCTCTTTCAGGTTTTCTGGGATTTCTGTCACAGTTTTGTCATACACGTCTTTTTTGCAGTCTTCACCTTCACATTTATCTCCAGTGCAGCTCCACTGCAAGTGCACAAGTATGTAAATGAATACTAATGCTCTTTTTAAATGCATATGCCTGTTGAAGAACAAGACATTAACAGCAAATTTAGTTTTTTGTTCAAAGTCATGCAAAGCAAATTGTATAGCCTGATAATCTAAAATAACTAATATAAGTGTCCCCATGACTTACTAATATTAGATGATTTAAAGGGATTGCCCAACCAAATATTTTACTCACCCTCAAGCACCCTCTTTCTTAGGGAAGTCAGTGGTGCCAAACTTCTTCATATTATTTCTCTTTATATTCAACAGAAGAAATAACTTCATGCATGTTTAGAACAATTTATGGGTGAGTAAATAAGGACAAAATGTACATTTTTGGGTGAACAATCCAATAATAATAATAATAATAATAATAATAATAATAATAATAATAATAATAATAATAAAATTATAAATATATAATATATAATATAATCAAAATTATATATATATATATATATATATATATATATATATATATATATATATATATATATATATATATATATATATATATATATATATTTATTATTTATTTATTCATAAATAATGCATACAAAGAAAATTATATAATAAAAAGTCTAAAATAATAAAATGATTCCTCTCCATCACAATACTGCAAACTATCAAGCATTTTCCGGTTATATTTCTGACCTGCATTATTAGTAAGTGGGGACCATTAAATAAGTTTGGTTAACAAAATTCTTTATAATATTTTCCTTTGTGTTCAACAGAAGAAATAACTTCATGCGTTTAGAACAACTTGAGGATGAGTAAATAAGAATTAATGGCCCAATATTCCGTTTCAATCTAGAAATTAAATTAAATTAATTAACAAATAAATAATTATGCTTACCTGTTCATCTCTGTTGTAGCTGAATGACTTTTAAGAAACTGCTCACAGAAGCAAATGTAAATATATTTATTGCTCTGCTCATATCTACATAGCCCAAGTGTTTACTGCATGACTATAGGTCAGCAAAAAGGGTGTGGACGGTTCGTTTTCTGTTTAAAGAGATAAGAAAATGGAACCATCAAACTCACTTCTCAAAGTACAAATATTTAGAGATACTTCTCAGATTATTTAATTATTTTCTGTTGTCTTTTTAAAATCTATTTTGTGAGCAGTTTAAGACTTTTTGGTTTCTTATTGCCTTGTATATGTACGTGTGAATATGTCTCTGCAAAGTTGCAATAAATAGATAAAGGTCCTTTAATAGCAGTAGTATATTTTGGATGGGAATATAAGGAAAACATGAACTGAACTGAACTGAAATAATTATTGGTCTCATAATATCATATTGTTAATGGCTGCATTGTAAAAACTGAATAGAAAATAATATGGGCAAAATTAGTTTAGTCATGTAAAAAAACTAAACAACACAAAAAACATGGTGTTTGGGGTTAATTCAGAAATTGCTAGTAAATATTACAATTAACTACAAAAAATGCAAGTAACACATTGAATTAAACATTACATTTTTAAGTAGAAAGACTTGTAAAATGTGTACCACTCCTCCTGTTCTAACCACCTGCTCCAAGTGGGCGAACCTGGGTCCACTGGCATGAGAGTCGGACGCTCTAATAAGAAGGCTGAAGGCTGTAACCCTTAGTGTCAGCCACTAGAGCATCTCTTGAGGTCAGAGGAGTGAGGTTTACTCACACAGCAACTACTAGCTGGCCTCTGTTACACTCGCCCCCTTAAACCTCACTCCCATTTGGGTCACGGCACCATTGCAACCCCTCCTGTTTGAACCACTTGCTCTAAGTGTGACTCGAATCTGGGTCCACCAGCATTAGAGTCGGAGGCTCTAACAAGGAGGTTAAAGGCTGCAACCTCTAGCGTTAGTCACTAGAGCGTCTCTTGAGGTCAGAGGATTGAAGTTTACTTGCACAGTCACTACTAGCTGGCCTCAGTTACACGTATATATATATATATATATATATATATATATATATATATATATATATATATATATATATATATATATATATATATATATATAATAGGGGTGTAACGGTTCACAAAATTCACGGTTCGATTCGATACGATACACTGGTGTCACGGTTCGGTTCGGTACGGTTCGGTATGTTTTAGATACAGCAAAAAGAAAAAAATTGGCAGAAATTACCTTTTTTATTATTATTTTATTAAAACTAACAAAGTATGATTTTTTGTTGTTGTATGATTTTACCCATCTTCTATGTAGTTACAGGAATAAGACATTAGCTCTTTACATTAGCGTGTGCGGTGCGGTGTTGCCTTGCGTGTGCGTTGCAGGAGCCCCACACCCTGTAGTGCTTTACATATGCTGCGTTTGCAGTCCGCAACTGATCCGCTGTTGCATATCACAAACACAGCATTTATTCATTATTTTTTATTTAAAATCCGAAAGTTTTTACTGAACATGCCTCGTCAGAATTCCAATTTTCTTTGTTTACTCTTTAATAGAAGTCAGGTTACGTAGCCTACTACATTTAAACAACATTTTATTAAATTCATTTATTCATATTTATATACTTTAGATTTAGCTCACACAAGTGGCAAAACATTTAAACATAGTTTATAGCCTTAAATCACAAACATTTAAAATGAGAAACTTACAATAGTCTATTCACTCTCGTCTTTTCTTTCGTTTTTACACCATTTTAAAAGAAATCCTGCAGGTCAAAAAGAACTTTGTTTTTCACCTCCAAGAAAGTACGAGCGCTCTCCATTATGGCACATTTTTTTTTAACCTAAATGCCAGGTAAGGTGTCGTTTTGGTGCTTTACTTGAGAAAAAAAAAGCCATGTGTTGACTTTGAAACAAGAGTATATTTTAAATGAGATGCATCTGTGGTGAAATTACTAGATTTTCGCGTCAGTACATGTTTATTTTAATGCGAACAATGTTCTACCACTTTAATGCAGCAACGCAGCGCAGCAAAAAATTGACTCGGTACGAAAACGATCGCCGCACTGCTGCAGACGCAACGCTCCTGGAACAGACTGACGGACAGCATCTGCGTGCAGTTTGAAAGCTGTCATCCGTTAACATGGGTACGGAAAAAAATACGCACCGCACACGCACTGCAGAGTGCAGACGGAGTATGTGTGAAACGGGCGGCTATATCATATATCATATCATATCCGCGGCTATAAATGGACCACTCGCCGCGGTGATGTCTTTTGCCATTTGAATAAGTTGGAAATGTCTGTCTAAATGCTGCGGGGATAGTTTGTGGGATAGTTTGTGGCTGTTTCTCCTTTTTATCGTCTTGTTGTCGGCGTAAAGACAACAAGATCGTCTTGTTGTCGGCTTTGATTGACATGACATGAATTATTCCCGCTGCTGTACCATCAGCAAATGCGACATACCGTTGTTTTTTATTCCATCACTCTTGCCAACACCATCATAGCTTTCCAAGAATCCAAAGTTCACCCAAACACCAGACCTGTTGGTTATTGGAGGATCTTCTATTTCTGGTTTGTTAAACGCAATAGCCATTTTGCCACGAGCATTCAGCGCGTAGCCTACTGAGTAAGCGAGCACCTGACTGAGCAGCCTAAAACATATTTGGTGTTTTTTTTTTTTTTCTTTCACTTCGGCGGTGTCAGGGGCATTGCCTGTTATGTCGTTTTGGTTATTGGGCTACCTTGTTGAACGCATATTATTATATTTCACACACTTTTTTATTTTCCAAATCTAATTAATTAGTCCAAGAACCGTTCGGTACATAATGCGTACCGCGTACCGAACCGAAAGCCTCGTACCGAACGGTTCAATACGAATACGCGTATCGTTACACCCCTAATATATATATATATATATATATATATATATATATATATATATATATATATATATATATATATATATTAGGGCTGGGACTCGATTAAATTTTTTTATCTAATTAATTAGAGGCTTTGTAATTAATTAATCAAAATTAATCGCATTTTAATTGCATATAAATATTTGACCTGAGAACAATGAGAAGTAATTTTTCACATGGATTTTTAGTATACCATTGAATAATGACTGAATACATAAGCTTAATCAACAAAATATTGTTAATTATTTCAGTACAGCAGAACAGCTCAATGTTTGCCATTAAAGCAAAAGCATATTTGCGATATTTGAGGCTCGATGTGCTGCGGTGATACGCAAATTCCTTGTTGTATAGCTTGCACACAACCATGCTCTTGACGACGCTTCCATCCTTTCGTTTTTTTAACAAAATTTCCCATCCACGGGGCCAAGCAAAGCAGTCTCATCAGCTTCTTCGTTCATGTTCACTCATGGGGTGCGTCTCAATTAGCTCCCTAGTTCAGTTTTAAGGCCACTGATCAGGGAGTCAGCCCATTGACTCATGTCCTGATCAGTGCCCTGACTAGTGGACTAGGGAGCTGATTGAGACGCACCCATGGTTTGTTGTTGTCGTGACTCCGGAGCGCTAGTTGGTGTTCCAGTATAAGCGGTCCGTCGAAACTCATTCATTGAAAAACGTTTCGCGGTGCAAAAATAAGTGTGGTTAATTTTTTTTTTTTTTTGCGTAATTAATTAACGCGTTGAAGTCACGTAATTAATTAATCTTAATTAACACGTTAAAGTCCCGGCCCTAATATATATATATATATATATATATATATATATATATATATATATATATATATATATATATATATATATATATATATATATATGGGGTGACCCCGAAATAGTCGAAGATCGATTGCATCGATATGCAGAGTCGGATTCAACCACTGATCTGCCAAATCTTAGCGTCGATATAGACTTATGTGCATTCTCCTAGTCGAACTGTTAGGCCCATAGCCCCCTCTGGGTAGCGTTAGCACCTCTGCTAGTGAAATATCTAGATGAGTGTATGAGGTCATGCTAGCGCATGAACTGCAGTAAGGTCTGTCCCAGCCCTTTTTAGGGCCTTGGGTTTTGGTTTTTATCAGATCGATGCTGGCTGGCCCTCACAAGAGTGCGGCATCAATTGGGCCTAGCCTGCTGGTGGGATGGCGGTGGCGTCTTGCGGTGGCAAGGTGCCCCGGCAAGTTGCCCCGGGCTCCTGTCAGTACATCTGCAGGAGCTTATATCCCTACCCGGCTTCCCCTTAGTTCAGGGTCGTCCGGCCAACGGCCACCCCCTTTTCTCTGCGTTTGGGGGCTGTTATTAATGCAGAGTGTTGTGTAGCAGAATGGATTGCGACTTTGCCAGTGGTCGTGGGACGGGGTAGGCGTCTCTTCGCTTGTGCGCAGTTAGACTAGCTTTGCTAACCCCGCCCCCCAGAGCTTATTGTGGACGGCACTTCTGGGAGGGACGGCCGGTTGGTAGTATGTTTTGAATGCTTCACTTCTTGCTCTGTGTCTTCTGCTCCACCTTTCTAGGGCTCGGTTCGAGCTGTACTTCACAACCATCTGCTTAGCATGGGTTGGTCGGATTTTCCCCTGGAACCGAAACACTGCCATGGCTGATGCCCTTACATAGAACGGCGGGCCACTTGATAAACAGACGGCCGCCCTGGAGGCAGGTGACGTAAGTTGTACTCCCCTCGCTTTAGAGGGTTCAAGGTGTTTTTTTTTGCTGAGTGCACTGCTGTTGGCAATGTGTTTTTAGGTCCACGCTGGTAGGCGCTGCCCAGAAGACTACGCTGTCGCACAGAGGGCCCTACAGGCCGCTGGGACGGACCGACTTTAGAAGGCCGGTTGGCGGGGAGACGCCAGCCGAGGCAGTCCGGACAGTTAACTCCAGGACAGGTGTTTGGCCTCAGTAGGCCTCCTTGTGAGTGAGTTCCGACTGCAGCAGAAACCTCATCAAAAGCAGGCCCCTTATGGCCTCCCTGGGGATGAGTTCCCAGGTGGTTACTGGATGTCCAGTTCTTCGTCAGCCAGCAGACAAGCCACTGTCAGCCCAGGGTCGCAGCGGACAGTTTTTTCCAAACCGACCAGGAGGAGAATGGGCTGAATGGGCTGAAATCTGACTGTTTACAAAAAATATTTCACTGGCTCCATCTTTCAGGTTTTCTGGGATTTCTGTCACAGTTTTTTCATACACGTCTTTTTTGCAGTCTTCACCTTCACATTTATCTCCAGTGCAGCTCCACTGCAAGTGCACAAGTATGTAAATGAATACCAATGCTCTTTTTAAATGCATATGCCTGTTGAAGAAAAAGACATTAACAGCAAATTTAGTTTTTAGTTCAAAGTCATACAAATCAAACTGTTTGATAATCTAAAATGACTAAGATAAATATGGGCAGCAATAAAAATCTAAACGCCTTAGACCAGATCTTATGGAAGTCATGGGGGACCAAACTTCTTCATATTATTTCTCTTTATATCCAACAGAAGAAATAAGTTCATGCATGTTTAGAACAACTTGATGATGATGATGATAATAATAATAATAATAATAATAATAATAATAATAATAATAATAATAATAATAATAATAATAATAATATAAATAATAATAATAATAATAATAATAATAATAATAATAATAATAATAATAATAATTTGTTACATGCATATAGCGCTTTTCTAGGCACTCACAGCGCTTTACATAGAAAGGGGAATCTGCTCAACCACCACCAATGTGCAGCACCACCTGGATGATGTGACGGCAGCCATATTGTGCCAGAACGCCCACTACACACCAGCTGATTGGTGGAGAGAAGACAGTGATTAAGTAAATAAAGACAGAATTTAAAATGTTTTGGGTGAATTATCCAAACAAAAGAAAAACAAACAAACAAACAAACAAACAAACAAACAAATAAATAAATAAATAAATAAATAAATAAATAAATAAATAAATAAATAAATAAATTAGTATCATTATACAAGTCATTGAATTTACATAAAATCTAAATTTTATGAATTAATAAATGAATTAATAAATTAATTAATTAATTTACTTATTTATTTATAATTAATGTATACAAAGAAAACGATATGAAATAACAAAATGATTCCTCTCCTTTACAATGCTGCAAATTAGCAAGCTGATTTTTTATTTATTTTATATTTCTGACCTGCATTATTACTTAGTGGGGACCATCAACTTAGTTTGATTAACAAAATTCTTCAAAATATTTTCCTTTCAACAGAATAAATAACTTCATGCATGTTTAGAACTTAAGGATGAGTAAAAAAGTATTACAGGTGTCATGAACTGACTTTTTTATATATACTGTTGTCTGAGGTCAACTAATGATGTTTGTGTGGTTTTTATATTCAAAAACTAATAAGTAATTTCTACACTGGTTTTGAAGCTCTTTCCTGAACGCTGGGTTTTGATGGGCGTGAGGCACTGGAGGCTTGGAAGTAAACGCCCACAGCTAGGATTGGATAAGATTTGCATATTTAATGAGCTTCAGCTCCTGTCATATCTATGCCCCTGTCAGTTCACATGAGGGATTGTTTTGAAAGCGGCAAACAGAATGATTCTCTCGACCACAGGGCTCGTAAACGTCTTTATCAAACAAACACAATGATTTATTTCTCATCCACCTGCGATTGATTGGACTATTATTTTTGTATTACATGGCTCGCCCAATCGGTGGATATAAGCATAGATATTTGTACTATGGATATGAGAGAGTGAACAGTGCAGGTCAAGAAAGGAATCTTATTTCACTGTTTGAGACACACAGGCCGGCCGGCTTACATTTTGGTAGCCTGTCTGGAAAACACACACCCGGGACATTGGGCTTTGCGAGCCCTGCACCATACATGTCTGAGTCCAGCGTGCTAAAGGTATGTTCTGTTAGACACGTACACACAATCAAAACAATCTATAACAATGCATATAAAAACATGTTTTACTCACATACACTCGCCTAAAGGATTATTAGGAAAACCTGTTCAATTTCTCATTAATGCAATTATCTAATCAACAAATCGAATGCTGCTTCAATGCATTTAGGGGTGTAGTCCTGGTCAATACAATCTCCTGAACTCCAAACTGAATGGGACAGAAGCGTGATTTAAGTGATTTTGAGCGTGGCATGGTTGTTGGTGCCAGACGGGCCAGTCTGAGTATTTCACAATCTTTTCAGTTACTGGAATTTTTACGCACAATAATTTTTTTATGGGTTTACAAAGAATGGTGTGAAAATTCTGTGAGCAAAATGCCTTGTTGATGCTAGAGGTAAAAGAAGAATGGGCCGACTGATTAAAGCAGATGGAAGAGCAACTTTGACTGAAATAACCACTCGTTACAACCGAGGTATGCAGCAAAGCTTTTGTGAAGCCACAACACGCACAACCTTGAGGCGGATGGGCTACAACAGCAGAAGACCCCACCGGGAACTACTCATCTCCACTACAAATAGGAAAAAGAGGCTACAATTTGCAGAAGCTCAAAGACCAAAATTGGACAGTTGAAGACTGGAAAAATGGCGCCTGGTCTGATGAGTCTCGATTTCCGTTGAGACATTCAGTTGGTAGAGTCAGAATTTGGCGAAAAAAGAATGAGAACATGGATCCATCATGCCCAGGCTGGTGGTGGTGGTGTAATGGTGTGGGGAATGTTTTCTTGGGAAACTTTAGGCCTCTTAGTGCCAATTGGGCATAATTTAAATGCCACGGCCTACCTGAGCATTGTTTCTGACCATGTCCATCCCTTTATGACCCCCATGTACCCATCCTCTGATGGCTACTTCCAGGACGAAGTAATGCATCATGTCACAAAGCTCAAATAATTTCAAATTGGTTTATTGAACATGACAATGAGTTCACTGTACTAAAATGGCCCCCACAGTCACCAGATCTCAACCCAATAGAGAATCTTTGAGATGTGGTGGAATGGAAGCTTAGTGCCCTGGATGTGCATCCCACAAATCTCCATTAACTGCAAGATGCTATACTATCAATATGGGCCAACATTTCTAAAGAATGCTTTCAGCACCTTGTTGAATCTGTGTCATGTAGAATTAAAGCAGTTCTGAAGGCGAAAGGGGGTCAAACACAGTATTGGTATGGTGTTCCTAATAATCATTTAGGTGAGTGTAAGTATGTTGCACCATTCCTGTCGAATTCAATATCGAAGAAACGACATTGTGCTTTAATCTCAAATGTCTGCAAATCCAGCATTGACCTGAGATTTGTTTACAAACGATTCTGCAGTGAAATTAAGTGAACACCATGTCAGCTGGAACTTCATTAAAAATAAAGTTCAACCACAGATTCCTAATATTAGGATCTGAAGGAAGCTTATGCAGCGACTGTGTTCTTCCACAACCAGGAATAGTGCAATATTTTGCTATATTCTTCGACATGTTTATTGTTGTTGGCTAGCGCGAGGCGATCAGATTCATGAGTCGGTGGGCGGGACTACTGAATTTGACGCGCTGTAGAGGCCTGTTTCGTCATGCGATGATGTAAATATGTGTACACGATCGTTTTCTGGGCCTGGTGTCTATAAGGCCGTATTTACACTGCACGTCTGTATGCACAATTCCGCTTTGGTGACTATATCCATGATATATGGTGATATATTTTTTTGATGACCTGCTTACATTATCTTTTAAAAGTGACCCGTATCTGATGTTTGCATTTACACTGTACATTGGCGAAACAGAACAAGCCGTTCTTAACCGGAAAGGGAAGTAAAATGGCTCGATATGCAATGGACACATTTAATATTTTACTTTCTGCACTTTTCCACGAATCTTTAAAGGTCAGCAAAACATTTCTCTCGATAGGCGGAGAAAAAGAGATCACAGTTCGTGTCCACCTGACTTGACGTCCTTCTCCTCTGTCCCTTTTTCAATGATGTATACGACTCGCATTTACTGGGGAATATCCGATTTGACCGTCTACATGGCAGACCCAAATACACGTATCCGATTCATATCAGATTTATTACCACAGCCTGAATCCGATCTGAGGATATTGGAATTCATGCGTTTTTTTTTTCCTGCTTACACGTTCACGTCATATTCGATCTCTGCCACATAAGAGAAAAAAATCGGAATTGGGTCACTTGAACAGTGTGAATGCAGTCTAAGAGTTTTTCTTTGACTAACGAGGAAGTTTTCAGCACTGAACTGTACAGAATATTCTTAAATTACCATGACCTTTTATATATCAAACGCTCAAGGGAAAGTTAATTTTTCAATTCATCACCCCTTTAATGACACAATTTTCAATTTCAATATAATAAATATAATGAAATAATTAACTAAACAAACAAACAAACAAATAAATAAATAAATAAATAAATAAATAAATAAATAAATTAAAAAAAAAAAAAAAAAAAAAAAAAAAAAAAAAAAAACGTACCTATTTATCTCTATTGTAGCGGAATGACCTTTCAGAAACTGCTCACAGAAGCAAATATATTTAGTGCTCTACTCAATATCTACATAGCCCAAGTGTTTACTGTGTGACTATAGGTCAGCAAAAAGGGTGTGGTTCGTTTTCTGTTTAAAGAGATAAAAAAATGGAACCATCAAACTCACTTCTCAAAGTACAAATATTTAGAGATACTTTTCAGATTATTTAATTATCTTTTGTTGTCTTTTTAAAATCTATTTTGTGAGCAGTTTAAGACCGTTTGTTTTCTTATTGCCTTGTGAACATGTCTCTGCAAAGTTGCAATAAATAGATAAAGGTCCTTAGCAGTAGTATATTTTGGGTGGGAATATATGGAAACATTTTTAAAGAACTGAAATAATTGTTGTTTGGCTGCATCCTAAATATAGAATGGAAAATAATATGGGCAAAACTAGTGTAGTCATGTAAAAAAAAGAAAAAAAAAATATACATATATATATTGCATATATTTGCTTTCATTCAGAAATTGCTAGTAAATATTACAAATAACTACAAAAAGGCACATTAAATATGTTTTTTTAAAGTAGAAAGACAAATAGTATTTTCTTGTAAATTTTTCTCTGAAAAGCTTTGTTTTATTTACATCTTTGAAAAAGTTTTTTGGTATATAAGAACAAACATATACATAACTGCAGAAAATGTGTAACCATGGACAGAGACAAGAAATACAGTACAGTTCTTCATGTGTGATACCACTCATGAGGGTTGTGATCATTAAAACATATCTATATCTTTTTTTCATTCAAAAAAGTTAGTAAGCAGAATTACGTATCAAGAAAGAAATAAAGAAAATAATAATAACAAATCTTTGTTAAATTTTCTTTGACTATTAATAAAAAAATAAAAATAAAAATTCCTCCATTAATCCACTAAAGACTGTTAAAAAAGGAATTTGGAAAAAAACAAACACTTTAATGTAATGTTAGATAACTGAGTTGGTGTTTCTTTGACGGTCCAAGTCTTGACTGCCTTGCTTGTTCCTCCTCCATAACACAAAGGCAATGAGACTGACAATGACGGCAGTGCAGACAATGGCTACAATGATAATGATTTTGTCTTTGGACAGACCCTGAGAGACAGAATCATCTACACTTATGTCCTCTTTCTCTTCTGAGACTGTTGTAGATTCTGATGTTGGCTCATAGGTCCTTTTGGTCGGCAAAGTGTGCAGTGAATGGTTGACCATGATGTCATCCTCCGTCAGCTCTCTTATATTTCTACCATTCAGGAACAGAGGAGTATCACACGTCACAGAAGTAAGGTTTTTCACTTTCTCTGAATACTGTCTAAGCCAATCCAGAAAAGGTATTATGTCTTGGTCACACCTCCAGGGATTTTGATAAAGTATAATATTATCAACTTTAGACAATGAGTTTAGAAAATCTTTTGGCAAGTTTGGTAGAGAATTGTTTTGAAGCTCCAGGAGATTTAAGTGAGACACACCATCCAAGAGTTTTACTGGTATATGATGTATTTGATTATTCTCTATGGATATGTTAGCTAACTTTGGAAGGCCTTTGAATATCCCCGCCTCAATACTGAATAATCGATTAGTGTGAAGAGAGATCTCCTCTAGCTCCATCAAGCCGTTGAAAGCACCAGGAGAGATGTGCTGAATCCGGTTCCTACTAAGCACCAAAAGGCGAATTTCAGTTAAGTTGCTGAAAACATTCTCCTCAATGTGGGTTAACATGTTGTCGTACAGCCAGAGCTCCCGGAGGGCCATTGGGCCAAAAGTCCCAGGCATTAACCTACTGAGTTGGTTCTCGAACAGTGATATATGAGTGAGGATAGGGAGATTAAAAAAGATTGCATTGGGAAGCAACGATAACCTATTGTTAGAGAGGTAGAGTTTCTTTAGCTTTTGCAAGTTTGAGAAAAGATTAGCTGGTAGCTGTGTGATTTTGTTGTCTTGAAGATGCAGTACCTCAAGGTTGACTAGGTCATCAAAGATGCCTGCTGGTAAATCTGTTAACTGATTTTCCTGGAGGATCAGGGATCTGAGATTATTGAGTCCTTGGAAAATACTGCTGGGAAGGTTTTTGATTGAGTTTCTCTTCAACTGGACATATTCCAGCTTTTTCAAACCACGGAAAGTGTCTTCTGGCAGAGAGGTTAGAAGGTTTTTGCTTAGGTCCAAATTGTTCAAATCTACAAGAGGGGTGAGAAGAGATGGTGGCAGAACATCTATTTTGTTGTTAGTGAGCGTTAAAGTTGATAATGCTTGTAGATTCCGAAACAGATCTTTTGGTAGCGAAGTTAGCATTGTCCCACTGAAACCTAAGGCAATGAGTTTGTTGGTTTGGTCAAATGTATGAGGTTCCACCTCAGCTATTCTTGAGTCCTTGGCTACAAACATAGTGAGGCTCTCTGCGAAAGTCTCAAAATCAGCTGGTTTTAATGATTGTATGCTGGTGTTGGTGATTAAGAGGATACCGGTGGTTTGGGGGATGGAGGTTGGAAATTCTTTTATTAAAAAGCCTTGACAAAGGATTTTGTTTTGCTTGCACTGGCAGTTTTCTGGACATGCAGAGGCAACAGCATTCATGGCACACATGCCAAAAATCATGCACCACACCAGGTCCATTGACTCCTACGAAGGAATCAAGACAAATATCATTAGAACTGGGAACTAACGAGTGCAAAGCTTTGTCAAATTCAGATATTTTTTATTACTTTTACTTTAGTCCTTAGTACTAAAAATAAAAAAAATAGCCAATGAAAAAATCTGTCATATAGCAAATGTCGACACAGAAGGAAAACGACAACGCCTTATGTGTAAACTTCCTGTTGAGTCCTTCCTGTAGTTTTCGGTTCCTTAAAATTAGTATAGTGGTTGGATTGATAGTAGTGGTTTGATAATTACTCAATGTAAGCTTTTGAGGTTTTTGTAAGGGTTTGGATAGTAATTCCTTAAGACACTTGGTAACACTTTAGTAATTATTAGTGGCTTACCACGATTTTCACTTTAAAATACTGATCTAAATAATAACTCATTTAGAGTGATGTAACAGTTGTGATGTAGTAATGCAATGTAGTCATTACTTTTTTAAAGTCTTACAAAAACCTCAAAAGCTTATGATGTCTTCAGTCATTATAAATAGTTATAATGATTTTACTTTAGAATACTGTTCCAAATAGATAAATTCCTTCTGAAGGATTTGGTAATACACAAGTCATTACTAGTTGTTTACCTTTACGTTACTTTACATTAGAATGAATTACACTTTGTGCATTATTCCCATTAATTATAAAACAGTATATAATAGTATTTTGGTAGTCCTCTAGAGGAGGTAATTATTGTAATAGTGAAATAGTAATTGACATAGTAATTACTGATTAGCTACATTGGACCTCATTTAACTAAGGTACTCTCACTTTCTTGTTAGTTAACAGCAGGTAAAAAAATGATAATATTGGAGTTGTTTATGTGTAGTATGACAGAAAATATGTCTAAAGTGTTAACAGAAATATACCTGATCAAGACAATGACTATTACCCTTCTCGGTAACACTTTATTATAACGTTCAGTTGTAAGTCATTTATAAGTGGTTTGTTAATGATGAACTAATCAGTTACAAAACATTCATAAATGATTTTCAAGTGATATGTTAACATTTTATGTATGTTTTGTAAATTCCATTACAAGTCATTTACAAGTTATTAGTAAACAATTAACTAATCATTTGTGAAACATGACTATGCATTCATAAATGATTAATGAGTGATTTGTTAATTATTTATGCATGTTTTGTAGATTTAGTTTTAAGTAATTTACAATTGATTAGTTAATGATGAACTAATGATTTACAAAACATGACAATGCATTTCATAAATGTTACTAAATTGTTACTTTTTTGTATGTTTGTAGGTTCAATTATAAATTATTTACAAGTTAGTAGATAATGCTAAACAAGTAATTTACAAATCCTGATTATACTTTCATAAATGATTAATATGCCAACGATTTACAAATCTGTCATAAGTTATCTTTAAAAAATATCATATCATAAATTAACCAAACAGATCCTTAGTAAATGGTTAAGTTACTAGTTAATATATTATTAATCACTGAATCTCAATATCTCAATAAATTGTTAATCATGAACAAATGATGATCAAAGCATTAGTAAATTATGAGTATATAATGTATTGATGCATGTCCCAATGCGTCAGATCAAGACGCATTTAATTATTTGCATTTGTAAAAGTAGACATGATTTTATAAATATAAATAGGCTACTTTTTTATTGTAAAAACTGACCAAAAACAGTGTGAAAGTGTTAGCTAAAGTATTATTCCAAGTTTTCTGAAGTCATACGATATTTTTATGTGAAGAACAGAGTTGATCTTAATGTTTTAATCATTGAAATGATGATCCCTTTATGAACGCATATTTCTCATATTTCTCATTCAAATTATACTCCCGACACTTTAGCATGACACAATCGGTGACATGACACACGAGAGTCAAAGGCATAATACAATCAAAGCTGACGATTGGTCATGAGACATACGACAGTCAATGCTGTCAAAGCTGACTTGATGTTTCTTCCGGCGGTAAATTTTGAAATGTGTTAGGGCCTGTCCCAAATGGTACCCTAAACCCTCACAGTCTTCCTCTGGGTCTGCACTTTCACGACATAATGCCGCTTTGACTGCCGGGTAGAAGTCCTCTGCGTAGATCGCAAACTTCCGGGCTCAGCTGAAGTGCGCATCAAGGGCGCATAGTAGTCGCAAAGGGGGCGAACATGAGCACCCTTCTTTAAGCTTAAATGATGAATGGGACACCCTACGGTCTTGTGGACTTTACGGACACGCACACATAATGGCCATTTTAAAGCTAGTGTATTCTTAGCTAAACACACTTAGTTCTTTCAAAAATGTGCAAATAATATAATGTATATTTACTTCTTTTAAGTAATAAAGTATTCTCGTAAGTTTATAATATGCCATTGAAAATACATACGGGTGAGGGGTTCGAATGCTGGTCGCCATGTTGCCCCTCCATCTTGAAAGTACATTAGCCAAAGAGGGACATATACCCATAAATTCCAGCTTTGCCTTTCGCGATTTAACACTCGATGGCACTCATGGAAGAGGTCTAACTGGAAGTCATGTTAATCTTGGACTAAATCGGCCACCGTAGGAGTTAAAATGAAATAGGAATTTAGAGGAACAGAAACTAATATTCACTGGATGGTCATATACCTTTACACCGCTAGATGGGGGAAAATATCACACAGTGTAGCTTTAAGTCCACAAGACCGAAAGTGCACATGAAGTGTGCCATGTGGGACAGGGCCTTAATCATTCATCGGCCGGTGGATGGGCTCGACGCTGCTGGTGGCTTTTGGGGATTTACTTCACACAAACCGGACGCGGAAAGGGTTGTGAATGCCTTTTATACATGTACAGATCATTTGTAACGGATAAGAAAGATCTACAAATGAAGTGTGAAACATTTACAAGTGATGAAAGTCTACTCTTTAGATATGGGAACGCGGAAAGCTTTGTAAATGCCTTGAATACATGTACAGCTCATTTGCAACCCGTGATAAAGCTTTGTAAATGATTTATTAATGCATTTACAACATCATCTTAAACAGGTGTTGAACACTTTGTAGTGTGTACTTTAATGTAAATGCTGACTGGTCAGGGTATAGACAGCTGTCTTCTCGGACACACATGGAGTCTTTAACATGCACCTGATGCTTCACTGGAGGGTAAAAGCAGTTCACATTATCACTAGACCCCACAAAGAACACAAGTCTGACCCATTGAGTGAAAGGATTTAACTTAACACTGCAATCCCCTGCCTTTTATCATTTTAAAATGTTTATTAATTTGACAACTAGTAATTTATCATCCTTTAAAAAAATAGCTTTAGCATAAAGGCATTTTTGTGGGTTTTAATGCATCAACAAGTTATATATTCATTATTTACTAATGGTTTGATCATCATTTGTTCATGATTAACAATTGTTTATTGAGATAATGCTACACTGACATTTCAGTGATTAATAAAATATTGTTATTATTTTTATCATTATCTAATAACTTTAATAATAACTGTTAATAATTTATGACTAAATCTACAGTATATACAAAAAAGTAACAGTTTATTAACATTTATGAAATGTATGGTCATGTTTCACAAATGATTAGTTAATAATTTACTAATCACTGGTAAATACCTTGTAACAGAATTAACGAAACATTAATAAAATGTTAGCATATCACTTGTTTATGAATGAATCAATCAAATGAATGGTTTGTAAATGATTATCTCATCATGAACAAACCACTTATACATGACTTACAACTGAACATTATTATAAAGTGTTAGCTTTTTCTCTTATTTCTTTCAATAAACAGGATCCCATTTTAAAAAACAAAACAAAACAACAACAACAACAACAACAAAACATCATTACTTTCCTTCTGCTATTCTCTTTGTACAGATATTTAATAGAAAAATAAAGTATATA
The DNA here is from genome assembly GCF_024679245.1 of Pseudorasbora parva. Classification (NCBI taxonomy): domain Eukaryota; kingdom Metazoa; phylum Chordata; class Actinopteri; order Cypriniformes; family Gobionidae; genus Pseudorasbora; species Pseudorasbora parva. The sequence continues at coordinate 33,200,681 of NC_090183.1, read as the reverse complement.
TGCAAACATGCAATTTTAGGTCAGAAGAAGAAAAGAAAAAAGAAAAGAAAAGCACATGGAAAAAGTTGAGACTTCATAATCTGTTCCAGTAAAACCAAACCACAGTCTGTGAGAGCTGGGACATTGAACTGTGTAGTCTTTTAAATACTTCTAACTATTATTAGCTTTAATTACATTTTTTTCTTCTTTTTTGTCTAATTGTCTTTAAATACTTTGTTATTGAGAAAAAAATGAAATCAGGCTTTCGTTAACCAGTTGTTTCTGTTTTGAATGTTTATCAAACTATGTTAGTAAGGACATGACTGTTAATGATTTCCATCACTCTAATTCATTATTAATATTTAAGAAAGAGCTGTTATTAATCTACAACTCAGAAATTCTGTTTGAATGAATTAGTACAGAGTATCTTACCCTTGATCTTGAAGAAGATTTGTCAGAGATATTGGGTGGTTTGCTCTCCTCTATGCACAAAAGCGTTTCCAATTACTCTTTTAAACGGCTGCAATGTTTTCTTTTTTCAAATTCCTTTCCTCCTCCTCATATCTTTTTGGTTATCCTCTTTACAGTCAACTGCTGACTGCACTGCTTTGTACAAAAGCTCTCATATACTCACCCACATTATTTGGTAATGAGTCGGTGGAGAAATGCTGGTTTGGAGCTCCACCCTTGTGCTTCTCTTTAAAGGGGCAGGAAGTTTGAAAAAACAGGAAGCTTTGATGTTTGATGGTGGGACTTTGAATGAGAATAAACCGTTAAACTATTTTTAACTACTTTTTTAAGTAAGGCACCAAGTATGTTGAATATTTTTCATACATATGTGTGCATGGGACCGGATTCTAGACACAAGCTACACTGTGTGCAATGAAAATAAATGAAGACACATGTTTTCAATTACATGAGGTCTATGTATGTCACATTGTGACCGGTGGGATTAAACAAATGGGTATTGTGACCATACATTTTCCTCCCATATTTAAGTGTGGTATTAAAAAGCAATTTCTATTATAAAGCAAATCTTAATTTATGATACACATTTAAGATGTCTACATGAGTTCTGGGCAGGTCTAACATTGTTGGGTAGTTTTGTCATGTAACCACACACATTTATTTCTTTGTACTGCCATCTTAACACAATGACAACGGGAAAACTAAAAAAAATCAATCTATCAATCTATCTATCTATCTATCTATCTATCTATCTATCTATCTATCTATCTATCTATCTATCTATCTATCTATCTATCTATCTATCTATCTATCTATCTATCTATCTATCTATCTATCATCTATCTATCTATCTATCTATCTATCTATCTATCTATCTATCTATCTATCTATCTATCTATCTATCTATCTATCTACCTACCTACCTACCTACCTACCTATCTATCTATCTATCTATCTATCTATCTATCTATCTATCTATCTATCTATCTATCTATCTATCTATCTATCTATCTATCTATCTATCTATCTGTAGTCTGTCTGTCTGTCTGTCTGTCCGGCCGTCCATCCGTCCGTCCGTCCGTCCGTCCGTCCGTCCATACGTACATACTTCTATAGGGTCTATACCTTTGTCTATCTATACCTCTGTCTGTTTATCTATACTTCTGTCTATCTACACCTCTTTCTGTCTATCTATACTTCTGTCTATCTATACCTCTTTCGGTCTATCTATACTTCTGTCTCTATACCTCTTTCTGTCTATCTATACTTCTGTCTATCTATACCTCTTTCTGTCTATCTATACTTCTGTCTGTCTGTCTGTCTGTCTGTCTGTCTGTCTATCTGTCTGTCTGTCTGTCTGTCCATCTATATCTATGAGATTTGTTCTATCTCAATGGGCTGTGATTTTCATACCCAAATCCTTTTTTAAAACATTGTGTATCATGAACAATAGAAATAAAGTTTTGAAGTATATGTTGGATATGTTACTGTTATTTAAAGTTTTAAATGTGTAAATAGGTCTAAGGAGTAATGCATGTACTCAAATTGAAAATATTTGGGATTAAACGGGTTAATTCAGTTTAACCCCCTGGTTCTCTTTGTTTAAGGGTCACACTTGTCCTCTTCGTGGTCAAAAGTGACCGTACATAAATATTTTTATTAGCTATTTTTCCCCATTGAATATAATAATAATAATAATAAAAATAAAAATGTAATTTATTTTTATGATTATTTTTCAATTAAAACAGTATTTCATGTTAAAATAGGGAGAGGGCTATATATAATATGGACTTAGACCTTCTCAAAGACTACTTTTTGTCAAGGTTTAGATTTTTTATTTTTTATATAAGGTTTAGATTATTTATGTTGATTTGAATGTCAGTTTTGCATTACTTTTACTACATTCGAACCTGAACACAGAGGAGAACATTTTGAACATACCGGAATACCATCAAAATTCAATAAAAATGTAGCAAAAATGAACAGGTATGTTTTATCACTGCATAATAGATCTGATTTTAACCTCTTATTTGACACTTTTGGCTCAATTTTACCACATTAATAACAGCCATACCAGTTCATTTGTGTGTGTATAATATTGGGCTTTGTGTGTGTGTCTCTGAGTGTATTTACATGTTTGTGTGTTTGAGTGTTTGAGTCTGTTTTGACCTCTTGATGTTTTAGAGTGTAGAACCTCTTCCTTGTTTTTTTTTTTTTTTACTGCTTTGTGGCTGAATTATTGATTTTGTTTCATATACTTGCAAAAAATTCCTGTTTTTGTGTATTTCCCATTAAATTCCTATGCCAGTCGTTTTTGACTGCGAAGGAGACAGGTGTGACTATTTTTTACGACCCTTTAACATTACTAATTAAAATATTTTTTTTTAACATTAACATAATTTTTTTTGTGTGTGTGTTCACATAGCTAATGCAACAAAAGTCACCAAGTGTCATCCCATTCCGATGAACCAAAAATGTTTTCAATTTCCAAATGTTAATTTTTTTGGCCATTTTTGACCAAAGAGGACCAGAGGGTTAAGTTTTGCTGTGCCAACTAACACTAATAGTTATTTTGCTGGCTAAAGTGGCAACACAACTCTTGGGAATATGACATTGCATGACTTTATCAAAACAAAAGTTGTAGAAAGTTATTATGATGACTTGTTCCTCTGTAAATGTGTTGCCCACCCAAACTTATTTCCTTTTATTTTGCAAGTGCTAGTCATTTTGCTGCAGTGGATTTTCCAACATTTATGAATCATATGACATATGAATCACTGTCTGTCTGCATGTCATTTAATCTCCCATATTTTATGCCAGCAGGGTCTGAGCCCTACTGAACCAATGGTCTCATACTCTTATAATTGTGTTTGGCTGGATTCTAAATGTGTGGTCACAGCTTTGAACAAGAATAAATTACAGTAACACTTTATTTTGAGGGTCCACTTTAGACATTCTATCAACATCAATTAACTTTGCAACTAAGGGCCCTATTTTAATGATCTCAAACGCAAGTGTCAAAGCGCTAAGCGCAAGTAACTTTGTGGGCGGGTCTCGGCGCTGTTGCTATTTTCTGAATAATTTGTAAGCTAGATTTATGCCTATTTTTTCACATCTTTGTGGCACACCACAATGATTTCCGTCATCTCATTTGTTAATATTAAAATTTGCAAAAATAACTGTTGCATCTGTGTAGATTACATGAGCAAGTGTATGCGCGTTGTGCACGCTATACATTATGGTCAAGAATGTGCCCTTAAAATAGCATAATGAACAACGCGCAACGCGCCACTGACTTTAGACTAGTTTTTTTCTGGTCAGTGGCGCAATTGTTTAATGAAACAGCAAAATAGCACCAGGGATTGTTTGCGCCGGAACACGCCTCCTTTTTTGCGCTGAACCGCCCAGGGAGCGCAAGTTCATTCACTAGTTTAGTGACGTGCTTCTGTGGAGGGAAAAGCACGCTTTGCGCGGTTGCAAAACAGGAATGACACATGCATTGGTGTACAAAGTCAATTGCGCTGAGTGCAAGATAGGGCCCTACATGTCAGTCATTAGAGTATTAGCTGTCTTCTTAAATTGCTTCCCTATAATGTGAATTAGTTGACATGTATTTGCAAATTAATTGTTTGTTGAAATTAAGTTATTGACAAAGTTACTTAGTTGGTAGTTAGTGATTACACACATTTAGCTATAAATAATAACATGTTCCACAATGAATATTCTGTCTGATACACAATGCAGACTAAAATGAAGTCAACTTCACTGTAAAAAATATTGCTGGTTTAAATTAAAAAAGTAAGTAACCTGGTTGCCTTAAAATTAAGTTCATAAAAAATAAAAAAAAAACAAAAAATAAAAAACGCTTAAATTGGTTTAATAAATAGAAACTCAAAAAATTATAGTATCTGAACCACATAAAAAAAAAAAAAAAAAAAAAAAAAATGTCAATTTTCCTATGCCGAACATCAATTTTGGCCACTATAAAGCCACGATTTAAACCATGATCATGTAAGTAAGTCTGGTGCCAGCAGGTTTCATTTCCTTTTTCACAGGAAACTAAGAATGTACAGTAATAAAAACAAACTTTTATCTGGATTCCTCGTTCCTTTGGGGGAAGATGTAGGGGAGCGCTGGTCACAGAATGTCATGGGGTTAGTTGTGACACCCGATCACACATAAATGCGTATAAATAGAACGTGGAATGTATATGCCAAAACTCATTTTGGCGTGCATATGATACGCTGTTTTTCGCGTGCATATGATATGCACTTTATGGCGTATATATGACACGTGCTTGGGTAGGTTTATGGTGGTGGGGTGGGGGGTTCGTATGTATAATACGCCATAAAATGCGTGTCATATGCACGCGAAAAACAGCGTGCCATAGACACGCCAAAATGAGTTTTGGCGTATACATTCCACGACATTGCACACTCGTACTATTTATACGCATTTTTGTGAGAATACCCTGGTTTAACACTTTCCACACATGCCAGGATGACGAAACTTTGTGTATTTAATGTGGAGTAGCGGTGAATTGCTTCCTCTCATAGCATTTACCATAATGTACATAGCAAAAAAAGCACAACAGAAACAGAAAACTCAGAAAAAAACTCAAAAAACTCACAACAGAAAACTCTGTAACTGTATGAATTAAGTTAACAAGTGTGCTACTGTTACAATTGAACCATTGAAATGTCTTAGGCGTACATATCCAGCAGAAAAAAAAGCTGTCTCTGCATCTGTTTAGAACCCCTATAAGTTCATGGTACAAATGCCCTTTCCCATCGGCCCGGCTGAAGTCTCTCTTTTTTCTGTAGCTACTCCGAAAGTCTTTTGCACTTTATAACGGGTGAATTTCCAGTTGTCACTGGTGATTGTCATTTGAACTTTTCTGGATCTGCCATCAAAATTGATAAGTTTCATTATATCAAGTGCTGTGAGAAAAAGCTATACATCTTCAACTTGAGGTGTGTTTGTTGTCAAACTCAAAAATGTGTTTATTTTTAATGATTAAAAAATGCCATTATTATAATATATAGATTATATTTTAAATTGATGTCAGATAACATTTTAAGCTGCGATAAATTCATGTTACATTGTGCCCCTCACATGGTTACAATGTACCCCAGCTATGGGGCATGTTGTCACATTTCATTTCCATTATTTTGGGTGTAAATAAAAAAAATACACTGGATTAATGAAACAAAGCCATTTAATTATATTAGACTTGACTTAAAATTGTACTTTGTGTGAAATCAATGTGGGAAAAAATAAATAATCTGAACTCCAAGTAGACACACTTGGCCACTTGTGAATTAAAATAATATTTATATGAACATATTATATGAATTCATAGTTATTATAATTCATATACCGTAATATAAATATAATATATAATTAGCACCAAAAGATGCACAGTTTTATTTCAAAAGTTTTTTACCTAGAATATTTTTGAACCATATATCCTTTATTAATGAATGTATATGATGTGCATTTTAAATGTCTCAGTGTAACTTGTGTTGATTCCCATAGCAGCAGAGCAGTAAGGATTATAATCATAATAAGGATGTGAGTGTTTAGGGAAACTCTGGCCTGATTGAAAAATTATCCTTTCCTTTGCTCCTAAAACTTACTGTAGACAGATATGAGTCATAGAATCCTATTCAGTAAAAAAAATGACCTATTGTTTTCTGTATCAACAACTTTACCACAATAATGCTTGTCTCTCTGCTTTCATGCGTGCATCTGTCAGATTCGGCTTTGAAAATGATGTTAGCAAAAACCTTTAAAACCTAAAAAGGTCCCAGTATTTACAAGATAACAATATGAAAATATGCATGTTTTTGTTAAATCTGTGTTAAAGTGGCACCTGCAAAAAGAAAATATTAGGTTAAAGCTGCTGTCCGTAAATTTTTTTGTGTTCAAGATTTACAAAAATTATATAATGAGAATGTACAACATGAATCCACTTTTCCAAACCGTGTTTTTGTCTTACCCTGAATCATTATGGTACACTTATAATAAGTATTTATATTGGGACTATTTTAGGCCAGACTGGTAGGTACCGCTGCGGAGGAGCACAGTCCCTGCGTGATCCGCCATAGACATAAACTGAGAGAAGTAGCTCCGGCTGCAATGTTCTTCCACAAGACGCATGCAGTTCTGTTTATTAACCACTAGAGCGCAAAAAGTTACAGACCGCAGCTTTAACATTCAGACAGAAGCCTAAACTGTTATCTAACTGTTTATCTTTACATTTTTTCCTTTGTTTTATCATTATTATTTCCATTTTTTAAGTTGCTTTTTTTTTTTTTTTGCTGACAATGTTGGATTGAATGCTTAATCACAATACATAAATATATTCCCTTTTTGTTTTATTCTTTTTGTACCCTTGTTATTTTTTACAATTGTTGTTTCGACTTGATTTGCCTTAAGATGACTCCTTGAAATGTTTTCAATAAGTTCAATGAAAGGAAAAAAAATGCGTCTGGTAATAAATACACATTAACTGAAAACTAAATAGTCTTTGAAAATAGAATTAGTATGTCCCAAATCGTAATATGTTGAAAAGAGTATTCCAAAGATACCCGGATGGTTTACTATTTCGGGTCCGAATTATGCGAAAGTACGGATCGACGAGCATAACGGCTGATATTGCCCACAACTCATTGCGAGTTGGACGAGGATTCGTTTAGAACTACAAACGCGGATAAAAAGCGCTAAAAAACTACAAACATGATGGATGTGCGAGTCCAACGGTTTAGTAGAGAAGTTTAGATAAAGGGGTTTGAGTGACCAACTATCAATATTTAACCTGACAAAAATATATTTATTCAGTGTTGTCCACATTATATTTCACCTGCAGCAGCATTGTGAACTTTTGTAATGACACGTTTGGCCATTAACTTTTAAATTCATCATTATATTTCAACTGCAGACACATGAGGAGAGTTTCTGCATTAAATACCCACACATGGCAGATCAACATGCGGCTACATTTCTCTCCTATACAGTAGGAGATTAATCTGAATGTGGAGAATTTGAACTGTATCAAATCTGACGATGATTGACATGGCAGTTAAACGGGGTCTCTTAAAGATGGCGAAGTAGTATGTCCCAAAGTTGCATACTTTTCTGCTACACACTCAAAAGTATATACTTTTTCTTCACAAAAAGAGTACAGACTTTTAGGACGTAGTTTAAGTGAATTGGGCCGCAGCAATGTTTTAAGGTTTTCATGTTCACTGTCATGTTCTGTCATGCACTTCCTGGTCTCGTCATGTGGTCTATTGTCATGTGACTCCATGCCCTCATGTGTTCCTGCCTCGTGTTCCTGTATCATGTTGTCATTGGTTTATGGATTGATCATTGTTCACAGTGGCCTGTTGCACAAAGCTAGTTTCAGTTAGTTCGAGATTAGTTTGAGCAAATTCTGTTTCTTCGGGCTCAAGAAGGTGGATTGTTTTTTATCAGTGTTCATCACCATAGTAACTTATACTACAAGGCTAACCTGCTCTGGAGCAAGTTTTATTTTGGGTTAGAGATCGCAAACCCAAACCGGACCAATCAGCTGCAAGTAAAGATACAACAAAGCCACACCCCCTATATCTCTCGTTCCAAATTAAAGCAGTTTATAATGAAAAAAAAACTTTAGAAATAAAATTGTGCATCTTTTAGTGCTAATTATATATTATGTTTATATTATATTAATTATAATCACTTTGAATTCATATATGTTCATATAAATATTATTTTAATTTGACAAGTGGCCAAATAGTAATATAAATATAATGCATTCATAATTCTTTTAAACAATGTGTATTAATTTGAGCTCTTTGTGAACCTATAATTATTAGGCATATTTCTATGATTCACATCATGCATTGATATAGTCAGATATTCTTTAAGCTGCCTTCTCAAACTTCGCCGCAGCAGCAGTGTTTATTCCTGCCTTGTAAACACATTTAATTGCATAGTCATTTTTAAAACAATCTCTCAGTCTTCAGAAGATAAGTAAATCAAACAGACACTGTGATTGGCTGTTTGCTGCACGTGTCACACTTTCAGGTGCATTCTAAAAATGGAAATAAAAGGCCTGGCGAAATGTTTATTAATAATACAAACATTTATTGGGTAGGGTTAGGAGTAGGTGTAGGGAGGGCTTTTAGGCCGCATTTACACTGCATGGTTCAAGTGACCCAATTCCGATTTTTTTCCTCTCATGTGGCACAGATCGGATATGACATATGAACATATAAGAAGGCAAAAAAAAACACATCAATTCCAATATCCTCAGATCGGATTCAGGCCTCACACAGGCCATGTAAATGGTCAAATCAGATATTCCCCAGTAAATGCAAGTCGTATACGTCATTGAAAAAGGGACAGAGTAGAAGGAGGTCAACTCAGGTGGACACAAACTGCGATAAAGGCCGCTTCTCTTTTTTCTCCGCCTTACGAGATAATTGTTTTGCTGGCCTTTGCTGCCTGGAAAAGTGCGGAAAGTAAAACATTAAATAATCATTTTGACTTCGTCCATTGCATATCGCCCCATTTGACTTACATTTACATTTACAGTGTAATATCCAAAATGGGTCGCTTTTAAAAGATGATGTAAGCGGGTGGTCAAAAAAATCTGAATTGTGCATCAAGACCTGCAGTTTAAATGTGCCTTATTGTCCCATTAAGGCAGCATCCATTTCATAATTTAATAAATATAATCAGTTACACCATGTTAATATTGCATCCTGTTTACAATAGAGGTGTAAATAGTATGTATCTGTCAAAATAAAGTATAAATAGCATCTAATTACTATTTACACATATTACAAAAAAATACTTTTACATGGTGTAAATAGCATTGTGTTATTTTCCTATTTTGCAGTGTAAATATAATATAGTTTCTATTTACATTTGGTGTAAATGACATCTATTGCTTTGTGCACTACCAAATATTGCCTACTGCCTACCAAATATTCTATTGTTCATAATAGTGTTTGGTGATTATAGATTAGCATTTCCAGTTGAGTGTAATGCACACATTTTAGAAATAAACAAGCCAGCTCCCCTGTTAATACACCCACCGAAGGGCTGTTAAAAGTTGTGTCATGTCTTACTGCACACTGAAAATATGTTCACTATTCGGCTATAAATGTTTACATCATTGTCTTTTTGCATCTTTGCAAGGGGAGTGGGTCTGAAACCTCAAGTCTCCTTCAGATGCTCTCAGAAACACATTGACCATAAAAGCCAACAACAGGGATACTCATAAAGCTACACACCAGATTTCAGAATGCTTTTAAATGTTTCAGAACAAACATCTGGCTAACAAACAATCAAAGCAGGAGGACTGAGCCACAGTACAGCATAGATTAAAGAATTAGTTCACTTAAAAATGACAATTTCCTGATATTTTTCCCACCCATATCTAATCCAAGATGTTCATGTTTTTCTTTCTTCAGTTAAAAAGAAATTTCCACATAATGGTTTTCAATGACAACCAACGGGTTGAAGGTCCAAAATCAATGTGGTTTTAAAGGGCTTCAGAGGGGAATAGGCCTTATCTAGAGAAACCATCTGTCATTTTCTAAAAATAAAATAAAATATTTATATACTTTTTAACCTCAAATGCGTGATTTCTGTGTTCAGCTTTTCCATGATTTATGACACCATCACGTCAGAAAGGTCATGCACGGGATGTCCGTAGAAGACAATAACCATAGAAATAAACAGGCAGGGGACTAGGATGACAAAACTATTAGCAAACTGAAACAGAACAATGAAAACTCACAAGTAGGCATGTATACAACAATTTCACCACATTTTATTTTATTTCCCTTTTATAAGATATGCTTCCCCCTACTCAACACAAAGTGTTTAACTGTCTGAAACTCGAGTGTAAGTGTATGTTATATATTCATCTCTATATTTAACAGAATTAAAAATGACCATTTCCCATTTACTATGACTAAATTACCATAACCTAAATAATGTGTTTTACATGATAACATCTAAATTAACAGTTTTTATATCAACCTGACAAGTTACATCAACACAAGTCATGATGCTTATGGGTTAGATGGGCTTAAAACACAAATATGTTTACCACTTTTTCCAGTGTGCATTTTAGTGTGCTACCCTAGAACCACTACCTTAGGCCACCCCATAAAAAGTTCATGCCGCAGTGCCACAGCATGCATTCGGTTCCTCTATTTTGTTAAGTTCATCACCACAATGAGAGGAAGCATCACTGATACTGAAGTGTAGCTTCATACTTACATAAAGACGGGACATTCATTTGTATAAACAGTGTAGAGTTCTGATAAGATTGGATGTTTTTTTTTCTGCATGTGTTGTCACTTTCTCATATCGCAGTTCTCATTTTCTCCTCTTTTTGAGCTTCCAGGCAAACAGTTCTTTGTTATCATGTTTGCAAGGACTATTCTTCGGTAGCAATTATAAGCTAAAGGATAAAATATTCTAGGCAGAAAGCTCAAGCATAAGTTAGCTATCAAGAAAACAACGCTTAAGAGACAGACTAATGAAAGCTTACAAGCAAATAGATGACATACGAACATATATAACACGCACGCACGCACGCACGCACGCACGCATACATGCACTAACATTTATATTCATACTTTATATATATATATATATATATATATATATATATATATATATATATATATATATATATATATATACACACACACACACACCTGTTCAATTTCTCATTAATGGCATGGCAGTTGCTTCAATGCATTTAAGGTTGTGGTCCTGGTCAAGACAATCTCCTGAAATCCAAACTGAATGTCAGAATGGAAAAGAAAGGTGATTTAAGCAATTTTGAGTGTGGCATGTTTGTTGGTGCCAGACGGGCCGGTCTGAGTATTTCACAATGTGCTCAGTTACTGGGATTTTCATGCACAACCATTTCTAGGGTATACAAAGAATGGTGTGAAAAGGGAAAAACATCCAGTGTGTGGCAGTCCTGTGGGCGAAAATGCCTTGTTGATGCTAGAGGTCAGAGGAGAATGGGCCGACTGATACAAGCTGATAGAAGAGCAACTTTGACTGAAATAACCCCTCGTTACAACTGAGGTATGCAGCAAAGCATTTGTGAAGCCACAACACGCACAACCTTGAGGCGGATGGGCTACAACAGCAGAAGACCCCGACGTGTACCACTCATCTCCAATACAAATAGAAAAATGAGGCTACAATTTGTACAAGCTCACCAAAATTGGACAGTTAAAGACTAAAGGAAAATGTTGCCTGTTCTGATGGGTCTCGATTTCTGTTGAGACATTCAGATGGTAGAGTCAGAATTTGATGTAAACAGAATGAGAACATGGATCCATCATGCCTTGTTACCACTGTGCAGGCTGCTGCTGGTGGTGTAATGGTGTGGGGGATGTTTTCTTGGGACACTTTAGGCCCCTTAGTGCCAATTGGGCATTGTTTATATGCCAAGCCCTACTTGAGCATTGTTTCTGTTCTGAAATGAGTTCATCCTTTTATGACCACCATGTACCCATCCTCTGATGGCTACTTCCAGCAGGATAACGCACCATGTCACAAAGCTCAAATAATTTCAAATTGCTTTCTTGAACATGGCAATGAGTTCACTGTACTAAAATGGCACCCACAGTCACCAGATCTCAACCCAATAGAGCATCTTTGAGATGTGGTGGAACAGGAGTTTCATGCCCTGGATGTGCATCCCACAAATCTCCATCAACTGCAAGATGCTATCCTATCAATATGGGCCAACATTTCTAAAGAATGCTTTCAGCACCTTGTTGAATCAATGCCTTGTAGAATTAAAGCAGTTCTGAAGGTGAAAGGGGGTCAAACACAGCATTAGTATGGTGTTCCTGATAATCCTTTAGGTGAGTGTGTAGAACAAGAGGATTGACAAACCATGGTGTAGTTAAAAGTGTGATGGACCATGGTGAAGTCAAGGGTCTGGAGAGCCATGTTGGAGCTGTGGGATTAGAGGGCTCAGACAGAATCATGGGCTGAGAGGGGCAAGGCTGTTTAGGGCTGTTCACACAGAACACATTCCTCTGCAATATTTTTTCTATTGTTTTTCAATGTAACACGTCTCAAGACAGACGTCATGTCTTTTGCATGACACATTCTAAAAGTAAAACAAGTTCAACTTTTAAAAACCTGCATTTCTGACCTATGTCTCGTTGGTTTCACAGCAAAAATGTGTGTTGTTTGAACCCTTAGACTACCCTGATTCCTAAAACAATGGTGGATCTGGCAGTCCATAAAGGAGACTTGTGATTGTGCCGGTGGGGCAGGAGAGCTGGAGTAAGTGAAGGAGGGGGCAGATCCTGGGAACTGGTCATAGGAGTCTTATCCATTGTCACAAAATAACCCTCTAGGATCTGTAAACAAATGGCTTGGCATGACAAGCGTGACATCTGGTTTACTTAATCCAGCATGGTATATGGAAATCTAGGAACTGTCCTAGAAATGCATGTTATATAATAAAACCAATAACTATACACAAAGCAAAATGAGCTAAACTGTAAAGGTAATGGGAATTATAATCAAAAGCCTTACTTACTTATACTTACTTATTACAAACTTACATGAAGTAAAGATGTGGCAACAGTATCAAAAAATAGCAACAATAAATGAATTTATACCGATTTATGCTAATATTGTGCAATTCTATGCTCACTTTATGTTAATAGAAGGTGTAATCTATGTATGTGTTTTGAGTCAGAGCAACACTGTACAAATATTTAAAAAATTCAAATATTATTAAAAGATTTTGTACGCATATTGGGTAATGTGTGTGTTTTATTTGTGATGACGCAATGAAACAATCCAAATTTTCATGGAATTTTTTATTTGGTTCAGATACAATAATTTTTTGAGTTTTTATTTGTTAAACCAATTTCCTTCAATTTATTTCAACGTTTTTTATTTTTTATTTCAATCAACTCAAAATTTTAAGGCAACCAGGTTACTTACTTTTTCAAGTTAAACTGATATATATATCAGTGAACTTATTAGCAACATTGTCTTTGTTTCTGAAAAGAAAGAAAATGGCTTTCTTTTTGGCGAGTCATCCTCTGGTCAGCCTGATCCTGCAAATGGGTTTGAAAATTGCTGATGTGTGCTCTGCTTTCTTGTGTAACAGTAGATAATAATGTGTGAAGTTCAACAATATCATTGTCTATCCTTTCCGGGCCAGTAGCAGTCTATTACAATTATTTTCAAATGATAACGGCTGAATCTGAACTGACACTCAGTTGTAGTGCTTAATAATTTACCTAAACTGGGTATGAAAACATTTCCAAAATTCAAGTATTTATTCTTGCCCCATACATAAAAGTGACCTAACTTCCTAAAAACTGTTCATTGACTTGAAGATCAGAGCCAGTTTTCACATTGCCTATACATCTGTAGAGTTAGAACGTCCAGCTGCATGAATATTTGATTTCTCAATAAGTGGTTATGATTGGTGGTTTAAATTGTTATAAATAAGGATAATTTTTGTGAATTTTATCAGAAACATCAAACAGAATATCGAATACGCTAATTAAAAATATTTATAACTTAAAGTATAAAGTAAAACAGTAAACATATAACATAATAAATAACAAGTTAATAAAATAATATTCTAATATAAAAAAGTGATTTAATATATGTTCATATTTTAATCTATTAAGGATGATTATATATATTCTACATATAGTATATATTTTATATATACTACAATATCATTATTTAAGAAACAAAACCTTCCAAACAAAAGTGAATGACAATATGCATTGCTGTGACAACTTGCCCTGGTCTCCCTTGCTGATTTTCAATATTGCCTTTCTACCACAAGAGGACGCTATAAGATTAGTATTTCCTTTTGGCATTCTGGCTTTATTATCTCACTTCCCTCTGAATTTATGTCTATCTGGATTATGACCATTGTTACTAGTATATAATAAGGTTACATCACTGTCATCATTAGTATGAGAGACAGACAATAATGTCATGCTGCCTGTAACTGATAGATGAGATCTGAGAAGGGAAGATGAGGGGAGGACATTTTGAGACAGCAGGTGGATATTTCGGACAGTTGTAAGGAGACAAGCATCGATATAATCAGAGCTTTCCGATTTTGGCTTTTTCACAATGTCATGTCTTTTTTTGTTTTGTTTGCTCTGTCCATTATTGGCTCACAATATATAAAATCTGTTTAATTTTTTTGTTTGTTGAATCTCTAGCAAAGGGGTGACTTAAGACATATATGGATAAAAACGAGCCTTTCTTCCACTGTAGTGTCTCAACCCATTCTCACTCCCAAGGCGTCAAAAACCGAAGCATGGTCAAGTGCCTTCCGCGTCACAATAAAGACGCTAAAGGTGCCCCAAGGCGTCATGTTTCGACGCGCTGGGTGTTCCATTCATTTCAGTGAGAACCCTTTATCGTCATACACAGACGCGCTGGGTATTAGTAATGTTATCGCCATGGTGAAATTGTATTAGTTTATAATTTTGCCATTATGACATGTTGGAGTGTGTTTTTCAATTTAATCAGCAAGCATAATTTTATTTACATTTATTTTATTTACGCTATTTAGACATGCTTAACATGTAACCCAACCCCATCCCATCCCTAAACCTACCCATTTGTCTGAACATGATATAAAACACAGGATATAGCCTGACATATACGACTGCATACACAAGTTATTCAAAAAAGTTAAATAATCCAAGTTTTCCGAGGCCAAACGATTGATTTGTATGAAGAAAATCCCCAAAAGCGATCAGCATCTCCATCCGCAGAAGATCATCAACAAACACAATCAAATTTCAAATATTGGCGCCGGTTACGTGAGATTTCATAGTGAAATGTCATTGGCTCTCGTATGTCTTGTGACCAATTGCGTCATTACGTCAGCATTGATTGTAAAATGTCATTGGCTCTCGTGTGTCTTGTGACCGATTGCGTCATGCTCAGGAGTCTTTTGAATTATTTGAATGAGAAATGAATGAGTTCGTTCACGGGGCAGCGGGATCATCATTTCAGCGATTAAAACATCAAGATCGACTCTGTTCTTCACATGAAGATATCGTATGACTTCAGAAGACTTGGAATGCAACATGAGTTAATACTTTTATACTGCTTTGGTCAGTTTTTGCAATAAATACCTGTGACTGTACATTTATTTGCCTGGTATGTGTTTTATATTGTTTAGATATGGGTAGGTTAGGGTAGGAGTGGAGTTAGTTGCTCCAAAATATAAAAGTAGCCTTTAAATATTAATAAAATCATGTCTGCTTTTATAAACGCAAATAGTTAAATGCGTCTGTTTATGACGCCAAAGGTTTATCATTGTAATGAATGGAGCACCCAGCGCGTCGCAAAATGACGCACAGGGGCACCTTTAGCGTCTTTATTGTGACGCGGAAGGCACTTGACCATGCTTCGGATTTTGACGCCTTGGGAGTGAGAACGGCTGGCAGAAGCATTATATGACTGCTGCTGGGGAGAGTCTAATCTATGAGGTATGTTCACACAGCTACAGCTGGGACCACAAACCATTTCTGGTGTGCAGTGGGAGCACAGCAGTCTTATCTTTAACGGGTCCCTTGGAGGAACATTCTGTTTAGACCTACAGACCTGGAATAACCTGCCTCTCTCCATCCCCCTAAAATTATTTTACTACAAACTAGATAAGATCACCTCTGACCCCCTTCCATTCCTCTCTATGCCTTCTATGAGAAATGTAAAAATGCTCTATAATTCTATGAGAATTTATATTATAGATTTATCTCTTATCAACATAAACTGACCCTCATGTCTTTTCAATTTCATTTGGCAAATTGGTCTTATGTGAGCACACTATTTTGTCATGTATTATCTGTATCAGGGTATTACACGGATGAAGAAAAACAGAGATTAATAAATGTACAAAAACAAAAAAGCTTAATTTTTCTGCAGAAAACATTCTGATTGAGTCTGTGTTCAGCAAGGGAATGTGCGGATTTCTGTTTTAGAGAAATTTGTTCTGACCAGCTGAAATCCCTGTATTTAATATAACAGAGTATTTCGTATGGTAGATTACATGAATGTGTCATTGGCTTTCTTTCAATTTCCTACTTTTACATTTAGATAACCGTTTTAAATGCAATATCAATATGCCTAATCTCAGCCTTAGTATGTTTTTGTATCTTTTTCCCCTTACAGAAGCACAGATGGGTTGAATTGTGTACCCACCTGCAATTTGGCAAGAACATAAGCGACACATACAGGCTTAACGTTATCAACAGTCTGCAAGGCCATCAGAAAATCAAACTCCCAAATGTTATTTGCTTTATTATACTCTTCTACATTCGCATTAAAGCTGACTATTACGCAGTCCATTTCATTTACTCTAATTGAGAACAACCGGAATCAAATGCAGTGGTGATAGATGGTGCCATATTTTGTTAGTTAGAGTAAAATTTTCATAACAGCTGTCTAAATGTTTCTGTTCAGGAAAAGCTTAAGTTTTAATGAATCATATGAATGACGGAACAGAAAACCACTCCAGCTTGGCCAAAATAGTTTTAGAACAAGTTAAGAGAAAACTGATAAAACCAGATCTTGAGCTGAAGTCCCTGAGAAGCACAGTGGGTCTCTTCAGAAGTGGTTCTTCCTCAATTTAGACTTTGCCTGATGCACAATAATGCACCTGAAACATGGTCAAAACAAATTTATAACAACAACAGCCACATACTCCATTTCAGCAAAATACATAGTCTAACCCAGTGGTTCCCAAACCTGTCCTGGAGGACCCCCAGCACTGCACATTTTGTATGTCTCCCTAATCAGACACACCCACTTCAGGTCTTGCCATCTCTACTAATGAGCTGATGAGTTGCATGCAAAATGTGCAGTGCTGGGGGTCCCCCAGGACAGGTTTGGGAACCACTGGTCTAACCCACCCTGACTTTGACCTCCTACGTACTTCCAGTCAATACGTGACAGTGACACAACAAAGAACCACGAGAGCGATTCGAGAGCAGCCAGCGAATCATTATTAGACAAGCCCCTTACCTGCTGATTGGCTACAGGTTTGTTATTGGACTCTGCCCGAGTCTGTTTTGTAAAACGGTTTTGAAATAACACTCACCCCACCTTTAGGTCTGAAATTTTCTTATGCGTTTTTTCGTATTTGTCATCCTAAAAATTTGTCACGCAAAGAAACCTTGCACATTGAGTCCGATGTGTATTAATGAATCCGTTGCAAAAAAAATTGTCTTCAAGCAGTGAGGACGATTTTGTTGTCCTCTCTCTTCTTAAAAAGATAAAAAGAAAGGAAATATTGGGTTCATCCAATCATGAGATTACTTAGAGAGGAAGGAGAGTTCCCCTTCCTTATCATGGAGCTGCGGGATTATCCAGAGCGATTCAAAGTGTACTTTACGACGTCAGTGTCTCAGTTTCATGCTTTGCTGGACCCACATATTAAAAATATGGGTTGTCATCATACAGTGCTTTGTGCTGCGAGGCGAAGTGGATCAACTAGTCAGGTGGTGGTCATTCTTGATTTTGGCGTTCGCTTGTATGGTGGCTCTGAATTGTCAAAACACCTCTCAAAATGCTTGCTATGGATGCAGAAAACACAGAAAATGTTACCCGACATAAGTTTCAGAGGCAATGTGTAAACATGATTGACACAATATCAGGTCGTATTTATTTTGTAATGTATGAAAATTCGGACTAAATTGAAATTTAATGCATCAAGCCTACATTATTTACTTGAAAAAAGTCATCTGATTATGTAAGTCATGTTACTTGTAATGCATTACCAAATGTCTGAATTCATACTATTCATAAAACAGAAGCAATGGCAAAAGTAGTACACCCGAACTATACTGTGACCCATGAGGAGTCACAATGAGCAAATTATTTTCACATTCTTTATAAAAAAATAAATAAAATAAAAATAAAATTAGTGTTTTTGTTTACATTACATTTACATTTTACATTTATGCATTTAGCAGACGCTTTTATCCAAAGCGACTTACAACTCAGGAGAACAGGAAGCGATCCGTCAAGAAGAGGCAACGAAACACAAAAAGTGCCCTAAATACTAAGATTTGTACACTGCTTAGAGTAGCAAAGACCAGAAAAAAAACTTTTTTTTTTCTGTGATACATTATTGTTTGATTAACATTAATGAAACCGACAGCCTATAGCCTATATTAAGACCCATTGTACTGCACATCTAAAATGGATCTAAAATAATCTAACACATCAGATGTTTTTCCCAAACAGTTCACATAAGACAGAACAGATAATGTTTGCGTGAATACTCATCAAGATGGATATTTTGAACAACTGTAGGCCAATTCTATGTATGGGATCACACGCCGGATCTGTCAGTCAGTGTGAGTGAGATCATTTTCATGGTCAAAGGAAAGGTACTCCTCTCACGTACAAAGATAAAGATACTTTGAGATGTTTAATTGCTATTCGGAGCATTGGGATTGCTAGACAACGGCTAATTATAAATAAATAAAAGATTTTCGACCTATTTTGCCAGCAAAATATATACTATAGAACATACTATTTTAATGGTTGCAAATTAATTATTTATTCAAAAGAACCTACTCAATTTTGGATGTAACCTCTATCATTGCTTTTCTTGCACTGACAAATAGTATCTATAGTAGTAGTAATATATATATCTATAGTAATAGTATAGTCAACTTGCATTTATACTGAAACCTAGTGGTTTAGGTTTATTAATATTATACAATGCTCTGCAATGCTCTAAAGTGTCTGATCTAAAGAGCTAGTACAGAAAAGAGGTGTGATGAGATCCATCAGCATGACATGTGACTCCCTTTACTTGGACAGTTGAACTGACATGTACTAGCCCACTGTAACCCCATGCTTTTCTAACAGTGTTAGAAGAAGGTACCACAGAGATGGTAATGAGAGCTAGAGGATAGTGGGGAGGTTTAAAAAGACCCAGTAGGATGTGTTGCCAGGGGAACAGACTGCCTTGAGTTGCACTGAGTAAGATAAGGCAATGCAACATCGGGGCAAGACAAAGTCCTTGGCCTCCGTTGATGTTTGGCTGATTGTGTTGAGGAGGCCAGCTGAATTCTAATTGTAGAGCAAAATGCAACAGGAATAAAAAAACAAACTAGACAATACGTTTTATTGTTTGCTTGTTTTTTAGTTTTTGCCTTTTTTGTGTGTTGTTGCCTCAACTGAGCACTTTATGACTCCAACATATCTTTTAATACATTAATTTAATGCTTTTAAATATACATTTAAATATGCATGCATTTCATATGTATGCATTGTGCACAACACTTAATACAAAACTTTCTAATGTTATATTATATGTGCTAATTATTTACTTGAATTTAAAAATAATGGCGTAAATACATCTTTTCATTTTTTATGGAAAGAGTGATAGGAAGCACATCCGATCCAGTGCAATTGGAAATGCTGTCTGTGCTCAGCTGCTTGTTTCCAGAATGCTTAGCCTAGTTATAGATCCGTGCAGGTGCTTAATTTTTCACTGCTCTTTTGGGAGAACAAACAAACACAGAAGCGTGTGCTCCCGCATTACTCATGCTAATTGCTTTACATAAATCACTGTGGGGAAACTGACAGTAATCAACAAAAGACAAAATATGTGCTTTGGCGACCCAGCTTTCCTTTCCCCATTTCCTAGAGTTTTCTGCCACATATCTATGCCATCTACTCAGCTAAAGTCTTGAAGGAGCATTTTCCCTCTATTAAGTCATGAATTTCCATGATTTCTTGCGCTAGGAAATAAGAAGTAAAGGGCAAAGGCTGCCAAGACCATTTCCATAAACGTAATTACTGAGAGGGAGAGCGGGAGGCCAAACCTCTGCCCTTTAACCACCTTCAAACAGAACCACACACGTACTTATATAAACAGAGAGAGAGAGAGAGAGAGAGAGAGAGAGAGAGAGAGAGAGAGAGAGAGAGAGAGAGAGAGAGAGAGAGAGAGAGAGAGAGAGAGAGAGAGAGAGAGAGAGAGAGAGAGAGATTCATTATCACTCGAATACTTCATTTATCCCCCATAATTCTGGGCAAATATTCCACCAACTTGTAGTATACATTCTTTAAGCTACAAGCGCAAGAAACATAAGAGAGTCAGACAGGGAGATAAAGAAATGATTCACCTGAAATGAAAATCACACAGCTTCAGTGACCCCATCATTTGTGGAATTTGCACATGCAATTCATATCTCTTTGGTCACGTTTCTGCCCTATAAATACAGATAATGGCTCTGCATGCCTTAAATTAATGGCACAAATAAAAAACTCTCTTTGGACTAAAGCTATTAGAAAAAAACATAAAATTGTTGTTATTAGCAAATCTGATATAGTATCTATATATAAATTAATATGTTAAATGCTAAAGAAATGGCTCAGTATAGAACAACAAAACAAAACAATGCATTAATTAAAAATAAAAAAATAAACTAAAAGTTCTGTCAAATCGATTAATCACGATTAATTGCATCCAAAATAAAAGTTTGTATTACACAATATGTGTACTGTGTATAATTATGTATATATAAATACACACATACATATGTATATATTAAATACAAATGTTGTTATATATATTAGGGCTGTCAATCGATAAAATGTTTAATCACGATTAATCGCACTCTTGCTATGTGATTATTCACAATTAATCGGCCACTTATTATAAAATTAAGCATACAGCATTTTTCTCATTAAACACATTCATTTAGTCCTCATTTGCTATATCCAGCAAAGGAAACAATCAGAAAACTGTATTTCCTGCATGCTTCAAGGGTCATTAAAGACGTATATATACATGCAAATATTACATACATATATATATATATATATATATATATATATATATATATATATATATATATGAATGAGTGTGTATTTATAGATACATGACATAAGAATTATAAACAGTACACATACACATTATGTAAACACAAGCTTTTATTTTAGGTGTGATTAATCGTGATTAATCGCTTTGACAGCATTGAAATAGAAGAGAAAAAGCTTTACGTATCTTTTTTTTAATTGACAACAATGGCTATGTTCGTTATTTCTTTTAAAGGTGCAGTGTGTAAATTGTAGCGGCATCCAGTGATGAGGTTGTGAATTGCAGTTACCCACCGCTCACCCCTCCCTTTCGAAGCACATAGAGAAGCCACGGTGGCCAACACGGGACACAAATGTTGTCTTTGGAGAGAGCAGCGAGTAACTAGCACTCTGTAGAAAAAGGTTCTCCACTTGTATAAACATGATGCCGCAAAATGGCGGTTTTACTGTAAGGGGACCTGCAGTGTATGTAAATAGAAATTGCTCATTCTCAGGTAATAAAAACTTAATGGTACATTTATCTAAGGTCTTCATACTCCAATAAAAAACATAGTTGTGTATATTATATTATATATTATATTGCATGTATGTGAATAGATCCTGATAAACACTACACTGCACCTTTAATAACCAATGGTTTATTTATTTCAGCACAGTATCATTCTCATGCATAAACAGTTAATTGTGTTCGAATATGCAAAGATGTCAGCATGATGCTCTGTGGTATTGACATCATTTGCAAAACTCAGCAGTGGGCCGAGGTTCATTTGAGATCATGAACTCCGCATCGACTCACCTATAGCGTAAACATTTCTGGCATGGAGAAATCTATAATTGAATCAGAGCTGCATGGTTAAAATCCAGTGTCAATGGCATGTAAAATACTTCATAATGGCTCACCCTTTTTGAGTTCAGATGAGAGAGCAATGCAGTGTTTATACTGAAGCTACTCAGGTACTTGAAAGGGAATTCATTTCAAATTTAATTTTATGAATCTGTATAGCATAACAAAATGCGCATAGATCTCAAATCAGTGACATCTGGCATCCTTAAGCCCCTTGTGATGTTCAGCTGATGAAAAGAATTAGCGGACATCACAGGAGGCGTCTCAAATCGAGATGCCAGCATGCAGACAGAGGTTATGTCAGACTTTTTGATCCTATAACGCAGTGTACAGATGAATGGGTTGTCAATTAAATCGAGACTTCTTTTGAATGCTTGTGAACACAGAACTTTACCTAAAACATGAAGATTTGTATTGTATTTAGTTGCAGGCATCAGATTTCAGAAGAACTCCATTGTCTTGATACATTTAACACCATTTACATTTTTAATCCCATACTTTAATACAAGGAAGTAAGTCTGGGTTTACCAATTCATGAATATTTCATCTTCTCTCATTCAAATGTAATTTAACACAAACAAAAGGAGAGTGTGTGCATATTTGGGCTGGATTATTAAAACAAGCTGGAAAATTTTGATAGTTTTCCAAATGATGATATTTATTTCTCAACATACGTCTTATCTCCCTCGTACCCCAGAGGTGGGCTCATCAAAATACAGAGAATGCAAAACAAATTTTACGCTCAGAGCACTTCACCACCCCACACAAAAGACTGCACAAACACATTGGCAGAAGAATAACTTGTTTATATACTTCTAATATGTGCATTTTTTTTAAACAATGTTTTATGCTCTGAGCTTTTAGGACAGCCGGTTACACTTAATTCACTTACACTTTAGAATACTGTTCCTTCATTAATGGATAACTAACAAAGGAACAAATGAGTACTTCAAAATCTATTACCTAAAAAAAAACTGCAACACATTCTCACTGACAACTCGTCACATTATATGATACATTGATGCTTGGTCAGGACCCATTAGCATTACTTTTTTACGCACGTACCCCTTTAGTGTCCCTTCCGACATTGATTTTAGTTAGCCCAATGCTTTAGATCAAGACACATTTAATTATTTGCATTTGTAATAGTAGACATGATTTTATGAATATTTAAAGCTACACTGTGTAACTTTTTTAGTATATTCTTAGCTAAAACACTAAGTTCTTTCAAAAAAATATGTGCTCATTAATATTTACTTCATTCAAGTAATAAAGTATTCTCATAAGTTTATAATATGCCATTGAAAATACATACGGGTGGGGGGTTTGAATGCTGGTTGCCATGTTGCCCCTCCATCTTGAAAGTACATTAGCCAAAGAGGGACATATCCGTAAATTCAATCTTCGCCTTCCGCGTTTTAACACTTGATGGCACCATGTCGAAAGTGAAGAGGGGGATTGCCATTTTAATCTTGGACTAAATCGGCCACCGTATGAGTTAAAACGAAATCAGAATTGAGAGGAACAGAAACTATTATTCACTGGATGGTCTTATACCTTTTCACCGCTAGAAGGGGGAAAATATTATGCATAATTATATGATATATATGATAATATTAAGAAAATATTCTTCTCAAGAATATAAAACACATAACAAGCAAATAAAAGCACAATTACGTACGTATAGTCAGTACAATGTCTGTTTGGGATACATCATAATAAATTGTTAGCATTATAACTCTTTCGTCTTTCCTCGCCAAACATGGAATTTTTCCGTTAATTGTGAGACAACATTTCCCGGCCAAACACAGAATTTTCCGGGTTTCCGTTTTTTCACTGTTAGACGATAGGGGGCACTATCACGCATCTCCTAAATGAGTATTGAATCTCCTGATCAAAACGCACGCCAGGAAGACGGAGTTAAACAAGCAATCTAATGTAAGCAAATGCATATGAAAAAATAACATGATCATCAACATTAAACATAATATAAATCAAAACTTTCTAATGTTAGCGAATTAAATGTGGACCCAGGATGAGCTACAAGACCCGTGAAGCATTAGGGGTGTTGATGAACTCGATCTACTCCATCTGTGTTTGATCATCCCTCTGAATCTGATCTGGGCTTTTTGTTCAAAATGTTGCTTTTTTTTAATGAAACCTACCCATATTCAAGTTGATAAAAAGGAATGCATGAAGCTAGAATATTTTTGGTGTTTAAAAGAAGAGGATCATTGCATGCTCAGATGTTTAAGGTAAAGTTCTGTGTTCACAAACATTCAAAATAAGTCTTGATTTAATTGACAACCCATTCATAAAACAAAATTTTCTATGGGCTATTCAGTTTTGGTTAAAATGGTCAAAAACCCGGGTGGTGGCTGGCAACTTTTTTTTCAAGACGCTGGCAGGGAAAGAGTTAAGCAGACAGTCTTTCAAACTCTTCATAATGAACCTCTCCTTTATCTATCATAAAGTCTGGGAGTAACTAAGAGGGAGGTCTAGGGGTGGGCCGTAGGGATGAATGATTATAAGGAATGGCACTCTAGTGTGCAAAAGAAGGGTAGCTGTCTACCCCACTTACACACTTGACGTGATTTGTGAGTCAGCTGTGAAGAACCTGCGCAGCTCACGTGGAAAAAAACCTGAACAGGTGTTGTAAAAGACCGATGCAGCTGGGATTTGCTTGTGAAGCAAACAGCTCAGCTGGGGATTGGACTTCTGAACAAAAATCTGTCCGACTTGAACATTGCCAAGCATTAATCTATACAAATAATAATTGGTCCACATTCTTTCTTTTTTTGTGCTGCTTTTGAACTGTTATAAGTAGTATATTTGCACTGTAAAATCTTGGAATATGAACATGGTTAAGCCATGTCTCATGAGGTCTTTCAACTGTTTCACTGTTTCAATTATTCACTTTTAGTTAGTAGTGATGGAAAACTAATTTTGGATGTCACCGTTACAAGAATAATCTGCGTGGATAACAAGCGATGACAAGATAACAGATGGCACACACAATGCTTAAATATCTTGTCAGATGTTTACAGGCTTGATCGAAGCAGTTTTGATGTGATGTAGGGATTCCAGTGAAAATAACTAAAAATAGATTTTGAAATTAGTACATAGCGGCATCAAATGTTTATTAAGCTGGCTGAAGATAAAATCACAAGTTTAACATTAAAGGTACAAATATGACTTCCTTTGGTTGTGTTTACTACTGCATGCATGCAAGTTGTATTAGCCAAGTGAGTAAACTAGGGTGTGTTCATGCTTGGCATGTTTGGTTCGTTTAAAACTAATCCTGCTGAGATTGCTCTGTTAGTGCCGTTCATTTGAATAAGTGACCGCTGAAAAGATGGGTCTCGGCCTGCTTCCAAACAAATTCTTTTTTGTGCAGTTTGAATGATATATGAACACAACACGGACAACATGTTGTAATACATTTAAACAATACAAAACAGGAAGATGAGAGTCTTCCAAGAAAGGACAGAATGCTTACACATATCATTTTGTCTTTTCTTATCGTAGCCAGGATGTTGCCCATCACATTTCAGTACATGCATTAGAATTGCGTTTTCTCACAGCAGATCGTTTGTGTGTGTAATGAAGGGATTCCTGCCGCGGTTTTGACTACTTTATACATTTTATAAGCTCTTCCTGAGTTCTCAGCTGGAGAAATGCCATCATATTCAGCACACGGAGTTGTTTTGGTTGTTTGATAAGTTCTGTTTCAAAATAGGCAATAAGCCACAAATGCCACCCAATCAGGATGTGAACGCATCCCTTTGTCTTTAGGTTCGGTCTTAAACATGCCAATTGGAACACTAACCGGACTAATTCGTTTTATTAATTTGGGGGGGGGGTTCGGTCCAAACAAACCAAGCGAACAGAACTAGAAGTGTGAACACCCTAAGAAACACATATGTTATTTGTATCTCTATACATGCTGGTCAATACATATATGCATATGTGGGCATGAGATATTGATTTGGGTTTATATAACAATTTTACCAGTAGCTTATATTATCTTAATGCTTTCACTAAGAAAAACATATTACAATATTGCAATAGACAAAAACAGTTGGCCTAGCAATAAGACACTGCATACAAAATTACAATAACAAGTACTCTGAGGTCATCGTCAGTACATCTGATATGAGACAATGGCACCAGTTCCATCTGAAACAAGTAGCAAGCGTTATAAGACACGAAAGCAGCATCACTTGGTGATCAAATTAGTCAAATACATTCTTCCTCTTCTTCACCTTCGCTCAGTTTTAGATAAGGGATATTATTCAGTCTTATTATGGCGCTTTCATCATCGCATAATAAGTAGCCACGCTTCCCTTGGAGGGCGGGGCGATAACAAAAGCCGGCTTATCCAGTATGCAAATACACACAGACAATGACGCCTCTACTGCGTGCTAGAATCTCCGAAACACAAGCTGATTTCAACCTCAAAATGTATGCTTTTAAATACACCAACACTGCTCTCTCAAACACAGAAGAGGTTTCTTTGTGATCTCAACAAAAAGATTCTGCAAAAAAGCGAAAATCACCTATTTTTTTTTTTTTGCTCGAAAGTAGTGCTGCCGACTTGTGTCACTGGTTTTCGTGACGGGTCACACATTTTATTTATTTAATTTATAGTATCTCAGAAAAGTGAGTACACCCCTCACATTTTTGTAAATATTTTATTTTATATTATCTTTTCATGGGACAACACTTAATAAATGACGCTTTGCTACAATGTAAAGTGGTGAGTGTATAGCTTGTATAACAGTTTTACATTTGCTGTCCCCTCAAAATAACTCAAAACACAGCCGTTAATGTCTAAACAGCTGTCTAAATTGGACCAAAAGTGTCAATATTTTTTGGGGCGACCATTATTTTCCAGCACTGTCATAACCCTCTTGGACACGGAGTTCACCAGAGCTTCATGTTGCCACTGGAGTCCTCTTCCACTCCTCAATAATTACATCACGGAGCTGGTGGATGTCCGATGCTTGAGGATGCCCACAGATGTTCAATAGGGATTAGGTCTGGAGACATGCTTGGCCAGTCCATCACCTTTACCCTCAGCTTCTTTAGCAAGCCTGTGGTCGTCTTGGAGGTGTGTTTGGGGTCGTTATCATGTTGAAATACTGGCCTGTTGCCCTGTTTCTGAAGGGAGGGGATCATGCTCTGGTTCAGTGTGTCTCGTTACATGTTGGCATTCATGCTCCCCTCAATGAACTGTAGCTCCCCAGTTCCGGCAGCGCTCATGCAGCCCCAGGCCATGACACTCCCCCCACCATGCTTGATTGTAGGCAAGACACACTTGTCTTTGTTCTCCTCACCTGGTTGCCGTCAGAACATCTGAACTAAGTTTATCTAGGTCTCATCAGACTGCAGGGCATGGTTCCAGTAATCCATGTCCTTACTCTGCTTGTCTTTAGCGTACAGTTTGCTGGCTTTCTTGTGCATCATCTTTAGAAGAGGCTTCCTTCTAGGACGACAGCTATGCAGACCAATTTAATGCAGTATGGTCTGAGCACTGACAGGAGTCTGGATATGATGCTGAGCACGTGCACTCAACCTCTTTGGTCAATCATGGCGATGCCTGGTCTGAGTAGAACCTGTCCTGTTAAACCGCTGCACTGTAAAAAATAAAAACAGAAAATGTACTGGTAATTATCCAGTAATTTTACGGAAATTTTCATTGACCCTTAATGCACAAACTAATGCAATGTGTAATTCAAAATACCGGTAAAACACCGTAAAAAAACATTACGGAAAATTCCTTTATATTTATACAGAAAATTGTGCCCTATTTTTACGGACATTTTTTTTACAGTCTTGGTTACCATGCTGCAAATCAGTTTTAGGGTGTTTGTAATCTACCTATAGACTAGGCTATCTTTATTTAGAGCAACAATTCCAGTTTTTTTTTTGATCCTCTGAAAAATTAGTCTGACAAGCCAGACCCATGTCAAAATATTTGGTCTGGAAACTCACCATAGACAGGGCTCAATCCGAGGGGCAGGATAAACGGTTGTCTTTCAAACTCCCTCTGCACGCGATAGGATAGCGCTACAACCAACCAGAGCAAAGTGAAGCAGAGCTAGTAGATTAAACTTTCGCCATATTCCGTTGGCATAACTCCGAACACATCTTGCCTTCTTAAGAATGACTTCAATTCCGTTTTTTGTTCTTTTCTCTGAGAAAAGCTTAACTCCAAGTCTTCCAAAGTTGTGGTCAAAGCTGATTCGAAAGACCACCGTTCATCATCTTCTGTGTTTACTAGAAGCACTTAAGCGCAATTCGGCCGTCCTTATGTTAAGCCCCGCCCACCGACTCTATACACGATGTGATTGGCCCGACCAGACTTCCGTTTTTACAGCTCAGATGTGTATTGAGGGCGGCAGTGGCTCAGTGGTTCATGTAGGTTGTCTACAAACCAGAAGGTTGGTGGTTCAATCCCCGGTTCCACCTGACCAAGTGTCGAAGTGTCCATGAGCAAGACACCTAACCCCAGCTGCTCCCGACGAGCTGGATGGCGCCTTACATGGCTGACATCGCCGTCGGTGTATGAATGGGTGATCGTGAGGCAAAATGTAAAGCACTTTGGATAAAAGTGCTATATAAATGCAGTCCATTTATTGAGAGTTGCTAGACAATACTTGCGGCAGATTATATTTGCTGCCGCTAGGGTGCCTCTAGATTTCTAGGCTACTAAAAAATGCCATGTTGAACTTTCAGTGACCAGTATGAGTAACACTAACAACCTGGTAACACTAAAAATTCACATAACGCTGAGGGAAAATGTCTAATTGGGTCCAATTCGGACACTTTTTTTACTTATGGGTGTACTCACTTTTGTTGCCAGCGGTTTAGACATTATTGCCTCTATGTTGAGTTATTTCGAGGGGGCAGAAAATTTACACTGTTGTACAAGCTGTACACTCAATACTTGTGGCAAAGTGTAATTACTTCAGTGTTGTCTCATGAAAAGTTATAATAAAATATTTACAAAAATGTGAGGGGTGAACTCACTTTTGTGAAATACTGTGTGTATACAGTGAGTATAAAAAGTCTACACCAAGTCCACATAAACATATTTTTTTTTATATTAAAAAAAGGCAGAACCTATTATGCTTGGTTCTCTCTCTCTCTCTCTCTCTCTCTCTCTCTCTCTCTCTCTCTCTCTCTGTGTGTGTGTGTGTGTGTGTGTGTGTGTGTATATATATATATATATATTTGTAATATATATTTATGACTAGCATGAGATCTGGTCTATAAAGTGTTAAATCATAAAATATAATTTGAATATGTCAGTCGAGCAATCAGAATAAAGTATTCCAGCCATGTAATAAGGGGGGTGGGGGTGTAACCCTGAGCGTAAATGTTTACAGGTAAATGCCAAATTTAAGAAAGCCTTTAATAGGCATTTTAGCCAATAAAAGTGTCTAGAGAAACTAGGCTGGATCTGCAAACACTACGTATGCATCCACATATTTGCATAGACAATTGGGGCTCCCTAAAGTAATTGAGTTAGTTTTTTCCACAGGCAACCCTGATTTGAATAACCAACACCAAACTCACTGCATACTGAATGGGTAATGTTCTCATTTATAAGAAAACACAAAGTTGATTTTTTTTTTTAAATGTTTTTGTGCTTTTCTTTAGGGAATGTGGGGGAGAGCTGAATGAGTGTGCTGAATAGAATGATTATTTTCTTAATTAACTTTTTGTTATGACAGGAGCTGGATTGGGAGCTCCATATCTAAATCATCTAATTTACATCCGCCTCTTCACTCATTAACATACAAAAAAAGATTCCCGTTTAGACGAGAAAGTTTAGATTCCACCCTCACCACAATGCCATCATCGTCTGATTGACCTGATAGGCGGGAATCCCCTGAGTCTCTGCAAGCACAAAGGAAAGCAGCAGACGCAGCTGGCTTCTCACAAGTTTGATTTAAAAAAATAATAATTTTAAAAGATAAACAACATGATTTGTTTCATTGAAGGGTGTAAGTTTATCACAATTTTATTCTGATCTGATTTTAATTATTATTCTCATTATTTTAACAGCCCAATGATCTATTTTACTTTATCCTTCAGACATCATCAGACATTCAAAATGAATTCAAAAAAGATAATTATATAGCACTGTGATGTAGGCTACTGAATAGTGCTGTTCACTAACATGGATGAATACATCATCTTCAGAATTACAATGCACATGTAAATGTATGGAAAAGAATACACAATCGAAAATTGAAAAACACACAAAATATATGTTATGCACTGTATACAGTTTCAGATACACATATACACAATGATACAAATAAACAAGAACAACAACCCAGCTAACAAAAATGTGTTCTTTTTAACTTTCCCATTAAGTTATGAAAGCAATATGTCCAGTTTTAAAAATGCTTTAATCATTGTTATACAAACGTTAGGAGAACATTACATTCATCAAAACGTTACTTTTGAATGTTCTATGAATGTTCTGAAAGTAACATTTAAAAAGTGTTAGAAGAACATCCAGATAAAACATTTATGCAAAGAAAAAAGGTTCCATGCACAATAGATAATGTGTGTTCTAATGTTTTGAGAACATTATTAAAGACCAGAACGTTCTTTTAACGTTACTGGGAGAAAAACTTTGAGAGAACCTTGCCAGAACACTCAGAGGATGTTTCATGTTAGCTGGGGAAATATAATTCTTCCATGAAAAAAATAAAAATAAATATTTAACAAAAATTCACCTTTGATTCAGCTATAAAACCTTCAACACAAATCTAACATATTTGTGTACATTTCCCTCATTAAGTGGAAGTGCGTGCTTTTGTGTGTTGAATTCTTACCACAGTGTGGAGCTCTCTCTCTATCTAGCTGATTGTTCTCTTTTGCCAATAAGTAGGAAAGAGGCTCAGATGGATGTTCCTCATTTAAAAACACAGCTGGATTGCAGTCGCCCCCTGGACCACTGCTCTGAGACCAGAGTCTTTCACTCACAGCTGCTGAAAGACCTCTAAAATATTACAAGGCTAACCTTGAAATTCAGGTGCATGGGATTTTGTCTTTAACAGCACGGGAATAAAAATATTGAACTAACCCTACAGTGTTGCAACTTTCAGCCCATTTACCGAACACTCACAAGCATTTCTTCCTGAAACAAAGGACTGAGGCGTTAACCACCGTGCTCTTCATGGTTGCAGCTCCTTGGTTATTAAGAATATTTGCATATTTTAGTGCTCCCGTGTTAGCTCTGTGGTCTAACAGATACAATGATGTAAACAAAACCCGTTGGCTTCAGGATATCCTCCTCAACCATCCACAGAGGCTTTTGTTCATGTAATCCTCTTTACTCTCAGCAGTTAAAACTAGGGAACTCAATCAGGTCTCATTGCGACTAGCATGTGTAGGTCCGGAACAAAAGAGGCACTTTAAAAAGGGACTGCTCTTTATATCGTCATTTCAAGTTTACCTAATGATCAAAAATGATCATCCCATTTGTTTCCCCTGAAATAATTTAAATGAATGTTAATTATTTATCCTAATGAAGCACCCTCTCATCCATTACAAGGTGATATTTCAGTCCCAATTGCACTCTCAACATGTTTTGTTTTCATAATTTATATATTTTTTCAAGCTTATTAAATTCTCTGGTGTAAATTTAATTGTTTTTCAGGGGTTCAATTTTGCTAGTACTTACTCATTATTTAAAAATAGGAGTCCCTCTTCAACCTTGGTAATAAAACATGCTTCATATTCCATTAATATTGATACACGGTTTATTTTTAGGGTGGTCTGATGCACAAAACATATTGTTCTGACAAATCCAATTTGTTACTATAAGTCTGTACATTCTGAACTCCATGATGATCACCTTACTCAGCCACATGAGGACCGGCGTAGTTTCCAGTAACTTTCCATGACTGGATATACCTGCACTACCAGAACACATCTGCCTTAAACAAATAATGCCTGGTTTACACTATTACTCATTTGTTCCTAATAGCAGACAGTCTCACGCAAAATGATGAACAACAACTATAGCTATGAAACTATATGCACAATAGTATGACGCCATCATGGGAGAGGCTATGATCTCTGCAGTTATGCTTGTGAAGGGTTGACTTGCCGGCAGTGATCTTCTCTGAAATTTCAGCTAGTTTAACACAATGTAACAGATGGGCATATAATACCAACCAAATAAATTAACTGCTCTTGTTGAACACAAATATATATTGTGTTGGTGATGTTGTATGGACCTGGTTGTATGAGTAGGTTTAAGGATGGGTATAAAGGTAAGGACACGGTCAATGGTGTAATTATTAACGCATCTCTTTACTATGGCATAAATATAGAACATATCAATTTCTATTATTCAAATCAGTAAAATGATTGTTAGGCTGCATTAACAAGGAACCGGGAACACTTCCCATAACACCTGATGCATTCGTTACATCTTAAGAAGAAATGCATCTACGCTAATGTAGTCACTCTATTTATCCCGAGGTTTACTGTAGTCAGCCGGATCCGGGCCGTATCCAGACCAGATGGTGGACCTGCGCCTGGACATGACCAACGCAACCCTGAAGGGTCTGCAGAGAGCATGTCAATTAAACTCCCCCCTGTAAATGCTGCTTTGACACGGCATCCCCAATAAACCTGTCTCTGGCATGATGACTCCAATCTGTCGAATAATCTTACGAATATCTATTTACCTAATATGACTTAAGACCTGCAATGTTGGCAGAATTAAAATCATACACTGTTTGTTCTTTGGCCAGAAGAGAACTGGCACCCCAACAGAGCCTGGTTTCTCCAAAGGTTTTTTTTCCCCTCCATTCTGGCCCTGAAGGAGTTTGGTTTCCTTGCCACTGTTGCCTTTGGCTTTTGGCTTTCTCAGTTGGGGACACTAAATTTCAACTATATTACCGATCTGCTCGCATTGACACTATGATAATTGAAATTAGCTGGATAACCGTTTTCTCCAAAGCAACTGTACAGCCAAAACAAATTCTGTTGCATTATCTTCTTGATAACACTGTGAAGCTGTCTTAAAACAATATTGGACTTGTAAAAAGCACTATATAAATATCAAAAATCAAATCTCCTTTGTTTATATACACATATCAAACACATATCAAATATATATATATATATATATATATATATATATATATAATGACATACATTTATTGCCGTTGTAATTACAAGATTATTTTTTAAAAACATATATACACAATAAGTATATCCACAATAAGTGCATTATATCAAATTATTAATTTAAATGTTAGTACATAGTATAGTTAAAGCCACTTAATATAAAGTGGGACTGTTTCTTTCACTGTTGTATAACTGAAGAAAAAACAAAATGTTTTTTATTTTATTTTATTAATATTATTTATTTTTTTAGAAATATCACTCCCAGCCTAGCTTCAGTTAAATGTAAGTTTGTTTAAATTAAAAGAAACAAGTTCATAAAACTCAAAAAATGAAAGTTCAGATTACTTAAAATGTGTTTGTGAATTCAAAAGAAAAAGAAAGTTCTAAATACTCATAAAAGTTAATTTGTTTGAATTAATTAGTTTAATTTGAGCTCTACTCAAACCAATTACATATATCAATTGCACATGTACAATTAGAAATCATTTATCAAAAATCTGATATAACTAGACTTAAAGGCAATTACAATAAATAAAATATGCAAGCTTTATGCATCTTAGGCAATAGTAAGAAACCATTGCATAATGTAGATCCATCACATATTGCCAAAAAAACACAGAATATGAAAATCTTGATCCACAACTTGAGAATGGGCCTCTCTGAAGTCTGAGTTTTTGGGCCTTGGGCCTTGCTTTTGACAATTGCTTGTAAACATATTAATGGCTAAAGTCTCCTTCGGAATAGGCTACATTCAAAGTTGAGGATGATTCACAGATTTTGCACAGAACATGTTTTTTTTTTTCTCCTTCATTTGTAATTCCACAATGTTGGACTGATCAAGATAAGGAGCAGGTTTCACTTTGAAGACCTGCACCTCTGATGTTAAAACACAGGAACCAAATTATAGCAATTTATTTGCATTTTCACAAGGTTGTCTAAAGAGGGGTAATTATAACCCTCAAATCCTTTGATCAGTAGAGTTCACCAACAATCAGTCAGCCACTTCATTTCTGACTACGTGTAAGCAACTCTTGCAGTAAGACAAACTGTATAGCCTTCTGTAGATAATGAGTATCTGTTGTCTGTGTGCTGTTAAATCCCATGCATTTTATTTTCAGTGTTCATTTAACACTTGTACATTTCCAGGTCTCCAGGTAAAATTACTATCTTGTTGCCTCCTCCCACACTATTTAAGTGCTTGCTTTTTGCAAATAGTTTTGGTCAGTTAGGGCAAAAAACACCAGCTGTGTAGCTGATCTGGTTCATACACACAGAAAAATAGGGTGTCAAAATTGTACCTTTAGGGGTACAACAGCTTGTCGCTGGGGCAGTACCCTTAAAAGAACCAATGTTGTACCAGTTTTACCACAAAAAGGTTCATACTAGTACCTTAAGGTACACATTTGTACTCAAAGGTACTAATATGCACCTTTTATGAGTAAAACAGGTACAAATATGTCCTTTTAAGGGTACTGCCCAGCGACAAGCTAAAGGTACAATTTTGACACACTATTTTTCTGTGTGTAGAGCCTGTTCTCTTTTCTCAGTTTTATGCATATGCAATGATTTTTGTTTGTTTTTACAGCATCCCTAACTCCTATCCTAACCATAACTTTACCCATGACAACTTTCATAAACAAAGAAATGTCATAAACATTAATTTCTCTGGAGTGACAAATACTCATCTAGCTCCCAAAGTTTGAATGGTTTGCGGCTGAGAAAGAATGAAGGGGAGACAAAAGAGAATATCCATGTTGGTAGGGAACAATTTTAGTGACAGGAATTGCAAAGAATGACTCCAAGATACATCTACAGAGATCTCATGCTGTCTGATGGGAATGGCCTCTTATTATTTTAATAAATTGGACTTTTTCCCACAGAGTGTTGATAGATTAGTAGCTCTCAACATTCCAAACAGTAGCAAGTTTCTTTTGCCCACAATGACTTCCTTCAAATAGAGGCCTCGGGCAAGTATGCAAATTCGCCTGTCAAAGTCAATCACGTGTTACAGCATCAACATCCTTTAGCATTCAATAGTATAAAAAAACAACAAAACTTAACAAAACTGTGAAATCGATATATGTTAAAAAATAGTTGACTTTATTAGGTAGGTTTTATCACAGTGTTAAATAACATGGGTAGTTACCTAGTCATGGAGATAATCAATCTTGTTCTTGTTCTTTACACTGAACAGATTAATTATGTAACGATTATTAACAATACAAAAAGAAAGCTCCATCAAAATTGAACCAGCATAGAAAGAGACATTATACAAACAAAGATCATTCAAAGTCTCACATCGTTGGAGTAAGAATGTAAAGAATTCAAAAAGGAAATAAACGCACTGTTTGGGTTAGCTTTTTTGTGGAAGCAGCAGTGGCGACACTGGTTAGTCAGGAGCTGCAGACGAGATGCTTTAGGGTAAAGACATAGTACAACCCACAGCACATGACAGACTTAAACAATTCCATAGCTTATCTAATCAGTCAGTAAATTCTTCATTATTCCTATTCCATAATCATTCAGAGTTGAAGTCATCAGGAAGTGGAGTGGCTGTTTTTTCCCCCTACACATTACTCCGTTGATATCTGTTTACACAGGAGATTTACATTTAAAAAAGTATTTACATACAACATTTTTTAAACAAAATGTAAGACTTTGTAGCGTGTTAAATATGGATATTCTTCTTACAAAAACCAATCGATTTGCTTCAGAAAGACTTCATTAACTGCCCGGAGCCATATGGACTACTTTTATAATTTAATAAAAGTAGTCTTTTTTTAATATACATTTTTTAATATAACTCCGACTGTATTCGCCTAAAAGAAGAATGTCACATAATGTCGCCCCGGATGGCTTGAGTGTGAGTAAGTCATGGGGTGATTTACATTTTTGGGTGATCCATCCCTTTAATAGTAATTCCACACTGGACATTTATCCACATAATTGTATTGTACCATGTTAGAGTAAGCTAGTTTTACTTGTATTTTTTCACCTTTATTACTGAAATATAACTAAAGGTTGCCATCCCACTGCGAGGAGGGATTCATGAATGGATTTAAAACTTGATATAGCATGCATACTCACGTATCTGCCATGCTGCTTGTGTGGTTCATGTTTGGGTGTCTAGACGCAATATCCTCATCCTCATCCTCATCCTCAGGAACCTACGAATAAATCCACGTTATCACATGACCAATTCATATGTGTTTGTACGTAGTGGCTAATTTGTATGAATTTGTGCGACCTCACTCGTATACATTTGCATGATTTGCCTACAGTAATGGGTAGGATTAGGGGGCGGGGTTTTAGATTAGGTCATTTGCATGAAATAATGCGAATTGACCAATTCATCAAATATGTTCATACGTTTTTCATACAAACCTGTTCATACAAATGAGGTTGTACAAATTCGTACGAATTAGCCACCTCGTAAAATCCGTACAAATTGCCATGAGATCGGTTTGAAATAAACACCAACAGGTTTATTTCTCCCCAGGACTCCTTTGACAGACCTCCGATTAATCAGTTCCGTTTTACTTGATATCATGTGGTAAGATCTACAGAGACACTTTTCTTACCTCCCAATAAACATCGTCATCAAAGCAGTTGTTGTCTGCTGGGTCTCCCCAGATTGGTAGCTTTAGGATCCCACCTGGAAGATTAAACAGCATACAAATGTCAGCTTTACTGCATATTATTGTCTAAAAACAATTAGTTTAACTTTATTTGCACTCACCAACCAAAGCTCCACCTGCAAGGCCAAATGCTAGTGCTACACAGAGACCTGCTGCCTGGTAACCGCCCTGAATGCTGACTGTCCTGTCAGCAACGGCATCCTTGAAGTCGAAAGTGTTAATCAACCTGAACAGAAATGAGAGTCACGCGATACTTTGCTTTCATTTTCTTTTCTGCGGCAAACAGAAGCCAACTGTGACTCTTAGTATGTGTATAAAATAATAATAATAATAATAAAACCTGAATCTTTGGGAATGTAATAAACTATTATGATAATGTCTGACTAATACAAACATACCCTTCTTTTCCATAAACTGACTCACTGGCGCAAGCAGCAGTTATAGCTCCAACAATACCACCTATAACTCCAGGCATTGCATGCAGGTTATGTACACCACAAGTGTCTTGTATTTTCAGAGTTTTTTCCATAAAAGGCTGATAAGAAAGAAATATATAAAAGATAATGTTTCGTGAGTGCCTGTAGTTTAGACATTAAATGTGCACTATACAGTAAATAGAAACATTAAAAACCATCCACAACAAAACTCACAGTCAGAAACCGATATCCAAGTGTGGAAACAATTCCTGAACAGAATCCCACTATCAGAGAGCCGTAAGGTGTAATCATGAACTCTGAAGCTGTTCCCATCGCAACACCACCAGCCAAGGTAGCATTCTGAATATGTACCTAAAAATGTCCAAAACATGTAAGGGTTATTCTTTGAATGTAAAAATAAAGATCAGCTGAGATCTCATAGACAGCCAGCAGAGATTTGGTTACCATGTCGAGCTTTCCATGTTTCTGTAAGAGACTTGAAATGGCAAAGGTAGTAAGAACTGATGAAGCCAGTGCGAGGTATGTATTTATAACAGCTCTGTGCTGCCCATCTCCATGATCTGCAATAGCAGAATTAAAACTGGGCCAGAACATCCAAAGAAAGAGTGTGCCTGAATAAATGGAGGATTAGGAAAATTAGGATCAACTCCCAACATTTTGATAGCCTACAAAATTGGGTACGACAAGCCAAGGCCCCTTTGGGTTAATAAGCCTATTTGATTTGATTTTCTTCCAAAACACCAAGTTAGCAATAAATAGCACAGCACTTCTCCTCATTGCCTAAAGGGTGAAATTTGATACAAACTAACATTTCGTCGTTTTTCAAATGTTGCATATGTAGCTAATGTGATCAGATTTTGTTTTCTTTTGAAGCAACAGATTGAGTCATAATTCAATTTTTTCTTGATTTTATTATTATTTTTCAGTAACTTACACATGTGAATGTGCGTTTATCATATCAAATAGTACACTTTAATAAAGTGCGTATCATATGCACGCGAAAAACAGCGTATCATATGCACACCAAAATGAGTTTTGGCGTATACATTCCACGACATTGCACACTCGTACTATTTATACGCATTTATGTGTGATCGGGTTAGTTTAAACATTGCTAAATTTGATACATCCAAGTATTTTTTTGAGTGTAAGGGATAAAACACAAAAGAAGATATTTTAAAGAATATGGGTAACCAAACAGCTGATGGATCCCATTGACTTCCATAGTATGTAAAAATAAATACTATGAAAGTTAGTTTTTGGAAAAACTCGAGGGTGATTAAATATTGATATTATCAAAAAATATATATTTTTTTGATGATCAAGAGGGGTCATGGGTCATAAACTGAGAATCTTACACTATAAAAATATTTTGTGAGTTTCAAAACTACCTTGATATTTCAAATACAGATTTTATGAAACCAAGGACAGAAAACGACGGGATGTGAAAAGTATGGAATTATGATGTCTGCGAAAGAAGATTGATGCCTATGTCTACATCACTGCATCTTTGGTGCAGCTCATTGGTGCGTTAGTAAATAGTAACATAAGAATGAGAAAAGATTGACACAGGATAAATAATAATAATAATAATAATAATAATAATAATAATAATAATAATAATAATAATAATTTGTTACTTTTATATAGTGCTTTTCTGGGTACTCAAATCATTTTACATATAGAAGGAGGGAATATCTTCAACCACCAATAATGTAACATTAGCTTCCAATGGACTTTAAAAACTTCACATTGTTTCTCTTAGTAGCCAACCTGGTCTTACAGAATTCCGTGAAATCAACACGGACCCTTAACTCTAAAATCTGTGATAGTTTCACTGAATCGACGAAAATTCCGTGTTGGGTTCAGAGAAAGTGATGCCTATGTAAGTCAATGACAGGCAGCATCCGTGGTCCACACACGGATTCCCAACACACATTGAATTATTTGGATTTGTAAAAGTAGACATGATTTTATGAATATTTATAGCCTACTTTTATATTTCGGAGCAACTAACTCCACTCCTACCCTAAACCTACCCACTGTCAACAATATAAAACACATAACAGGCAAATAAATGTACAGTCACAGGTATTTATTGCAAAAACGGACCAGAAACAGTATAGAAGTATTAACTCATGTTGCATTCCAAGTCTTCTGAAGTCATTCGATATCTTCATGTGAAGAACAGAGTTGATATTAATGTTTTAGTCGTTGAAATGATGATCCCGCCCCTTTGTGAACAGAACACACACGCACTGTCGCACTTGTTAGTATTTCTGATTCAAATGATACACAAAAGTTTAGAATGACACGATCGGTCACGAGACACACGAGAGCCAAAGGCACTTTACAATCAAAGCTGAAGTAATGACGCAATTGGTCACGAGACACACGACAGCCAATGCTGTCAAAGCTGACCTGACGTTTCTTCCGGC
Organism: Pseudorasbora parva; assembly: GCF_024679245.1. Taxonomy (NCBI): domain Eukaryota; kingdom Metazoa; phylum Chordata; class Actinopteri; order Cypriniformes; family Gobionidae; genus Pseudorasbora; species Pseudorasbora parva. The sequence goes on along the minus strand of NC_090183.1, from coordinate 33,160,819 downwards.
GGCAATTTTTGAAATGTATTATTAATTTTTGGCGGATGGACTCGACGTTCAGATCGCTTTTGGGGATTTTCTTCACAGAAATCAATCGTTTGGCCTCGGAACACTTGGAATATTTGTAGTTTCTGAATAAATTGTGCCTGCAGTATCTGTGTATCTGCCTGTTATACAGTTATGTGTTCAAAACGTGAAATAAAAAGAAAATAAATGTAAATAAATTATGCTGACTGAATCAAACTAACGAATATAAGGTGTTGGAACAGGGAATCCGTGTGTGGATCACGGATGCTGACTGTCATTGACATACATAGGCATCACTTCCGCGGACCCATCACAGAATTTTCGGCGATTCCTTGAAACTACCACAGATTTTTGAGTTATGGGTCCGTTTTCATTTCACGGAAATCTGTGAGATCAGGTTGCAGTAGCATGAAACCAATATGCTATTTAAATAAAAGCACTCGCTGAAGCTGCCAAAACTCCTGCTATGCAATCAATGACGCAGTTACACTGCTGTGCAATGAAGCGCTTACTGTATTTACATCATGTTTGTATTGTTATTTGTGGTTAAATCGTTCATGGAGGGCAGAAACCACGTAGTAATGAGGAGATCACGGCATTAACGTGATCAACAAACTCTCTGTCATCTCAATGCTCATCACTGCAACCTTTCATAATGTCTAAATATAATGGTATAATCAACATTTTTCATGATTTCGTTTTAACAGCTGTAATAGTAAAAATGTAGAAAAAGTATTCGAGCGGGTTCCACATATAATACTTATTTCATACAGCAATCACAGCAGTGGGTGCTTACACTGACGTCTCACAGCACGCCCCTTCAAACAGATCTTTCAAATCATAGGGCTAAAATCAGGATAGAAAATATCCGTTTATTTCTAAATTGTGAATTTTTTTGATGTCAAAATCATATTAACTGAGCACTCAGGAAACATTATAAAATAATAATAATAATTTAAAAATTCCAGTTCATGACCCCTTTAAGAAGCTTTGAAATGGCAAAATATGATTAAACCTAAAATGGCACCATTTGCTAAAGTGGTTATTTTGAATTATACGTACTTGTGTAAAAATGTAAAATACCTTCGAAAAATCAACAGCTCTTCTAAGTGGCATTTGTTATTTCCAGCTTGATTAATAAAACAGGGGAAGGCTGAGGAGGGTGTTCTTTCACTACTTACCAATCATCGCAAACACATCAGAGTGGTATACGGATCCTTGTAAGTGTTTGCTTTGAGATAGCATTGGTCGATATAAGATCCAAGATATGGTCAATCCATAATATGCTCCAAAAGTGTGGATGACCATGGAACCACCAGCATCTTTCACCTATATGAATGAAGCCATCAAAAACGATCATTTCCAGCTCTGATGTTATTCATTGGGAGAAAATAGGTGGACTTCAAACTTACATGAAGGAGTTCTAAAATGATATACTCCTCAACTGCAAACAGGGTGACCCCGAACAGAGTAAGAACCATCAGCTGCACCGGACTGACCTTTCCGAGACAAGCTCCATATGCAATGAGACAGCCGGCCACACAGAAATCTGCATTGATGAGGCTGATTGAAAAATGACAGTTCAACTTACAGATTCAAAATGCCTATATTAAGCATTGCTTGAAAAATGGAACAGTGAATCACATGTAAACGTCTAGGAAGCATGTCAGTCATGTATCACTGTATGAAGGTGAACATATCAATAATGTCAATAGATTATGATAATCAATTACTTCTCAATCCCAATTTTTATTTTCCAGTCAGCACTGTCAAGGTAATGGAACCAGCCTTGCATCAGCAGAGCCCATTGAATTCCAAAAGCTGCGATGAGAAAATTGAAGCCAACTCCACCAAAACTATAGCGCTTAAGAAAGGTCATGAGAAATCCAAAACCAACAAAGATCATCACATGCACATCCTGAAAACCTGAGGAAACGAGGAATGTTAGTGTGCCAATATGTACACGATTATGAGGAGATAAGTTGCAGCAAATTGCAGCAAAGCATTCTGGTGATGTTACTTACTTGGATATCTATAGTAAAAGTCATTCTCTAAATTTGTGGAAATATTTTTTCTTCTTCTGTGTTCGATCCAATGGGTGTCAGACTCCTCATCATAACGAACGAACACACCAAACAGGATGATCATTGCAATCTGCCAGACAAAGCAGACTGCTGGAAGACTGATTCGAACATTGGTGTTTTTGGTCATTTTAAGTCTGGCAGATTGTCCAGAAGAGAGGTTCTGGAGACGACAGTGGAATTCCTTTCAATGGGAAAAATATGACTCACCTTTTGTCATAAAGGTTTTATAGTGAGGTCTGGAGGTGTGTCGTATCATCACCAAGTAACCACTCCTACAAAGACATACAAAGACATAAAACACACATACTAATGTCAAAAAGTTGAGGAAAAGGAAGAATAGTATGTGTGTTCCTGTGAAATGGTTTCAGGTGAATTGAATAGGCAAACACATTGCAAATAATTTCAGTGTCATATGGTCTCTTAACTAAGCCCAAGCAAGAATATTAGTTCAATTTAGATATTTTCTTCCATCATTTTATTAATGTTTTTTAATTTATATATATTTTTTAAGTTGTTGATTGGAATAATAAACATAAACACTTACGTTAAAAGTAGCCATCTATATGCAAATAGGATATTTTAAAACAGAAAATAAGGTTTGTGCTTTTTAAACAGGTATATCAATATATATATATATATATATATATATATATATATATATATATATATATATATATATATATATATATATATATATATATATATATAAATGAAAAAACTAATTAACTATCAAGATAATACAAACTCTTAAATCTACATATCATAGATTTGCATACACGTTCAGTTTAGAAAATTATAAAAGTATGCAATATATATATAAGTACATTTAATATTTTGTGTAGAATATTTTTTTCGGTATTAATTGTTAATTTTTGGGTATTAATTTTACTAAAAATGTATAAATAATTGTTAAAAGCGCTGTTAAAGTGTGTGACTTACATGCTTATTGTTGCCGTTGCTGCTCAGATAAAAAGCCTATTGTCAACGTTTTTTACCTCACTTTTGCGTCAAGCATGTGCAGTATGTTCAACATTTATATTGTGGTATGCGCAATATTTAGTTACTGTCAAATGCTGCCACAACAACATGCTAGTGTGTCAATCCATCACCATCACTTCTCACTTTGAGTGACTAGACTTTTCTTATGTCACCTGAAAAAAACAACCCTTCAAAGGAAATGACTACTCATTTTTAAAAACAATAATATGGAGTTTTGAGGGGTTTTTTTTCTTCTCCCCCCCCCCCCCTTCTTATCAGTTCTCATGATATACAGTAGAAACACAGTTATTCACTGCTTACATTTTTAGTGACAAAAAATGCATTTGTTACAAAAGGGGGTTTTAAGCTCTTATCTGGTTGACTAAATGACTTATCTGATTGTAAACAATGTTTCCCCTGCAGGTTTACAAAAAGAGCACAGACCATGCATGTCAATTCCTGATATAATGTTTTATCAGCTAAAGGCAGATGTATGTCAATATGTGAGGAGATGCACAAGCAAAACCATCTCAGATACTGAATCAACCTGTATTTTTTTCTACTCAGAGAAAGTTAATAATTTATTATAGGTATTACCATTTTTTATATATATTTATATAAAAACTGCTAGAGGTTAATTATTTACTTGAGGCATATTCATTGCTTTACAGAAAATTGCTATTGGCTAATATTAATGATACATGTATGGAGTCCACAAAAGTGGACAGATTAGTAACTTTCTCAAAATACCTAACTGTATTTCAGGAAATAAATAAATGCATGATTATGTCTTTAAGTAATTCTGATATATCCTCTTTCTTTTGTTACCTAATAATTCATACATCAGAGGGTTAACTAAAGACATAAATCGTTGCTGTTGAGTAACAGTCAAGGTGAGGCTTTGTGAGACTTGTAAGAGAACCATCCTTGAAGTTATGGACACCCATGTGAGGCACACCCTATAGTCTGATACATGTGCTAACACATGTGCACATGTGACACCAGCGGTTTCATTCATCTGTGGGGTTTTCTGTTGAATCACCAGTAGGCAACAGCTCATATGTCGACTGAATTACACTGATCGACAGAACACATTTCTACGGACAGTAAGTTCACATAGATTTACTTACATCAATATATTTACATATACTTTAACCAATGCTCAGAAGAAATTCTGAAATAATTCTGAAAATTTCCTTCGTCCTTATGCAATTCACCAACAACCGATTTTAAGAGTGTGTTCTCTCTCTCTCTCTCTCTCTCTCTCTCTCTCTCTCTCTCTCTCTCTCTCTCTCTCTCTCTCTCTCTCTCTCACACACACACACACACACACACACACACACACACACACACACACACACACACACACACACACACACACACACACACACACACACACACACACACACACACACACACACACACACACACACACACACATAAATGTATGTCATTAATGACTCACCCTAATGTCGTTCCACACCCGTAAGACCGCCGTTCATCTTCAGAACACAATTTAAGATATTTTATATTTAGTCAGAGAGCTTTTCTGTTCCTTCAATGAACGTGCTTCAAATTTTGGTCCAAAAATAACAAAAACTACGACTAAAACTGTCTTCTCTTCCACGTTTGTTTTCAAACCTCAAATAAAGATTTGAACGGTCATGAATCAGTGTATTGATTCATGATTTGGATCGCGTTTCAAACTGCTGAAATCACGTGACACTGGCGATCCGAATCATGAATCAACCCAGAAGAGAAGACAATGCTGAATAAAGTCGTAGTTTTTGGACTGTAGAGTTTTATGCATTTTTTTGTAGAAATGTATTTTCGATGCTTCAAGAGATTCTGATTAACATGATGTCAAATATGGACTACTTTGATGATATTTTTATCCCTTTCTGGACATGTACAGCATAGTGTGCATACTCGTTCATTGAAGGAACAGAAAAGCTCTCGGACTAAATATAAAATATCTTAAACAGTGTTCCGAAGATGAACGAAGATCTTACGGGTGTGGAACGACATTAGGGTCATTAATTACATAAATTAGATTTTTGGGTGAACAAACCCTTTAATGCTAATCGCTGAAGTAACCCTTTAATTATTAGTTATGGGCTGTCAGTTTATTAATTTGGAGAGTAAACATTTTAATGAATTATTTTAACATTCAGAAGAACAGCTAAAATGTATAGAACTTTGCATTTTGTAAAAAAAAAAAAATTAAATTAAAAAATTAAATAAATAAATTATATATATATATATATATATATATATATATATATATATATATATATATATATATATATATATATATATATATATATATATATATATGAAGACTTTCATCTTTTTCTAAGAAACTAGACCATTATGTAAGGTTTTATGTAGTCGACACGTTTGCCGTTCAGAGTCAGGCCACTGCATACACATGATATTTTCTTTGGTGCTGCGTTCCATTAATTCTTTAAGCGGAAGATCTGTAACAATGAAAGTAAAAACTCATTAGTGATAACAGACACCCTTAGACCACACCATTCCAACCATTTTTGTTGAACAGCACACACTTTTGCATAACCTTTTTCAAGGATAGAAGATTTTCTGTTTATTCAACTTGACTGCTTTGTCAATCATGAATGCCAGCTTTGTAGTAATGCTAGATTGGCAAGTAGATAACAGCTTACTGACTCTTCCTTCCTCCTGATTATTAGGGAATTTTGTCTTAAAATCTTTTATTGATTGTTTTTCTTTTACGACAAGAGTAAACAGTAGCAGGTGCTAAAAAGTGCCAGTAAGGATAAATGTTAGAATAGTATATACTATCCATCCACTCTTTTCCATGTTTTCTTAAGCCATTTACTATCTAGGTAGAAAGGTACTATTAACATAAAAAAAATGCTGAATACTGTCACACTTATGTCCATTCAATCCTAGTTGGTTAGTTTAAGAACCAATAAAATGTGTGAATCTTTGCAGTTTCTTTGACTTTTAGTTGTAATGCGACTAACAAATTAATGAATACATGTATCAGAAACAGTATATGTCTACCTCTAACACTAACCCTTAGTGTGCCATATACAAATAAAAGCAAAAAACAAACAAACAAACAAACAAACACAATGTGATATGAGATAAGATGAATTGTGCATACTAACTATAAATATTTTAAAATGAAACCAAACGTCATCCTAACCCTGGGTTGTAGTTGTATTACATGTAGTTAATTAATATTACTTGGTACTTAAGTGTATAATTACACTGTAAAAAGGACACTTTAAAAGTGTAACCACATTTTGTTAGAATATTCCAGATCTTATAGGCTATACTTATGCATAAAATAAGGATTTTTGTATTAGATGAAATAAATCTTAAGATGGGTCGTACAACATATAATACAAGACTAAAGATAAGCAGGAACCCCTCCAATTATAATAAACCATGCTTATAATAAAAATAAATAAATAAAGAGATAAATAAATACAAATAAAAGGTTGTATGTGTACATTAAATCCAGTTTGTAGGATATCATAAAATGTTGTCATCTCGTATATGACTCCACAGGTCATGTCACAGAACATTATGAAACTGGGAACCACAAGAAGCCACTCCCAAAACCAAAGGAATGGAACTTTCTGGATTATTACAAAACAGAAGTGCAGCGTTAAAGGTGCACTATGTAGTATTTTTGCAGTAAAATATCCAAAAACCACTAGGCGGTGTTATATGTTTTGTTCAGTTAAATACCTACAGTATCCCAAATGTTTCCGCATAGCGTTTGAGGGAGTCGCCTGTCAATTGCGTCATATCTGCGTTACCCTCGGTTTCGGGTTTTATTTGGCAGGAGCGAAATAAAACGTCTCAGGTTACGTATGTAACCCTAGTTCCCTGAGGGAACGAGACGCTGCGTCGAAACGCTGTGAGAACGCCTCTGCGTTAATGCGTCGTGAAGCGCCTGTAGAACCATTCCATCGGAAAAAAGATCGATCGTCGGCGTGATGACGTCATCGACCGGAAGCTATAAAACGTCCGTGAAAACAAACAGGAACTAACTTCTGATAAAGCCTGAAGTAAGTGATCACGGACACGCCGGGAGTATGGCAGAGCGACGCAGCGTCTCGTTCCCTCAGGGAACTAGGGTTACATACGTAACCTGAGACGTTCCCTTTCGGGGAACTCGAGCTGCGTCGAAACGCTGTGAGAACGCTTATACCCACATCGCCATAGGACCAAGTGTCTCGTATGTGTGAAACCGAAGCGCACACGGTTACGAGAGAACCTGTGCCCCTACTGTAGATGCCAGGTCTAGCTCGTAGAACCTGACGAAGGTAGAAGGAGACGACCATCCGGCCGCGTTACATATATCATGGAGGGAAGCCCCCGACAAAAGTGCTTTAGAAGCAGCCATACCCCTGGTAGAATGTGCCCGGACAGCCAAAGGAGATGGCTGCCCGGCAGCTTCATAAGCAAGTGAAATGGCCTCGGCCACCCACTTGCTCATCCTCTGCTTGGATACAGGAGCCCCCTTCTTAGGGGGTCCGAAGCAAACAAACAATTGTTCAGTTTTTCTCCACAGGGCAGCTCTGTGGACATAAGTATCCAGTGCCCTCACCGGACACAGCAGATTTAATCTTTCCTGGTCTGACGTCAAGAATGGAGGAGGACAGAAGGCTTGTAGAGTGATGGGACCCCGTGGGCTCGTAGGAACCTTGGGGACATAACCCGGCCTGGGATGCAGAAATGCTTTCACCATCCCAGGCGCGAACTCTAGACATGAGGGCCCTACTGACAGGGACTGAATATCTCCTATCCTTTTAAGAGATGAAATGGCCAAAAGGAAGATAGTTTTCAGGGTGAGGAACTTATCCGAAACCTCCTCCAAAGGTTCGAACGGAGGTCCGGACAAGCCCCTCAAAACAATGGCCAAGTCCCATGCCGGGACCCTCGAGTGCATAACTGGCCTCAACCTTAATGTGCCACGAAGGAAGCGTGTAATTAGAGGGTGTCTTCCCAAAGACACTCCACTGCAAGGGACGTGGACAGCGCCCAAGGCCGCCACGTACACCTTAAGTGTGGAGGGGGTCAACCCTGCAGAGAACCTTTCCTGCAGGAACTCCAGCACTGTACCAACCGGGCAGTTAACTGGATCCCACTGGCGTTCTCTGCACCAAGCTGAGAAAAGTCTCCATTTCAAAGCGTACAGCTTCCTCGTGGACGGAGCTCTGGAGTGTAGGATGGTCTCTACGACCTCGGCCGAGAGACCCTCCTCTATGAGCCTAGCCCCCTCAGAGGCCAGGCCCACAGTTTCCACATCTCCGGGCGTGGGTGCAGGAATCTCCCGCCCGCCTGAGAGAGTAGATCCCTCCTGGTCGGAATCTCCATCGGAGAGCCTTCCAGGAGAGATATCAGGTCCGAAAACCATACTCGGGTCGGCCAGTTCGGGGCCACTAGGAGTACCTGGGCCCCGTCCCGGCGTACCCTCTCCAGAACTCCTGGAAGCAGAACAATCGGGGGGAAGGCGTACAGAGGCAGCCTCGGCCACTCCTGTACCATGGCATCCAGCCCCAGCGGAGCCGGACGGGTCAGAGAAAACCACCGCGGGCAGTGAGAGTTCTCCGCCGAAGCGAACAGGTCTATCTCTGCTTTCCCATAAACCTTCCATAGGAGCTCCACCACCTCTGGGTGGAGTCTCCATTCCCCGGGCCTCGGCCCCTGTCTCGACAGGTTGTCTGCTTCCTGGTTTAGGGCCCCCGGGATATATACTGCCTTGATTGACAGCAATTTCCCTTGGGCCCACAGGAGGATCCGATGTGCCAATTTGTCCAACGGACGAGACCTCAGACCCCCCTGGTGATTTATATAGGCCACCACGGACGTGTTGTCTGTTCTGACTAGTACGTGGTGGCCCCTGAGGTCGGGCAGGAACTGTTTCAATGCAAGAAACACTGCGAGCATCTCTAGCCGATTTATGTGCCAGTGCCGCTGATGTTCCTGCCATAGACCCTGGGATGAGCGACCACTCATGGTCGCCCCCCAGCCCGTGAGGGAGGCGTCTGTCGTTAGCGTTACGCGACGAACATGAGCCCCCAACACGGGACCCTGAGATAAAAACCCCGGGTTTTTCCACATGACCAGAGCACGTAGGCATCGCCGCGTGACTTTGATCGTGCGGAGCGGATTTCCCCTCGGGGAGAACCCTTGTGTTTTGAGCCACCACTGCAGCGGCCTCATGTACAGTAGGCCAAGAGGTATTACGTTGGACGCTGCTGCCATGAGACCTAACAGTTTCTGGAACTGTTTCACAGTGACGGCTCGGCCTAGCTTCTGTTCTTTGGCGGCTGCCAGGATCGACGCTATGCGTGTTGGCGATAATTGCGCCCGCATAATTATCGAGTCCCAGTTCACACCTAGAAAAGTGGTTCTCTGAGCCGGAGAAAGCACACTCTTCTTGGCGTTCAGCCTCAACCCCAGCTTCGACATATGGGCGAGAACAGCATCTCGATGCTGAACCGCCATCTGCTCTGTATTCGCTAGAATCAGCCAGTCGTCGATGTAGTTCAGTATGCGGATGCCCTGAAGACGCAGCGGCGCCAGAGCTGCATCCACACACTTGGTGAACGTGCGGGGTGACAGTGCTAGACCGAAGGGAAGTACACGATATTGGTATGCCTCTCCCCCGAAGGCAAACCTCAGGAACTTCCTGTGATGTGGAAGGATGGAAACATGAAAATACGCATCTTTGAGGTCTATGGTGACAAACCAATCCTCTGATCTGACCTGCGCTACAATCTGTCTGAGTGTAAGCATCTTGAATTTGAGCTTGGCCACCGAGCGATTCAAAAGCCGCAGATCTAATATCGGGCGTAAGCCCCCATCCTTCTTCGGCACGATGAAGTAACGGCTGTAAAAGCCAGACTCCCTGCTGGGAGGGGAAACCCTCTCTATAGCCCCTTTTTGCAGGAGTGTCTCTACTTCCTGTGCCATTACCAGAGCCTGCTCCGGGCCCACCACTGTAGGTAGGACACCGCAGAAAGGAGGTGGCCGACTTCTGAATTGAATGGCATACCCCTTTTCTACTATCTGCAGGACCCAATGAGATATATTTGATAGACGTTTCCATTCGTCTAGAAAATCTACTAAGGGAACCAGCCTCTCGAGGCTGGCCTCTGGTGTTCTTTGAGCAACAAATGCAGTGCCCTGAAGCGGCGGACCGGCAGGGAACGACTGACTTGACTGCTCGGGGACCCCCCGAAGGGGGTGCGGACCACCCTCGGGTGGCCCGCGGAGACCGACTGCGCCCCGGCATTGCGGCGGGGTTGGCAGCGCGGCCCCCCGAGGGTGCCGCAGGGAAACGGGTACCGTAGGCAGGGGTAGACACCGTTTCCCTACGGGGGGAACCACCCTCAGCGTCCTGACGCTTCTGGCGTCAGGAACGCTTCGACGAGGCCTTCTTGGCGATCAGGACTGTCCGCAGATCAGCCCTGCCCCTCGAAGGCCTCGTCTGAGAGCGCCGCCCCTCGTCCCCGCGCTGAGGGGGAGCCCGAGCGGCGACGCTCTGCTTTTGTTGTGCCCTGTGAGCTGAGCTCGTACTCGGCTTGGGCTGCCTGATGTCAGCGGCAGCCCCAGGGACCTGGACTCGGAGAGGGAGAAACTGCTTCAGCGCCGCAGCTTGTTTCTTTGACTCCTGGAACCTCTCGGTGACAGTGTGTACTGCGTCACCGAAGAGGCCACCAGGAGACAGCGGCGCGTCGAGCAGAAAGCTCTTCTCCCTCTCTTTGATTTCGGTGGGGTTGAGCCATAAATGTCTCTCCGTAGCCACCAATGCTGCCATCGAGCGGCCAACACATCTGGCCGTCTCTTTGGTGGCCCGGAGAGTTAGATCGGCTGCTGTTCTAAGCTCATTTATGACGTCACCCCCCACTTCATCGCGTCCATCTAGGTCCCTGAGCAGGTCAGCCTGATAAGCCTGCATAATTGCCATGGTGTGAAGGCATGCAGCAGCCTGACCTGCCGCCGAGTACGCTTTGCCCACCAGTGCCGACGTTGTTTTCAATGGTCTGGTGGGCAAAGTCGGGGCCTTTAGGGACGATGCCGAGGAAGGCGAGAGATGGCTCGCAAGCGTCTCTTCTACCTTTGGCATCGCCCCATAACCGTAGTGCTTCAGCCCCATGATGTTACTATAGACCGTAGTCTGAGGGCTGAACACACGGTATGATGCCGGTCTCCTCCATGATGTTGCCACCTCGGTGTGCAAATCATGGAAGAATGGCAGGCCCCGCCGCTGAGGTTCTGAAGCGCGAGCGGGCAGGAATCTTTCGTCTAATTTACTAGAACGTCTCTTTCCTGCCTCAGATCTTTCTACGGGCCAGTCAATATTTAACCTGGCCACGGCTCGCGTTAGAACCTCAACGAGCTCATCACTCGCAGGAGACTGAAGTGGCGAATCTTCAGTCGCGATGCTCTCAACGTCCACCTCCTCGGAGCTGGATAGTTGGAGCACCGGCGGCTCTCTCGGGGGGGAAGAAACCGCAATGCGTGCTTCCAAGCCCCGAGAAGAACCGCTGGATGGAGCGGGTGAGGGCAGAGATAAGGCAGCGCCCGTCTCAAACCCCTCCGCAACATCCAATTGTGAACCCCACGACTGCAGCCTCCGCTCTGCCTCGGCAGCAGCGGGACCAGAGCCGCGGGGAACACGAGCCGAGGCACCCTCCTCGAAGAGTGCCCGGCGGGAGCGCAGCGTTCTCAGTGGCATACGCTCACAGTGCTCGCAAGCAGCCCCCTCGAGGGCTGCCTGGGCATGCTGCGCTCCCAAGCAGGCAACACAAAGAGAGTGTGTATCCCCACTCGTGATGTAGCGTGGGCAGGGATGAACACACCTCTTAAAGTTACTGCTTTCGCTCGCCATTTCTCTATCTATTTTATTTTCTCTTTTTTGTAAAATATGTGGAATATTTAACAAAGGGTGGAAAAACTCTTTCAATAGACAGACAAAAACACCAAATAGACAGACAGGTTCACACAGATCGCTTACTGAAGGCACAGAAGCTAGTTCCTGTTTGTTTTCACGGACGTTTTATAGCTTCCGGTCGATGACGTCATCACGCCGACGATCGATCTTTTTTCCGATGGAATGGTTCTACAGGCGCTTCACGACGCATTAACGCAGAGGCGTTCTCACAGCGTTTCGACGCAGCTCGAGTTCCCCGAAAGGGAACTCTCTTTACTCTTAGCAGTGTGAACAAGTGAACGCACGGAGTAACATCATAACATCATTTTCAACACACTTAAATGTATCTAATATGATAAACAGAGCTGCATTACCTCATAATAATAACCGGAAGAGCAGATCAGTGTGGGCGCTCAGCGAATGTATCCCGTCCCGTCATAATAAAAGTCCCGGTGTTCGCGAAGCGGGTATTTCTTTAACAATCGCTCCAGCCGCCGTGCTCAGGTCCACAACACTCGGTCATGCACTGCTTTATACTACAGTAACGTTAATAACCGCATATATGAACGTGATTTCTGCCAGTCGTCCTGGCTGTGAAGTGAAGACCACATGTCCCAAGATGCTGCGCTCAAATTTTGCATCATCAAACTACGCATTTGTTTTGAAATGGCGCCCTCAAGTAGATGGAAAGTTGCATAGTGTACCTTTAATTATGACTGTATAAGGTCAAGTGCATTTTCAACCAAGGAGCATATACTGTTTAAAGCTTCTAGAAAGCATACACTGGAGACTCTCTATCATTTATTTATTAAGTTGGTTTAAAGGGGATATATTGTATGACAGTCCAAATGCACTTTCTTTATTTTTGTGGAACCTAAAAGAAGATATTTTGCAGACTGTTTTTGTCTTTACAATGAACGTCAGTGGGGTCCAAATCAAAAGTTGACCTCATTGAAATGTTAGGAATATATTTGTAAACCTATTGTGCTGTTGAGAGTCTTATCCTGGATAACGATGCAGTTTCACCCACTGGTTTCTATCCCCTTACCTGCCTGCGTTCTGATGCTTTTCCAACCACATTAACCTGACAACATCGAGACATGTTGTCTGTGCCTAATGGCAGTGTTGAGACCTATATTTTTCGTCTGTATACTCTGCCCAAACCAGTCTCAAAAAACTTGGCAGATGACAACAACAAATGAAATCAAGTGAGTAGCAGTTTATGTAATCGGATATTTTGCATTCTGCATTGGCAAACAGCAATTGTAAGGATTAAGTACATTCAAAGGGTATCATGCGCAGGGCTCAGAAAGAAAAACTTGTTTTGGGATTAAGTACTCAAAAAAATTAGAGCCTATCATGTTGAGCAGTCTATTTCTAAATCATACACTGTCGTAGTTCCAAAAGAAACCTGTCCTCATTAACAATGCAACTTTGACAAGTTAACTACACAAAAGGAATGTTTGGATTTTGCATTCAAGTAGGCGCATCATCTGGCAACACAGGTTTGTCGGGTAGCTACTGCACAAACATGGTGTTGAGTGCACATTTTCGGGGAGGGTATACCTTTCACGCGGACTTTTTTCAAGGTTGGCGAGGTTGGGCTGCAAGCTTGGCAGTTTATCAGCTATTAAGTTCCTGTCCACTGATTTGATTGTCGGCTTGTAAGTCTTGATTTTTAGATCTGTTACAAGGACGAATCCAGGAGTGAAATTTGTGAAGTTGCGAGATTTTGCAGAGTTTGGAGAAAGCTTTAAGATACCTGGCAGCATCTGTAAAAACAGGATGGAGAACAGGGCCGTTCCTGTAGAACAAATAGGGATGTTAAAATAGAAACACATGTACTGCTTTTGAATTCAAGCAACTGACCAGAAACCACTCTTTAAATCAATACAATCTAAAATACAGCGCACAATGGCATGAATGAGATGAGAGGAGCTAAACACAGCACTATATTGGAAATTCAGATAATCCAGTTTGGGTGTGTTTCACTCTTAAACCTACAACATATTGTTATTTTAAACTCATTTTTATTTTTACCCGTGACCACGTTTCGGTGTTGCACAAGTAAACACGCTTGTGTAGAATGCTATATAATTCTGTTACATAGCAACATCAATGTCGACTGGCTTCTCTTTCTGTAACCACATCAGTGCACAGTAGAAGGTATTGCCCTTTTTCTATTGTTGTTAAAAAGGTCAATACCCAACAGGGTAATACATTTTCCCACCAAGATCCCCTGAAAATAAAAATATTCCTCACAATTGTGCATTTTTATAAATAAATGGACTGTTTTTTCCTACTATGCTAAGTCAAGTGCTTTTGTCTAACACATTTTGCTCTTTTATCATGAATGAGCCAGGCAGGGTCATGAACACAAAATAGGGCATCGCTATCACATAAATGTTCAAACGAAGGATTTTTGAACAAGCTGCTTGTTTTTTTTATTTTAATATAAATCTTCTTTTTTGGATTTGCTTTCATAGTATGAACTCTTTTATCGCAGAATATGTGATTTCCCTTCTTTAACATTATTAAACAAAATTGAAATATATGTATATTTGATAGATTGTAAAATTGTAAGCCCTGTATGTGAGAAGGATATTAGTATAAGCGAATTGGACTGCAAAAGTTCTTTTTTAAAGGTTCTTTAGTTAGCATGAACAATGCAACTTTTTAGTCAATACAGCACATACAAATTAAAAAATAAAAACATGATAAAACATATCTTTTTTCTATTTTGGAAAGGTTTCTAATTTTTCTTTTTATGCTTTTTGTGCTGTAGGCAAGTAACATTTTCTAGTAAGCAACAAAAACACATGAATCAAAAAATCCCAAGAATACATGAATATAGTTACTTAATTAACTATTGTAGTATTTCAAATGGTATGTAAGCTAATGACCTTGCCAACAAATTAGAATCTTTTAATATCTATTTAAAATGCTTTTTATAACAAGATAAAAACCACTTTACAGATCCACTGCTATCTGGCATGGTAATCTAGTGGCCTTAGTTTCCATTAACTGGAGAGCTAATGAAACATATATAAACAAAACACTTCACCCCGGGTTGCTTCTGAGAGGTCGTTCCTGTAATAAGTGCTGGCCAAATAACCAAAAAAACGTGGGTACAATGGCAGCATTTCTTTAATGAGAATGTTTCTTTCCATGCTTTCCAACTTCCTGCTTTTCTGCAAAAAGGCCCCTGGATAAAAAAGTAGGACAATTATGGTACAAATTAATAGACTTTATTTTAAGCATTAATAAAGGAAATCATTTTTGAATGAACATTAAAGGCATTTTCACAAATAAAATCACTTTTCAAAGCATCCACTTAGCTCTCAAGATGCATGTCTCAAATTGGAATGACCATGGGCCTCATTTATAACCATTGCGTACACACAAAACAGGAGTATGCCACTTCCAACACATACGTTGTGATTTATAAAAACAGGAACATTTGCACATCTGTATGAAAACTCTGTGCAAACAATGTTCCTGTGGCATGCTCTGTTTTAACTTAACTACAGCTTGGCGTATGATAATAGGAGACTTAATGATCTAAGGAAATATTTTTCACATGAGTAATGGTCAATAATGTGCAATAAGGCCTATCTGTTTCCATTAAAATTTAAAGCAATTAAACATACTATTTGACCAGTGGAAAAGATTGAGAAAAACTATTATAAACTATTATACTGATTTATTTACTCAAAAACAAGGCAAGGCTAGGATACTGAATGATTTTAAGCAATACAATGTGAAGGCGCATCCTTATCTCATTGTTGCCTAATGTCTTTTAACATTAAAACATGAATGAATATGCATATGCAAAAGATGCGCAGATGAGGATATGCATAGTAAAACTAGGCTTTGTAAGCTCCATATATGGTAATTTCAGGGTGGAGATGCATGTACGTCTTCCGCTGACTCGGTTTTATTAAGGGAATTTTGTGCAAGTTATGGCATATGCATGGTTTTATAAATCTCAAAATGTGTGCGTGTACACACAAAACATCTAGCTTTTGTGTGTATACACATTTTTAGGATGAAATCAATGGAACGTTTTATAAATGAGGCCCCAGGACAGAAACACAATGACTTAAAATGTATGAAATGTATTTTTTAGGGCTTAGTGAAAGTAGAAAATTAAAAGCAAACTTCCAATATAATGTTTCCAATATTGTATACCTTTTATGTAAATCAGCAAAGAAGTATGTAAAAATGTATCTTGTAAACAGGTTTTTGCAAACAAATTTATGCTTGGGTATTTTGTCCATTTGCATTTGATTTACCGGGAAATGTAGATCACAAACAGTAAATGAACTCTGAAAATACATAGTAATTGAGCTGTTTTTGGTTATTACATGCTAATTAACCCTGATTATCATTTGATGCCCAAAAAGCTCATATGAATTTAAAAAGGATTGCTGAGGTCTTCATAACAATGAGAGAAGAAAGCAAAGGCCCTCTTCTTTCTTTATTTCTGTGTGCCCTACATACTAAATCTTGATTTCTTTGTCAGGGGATGAAAGTTTCAGACCTGTAGGTCACTTTGATTCCAGTAATGCTTCCACTGGCTTGCACAGTAGACCATCCATGAATTGAATTGTTATTAAGGCTCGCACGGACCCCAAAGTGTTTAAGTCAGGTTTACTTATGTGACCTAAATCCCAATGCCGGATTCTCTCTGCAAATATGCATAGCCTTTTATTTATTTATTTATTTAATACTCACTCTATAGCCACCTTTGCTTACAACTTCCCAATCTGTCATTATAATAAATCTGTAATGAATGCATTCCCCATGTTCTGAACATTACCGCATATTTTAAAAGTGTGTCACACTCGGAAACAGAAACAATATGGTATCGGAATGCAAATGTTAAAAAGTACAGCAATGCACATTATAGCACGTATATATATAATACATCAATGCTTAGATATAATGAGTTCTGTTTATCTTGGGGGCAAGGAAACACATGCTTTCCATTGTGATATTGCTCATTTCAGACTGAGCATTTACATCATCACTCATTCACGACACAGTGTGCACAGCCTGTACGGAGTGTGTTCTCCCATGGGCTCTGACTGTACTCTGCAGTTGAAGTAAAGGTGAGAATGAAAATGTCCAATACTTTAATAGCAGCTCCACAAGCTAATGAGAGACTAAGCTAATGTAGTATCTCCAGTGTTTTCACCCTTAGACTACAGTATGAAAATGGAAAAGTTGTGGTAGCAAATTAAGCGCTCCTGAGTTAATAGTCATTCTCTTTCATCATTTTTGTAGTTGTTGAAAATATCAGAAAATGTTTGAATATATTTCTCCTATACAATGTTCAACAATATGCATGACTTGTCCAGTATATTCTTGCTTTACTAATGGCAAATGCAAATTTGACAGAATTTTGGTATGAGTAAAGGCCTTTACACTGATTCTAGCTTTCACCCACCACACTAAAAAAAGTTACAAATATATTAAATGTAACAATTTAACAAAAGGTGTGAAGAACTAAATATTAATAATAACAATGTTGTTAAATAGATGATTTACTATAGAAGTCTATCATTACAACACGGTCTCACTCCAAACTCGTCAACATACTGACGCCTGGTCACGACCCCTCGGTGTCACATTTTAACCACTTTAGCATACATTTTTGACGAGCAGGATGCTTTATTCATTTCAATGAGAAACCTTTGGCGTCATACACAGACCCCTTGGGCATATCATCATAATTAAATTATATATTGGGTTATGATTTTGCCATTATGGCATGTTGGAGTATATTTTCATTTACATGTATTTTATTTATGCTAGTTAGACACGTGTAACCAACCCCATCCCATCCCTAAACCCACCAATTTGTGTATTATATGATATAAAACACATGCTATAACAGGCAGATATGACTGCATGCACAATTTAGTAAAACAAGTACAAAAATTCCAAGTGTTCCGAGGAAAAAACGATTGGTTTGTGTGAAGGAAATCCCCAAAAGCGATCAGCGCTTCCATCAGCCGAAGATCATGCACACATCAATTAAAAAAATGCTGCCCGAAGAAACGTTACGTCAGATTTCATAGTGAAATGTCATTGGCTCTCGTATGTCGCATGACCAATTGCGTCATTACGTCAGCATTGATTGTAAAATGTCATTGGCTCTCCTGTGTCTTGTGACCGACTGACTCATGCTCAAGAGTTGTGTGTATCATTTGAGTGAGATATGAATGAGTGCGTTCACAGAGCGGCGGGATCATCATTTCAGCGATTAAAACATTAAGATCAACTCTGTTCTTCACATGAAGACACCGTATGACTTCAGAAGACTTGGAATGCAACATGAATTAATACTTTTATTCTGTTTTGGTCCGTTTTTGCAATAAATACCCGTGACCTGTACTTTTATTTGCCTGTTATGTGTTTTATATTGTTGAGAAGTGGGTATGGTTTAGGATAGGAGTTGGGTTAGTTGCTCCAAAATATAAAAGTAGCCTATACATATTTATAAAATCATGTCTACGTTTACAAATGCAAATAATTAAATGCATCTTGATCTGACGCATTAGGCAAACAATAAATGAATGGAGCACCCTGCTCGTTAAAAAATGATGTTAAAAAGGGATACCATGTGTGTTAAAAAAAGGACGCAGAGAAGTCCTGACCGAGCCTCAATATGTTGACGAGTTGGGAGTGAGACCGTGTTGATCATTACGGCTTTATCTTACTGTCACAATCATGCTCTCCCTCACTAAAGTTGCGTTTCCACCACAGGAACTTTCCCCAAGAACTAGGGACATCGGGGTGGTACTCTGTGTGTTTCGACCATAAGGACCATGTCTAAATTAAATTCTGGGTAAGAATTTCCCCCCTCAGAGTGTCCCTGCTAGCGAGATACTTTTTTACTAAGTACAGAAACTTTCGGGGGGTGGGACTCAGGCGCTGAACATGCTTTGAGTTCATTGAACATTGGTTGAGTTCACGCAGCATTTTGATTGGTTGACTCTATTTAGCATTTTAATTCAACCACCATTTTTAAAAGTCTGTTGCAGACTAATTTGCCTAATCTTCACAGCAGACAGCAACAGGTCTGGCGGAAAATCATTGGTAACACTTTACAATACGGGTGCATTAATATGCATTAATTCATGTTTAATTAATGCACAGATAATAATGAGTTAATGTATTACTAATGGTGAACTAACCCATTTATTAATTATTATTTTTAATGATTATCAGCAACTAATACAAATTCTACATGATTAATAGATTAAGTAATCATTAAGTTGTTATTATGTATTCATTATGTTACATATTATATTAACTAATAATGTAAATTAATGTGTTAATTACCACAAGGGGTCAAAGCCATGCATTTCAACTTCCAGTTGTCTGCTTTAATTAATCATTAGCTATGATTTACAAAGGTTTCATTATGTTATGACTTTACTTGTTGGGGCACATGACTATTAACTAATTAAAAATTAATTTGAAACCCATAACCACAGTTACATATTACTTAATCAATTAGTTAATAGTCAAGTCATATCTTGGGGAAAATTTCTCAATGAGTCGAGCCACGAACGCTGTGCTGAGCTGGTCGATAGGAATTAAGTTTGTGAATTCTAATTACATGAAAGTATTTATTTTTATTTATTTATTTTCTCTGTTGCGGTCAGTGCTTTCTTCCGGGAAACAACGGACCATATGAGATTCCAAGTCACAGTTCATCACTTAGCACAGCGTTTCTTGGCTAGACTCGTCAACACTTTTTTCCAAGATGCCTCCTGCTTGTATACGTGTAATGTACTGTCTTTATAAAGTATCTTCTTATTAAACTGTTTGTACACTTACAAAGTTCGCAATGCTTCGGTTTGCATGTAGGGACCCTCATTATGCTACCGTGTTAGTGTTATTTTGAGCCTTGCTAGTTGTATTAACTAGCGATTTAATTTTACTTCTGCTTAATAAAACATTCTTGGGACTAGTTGTTGTGGGTAATTTCAGTGGAAACGCGGCTTCAGTGGAAACCAGCACTATAAAGAACACACACATCATCACTAGTTGTCTGGCCTGGTCAAGGGAACACAGACTATCTTAGCTGGAAACTTATCTCGGAATATACTGCAAGCTTCAGTTATCATCTGCAATGCTGTTATCTCAATTCCTCGATTGTAAGTCAACTACCTGTGAGACAAAACCAGTTATCATCTTCAAAGACTCCATTGTAGTTAAATATCTGTCTCTCTTCTGTTCTTACCTGAATTGGATTGTGTTCTGACTTCCTTCTGCTAAACTTACCAGTTTGTTATTCCTTTAACTCATACCTTTAACTTTACGTCTTTGAGTACAAGCCTTATAATGAAAGTTTATATATATATATATATATATATATATATATATATATATATATATATATATATATATATATATATATATTGCACAAAAATGTTTGCTTTCTATAAATTCCCACAACGCATCTTGAAAAAAAATTATGAAATAATTTTATATATTTTTCTTTAATCTCTGGCTTTTTGTTGTTAATTTTTTTAGTAAGTTCTGCATAACCTTGCCATGTTTTGCTATAATAAAAGTCAAAATCATATGACAAGTGAATATTTCAAAACACCGTCGTGCTTTTTAACAGCTCTGAAAATGCAGCCAAAAAATATATTGGTAGTTGCGTATTATACAGCTTCATTTTAACGAGCGACCTTGTAGTTGTGTCACAGGTAATTGAGTCATCTGTGTCTCTGTGTTTAGTGGATTTAGAGGCCAAATTTGTACTGAATCACATCACAGGGGACAAAGGAGTGGAATGAGGTACAGCCCTAGACATCCCGTGGATTCAGTGGTTGTATTTTTTGTTTTATAATGTTCTGTCACACTGCTGACAGGCTAGGAAAGATAAAATCAATTTGCCTTCCATACCATAGGGGAATGCAGATGTTGCTCAACTGTGAGAAATCGGAGTCTGACTCTGCCAGAAATGGAAGCAACTTTGTCTCATGCATGAACTTCCTAAATCAATTTACCCACACTTTTACCTCCTGCCAGTATTATTAAAACACACCCATCACAGACTGACATATTTATTTATTTTGTATTTTCATATCGGCGATAAAAACCTGAAGAGAGCTGCAGTACTAGGCTAAATGTCGGTTGGCCTACTTCACATAACTACACTGGTGGGCTGTTTATAAAAAGTAGCCAATGGAAAATATTCTGTGTTCAACAGTGAGCAAGAAGCAAATATTACAGTGTTGTTAAAATAAAAGTTTTTTTTTAAATACTATTTTTTTAGCTGTTTTATTATTGAATAATTTAGATAAATGTACTGTTTGATGAATATGTTTCATTTTCACTGATTCATATCAATATTTAAACTAATAATTTAGCTATCATGCTATCCTCTTGATGCTTCAACTTTATGCTATAACTGTAGTTTACCACAATGCACTTCATATACTGTGAGTGGCTGGATACATGGTTTATACTACATAATTATAATAACTTGTTATATTTATATAGCACAAATGACTTTACACCATTTACAACTCCAACCAGTAGCATCCGCCTGGATGATGCAACGGCAGCCACAGTGCTCTAGAACTCTCAACACACACCAGCTTATTATGGAGAGGAGACAGAGTGATGAAGCCAATCATTATATATTGGGATAGGCCAATGCAATGAGGCCAACGTTTAAGTTTGGTAAGGGTGCCGGGCTTAAACCCCTACTCTTTCTGAAGAACAAAAAAAGTCCACAAAAATATAATTTTTGTCAAAGACAACATCCAGATCGAAATTCAGTAGATTGAGTCTATCACCACACCTAATGCTTGCACAGTCCTATAGCTCATTTTTTTGTCCACTTTTCATTCAGTAACATTAGATCGTTTTTCTATATATACATATGATGTTTAATGTTGATGATATGTTTAATGTTACAATATATTTTACATATGCTTACATATGAGATCGCTCGTTTCTCTGACTTCTTGGCCTGTGTTTTGATCAGAAGATTCTGAACTCATTTAGAAGATGGGTAGGTTGGGAGTGGTGGGGTGGGTGGTTTGTATAATACTCCATAAAGTGCGTATCATATGCACGCGAAAAACTGCGTACCATATGCACGCCAAAACCCATTTGGGAGTATACATTCCACAAGATTGCACAATCGTACTATTTTTACGCACCTATGTTAACGGATTACAATTGCATGAGCAACTTAATATATAAATCTAAAGGCTATATACATATAAATGAATTGGAATAAAGAAATTGTATAAAATGGTGTTTATATTATAATTAAACGTGTCATCTATGAAAGAGTGTATACAAGAGAATTGCAATGATGACAAGCCATGTTCAATAGCCAAACAACTTTTAAATTTGAAAAAAGAAAAAGAAAAGAATAAATGCTGTATTTGTGGTATACAGCCTCGGATCAGCTATGCGCTGCAAATGCGGCAAATATGAAAGCACAACAGCGTGCGCGGCTCCTGCATCGGCAACTTTAATATGGTTTGAGCTCGCTATGCACCCTCCCGACCTCACACATACACACGCTAATGGTGAAAAGAAGATTGGAAAGTGTTGTGAATCGTGATACAGTCAAATTGTAAGTTGTTTTGCAGTATTGTCTTATATTTAGGTCCATTAAAGCAAATTAGTGGAAAAAAAGCCACGCCATTGTGTCCAGAAGTAGCAATTTTGGAATAACAGACACATCAATGCATCATGTTCTATAAGATCATCATGTTTGTAGTCTGATCCAGCGGAATAAAACATGCAATATATATATTTCAGACCTAGTGAAGTAATAATAAGTAATAATAGTACTAGTAAATGTGTAAAGCTGCATAAAATGGAAATACTTAATAAAGTAGAGGAAAACCATCTCAAATGTTTACTTAATGGTTGGATTCCATAACTGATAATAACAAAAAAACATATATAAGACAATACAACATTTACTGTAGGTTTTATCAAATTTACTGATGACTGTTTCCTATTGCGCTTCTGATTTGGCTGTGAGATTTACAGATTTTGGGTGCGTAAGATGTGATGGATTCTACACTTTTGTGAATAATTACCTGCCAGGGTCTTTGGGAAAATTACGAAAGACAAGATTTATAGTGATTTATAGTGTTTATAGTAGAGGTTTTGCAGTGGATTGCTGAACATTGTGTTCATTTATCCCACTTTGACTTCCCTTTCCTTGTTATTCTGTTTCTGTGTATCTGTGCTGTTGGCATTTTCACTCCAAAAGTGAAAAGGTATCTTGGCTGTTTTGCCTCTTGGCTTATACCGAGTTTGGACATCCGTGCAGTAGTGTTCCCATCACTATACTGGGGTGCTAGGAACCCCACAGGACGATCACCCCATGCTGGCCTCTCCAGCATCTCTTCCAGCGGCTACCTAATTTTCCAGGTCTTCCATTCACTGAGCAGACCAGAACAGCAGAGTGATAGCTGCTGGCTGAACTAGTTCTTATTGGACCTGGTTCTCCTGACAATAACCCCTCTGTTTGACAAACAGTTTAAGATATGTGCCCATGGCCCATAGATTTAGTCCTGCTGCAACAGATGCCCTAACTCAAGCAAGTGAAGCAAACAGCCAGACAGACAGGCTCCAGGCTACACACTCGTCCAAATATTCTTTGTACAAATGTTCCATTCACTCATATTACCTCAATTGTGAAGCATAACCTTGTTTCCCCAATAGTGGCTTTATTATTGATATGGCTGAGCAATTGCTTTTGGGAAGCATGGAAGATACTTACTGATATTTACAAATATTTAATGTAAAGAGTTATTTGTTATTCCATCACCATACATCAAGATCATAAAGGAGTCTGTTTACTTAAAGATAACTGAATCTTCACTCGTTTTTCAGATTTCCAAACGGAATTGTTTATGTTTGGCTTGTGGTTTGATATATTTTTAAACAGTATACTGTATATACATACATTTAATATGTTCACACATCAAATAGATATATACACATACACTGTAAATCTCTAGTGAGCTCACTGAAAGGTACCAGAAAAATCAATGTCAAGCTCCAACAATTTAGCACAGCACAGAGTGATTGAAATGCTTTGATTATTTTGCCACTGCGCCTTTCTCTATTAGTTTAGACTATTCCCATGTCCCACAAAAAGGAAACAAATTGTTGCCTGTATGTTTTTAATATATTCTCAAATCAAATCGGTGCGGTTATAAACTCCAGTAAAGAAATCCATTGGTTCTATTTTTTATATATTGTAACATAAAATGACAGTGACTGATTATATGGCTGGCACACCTAATTCTCGAGCTTAGCGAGAGACGTATTCTTTACAACCTTCAAGTGTCCTTTACACCAATCAAATAATTCTATTTCTTTTACCATAGCAAATTGCAGTCACAGACTTCAGTCCCACAGTGAACTAAAGCTAATGCTGAATGTCTTTCTCATACTCCTCGAAGACAGTTGTTTCCTCTGTATTAAAACCCTAATGCACAAGGAAAAACTCGGTTTGACAGCAGGAAAGATGGGGATTAAATATAGGTACAATCTAGAAGCTCTATTGTGCTTTCCAAACAAAAACGTCCAGTGACAAACAACAGCGGACATGTAATGGTACAGACAAATCCTGACTACTGCATAATTACACTGTTTTGTTGTCAAGGATATGGGAAGATTTGAAAAAATAGTCTTTTAAGACGAAAAAATGTCACAATAGCCCCATTTAAGAACTCTGTCACTGGTTAAGTCATGCGACATTACAGGCTTATGCATACAGTCATCCTGCATTTTTTTTTATTATTTATTTATTTTTGTCATGCAAGGCAGGCCTGTAATCTGTAAGTCTACAATAATTTATGTTCACCTGAGGCTAAATTGGTTTGTCTATAATAATCATACAGAGTTCTGTGAAAAAAAATGTAAAATGTTGTCTGTTTAAATAAAAAAATGTCTTAAAAGTCTGTATATGCAGAACAACAAGGTTATTGTTATCATCAAATGGACGATCAAAGTGAAGGGAAATCGATCTCTGAATAAACACAGTAGTAACACTTGAGCAATACCAAAAGTAAACTAAAACAGCTTTTGCTCAAAAGGGATGATGAAACACCTAAGTTCGCCAATGACATCTCTGTTGTGCAGGCAGGTTGTTGCTGTCAGACCCAATGCTCGTGTTTGTTAGACTGGAAAAGCTCAAACTGCGGAATTGATTATTTAGATTTACTTCTGTTGCTCAATGGGACTGGGAAATGAGCCAAATAGCAATCAGAGCGGCGTCATAGATCATGTGAACGACACGGTTACACATTCCAGTTTAGTGATAAGAAAAGTACAAAGATTTGGCTAAGGGCCATTACATTTCTTAAGTTCAAATTTTGGCATCAATACCCAAAATCGAAGGAAAAACAGGTATATGCACACAAACCTTCAACTGTTTCTGTGCAATCAGGTGATCTAAACCTTTATCAGATTTATATCATAATATATATCCTATCCTTTTACATAAAAAATAAATAAATAAATAAATAAATTCATTCATAATTGGAAACAAAGTTGAAAACAGGCTATGCAAAGACATCTGACATCTGGAAATTCCACCACAAATGAAATAGAGATAAATCAAATAGTATGGATGATAATTATATTTTTAACTCTTTTAGTACTCAGAGCTCATTTTAGGTGTAAGAAGTGTCAGCCTCACAAGAAATCATCTGTTACTCTGTTAATATGTTGTTGACACTGAAGTCACTCCAACTTCACCGATGTGAAAGGTAAAATGTGAGTAAGGCCTGTAGATAGACCAAGTGTCCCTAAAAGTAATAGTTTGGGATAGCAGGGTGATAAGTCAGTTAGCCTTAGGCTTGCTGATGCACGGCCCAGCAACACCATTTATCAAGTCTGACTGCACCTGGAGGCCATTGGAGACGGATTGGAACTCTCTAAGGGAGGCAGTGGTTGACGAGTGAAATCACTACTCATATAGATTCCGAGTCTTATTAGTCCCGAGGATCAAAGCGACAACATTATGGTTTGCTAAATAGAAGCCTGGATGGTAAAAAACATGTGCAATGCATTCAGAACTTACACTGCATTGCATTTTTCTCTGGTTTTAATGCCGAAGCTCAAAATTGCAATGGCCATGCAGTGCACAATACAATGGCATTATGTAAGCAAACAAACCTTGACAACATATATTAAACATTTCTGAAAATGTTGCATTTTCCATACACACTTGCACACATGCTGAAACAATAAAAGGTTACTGTAGTTCACCCAAAACTTGGGTCATTCCAAACCCGTAAGACTTTCTTTCATCTTCATCTGAGAGATTTCTGTCCCTCCATTGACAGTACAACACAACTACAACTACTACAGACACAGTTCATGAAGAGATCATAAAACTAATCCATATGAATTGAATGGTTTAGTCCAAATTTTCTGAAGAGACATGATCTTTTTATATGATGAACAGATTGCATTTTATTCACATATAAATATAGATCAGCAAATATAAACAGAAGATCAACCGGACATGATTGATGCTCAATAATAATAATAATAATAATAATAATAATAATAATAATAATAATAATAATAATAATAATAATAATAATAATAATAATAATAATAATAATAAACCTCATTGGCCCTTGCTGAATCGAACATGATGTGTAACACATGAGAAAGAACCTCATTGGTTCTTGTGGAAGCTCAAACATGATGTGTAAAACGAGATAACAAATCTCATTGTTTTCTGTGGAAGCTCAAACATGATGTGTAACACATTAGAATAAAACTCACTGGTTCTTGCGGAAGCCCAAACATGATGCGTGGCATGCGAGCATATACCTCATTGGTTCTTGAGAAGCTCAAATGTCCTGCACAACAAATGATAATAAACCTCATTGGTTCTTGCGGAAGCTCAAATGCGATGCATAACGCACAAGAATGCATCTCATTGATTCTTGCAGAAGCTCATGCATGATGCGTAAAACAGGAGAATGAATGTCATTGGTTCTTGCAGAAGCTCAAATGAGATGCGTTACACATGAGAATGAACATCATTGGTTCTTGCGGAAGCTCTAATATGATGTGTTTAATGAGAATGAAATGTTGAATTTGCATGTGATGTCAAGTTTTGTGCATGTTTTGCATTATGGGCTAAAGTCCTCATAGAAATACATGTGGATAAGATGGGGGTGGGGGGGGGGGGGGGTGTCTAATAAAAAAGAACATTTACGTGAGTAGAATTTTTCTTGCTTACCCCTCTTCTTTATCCATTATAATGGCCCTCCAAGAGCTCTAAGGTTTCTGGTACAATAAAAAAAAAAATAAAAAAATAAAAAAATATTTCCAAGCTGTTAAAATGTCATACTACAATTCTAGGATCTCATTCGAATTCCCATAATTAAGCTGCCGGACATTTAATGAAGGGCTATGCAGCGGACCATCTCAGAGGAAGGCATTTGGGCAAGCTGTCATCGTGGTCAGAAACCTTTGCTGCCATTGCTTGCTGGTGATCATTTCCATTATACTGTCAAATAATCAGAGTTTAAAAAGAAATGATAAGATTTCTTGCATCAGCATTGACAAAACTAATGCTTGTATTTACTAATGTAATATATTTTTTTTCTTAAGTACTTAAAATCAAACCTAAAGTTTGAATTAATAACACTTTACAATAAGGTCCCATTAGTTATAACACATTTGTTACAATATTTATTCATCTTTATGATTATTAAAGGACATTATTATCATTTAATAATCATTGTTAGTCCATGTTAGCTGATGTCCATTATATAATATGGTAACACTTTATAATAACGTTACATAATAAACTAACAATAAAAAATATTTCTAAATATTTTTTTAATCTAGTTTAATGCTAAATGTAACATTTATTAACAAGTTATCCAAAGTTGTATCTAACATTATTTATGGACCTGAGCTAACATGAACTAGCAAGAAAAAAAATACTATAATACATGTGCTCATTGTTAGTTAATGTAAATAAATGCAAGGTGCAACTTTTGATTTTAATGTATTAGTAAATGTTATAACTAACATTAAGATTTATAAATGCTTTAGAAGTATGTCACTGGAAACCTATTGTAAAGTGTTACTAAATTAACATATTGTCTGATGCAATGTTATGCTCTCACACATTACAGTAGGCACATGGCAGTGCACAAACAGCAAGACAAATAATATTCTGTCATATTGACTTCTCGGGGAGAAGAAGCCAAGCTGGCAATGTAATAGTGCCCTCATATTCCCTAAATGTCTCTGTTATGAAGAAATGTTATGGTTACGCCCTTGAGGTGCTAAGATTCATCTCTGAGATATTGGAAAACACATGTCACATATGTGCCTCCTTTTATTGGCTCTGTGCCTACAAAGACGCCTCAATGCTTTTATCGATTTCTTATATAATGCGTGCAGCATTAGAACCTCACATCCACCTCTAAGTTTCCAAAAAAGACTTCGCATCATTGCAAAGACGACAAGGGACACTCTGTTGACTAATCACCCGATTCCCCTGTGAACAACTTAATTTACTTACTTTTGAAGTGATATTAAAACTCAAACATTTAGTTTGTTTCGATGGATTATGTAAGTGACATTTACTGTTACATACGTTCCAGTTATACATCTCTCATTACTGCACAGTCTAGGTTTGAAGCGCACCAGATGGCTTCCTAGCGAGGCCAATAATTTGCCTCCCCCACTTGAAGGTTCTCACATTGATTTATATGGTCTATATCACATTTTAAATCTCTCCTCTGCAGCTGATTAATGTTTTATAATCACTGTCTTGAGTGAGGGGGAAGCAGCATTGAGAACATTTACACTGATTGCGGCATCTTACAGATGAAGTAGGTTACTAACTTTGACACCTCTGAAGCTGCGCTTGTAATCAGTAAAACAGCATGTACCTGCACTGTTTAAATATGGGTATCTCTTAATACGCAGCCCATTCTCAATACCAAGGTGTCAACATCTGAAGCATGGTCAGGTGTCTTCCGTGTCAAAATGAAGACGCTAAAGGTACCCCTGGTGTCACTACATCGAAACACTGGGTACTCCATTGATTTCAATGAGAAACATTTGCCGTCATACATAGATGCGTTGGGCATGGGAATGTTGTCATTATGATGATATTATATATTGGGTTTTGATTTTTCCATTTTAATATGGTACAGTTTGATTCTCAATTTAATCAGCCAGCATACTTGTATTTACATGTATTTAATTATTTTTTAGACGTTTGAACATATAAACCAACCCCATCCCTAAACCTTCCCATTTGTGTACTATATGATATACGTCAGATACGACTGCATGCACAATTTATTAAAAAAGAACAAATATTCCAAGTGTTCTGAGGCCAAATGATTGATTTGTAAGAAGAAAATAAACATCTCCATCATCTGCAATTTCAAAAATTGCCGTCCAAAGAAACATTACGTCAGATTTCATAGTGAAATTGCATTGGATTTCGTATGTCTCGTGACCAATTGCGTCATTATGTCAGCATTGAGTGTGAAATGTCATTGGCTCTCGTGTGTCATGTGACCGATTGAGTCATACTCAAGAGTCATGTGTATCATTTGAATGAGATATGAATGAGTGCGTTCACAGAGCGGCGGGATCATCATTTCAGCGATTAAAACATTAAGATTGACTCTTCTTTACATGAAGATATCGTATGACTTTAGAAGACTTGGAATGTAACAAGAGTTAATATCTTTATACTGTTTTTGGTCAGTTTTTGCAATAAATAACTGTGACTGTACTTTTATTTGCCTGTTACATGTTTTATCTTGTTTAGAAATGGCCAGGTTTAAAGCAGGAGTTGAGTTAGTTGCTCCAAAATATGAATGCATCTCTATGTGATGCATTGGACAAACAACTGAAATCAATGATGTACCCCTGTGTACGCATGTGATGCAGAAGGCACTATAATTATTTTAATCAAAGAATGTGTATATTTTTTTTTATATTAAGATGGCAAATTAAGTATGTTAATGTCACATTTGGCTCATTATTTTGAGTCATCATTATAATTGTTTCTTCACATCCATAGACACGCTATAGCCCAAAAACAAACACTTTTACATATTTTTAAAAATAGTACACTTAACTGCATGTTAATTTCAATTAAATTAAACATATTATAGTTTAAATGAAATGAAATGCAAATAGCTTAAATTTAGAGTGCTTTTTTAAATCTACTTTAAAAGGACATGGTGTACTTACAAGCATGTGTGTTCACTTTAAAAAATGCTGGGTTAAAAACCACCCAAGTTGGGTTGTAAATAGACAAACCCAGAAATTGGGTTGTTTGAACCCAGTGAATGGACCCATTCAAACAACCCAATTTCAGGGTTTGTCTATTTCCAACCCAACTTGGGTTGTTTTTAAACCAGTATTTTTTAGAGTGTTAAGCAAAAATAAACTTATGTAATTTTGTATTTAAATATATTGATAATTAAACATTTGAGATTATGAAGTTGCCATTTAGTACATTGAAAATATATTACATTTAAATGTAATATTGAAATACATTACACTTTACACATTATTTGACTGACATTGCTTTTCCCCCCACATTAGCAGTTGTGTCCTTAGGATGCACAGCAACTGCTGTGATTGTCAGTTATCTGATGTAAGACCAGTTCAGCCGGTGACATGACAGCCAACACCTGAAGACTTGACCCTTGGCCTTCATCTCAGCAAAGCACCGAGACACTCGTGACTTTCTCTAAGGTACTGTGCCACTTTATACAATTTAATTAATTTAATTAATTATATTAATAAACATCATTAAAATATAGCAGTGGTTCTTAAAACATGTAGGCTATATTAAGTAGTTGTTCACTTTCAAATCCACCTTCACATCTGCACATTAAAATTAGCATGTTAACACTTCTATTTTTAATTATTTTCTCTAATAAAAGTATAATATTAAACATATTATAACAAAATTTTTGACACATGTTGACCTAGTTTCCTAGTGTGTGCCAGTTTGTTTCCATAGTTGCTGATTTGTTTCACCTGTATTCAGTTTCAATCCATGTTTGCACTGCCCTCAGCTCAGATCTTTGTCTTTTGTTGCTTTGACTGCAACATATTTCTCCTGTTATCTTCTCCCTGGTGGGTTATCTTCTGTGTTTGTTTTTGTGGTTATTAAAGTGCTACAATTAGATCCTTCTCCAAACACGCGCGCACACGCATGCACGCACGCACGTACGCACGCACACACACACACACACACACACACACACACACACACACACACACACACACACACAAACACACATACACACACACACACACCGTCATTTGCTTTCTCAAATATCATTCTGATATAAAGTTTACCTTCACCCTGCATTAGGAGTTCAGTGAACATGAGCCTTACTCTGTCTTCTGACACACACACACACACACACACACACACACACACACACACACACACACACACACACACACACACACACACACACACACACACACACACACACACACACACACACACACACACACACACACACACACACACACACACACACACACACACACACACACACACACACACACACAGTTGCACATAGTCCATTTATAGTTACTATGAAACTTTGATTTATACCCCCTGGTTTCACAGACAAGGCTTATGGCCGGTCACAGACTAAAATGCAAGTTTGAGCTGTTTTAACTGAAAGCAGCTTGCTTTTGTTTTGTCTCAGGATGTATACCAGTAATGTATTTGTTTGTTTTTTTCTTCTAAAGCACGTTTAAAAAATGCACTTAAATTTTCTAGTTTTAACTAAGGTCTAATTTGGTTGTTGGGTTGTCATTCAATTGGGTTTAATTACACTCTAAAAAATACCAGGTTAAAAGCAACCCAAGTTGGGTTGCAAATGGACAAACCCAGAGCAAGCATTTTTTTAAGCAAGCATTTAACCCAACTGCTGGGTTAACACAACCCAATTGCAGGGTTTGTCCATTTTCAACCCAACTTTTGTTGATTTTTCCATTTTCAATTTGTAACTCATTTTTTAAAATGTACTTAAACACACCTGATCCACCAAAATGTAGGTTTACTAGAAATTTCCAAGCAGGTGAGTGGTTGGTTGTAGCTAAACTCTGGGTTGTGGCCCTCCAAGAAATGAGTTTGAAATCACTGCTTTAAATGTCCATAAACTTATAATCTGCAAAGCTGTTAAATAATGTGCTATTTGTTTTGCTGAAAGAACATAAAAAAAAGAATGCCATTAAAAGCATGTTTGATCTAAAAGCAAGGTCTCATATCCAGCAGTAACAGGGCTCAACTGAGAAATTATGTTTAGATTATACAACATTCCTTCCTTAGTGACCTTCTGTTCCTAATTCACTTTCTAATCAGACTTTTATCTTGTAAATGAGCTTTCCTCTTCTCAAGGATCTACCCAAACAATTTTACTCACCGTTTCTGGTCGAGCACTCTCACTTCACCACCATTTGTCCTAGTTACAAAGAGCGGCATGGCTCAGGGATTCAGATGGATTTGACTCTCATCAATAACCAAGGCAGCCACTAAACACCATGCCCCTGCAGTGGAGAGGTTAGCCACTTCGCACAGGTGGTACGATCCTGAAAGCATATCGGCTCTGTATGCATCCCCACTTCCTCCACTTTCTAGGTCACTTGCAGAAAGAAATGAGGTGTCAGGGTAATGGATAGATCCCAAACACCAGAGCAAAGTTTGAAAAGCTTGAGGGATTTAACTGTCAACGCATTAAGATCTAACAGCACACAAAGATTTTGGCTTGCAATGATAAAAGTGTATTTGGGTTATCCACTGATAAGGCTTTCTAATTTACACACCTTCAACGTCCGCTGCTTTTTATTACAGATGGATGTTAAATTTATGTTATGCCACGATTTAAATGTTTCCTGGAAGTAGTCTTCAAACTGTAGGAGATAAACAGTAATAACACAAAAAATGTAACATCTGTCATCATGTTGTTCCTAACTTGTGGGACGTTGCTTCTATGGAACAGTTTTGTGCATGCAATAAAAGTCAGTGGCATCCAAAAAGTCAATGGGGTAGCTACTTTTTTGGGTCCCTTTAAAATATATTAGTACACAACTCAGGTTATCATTTTTTTTTAATTCTTTTCACAAACAGGCTTTCTATATACTGGTAGCTCAGCTGTTAACACAGCATTTTTAATGTAATATTATTAATTCATCTTGACATCCAACATACCATTTGAAAGATAAAATGTCTTTTCCACTCAAATTGATATTGCAATAGTACTCTTCAAAACTTGAAACATGTAATTTTCAGATTTTCAAAAAGTGAAAGGCAATTAGATGTTAAGAGTTTGTACACACACACACACACACACACACACACACACACACACACACACACACACACACACACACACACACACACACACACACACACACACACACACACACACACACACACACACACACACACACACACACACACACACACACACACACACATTTATATTTACGGAACTACACAGCCACCCATCTACAAATGCCAGGCTGCGTTTCAGTCTCAAATTGAGTACTTATAGAAAATTGCTGGACTAGTCCAATCTGGAGCTTTTCTTGCATTGACAAGATTCATCAGTCTCGCTTGACAGGGCCTTAGGATTAAATAGCAGGGCAATACAAGTGGGAGTATGTGGTGAATATACCTGGCAGTGGCCAAGTTCAGCAATTATGGAAATGAGAGCAGTGCTCCTGTGCGAACTAAACGCTGTTTTAGTGTAACCTTTCATAAATATCATACTATCAAACTATCACATAAATATCCACAGTGCTAAGACAACATACTATTCAAAAGTAATGAGGCTGATGCCTTTGAAAATACATACACAGTATTGTCTAGACATTAAACGGTATTTACATATAATAGATATTCTCAGTAGATTTGACTGTAGCTATTTGTCTCATTGCTTTTTGCATGAATATGAATCTGTACGCATGTTTATTTAAAGTTATACAGTATAGGACAAGCTATAGATGTACATTCTCTCTCCCAATGGTCCATTACTGACGCGTACAGGGCCTAATACTATTGCAATGATTGAGCGATGTGGCTTTAAAGAGGCCCAGACAGCCCACTTAAAATGTGTCCATAAACCTGCCACGCTCTCTTGGATCATCAACATCACCCTGCCAATAGTGATGGATTCCCCTGTCCAAGGCTCTGGCTGAAGATATAGGCCTAGTATATACAAATCTGGTGCAGCCTTGCTGATCGATAAGCATCTTTTCTTGTTTTCCACTGTTCATTTGGATTTCTAAAGTCAATTTGAATATTTTGTACAAATCAACCCTGTGGCTAGTCGCAATTGAGATTATTGAGTCTCAAGCCACTGAACTGGAGCAGTTGGTATATGCACTGTTCCTTCATTTAATTAAAAACTTAGTTTTATTTTTAGGCAAATGGGCTAATTGAATGATATCACTTTGACTGGTTTCCTCCAGGCCACATAAACATATGTTGACAAGATGGTTGGTTAGAGGGGGGGAAGATAGTAGTGGCTATCCCTTATTTTAGTATGCACAGTTCAATATCAATTCATTGTGTCTCGAGGATATGGACTATGTTAATAGGATTAATTTCTTCAAACTGCGTTCTTATTAAAAGTATCATGTGACTCCCTTGTAACACGATAACAAAACAATACTCCCACACATCCGCCTGAGTGAATCTGAGTGGTGACATAATGACACAACAGTTTCATTTTCTCAGCCCCCAGAGTGTCAGTTTGAAAAGAAGCTGTAGTTTACCTAATTTTGTTTTTTTTGTTTAACTCTCTATCCTGAAATATGACCCGAGATGCCTGAGCTTTAAGAGACAGAATTAATCAAAACATTTGCCTAGATTGAACTACTTAAAGGGATAGTCCTTCCAAAAATGTTGACATTTGCTCACCCTCATATCCAAACGTGAAAGCGTTTCTTTTTTTTCTATGGAAGACAAAACAAGACATTATTAACAATCTCAGATTATAGCTGTCTAGCACTCTACCTGTGACACTGCACTGTATGATCTGAGAACACATCTCAAAGTGCTTCTCAGACATTTTGGCCTTGATGCAGCCATCAGTCGACCACAATATCGCTTTACAGCTTAGCTCTATAACCCAAAGACCTGCTAGGTCAGCCCTGTGGATAGTGTTTAATGCTAAACTTTACAGACCTTACATTTAACAACTGACTAGTGCTGCAAATTTAAAGTAAATGAAAAGTCAGACCTTACTTGCTCGAGTACAGTGTAAAGCTTCTGTGGGATTGCAATGCAATGCAATGCAATGTATTAAAACATAATAAAGTTCTTGTTATAGCACAAAATTGAATATCATGAAGACAAAGATATTCTTAATTTCTTAAATACTACTTAAATATATCACAACATGAACACATAAATAAATAAACAACACCAGCAACATATATTAACAAAGAACACTTATTTATATTTCGTAAGCTGCTTTGGATAAATGCATTTGCTGAAAAAAGCATCCGCTTAAAGTGGCAACCTGGCAACATTTATATCTTCCTAGATTGCTATGTTTGTCTTAATATTTCTTTCCAAGCTTTATAATATTGTTAAAGCATTGTCAGCGCAGTGCACAACATAAAAGACTTACTCGTGAAAAAAAAATACCTTTAATTGCACATTTCTAATGGCTTTGTCCTTGTTCAACAATAGGCTGAAAATATTGAATTTGGCATGCATACAAATTCTACCCTCTTTTACTGCTGCAGGTAATGCTCATTGATCTGTGAAATTATGAGCCACCATTAAAAAGGACTGGTTACCACATAATTCAAGATGGTCTGATCTGCTTTCCTCTAACCTATTCATCTGAAAATGCACAGACTCAGATGCCATTTTCATTAGAATGTACCATAATTACCTATAGGGAGATACAATGGTCTCTTTTCTGTCTATGGAAATTGTTCAATGGCCAGAACTGACTGAAATAGCA
Organism: Pseudorasbora parva; assembly: GCF_024679245.1. Classification (NCBI taxonomy): domain Eukaryota; kingdom Metazoa; phylum Chordata; class Actinopteri; order Cypriniformes; family Gobionidae; genus Pseudorasbora; species Pseudorasbora parva. Next base: position 33,124,754 of record NC_090183.1, on the reverse strand, counting down.
AATTAGTTTATTCTGTTCTCACTTAAAGTTGGGACTTTTTAATCTAGATAAAAAAAGGAAAGTTTTATTCTGACTTTATTGAGTGCCTGTACTTTAGCCTAGAAATCTAGACGCACCCTAGCGACAGCACATCTAATTTGCCGCGAGTGTCGTCTAGCAACTCTCAATACACGTCTGAGCTGTAAATGCCAAACTCTGGTCGGGCCAATCACATCGTGTATAGAGTCGGTGGGCGGGGCTTAACATAATGGCGGCCAAGTTGCGCTTGCGTGCTTCTAGTAAACACAGAAACTGGCGAACAGCGGTCTTTCAAATCAGCTTTGACCGCGACTCTGGAAGACTTGGAACTCCAAGTCTTTTCTCTGAGAAAAGAACAAAGAACGGCAATGAAGTCATTCTTAAAAAGGGAAGATGTGTTCAGATTTTTGCCAACTGGATACGGCGAAAGTTTAATCGGTCAACTAGCTCTGCTTCACCTTAGTTGCTCTGGTTGGTTGTAGCTCTATCCAATTGCGTGCACGCCGTGCAGAGGAAGTTTTAAAGACAACCGCTTATCCCGCCCCTCGTATTGAGCCCTGTCAATGGTGAGTTTCCAGACCAAACATCTTGAGGTGGGTCTGGCCTGTCAGGCTACTTGTACTTTTGAATAGAGTCATTTTCAGTTGGTGCAGAATCCATCTGTTATCCAATAAGCACACTTTTCACTGAGATCTTTGTCTTGTAATCGGCTATAAAACATTGTAAATCTTATCTTTTTGTAAGTTACTTCTGATAAAACCATCTGCTGAATAAAGCATTCGCTCATAATGGCAGCCTAATCACATTTTCAATTAAAATATTGAGAATAGATACATTGAGATCTTTGTCAAGACAGCATTTGATCAAAATGTAAATCTGAATATATGTACAGTATCAGCTTAAAATAATAGAATATAATTTTCTTGTTATAGCACACAATTGAATATCATGAATATGAAGATGAGATTTTCAAAAGTAATCTTATTTATTCAAAATATCCTATTAAACATTGTAATTATTGTATAATAAAATGCAAAATTCGGTACAACAATGCATATATGTTTTATCATTTTGTGTTTAGATTGTTTAGGTCTTCATCTTAGGCTGACAAAACAAAATATGCTCACAGATACAGTTACATCTGTAAGACCAGTATTGTAAAATGTTGCATTTTCAAGATAAGATGGCAATTATGGCTGAAGCCAGTTCTTATTGCCATCATGAGTCTGCAATTTAAAACAAAAAACACTGATCATATTTTGTGAATACTGGTAAACCACAAAGCAAGTCTGTGAGCAAGTGAGACAAGTCTACTTCTGAAGGAAAAACAAAAACCTGTGTGAAATAAAACCTATTCAACTGGAGAAGGAAGTCCTAGCCAAGCGATAAAACTTCACTGTAGCACCACAGTGTATCCCAGTAGTGGAGCTGATAGCATAAAAAAGCAAAGAAAAAAGGATATGCACAATAACAAGGGGATAAGGTGAAAGATTTCTGCTTAAAGGTCTTGCCTGCCCTATTCAATGGTACAATGCCTCCATCCACCCTCTGCTGCTGTCTTCCACCTGTGGAGTGATAAGACTCAGTGATCTATGAAGCACAACAGCAACATAAAAGATCATCCACAACTGTCTGTTCAGGAAACAAACAGCTCCTTTTCTGCCCTTTCAAAATAAAACAGAGGTCAGGAGATGCAGGTTTAAGGTCTTGCCTCCACCATCCTGACTACACACATAAAGAAGACTCAGACATCACTCGTCATCATCTGTCATTACAACAGCATCATCCTGCCTGCAGATAAAAAGAAGGACTCTGTGGAACATCGGATTCCCACAACAGTAGTGCAATAAGTGTTTCTTTTTTTCTTTTCTTTTTTAGATTAATGAAAAAGATACAGATTACATAGTGGTAGACCACGACATCGATCTACACACACACACACACACACACACACACACACACACACACACACACACACACACACACACACACACACACACACACACACACACACACACACACACACACACACACACACACACACACACACACACACACACACACACACACACAGTAAAAAAATATTTAGAAAAAAAGTTACCTGGTTGCCTTAAAATTTTGAGTTCATTGAGTGAATACAATGAACATTTTTTTTTTTTTTTTTGAGACTCGACAACCTTTATTAAAATATTATTAAAACATTTTGTAAGCATGTTGGGTAATTGTGTGTGTTTTATTTCTGATCACGCAGTGAAACATGCCAAATAGTGCTATTTTCATGATTTATCACATTTTTTGATGTGATTCAGATACAATAATATTTTGCGTTTCTATTTATTAAACAAAATTCCTTCATTTTATCAACTCACATTTTTAATTTCAATAAACTCAAAATGTTATGTCAACTAGGTTACTTCGTTTTTTAAGTTAAACCAACAAAAACCAACAAAAATGTCGTACAGTGCACCGATCAGGCATAATATTACCACTTACAGGGGAAGTGAACAATATTCATTATCTCTTCATCATGGCCCCTGTTAGTGGGCTATATTAGGCAGCAATATAATATTTTGTCCTTTGAATAAGTTGATGTGTTAGAAGCAGGAAGAATGGGCAATATGCAAGCTTAAAGGGTTAGTTACCCCCCAAAATGAAATTTCTTTCATTAATGACTCACCCCAATGTCATTTCACACCCATAAGACCTCCGTTCATCTTCGGAACACAGTTTAAGATATTTTAGATTTATTCCGAGGGCTTTCTGTTTGCAGACTAGCTGTCCATGTCCAGAAGGTAATGAAAACATCATCAAAGTTGTCCATATGTGACATCAGTTGGTTAGTTAGACTCTTTTGAAGCATTGACAATACATTTTGGTCCAAACATAACAAAAACTACGACTTTATTCAGCATTGTCTTCTCTTCTTGTTCCCCAAATAAAGAATAAAACGGTCATGAATCATGATTCGGATCACGTGTCAAACTGTCAAACATTGATACGAATCATGAATCATTCTGCTGATTCACGACCGTTTGAATCTTTATTTGAGGAATTTAATGAAAGAAATTTCATTTTTGGGTGAACTAACCCTTTAAGGGTCTGAGCGAGTTTGATAAGAACCAAATTGTTATGGCTTGACAACTGGGTCAGAGCATCTCCAAAACTGCAGCTCTTGTTGGGTGTTCTCAGTCTTCAGTGGTCAGTATCTGTTAAAAGTGGCCAAGGAAAGAACAATGGTAAAATGGCGAAAGGGTCATGGGCAGCTAAGGCTCATTGATGCACGTGGGGAGCGAAGGCTGGTCCGTGTGGTCCGATCAATCAGACAAGCTACTGTACTTAAAATTTTACAAGTTAAAGGGGTGGTAAAACACATTCTTTCAAAGGCCTGATTGTGTTTGTGGGGTGCATTGTAACATGTGTTCATGCTTCATTTAACAAAACAAAAAAACAAAAAAAACATTATTTTTCATATAATTTACCTTTATTCTACACTGCTCTGTCCTTTCTTGTAAAAACAGTCTGATGGTTTCCAGGTTCTATGAAGCCAGTCCCTCAAAAATATGCAATGGGCTCAGATTGGTTAGCTGGCCCAGCTGTTTTCTAATTCGCTAACCGCCTAGTTCACGTGTTTGATGATCAGTAAAGTTAACACGGGCTGTGGCCATCTGTGCCACCTTTATGTTTAAACACTGACAGAGCCTGCTAGATTTAGATCATCCACTTCTCCTGATATAAGTGACATTGTTTGATTGTGTAATGAAATTTGAAGTGTATGAAGCCTAAAATAAACATCAAAAGACACTGAGGTCAAGTCAGTCTCTTACTCACTTAGCGCTCAGCGCCAGTCAACACGCTAAAGCAGATTTACATTTTTGAATTTGGCAGTTGATTGCTGAACGTTCTAATCATATGTGATCGTATATGTGTGCTGCTGCAGGGACCAGCCTAGAATGTGATTGTATGTGTCAAATGGTTAACAAACTGGTTTGCAGAGGCAAACGTGACAACAAAGCATTGTCATTTGTTTCCTTACTTGCTAAAACATACAATTAACAATACAAACTATTACAGGAAAACCCATCAACGAAAAATAAATCATACTTACAGGTTATGGCCTGTAAACAGCTTCTGTTTTTAAAGTTGGAACTGCTCCATCTTTCACGACAAGCCGTTGTGAGAATCCTGCTTTGAACTCGCGACAATTGTGAGCTTTAATTCCTCCATAAAATGTACAGCACAGAGAGTGAGATTTAAATTTTAATTATTGATCCTTAACAGTCTCTAGGAAGGCTGAACAAAGTTGACCTGCAATCCGTATGAAAATAACAGCGTTTTGTTATTGGAATGTTAACAAAATGGCCACACTCTCCTTATTTACTATTCTCGAAGGAGGGGTTTATGTAAATTTTAAACTCGCTGATGTCAGCTAGTCTGGAGGAAAAGGCTGTAGTTCCCTACCGGCCGTTTGCTGTAATCCTTAGAAATTGATTTCTTTAAAAGCAAATAGCTCCCGTTGCTTTAAACTTTGAATGTTGTAACTTTGCAGATGTTGTTTATGCTTAAACAGCAACATTACACACTAGCTTAAGTTAGAAAAGTGAAATCGTGTTTTACCATTTTTTTAATGTAGGTTTTGATTGTAATGTGTCAGAATACACAGTGCATCACAGTTTTCTGTGTATGTTGCTACATTGCCATAGACCAGTCAAGGTGCCCATGCTGACCCCTGTCCACCGCCAAAAGCGGCAACCTGTTTGGTTGACAGCCATTTACTACCCATTTGAATCATATTAGAAAATTTTATCACTTAAGCATCTTCGCGGATACTTAGTAGAACTGTTTTATTTTTGCTGGTTTCTATATGATGTTGGAAAGATACCCAGACCCACAGATCTGATTAACAATGAGGAGAGATAGCATGACCAGTGCAGTTGGTGTTGTGGGCCATTTGATAAATGAAAAGCAAGTGAGTAGTGGCAGACTGCCACAATAAATACAAGTACAAATACCACTATATGTAGTGGAAGTAAAGCAAATAAATACATCCAAGCGCAGATTTTTCTTTGGGCCCATACAATTCTATTATGACAGCATTCTTTTTGAAGCTTGTGAGAGAGAGAGAGAGAGAGAGAGAGAGAGAGAGAGAGAGAGAGAGAGAGAGAGAGAGAGAGAGAGAGAGAGAGAGAGAGAGAGAGAGAGAGAGAGAGAGAGAGAGAGAGAGAGAGAGAGAGAGAGAGAGAGAGAGAGAAGAGAGAGAGAGAGAGAGAGACTACACATCTTAAAATCGGTTATTGGTAAATTGCAAAAGGACGAAGGAATTTGTGTAAACCTAAACTGTTTCCAATAAAAATATACATTACATAATCTGAATTACAAAAGGAAAATAATATGACATGACAAAATAATAACACAAAAATAACAAAAAAAAAAACATTAAATATGTCAACAACAGATCATCATTTTCATTAACTGTACATAATACTCTATTTATGGCCCAAGTATTCACAAACATTGGCAAGCACTTAATGTGATAAAATGTCAACCATGTTGTTTGTGTTCATTTTGCTTAGCCTACTATATTTATGTTTGTCATTTTTGTCTTTTAGGACATTGAGAAATAAACAATTGTTGCTACAATTTAAAATATTTAATTGGACCAACCTCACAGTTTCACTGTAAAACATGTATCCAATTTGAAATGTTCTAGTGACTGATCACATCTACATTTTTAAGTTAACCAAATTTAATTTCAGTGAATTAAATTGTATCAATTCACAGAAATTCTATTTGGCCAACTGAAAAATTTAGATGCGACCCGTCACAAGAAAATTTTAAATTGGAGAGGCCTGACATTTTTTACAGTGTTGGTAAAAAAACATTTGTCAGGCTTCCATCACAAATCTATAAAAGGAAGTCAAGTCTTTTAGAGTAGTTTCATTCAGGTTCATTAAAAAGAGAACCTTTTCCCCCTTCTTGCACTGGTAAAAAAATAAAGAACAGCTGATCGGACCCAATGCTGCCCTGACCAAAAAATTAAATACAATTCACGAGCATCCTGAAATAGTCCAGCAGTAAGTTGTAACACAATAAATTTGTGCCACAGAGCAGAGGTGACCAAACTGTTGGCAACTAAAACTATCCCCCTGGGGTAGCAGCAGCCAGTTCCATTTAGACAATCAGGTGCACACTCTCTCCAAAACGCCCTCCCAATTTTTCTTTTGATAATCAGCAGATCCCCAAAACACACCAAGTGTTTTTATACCTTCCCTATTCCAGTTTAAGTTACCTGCTGGTTGTGGAAGATTTTCCAAATGTATTTGATCTGACCAGAAACCCTAAGTCTTATCCCAATTCACTTTTGCTGATGATGCACCTTTATACATAACAAGTACTTTAGACAGAGCTTTTATATCATTATTGTCATTGGCAAAGACTGTAAAATCATCAGCGTAAGCAGTAATTGAAATTATTAAATGAGGCATTGTGGGTATTGCTAACCAGTTAAAGTTTTCCATATATATAAAGTAATGACTCAATAGCAATACTGTACAATTGTCCTGATAAAGGGCATCCTTGCCTAATGCCAAATTAAACAAAAATAGGCCAACTTAAATCACCTGCCACATTAACCATACAAGAAGTTCCAGTATATAACAACCATATCCACTTGATAAAATCTTTTCCAAACCCAAATGCAGCAAGTAGATTAAAAAGATAGTCATGATCAACACGATCAAACTCCTTTTCTTGGTCTAATGCAATTAATACAATCTCTGTATCAAACATTTTTAGATATGCAATGTATCTCTTACCAAAAAAGATGATCCATTATTGATCTCTTTGGAATGCAATAGGTTTGGGCTTGATGAATTATTAATGTAAAAAGTTCTTAAGTCTATTAGAAAGAAATTTGTTTATTGTATATTCCGTTGTTAATTAAGCAACACATCCTCAGTTCTTTAACAAACTCAAGTCTCCCTTTTTAGGTAGTAGGTACAATACAGCATGTTGACATGTAGCAGGTACAATCTTTATAACATTCACAAAAAAAATTCATAAAGGTTCATTCCAAAATATTCCCAAAAAATATTTATAAAATTCAGAAGTTAACCCGCTAATGCCAGGAGAGCATCCGGGTTTTAACTGTCCAACAGCAATAGTGAGTTCTTGCCCTTACGAAAGGAAAATATATTTACCAATATATTACTTGAAATATATTATAATATATTTTAAATACATGGAATAATATATTGATGGTATTACACAATATATTATATATTCCTGTAATATATTGCAAAATATACAAATGATTGCCGCTTTCATATACTGCAATATATTGGAGAATATAAATATTAAATTCCATATATGTGAATATATTGCCTAATGTATTACATGATATTTTCCAATATACTGCAATATATTTTTGTTTCGCAAGGGTGAAAGGTAATTTGCATATCCAAAGCAGTCTTAGAAACAGAGTCTATTTGAGGAAGTTCATGTAAAAGTTGTGCTGTACAATTAGAGTTACAATGATCAGCTTTGTAGAGAGAAGAATAAAAATCAACAACATGATGATGCATTTCTATAACGTCTTTTGTCATCTTTCCATCTGGAAGACGTAAACATGTCATCTGCTTATATTGTGAAACAGAACGTTCTAAAAACAAAAAACAAACAAAAACAAAAGCACGTGGGGCATCCATATCAGTGACTGAGGTAAATCCTACCCTCTCCAAAGCTGCCTTTACCCTCTCATTCAAATGGAAATGTACTGTTTCTTTTTCTGTTGTAAGTTACTGATAAAGGCTGATTCATGTCTTCTTAGCCTTTCTGTCTCTATAGTCTCTATATCTCCTTCCAGGGCTTGAATAGTTTCTCTCTGGGTGGTAGTACAATATGCAATATACTGTTGGGAACTTTTTTTTTTTTTTTTTTTTTGATTTGTTTGTTTTTCCAACATCCCATTATTGTTTTAAATTGTCCAATTCATTTTTTCCCCTTCCAATACTTCCAAAATACCACAAAATGGTTCGAAAATTAAGCACCCTGCAACAATTTAGCATTAAAAGACCAATTAGAGGATTTTCTTTAAAACAATTCATATTTACTGCAACACTAAATGGCGATTAGAAAATCCCACAGGAGAAATACAACAAACAATAACCTTGTTATTTAAAAAATGTGAAACAGAATCTGTCTAATCAAGCAGCAGTTACACTGTTGTCAGATATTTTAACCCATGTATATTGTCTACTGGATGCTTAATTCTCCACATATCTAAAAGTTCAGCATCCCTCACCAATCTTGACAAATAGTTAGAGGAAAGCATATAATGCTCTTCATTATTATGATCCACATTGAAACACTCTGTACATTTCCAATCTCCACCAATAATTTATAGTTTTCAGCACTAAAATCTAGGTTAAATTAGTAAAAATGTGTACAATTAGTTAATATAGTCACTCATGTCCCACATTTGGTGCATAAACATTTAGGAAGGAGAGAAAAAAGAAGAAAAAAAAAACAACAACTGCAAAATAAACCAAGAGAAAGGACACCACATGATGCATGGCTAAACACTTATAAAAATCCTTTTCGCCTCTTCTTTTTATCCACTTTTAGAAATGTTCTAATGACTGAGTTTTTTTTTTTTTTTAAGCAAATGTTTATTTTCACTCAACTGATCAAGGCTCACAATCTTTTGCACAGCTACTGACCTCTTAAATTTTTCAAAATCAGGAAAGAAATCTTTAATGTTGGATTGTTTTGCAAATGTCTCATCAAGAAAGCAATTAATGTCTTCTAATGTATGCAAAGAAGAATCTTTAATGGACATATCTTGAGAATCAGGTCCACATACAGAACCTACTTGTGAGTCACATTCATAATTGAGAAGATAACCATTTTCTCCTCACACCTACTTGAACTGGGCCCTGCAATTTGAGTAGGATCTGTATTAGTAACAACAATTTCATGTGTTTCCACAGCGGATGGCGCCGCACCGGAAATGCTTAGTCCGCAGTCCATCTATGGTAAATTCTGTTGATTGGACATGATTTGGAAAGGCACACACCTGTCTATATAAGATCCTACAGTTTATAATGCATGTCAGAGCAAAAAAATCAACGGAAGGTCCTAATGAGCACAGTGAAGAAGTTTGGAACCACCACAACTCTTCCTAGAGTTGGCCGCCCGGGAAGTGATCTGGGAAGAAGGGCCTTAGTCAGGGACCAAGAACCTGATGGTCTCTCTTACAGAGCTCCAGTGTTTCTCTGTGGAGAGATGAGAATCTTCCAGAAAAAAAAACATCTCTGCAGCACTCCTTCAATCAGGCCTGCATGGTTGAGTGGCCAGACGGCACATGACAGCCTGCCTGGAGTTTGCCAAAAGGCATCCGAAGGACTCTCATACCATGAGAAACTAAATTCTCCGGTCTAAGGAAACAACAATTGAACCCTTTGGCCTGAATCTCAAGTGCCATGTCTGGAGGAAACCAGGCACCACTCATTACCTGGCCAATACCATTCCTACAGTGAAGCATGGTGATGGCAGCATCATGCTGTGGGGATGTTTTTCAGCGACAGGAATTGGGAGACTAGTCAGGAATGAGGGAAAGATAAATGCATAATGTACAGAGACATCCTTGAAGAAAACATGCTCTTGAGGACTCTGGACCTCAGACTGAGGTGAAGGTCAATCTTCCAGCAGGACAACGACCCCAAGCACACAGCCAAGATAACAAAGATGTGGCTACAGGACAACTCTGTGAATGTCCTTGAGTGGCCCCGCCAAAGCCCAGACTTGAACCTGACTGATCTCTGGAGAGATCGAAAAATTGCAGTGCACCGACACCCCCCATTCAACCTGATGGAGCTTGAGAGGTCCTGCATAGAAGAATGGATAAAACTTTCCAAAAAGAGGTGTGCTTGTTGCATCATACTCAAAATAAAATAAAAAATTGAGTCTGTAATTGGTGTCAAAGGTGCTTCAACAAAGTATTGAGCAAAGGCTGTGAATAATGTAAGGGACTCGGTATAAGGTTAACAGGTCTATTTAACACAAATTAAACCACCGATCATTAATTTAACCCACCTATCGTTTCTTAGGCGGGCTTATTCAATTTGATATCATTGCACCAGCTCAGTTTAGAAGAGGTTACTTGCATTTGTGTCCCTTTGTCATCTGAATGAGAATCCCCTTTTCAGTCCTGGCTGGCGAGGGGTTTTCCTGGTTTGTGATTTGATGGTCTTGCCTGTCTTTTCATTGACGTATTGGAAAGCCAATCATGTGGCGTGTTGGTGGCTGGATGAATAGACTGGTGGGAATTTTGAAGTATAGGCTGAAGATTTATCGAGGGAAACTTGGCAGCAAAGCTTATATTAGAACACAAGACTCATTGAAATAAAAGAAACTTAAGTGAAATAAAGGAAAATGAGAGGACAGTTCTAGATGGCTTGAATGAATTTAACCCATTTTCTCAAATCTGGGTCTGCCACAATCGTCTGATCATCTATCCTTGGAGTTATGCAGCTGCTTTCTTGACTCCACTTCAACGGTTTCATCTGAACATCTTGAACCACTTGAACTCCAATTCTTTGTTCATGTTCTGAGATTTTAAACTTAGATATCTGACCATCCTCCTGTAGGAGTTCTGACCAATTAGAATTTATGTTTGGTTTGGAGGTGTCGGTTTCACACCCCCATCATAAACAACTCATTATCTCTTTGCTCTGTGGTCTCTTACATTTCTGCTCTAAACAGAGAGTAAATAACATAATTTCTTGTAATAAGAACACAAACATTCTAGACAAAATTCAGTCAAATCTTTTGAGTTATAATCATACCAATGTAAAGATACCAAGCAGGATACTCTTGCAATCAATCATTCAATATTTATACACTTACATGAATTGTGAGTGATATATACACTCACCTAAAGGATTATTAGGGACACCATACTAATGCTGTGTTTGACCCCCTTTCGCCTTCAGAAGTGCTATAATTCTATGTGGCATTGATTCAACAAGGTGATGAAAGCATTCATTAGAAATGTTGGCCCATATTGATAGGATAGCATCTTGCAGTTAATGGAGATTTGTGGGAAGCACATCCAGGGCATGAAACTCCTTTTCCACCACATCTCAAAGATGCTCTATTGGGTTGAGATCTGGTGACTGTGGTGGCCATTTTAGTACAGTGAACACATTGTCATGTTCAAGAAACCAATTTGAAATTATTCGTGACATGGTGCATTATCCTGCTGGAAGTAGCCATTAGAGGATGAGTACATGGGGGTCATAAAGGGATGGACATGGTCAGAAACAATGCTCAGGTAGGCCGTGGTATTTAGAAATTGCCCAATTGGCACTAAGGGGCCTAAAGTGTGCCAAGAAAACATCCCCCACACCATTACACCACCACCAGCCTGCACAGTGGAAACAAGGCCTGATGGATCCATGTTCTCATTCTGTTTACGCCAAATTCTGACTCTACCATCTGAATGTCTAAACAGAAATTGAGACTCAACAGACCAGGCAACATTTTTCCAGTCTTCAACTGTCCAATTTTGGTGAGCTTGTGCAAATTGTAGCCACATTTTCCTATTTGTATTGGAGATGAGTGGTACCCGGTGGGGTCTTCTGCTGTTGTAGCCCATCAGCCTCAAGGTTGTGCGTGTTGTGGCTTCACAAATGCTTTGCTGCATACCTCAGTTGTAACGAGTGGTTATTTCAGTCAAAGTTGCTCTTCTATCAGCTTGAATCAGTCGGCCCATTCTCCTCTGACCTCTAGCATCAACAATGCATTTTCGCCCACAGGACTGCCACACACTGGATGTTTTTCCCTTTTCACACCATTCTTTGTAAACCCTAGAAATGGTTGTGCATGAAAATCCCAGTAACTGAGCACATATTGAAATACTCAGACCGGCCCGTCTGGCACCAACAACCATGCCACACTCAAAATTGCTTAAATCATCACATCACATTCATCACAGTTTTCCCCATTCTGACATTGTTTGGAGTTCAGGAGATTGTCTTGACCAGGACCACACCCCTAAATGCAGTGAAGCAACTGCCATGTGATTGTTTGATTAGATAATTGCATTAATGAGAAATTGAACAGTTGTTCCTAATAATCCTTTAGGTGAGTGTGTGTGTGTGTGTGTGTGTGTGTGTGTGTGTGTGTGTGTGTTTATATATATATATATATATATATATATATATATATATATATATATATATATATATATATATATATATATATATATATATATATATATATATATATATATATATATATATATATATGCTTAATGGTTATGTGTATTGGTTATAGGACATGATGTAGAATTATGCAGTAAAAGGCTGTTTGAATGCAAGTTCGACAATCAACGTTTTAGTGTTATGATGCAGCTGGTATGTGAAAACAGTTTCTGTGGATTTTTCCTTTGGATTGTAACCACGTCAGTGAGAGTTCATTCAAAGAGGCTCTCCCTCTGTCCTGGGGAGATCAAACAACCTCTGCCGTTATCTCGATGTCCCCCTAATTTCACAAAGCCATACAGTGATTGTTTGTTTGTTGGCCTAGACTGACTGGAGCCCGCATCATTAATGGTCACAAACTGTTGGTCTGGAGTGTTGATCTGGGTTTTATGTTTGGAATTATGTTCAAACTAATCATCTGGAAGATTAATTTGTGTCTATGCAGCCTAAATTCCTACAATAAGATTAAAAAGAAAATAAAAAAATTCTCAAGGGTAATGCAAGCAAATGCATACACATTCTGAGGGTCTTGTGAATTCTCAAGGGTTTTTCTCAAAAGTTCTCAAGGGTCTTTTGAGCGAATGCACTCACATTGCAATATTATATTTGGGGCGGCAGTGGCTCAGTGGTTCATGTAGATTGTTTCGATCCCCGGTTCCACCTGACCAAGTGTTGAAGTGTCCATGAGCAAGACACCCAACCCCAGCTGCTCCCAATGAGCCTTGCATGGCTGACACCGCCGTCTGTGCATGAATGAGAAAGTGTATGAATTAAAGCATGAATGGGCGAATGTGACGCAACATGTAAAGCGCTTTAGATAGCCATGGGTCTGTTAAAAGCACTATATAAATACAGTCCATTTACCATTTTTCCTCCCATCTCATATTTTTTCATCATCATGTCGGTTGGGGTCTCTATACCATCAAGTTGTTCAAAACCCTTTTCCTCTCTCTCTTTCATAAAACATAATATAACTAATTTACAAGGATGTCCTTACAGTTCTTTTCACACAAGAAGAGCATTTAGTGATCATGCATGCTTGACATCTCTTTTGTGAGAAAGTCATAGATTTGCAAAACATGATGGAAATTAAAATACAACATAATTTTCCTTTTTAAGTGAACATTCCCAAATAACAAAGGCCTGATCATGTTTAATTCCATTAGAGACAACAGTATCATGGGTTTGGGCATTAAAAAGTAGTGATGACATGGTGCAATATATATGACATGGTGTATATATATGATGTATATATATGATGTATATATATATATATATATATATATATATATATATATATATATATATATATATATATATATATATATATATATATATATATATATATATATATATATATATATATATACACCATGTCATCACTACTTTTTAATCCCCAAGTATATTTGTGTACTTCCTGTTCAATTTCTCATGAATGCAATTATCAACCAATCACATGACAGTTGCTTCAATGCATTTAAGGTTGTGGTCCTGGTCAAGACAATCTCCTGAACTCCAAACTTAATGTCAGAATGGGAAAGAAAGGTGATTTAAGCAATTTTGAGCGTGGCATGGTTGTTGGTGCCAGACGGGCCGGTATTTCAGTATTTCACAATCTGCTCAGTTACTGGGATTTTCACACACAACCATTTCTAGGGTTTACAAAGAATGGTTTGAAAAGGGAAAAACATCCAGTATGTGCCAGTCCTGTGGGGAAATGTTTTCTTGGCACACTTTAGGCCCCTTAGTGCCAATTGGGCATTGTTTAAATGCCACAAACTACCTGTGCATTGTTTCTGACCATGTCCATCCCTTTATGACTACCATGTACCCATCCTCTAATGGATATTTCAGCAGGATAATGTCACAAAGCTTGAATCATTTCAAATTGGTTTCTTGAACATGACAATTTACATTTACGCATTTGGCAGACGCTTTTATCCAAAGTGACTTACATTGTACACATTTTTACATTATTGTCAGTTCTTGTTTTCCCTGGGAATCGAACCCATGACCTTGGCATTGCTAGCACCACGCTCTACTGGTTGAGCTACAGGAAAGCCTGTACAATGAGTTCACTATGGTCCCCACAGTCACCAGATCTCAACCCAATAGAGCATCTTTGGGATGTGGTGGAACAGGAGTTCCATGCCCTGGATGTAGTATGGTGTTCCTAAAAATCCTTTAGGTGAGTGTATATAACTTACAAACGGGGATAATTATATTCCTTTTATAGCCTATTCATTCACATTGGCTTAGCAAATTACCAATTATGTTTTTTTTTTTTTTCAATTATTATTATTTATTTTTTCAGATTTCATGTGAAGAATAAATAATAATAATAATAATAATAATAATAATAATAATAATAATAATAATTCTAGTGGGAATGTGAGTTATTACATTTGAAACAAAAAAAGTTAAAAATCTATCAATGGACTTGAAAAACTTTTAAGGGCCTACAAGGAATAATATTTCATCTTTCTAAAATCTAAATTAGGACACAACCTATACTACACAGATCAAGCACGAATGCAGCATCTGTCAGATTTCTAGCCCACTCACAGCGACAGAGTAAATACAAGAAAGCAATGCACACATATTGTAACATTCAGTTTGACTTTAATTTGTTTACAAATCACAACAAAGTTGAGGAAAAGCCATAATTACACACTGAAGCAAGCTGAGACATAGTAATGGACAAATTAAAATTGTCTCTGCAGATCTGATATGAATATAAAATACTTGCTTTATTGTGCACTGCTGACAGAGATGAGGTAGACCCTGAATTCAACTCAATAAGTAGCTAATTAAATTGGTTGACAACAACCATGAAGAGAAATATCCCTCTCCACATGGGATTTAATTAGATTAGTTAATAGGATATGAAGACACTCTCCAGTCTGAGACTGAGCGCCTGAAAACATGAAGGATGCGTACAGTGTGAGTAAAGTCAAACTGGATAAGGTAACCAATCTTTCATTTAATTACTCTAATGACCCAGCTTCTAATTAGTGTGGATCCTGATGTGTGGTGGGCATATATGGGATGATAATGTAGTCATTACCGCTCAGTAGAGAGAAACTGCACCATAGCTGCCGCCATAAATTTCACTCTTAATGCCCTTGACTTGTTCTCTTTCATCCACAGAGCTCCACTCTTCTTGTAAAATAAATATTTGATATCATCTCTGTATACATGTTAAATAATAATGTGACAAATACAGTCGGTCATAATCTGGGGTGTGTCTGAATCTACTGTAAATTATGATTTGTGTACAGTAGCTTGGCAAGCTAGACTTTCAAATAGTACAACCACAATTTAGCTACTCTTTTACTACTTTAACTGCATTAAACTACATTTAAAGGGTGGTTCCGTGTTTTTTTGTTCCGTGACTTGGTTGTGTTTATGGGGCGCAGTATAACATTTTATCTTTATTCGCCAACACTGTCTCCAATGTTCTTTGAACGACTCGTTTGCTTCCTGCTTCTATGAAGCCCATCTCTCCGAAAAACGCAATGGTCTTATATTGGCTAGATGGCCATATATACTTTAATGTATTTTTTGTTGTTGGCTGAAGTGGCAAGCACAGGTTGTCTGGAAACACCACGCCCCTTACCATTACAGACAGAAGTCACATCTGGGGCAGTGTTTATGTTAATAGCAAGGATGTCACCGACCCGGAAAAGAAGCTTGTTGTAGTCTAAACCGGCTGTTTTTGTAGGCAATAAACGGCCATAACTTTAAAAGACAATATCTCCGTTTCCATTGAACTTTCAGCGCTGTAACTTTGCAGATACTGTTTATGCTCAAGTAGCAACATTACACACAACTAATTGTACGCAACCACACCTTTAACTTTAACATTTTACATCGAAGCATTAAATGGTCAGAATTGTTGGCACACTTGTTAAGTATGAACAAAGAAAATGTGAAAATAAATCTGCATTGATAATCCCTTTGATCTTAGTTTACCTCCTTTTGCCAAGATAACAATTCTGAGTCTTCTTCTATAATTCCTACTGAGTTTGAGAATAACTGACAAGAGATCAGAGACAAATCCTCCATTCAGATTAGAATCTCAAGAATACGTCTCAGGTTACGTATGTAACCCTAGTTCCCTGAGGGAACGAGACGCTGCGTCGAAACGCTGTGAGAACGCCTCTGCGTTAATGCGTCGTGAAGCGCCTGTAGAACCATTCCATCGGAAAAAAGATCGATCGTCGCCGACGTGATGACGTCGCCGACGTGATGACGTCATCAACCGGAGACTATAAAAGGTCCGCGATCACAAACAGGAACTAGCTTCTGATAAAGCCTGAAGTAAGTGATCACAGACACGCCGGGAGTATGGCAGAGCGACGCAGCGTCTCGTTCCCTCAGGGAACTAGGGTTACATACGTAACCTGAGACGTTCCCTTTCGGGGAACTCGAGCTGCGTCGAAACGCTGTGAGAACGCTTATACCCACATCGCCATAGGACCAAGTGTCTCGTATGTGTGAAGCCGAAGCGCACACGGTTACGAGAGTACCTGTGCCCCAACTGTAGATGCCAGGTCTAGTTCATAGAACCTGACGAAAGTTAAAGGAGACGACCATCCGGCCGCGTCTACAAATATCGTGGAGGGAAGCCCCCGACAAAAGTGCTTAAGAAGCAGCCATACCCCTGGTTGAATGCGTCCGGACAGCCAGTGGAAACTGCTGCCCGGCCGCCTCATAAGCAAGTGAGATGGCCTCGACCACTCACTTGCTCATCCTCTGCTTAGATACTGGGGCCCCTTCTTAGGGGGCCCGAAACAGACAAACAGCTGATCAGTTTTCCTCCACAGGGCAGCTCTGTGGACATAGTATCTAGTGCTCTAACAGGGCACAGCAGATTAATCTTCCTGGTCTGACGTCGTGAAAGGAGGAGGACAGAATGCTTGAAGAGTAATGGGGCCCCGTGGGCTCGTAGGAACCTTGGGGACATAACCCGGCCTGGGATGAGAAATCCCCGGCGCAAACTCTAGACATGAGGGCCCTACAGACAGGGACTGAATATCTCTTATTCTTTTGAGAGATGAAATAGCCAAAAGGTTTTCTTTCTTTTTGACAAGCCCCGAAAACACAGGCTAAGTCCCATGCTGGGACCCTCGAGTGCATAACAGGCCTCAACCTTAAAGTGCCACGGAGGAAACGTGTAATCAGAGGGTGTCTTCCCAAGACACTCCACCCAAAGGGACGTGGACGGCACCCAAGGCCGCCACGTACGCCTCTATTGTGGAGGGGGTCAACCCTGCCGAGAACCTTGCCTGCAGAAACTCCAGCACTGTACCAACCGGGCAGTTAACTGGGTCCCACTGGCGTTCTCTGCACCATGCTGAGAAAAGTTTCCCTTTCAGAGCGTACAGTTTCCTCGTGGACGGAGCTCTGGAGTGAAGGATGGTCTCTACGACCTCGGCCGAGAGACCTTCCTCTATGAGCCTAGCCCCCTCAGAGGCCAGGCCCACAGTTTCCACATCTCTGGGCGTGGGTGCAGGAATCTCCCGCCCGCCTGAGAGAGAAGATCCCTCCTGGTCGGAATCTCCATCGGAGAGCCTTCCAGGAAAGATATCAGGTCCGAAAACCATACTCGGGTCGGCCAATACGGAGCCACTAGGAGTACCTGGGCCCCGTCCCGGCGTACCCTGTCCAGAACTCCTGGAAGCAAGACAATCGGGGGGAAGGCGTACAGAGGTAGCCTCGGCCACCCCTGTACCATGGCATCCAACCCCAGCGGGGCTGGATGGGTCAGAGAAACCACTGCGGGCAGTGAGAACTCTCCGCCGAAGCAAATAGCTCCCATATACCTTCCATAGGAGCTCCACCACTTCTGGGTGGAGTCTCCATTCCCCGGGCCTCGGCCCCTGCCTCGACAGGCTGTCTGCTTCCTAAATCAGGACCCCCGGGATATATACTGCTCTGACTGACAGCAATTTCCCTTGGGCCCACAGGAGGATCCGATGTGCCAATTGTCCAACGGACGGGACCTCAGACCCCCCTGGTGATTTATATAGACGACCACCGATGTGTTGTCTGCACATGGTGGCCCCTTGAGGTCGGGCAGGAACTGTTTCAATGCAAGAAACACTGCGAGCATCTCTAGCCGATTTACGTGCCAGTGCCGCTGATGTTCCTGCCATAGACCCTGGGATGAGCGACCACTCATGGTCGCCCCCCCAGCCCGTGAGAGAGGCATCTGTCGTTAGCGTTACGCGACGAACATGAGCCCCCAACACGGGACCCTGAGATAAAAACCCCGGGTTTTTCCACATGACCAGAGCACGTAGGCATCGCCGCGTGACTTTGATCGTGCGGAGCGGATTTCCCCTCGGGGAGAACCCTTTTGTTTTGAGCCACCACTGCAGTGGCCTCATGTACAGTAGGCCAAAAGGTATCACGTTGGACGCTGCTGCCATGAGACCTAACAGTTTCTGGAACCGTTTCACAGTGACGGCTCGGCCTAGCTTCTGTTCTTTGGCGGCTGCCAGGATCGATGCTATGCGTGTTGGCGATAATTGCGGCCGCATAATTACCGAGTCCCAGTTCACACCTAGAAAAGTGGTTCTCTGAGCCGGAGAAAGCACACTCTTCTTGGCGTTCAGCCTCAACCCCAGCTTCGACATATGGGCGAGAACAGCATCTCGATGCTGAACCGCCATCTGCTCTGTATTCGCTAGAATCAGCCAGTCGTCGATATAGTTCAGTATGCGGATGCCCTGTAGACGCAGCGGCGCCAGAGCTGCATCCACACATTTGGTGAACGTGCGGGGTGACAGTGCTAGACCGAAGGGAAGTACACGATATTGGTATGCCTCTCCCCCGAAGGCAAACCTCAGGAACTTCCTGTGATGTGGAAGGATGGAGACATGAAAATACGCATCTTTGAGGTCTATGGTGACAAACCAATCCTCCGATTTGACCTGCGCTACAATCTGTCTGAGTGTAAGCATCTTGAATTTGAGCTTGGCCACCGAGCGATTCAATAGCCGCAGATCTAGTATCGGGCGTAAGCCCCCATCCTTCTTCGGCACGATGAAGTAACGGCTGTAAAAGCCAGACTCCCTGCTGGGAGGGGGAACCCTCTCTATAGCCCCTTTTTGCAGGAGTGTCTCTACTTCCTGTGCCATTACCAGAGCCTGCTCCGGGCCCACCTCTGTAGGTAGGACACCGCAGAAAGGAGGTGGCCGACTTCTGAACTGAATGGCGTACCCCTTTTCTATTATCTGCAGGACCCACTGAGATATATTTGATAGACGTTTCCACTCGTCTAGAAAATCTACTAAGGGAACCAGCCTCTCGAGGCTGGCCTCTGGTGTATTTTGAGCAACAAGCACAGTGCCCTGAAGCGGCGGACCGGCAGGGAACGACTGACTTGACTGCTCGGGAGCCCCCCGAAGGGGGAGCGGACCACCCTCGAGTGGCCCGCGGGGACCGTCTGCGCCCCGGCATTGCGGCGGGGTTGGCAGCGCGGCCCCCAGAGGGCGCTGCAGGACAACGGGTACCGTAGGCAGAGGTAAACACCGTTTCCCTTCAGAGGGGACTACCCTCAGCGTCCTTTTGTTTCCCCTGCCCTCCGAGGAGGGGGCGGACCACCCTCAGGTGGCCCGCGGAGACCCTCTGCGCCCCGACATTGCGGCGGGGTTGGCAGCGCGGCCCCTTGAGGGTACCGAAGGAAGACGGGTACCGTATGCTGAGGTAAGCACCGTCTTCCCACGGAGGGGAAACTAAGGGAACCAGCCTCTCGAGGCTGGCCTCTGGTGTAATTTGAGCAGCGAGTGCAGTGCCCTGAAACGGCGAACCGGCAGGGAACACCTGACCTGACTGCTCGCATGCCCTCCGAGGAGGGGGCGGACCACCCTCAGGTGGCCCGCGGAGACCCTCTGCGCCCTGACATTGCGGCGGGGTTAGCAGCGCGGCCCCCTGTGGGCACCGAAGGAAGATGGGTACCGTGTGCTGAGGTAAGCACCGATTTCCTTCGGAGGGGAAATGCCAGGGACGATGCAGCTGAAGGCGAGAGATAGCTCGCAAGCGTCTCTTCGATCTTCGGCATCGCCCCATAACCATAGTGTCTCAGCCCAAATATATTACTATATGCAGATGTATGTGGGCTGAACACTCTATATGATACCGCTTGTTTCCTCCATGACCTAGACACCTCGGTGTGCAGGTCAGGAAAGAATGGCAGGACGTTGATGCTTTGCACGAGAGGGCAGGAATCGCTCATCTAATTTCGTTCTCTCTGATTTCGATGGGATTCAGATATTTCAGCCAGCCAGTCATTTCTTATTTTTATATTTAACCTGGCCACAGCTCTCGTGAGAACCTCAACTCACTAGCGGGTGACTGAAGTGGCGAGTCTTCAGTTGCGATGCTCTCAACGTCCACCTCCTCAGAGCTGGATAGTTGGAGCACCGGTGCCCCGCCCAGGGAGGAAGAGACCGCAGAGCGGGCTTCCAAACCCCGAGACGAGACACTGGACGATACAGGTGAGGGCTGAGATAAGGCTGGGCCCGTCTCAAACCCCTCTGTAAAGTCCATGTGTGAACCCCACGACTGAAGCCACCGCTCTGCCTCGGCAGCAGCGGGACCAGAGCCGCGGGGAACACGAGCCGAGGCACCCTCCTCGAAGAGTGCCCGGCGGGAGCGCAGCGTTCTCAGTGGCATACGCTCACAGTGCTCGCAAGCAGCCCCCTCGAGGGCTGCCTGGGCATGCTGCGCTCCCAAGCAGGCTACACAAAGAGAGTGTGTATCCCCGCTCGTGATGTAGCGTGGGCAGGGATGAACACACCTCTTAAAGCTGCTTTCACTCGCCATTTTACTCTATCTATTTTATTTTCTCTTTGTTTGTTAATATATACTGCAATATTTAACAAAAGGGTGGAAAATCTCTGGATATAGACAGACAAAAACACCAAATAGACAGACAGGTTCACACAGATCGCTTGCTGAAGGCTCAGAAGCTAGTTCCTGTTTGTGATCGCGGACCTTTTATAGTCTCCGGTTGATGACGTCATCACGTCGGCGACGTCATCACGTCGGCGACGATCGATCTTTTTTCCGATGGAATGGTTCTACAGGCGCTTCACGACGCATTAACGCAGAGGCGTTCTCACAGCGTTTCGACGCAGCTCGAGTTCCCCGAAAGGGAACTACAAATTCTCAAGTACATGTTGATATACACACCTCTTTCGGTTTCTATATGGGTTCAGATCAGGGGACTAGAATGGCCATGGAAGAACCTTCATTTTGTGCTCATTGACCCATTTCTGTGTTGATTTTGATGTTTGTTTTGGACCATTGTACTGATGGAAGAGCCAACCAGTGCCTATTAAGAGATTTCTAGCAGAGACATTCATGTATTGATTTTTTTTTAATCTGTTGGTATTTGATAGAACCCATGATGCCATGTATATGAACACGGTTTTTATTTATATTTTTATTTTTTTGATGATTTTTGACCTCAATTTTCAACTATATTCAGCATTTCTTTAGCTGTTTCGGAAAGTCTTTGGCCACTCAAACTATCCTCCTCACTGTGTATTAAGACAAAACAATCCTCTGTCTGACAATATACAGTGGCTCAACAATATTTTGCTGCACATCAGAACTATATTATTGGTTTAACTCATTGTGATGAATGATTACGGAAATTTGGCCTTCGTGAATTAATTGAATTACAATTACATATTATTTAATAAGTTAATAGCCATGTTTTTTATTTTTTATTTATTTAATTTTTATTTTAAGTGACGACCAAGCGGCCAGTGGCCGACAGCGAGTTAACCCAACGCTTTAGCCCTATCAAATCAACACTGGACTTGTCTTGCCTATAATAAAAAATATTTAAAAAAGAGAAAAACACTTTGAGCATCACAGTTTAAACGTTTAGCCTATTATCACCTCCACAGTAAGGCGTTTTTGATACGTTGAAGTTAGGCTTATCGTATAGGCACTCGCAAATGAAAATATCTAGGCCTACACAATCTAAACAAATAAAAAAATAAAAAAAACAAAAACAAAAAAACATGCAGGTTGTCTTACCTTAGGCTATCATACACCTCTCCGCAAAATTAATATGCTATAAATCCGATCTTCAATTCCCGCGCTATATGCACATTTAACGAAGTTCACGTCATCCAAATAAAGCATAAGATTCGAGCTGCATCTTATCATCAGCTCATTTCAATATCAAAGACCGCAATATCAAAAAGAGCAACCTAAGCACCGGTAAGATCATTTAGTCTCATTAGCTTTAATGAAGATGATTGTGTTTGAGCATCTAAAGCCCCATTCGCACGGGACTAGTATTATCTAGGGACCTCTGGTGATTTGTAATAATTGCAGAGAATGTCTGTGATCTTAATCCCGTGCGAATCGGCCATGTCTCTAATTTGTAAAGTAAAAATTCCACCGCGAATTACCTACCGTATTTCGGCGATCACCGAGGTCCTGTGATAATATTAGTCCCGAGCGAATCGGTATCTCTGTTATTTGGCATTAGACAGATCGTATATAATTTCTGCAAGGTTTTTTTTTTTTCCTGTGCACATTTTTATCTTTATCTTTCATGAAGAATAGAGTAATAATGCAAACCGCTATGAATTCCCGTGCGGCTGCACAGATTATACTTTCACTTTAGAATGAGTAGCAGAGAATGAGTAGAATGGGAGCAAATTGCTTGAATGGTGTGTTTAATATCAACATCAATACTATTCTAAATGAAAAACATGACAGAACAGTACAAGGACAAGCTCGCTTAAATGGGCGCTTTGACATTTAGCTTTGAAACTGAATCTCCCGCAGTATATTGTCAGCTTCTCACTCGTGAAAAATGAAATCTGATTCCTGCCGCTGGTCTGTGCTCAATTCATGGCGTCTGTTCTCTATCTAAACAAAATTATGTTTATTACTATAAAATAATCAAAACAATATGCCTGTTTATGATTTCATACAGCTATATCTATAACGAAAAAACATTTACAGACATTTAAAATCACAGGCTTTGCTTACCCTGTGCGGATGTTCCATGCAAAACTCAGATGTGGGGGAGTCATTTTTAAATCACAGAGGTCCTTAGATAAAAAATAATTATGTGCGAATAGTACTCAAGACTTACTTTCAGTTTCACTTGCGACCGTTGCATGTTGGCTTGCTTTAGTTACTCTTATTTGCGTTTTTTGTTGTTGTTTTTTTTTACAATTTGCCAGGAGTCAAATGAACATATGTGGTTTAAACAACCAGATACTTCTGGTCTTTTCACAATCAGATAGATATCTGGTCAGAGAAAATGAATGAAGTGACCAGGTATAAAAAGGCCAACTCTCCCAGCTGCTGGTGGAGGACACTAAACACCGACCACACTACTGCTTGATTTGAAGGCCTGTTGCCTTGTTGATGACAATAAATATGTCTAAAAATTATGTTTATTGTTTTTGACTGGAACGTTTCTCCAGAGCTCATTTTCCCTCCTCCATCCCCAGCTCCTCCTCTCGTCCAGTCGGGATTTGGTATTCTAATTCCCCTTGAATCAGACTAATCTGAATTATTTTTTACATTTAATACGAACATTTAGGATAACTGCAAAACTTATGTCGGTTCTGTTCTGTTTACCCTATGGGGGTTATTTCTGCTCTCCCTGCTCTTATCCATACTAGGCAAGGGAGTTCTTGCCCAGAACAGAACCATACCGCCAATCCAAAATGTATGCTAATAGTCAATCAATCATATTTGACGATAGTGTTTCTGACAGAACTTAAGTTTTTAAAATACAGGCTTCTTTAATATTATCTAATGTGGCAGCTGCGCACCACACCGGTCTCGTCTCACGTAGGAGTGATGGAGCATAAAAGGAGTGTAAGGGACCAAGCAAGCCAAGCACAAGGAGCACCAGCATTGGATGAGAAAGCGGGTTTTTATTTTAACCCCAAAAAAATAACTTTACAAACTCATAATTTCCATATAACAAAACAAAACAACAAACAAAAAGAAAAGACAAACCAAACAGATGAGAAAGAAACAAACTAAAACAGCCACTCAACTTCTTCTTCTTTTAATTTAATGGCGGATTGCAACCATATCTTATCAGGTGGATACCGCCACCTACTGTACCAGAGTATGAAGTATGGATTCAATGAAACTACCTTACATCATGGTATTATAAAAAAAAAAAAACTCATATCCTATAAAATATCCCTATATTTTTCAGGTATTCCACAACTGCTTTCTGTGTGTCCTCTATACATTCTCCTGTCGTTCCCAGTATACCTTCAAGGTTCCATGTTCTTCCTGCCTGCCTCATTTTTTGCTTTAGACTATTCCCTTGTTCTACATATTTCCTACAATGCAACATTATGTGTTCCACACATTCTGTAATTTTGCATTCCAAGCATTCATTTGATTGATTTTTCAGCCACTCAACTGAACAAAGAAACTGCTTATAAAGGAAAGGATGGGCCCATTACAAATTAAGAGGAAAACCAATAAACTTTATATTTAACATTAAACATCAAATGAATCAAAATTGAACTCAAAGAAAGAAATATATTAAATCAAGATTAAAGAAAGCAACATTCAATCAAATATCATAAATTTACAACTACATAAATCAATACATAAAGAAATCAACTTTTCTTTCTCCCCCGGGCAACTTCGGCAAATGGTAGATCCGGGCAGAACCGCTTAAACTCTGTTTCAACCAGACCTCTAATTTCTGTTGCGCTGGGATGCTGCTGGAGTGGACCACGTTTGGAAGTTGCCACACCACGGGTAAACTTAAACTCAAAATAGAAATAAATGTAAATAACAAATACAACGTAACTAATTTGTGTGCACTACAAATCAGTAACTATGTATGTCAATGTGTTGTAAAACGTAAACAAATGTAAACTTAATAAAACGATTAATGACTATTGTCTGTCTTGTGTGATTATTTTTATACTGAAATAAATGATCGCAAAAGATTAATCTTGAATAAATATGGTTTGTGTGTGTGTGTGTGTGTGTGTGTGTGTGTGTGTGTGTGTGTGTGTGTGTGTGTGTGTGTGTGTGTGTGTGTGTGTGTGTTTGTGAGGTTGGTGTGTGTGTGTGTGTTACCACTCTTTTGTGGCCACCACTCAGGCCCTCACAAGGAGGAACGATGACAGTGCAAGACAAGAGGGACCAGGCCTGGATTTTACATTGTGTTTTGATTGCCTTTTATGTGTGTGCGGGCAGTCGTCTGTGAAGGGCTGCCTGCGTTATTTTAGTTTTGTTTATTTATTTGATTAAAGCCTTTTGTTGACCATTTGCCGGTTCCTGCCACATTCCTTCCCATATCTACATACCTTGTTACACTAATCATCCGATATTTGTTTGCAGCAGAAGTCACAAACAGAGCAAAATTGTATTTTATATTAAATAGACTAGTAAAATGCATTTAATAAATGCAAAACAAAACATTAAAGCCTTTTAATATTCATACATGGGAATTAGTATATGTTCCCACTTTGATACGTAAATAAAGGGCAATTTTCAGGGACAAAGGAAAAGTAATCCTCTTAGAAAATATACAAATATACCTTTAGAATTTTAATTGCAATTTGGAAAATATGGATCTGTATATGAGGGTTTAATTAACAAATTTTTGTGAAAACCTCAAAATTGTATATTTTTCCAGTTTTACCTGTAGCTTGTAATTAGCCTGCGCACATTCTGACTTATTTTGTCAGCACGGGTGACATATGTATACACACACACACACTCACACGTAATTGTACGTGTTCAATCCTGCTGATGTTTACTTCATACTGGAAATAACGATTTACTGTCAAAGTGCTTTCAGCCTTGTCTAAATAAATTTCTTCTCAGAATTGAAGCTTTGTTTCTGAAACTGCACACCAAAGATATGCTTTCTATTTTTAAACTAAGTGTACAAATGAATAGTTTGGTGAGGTCGTTGCAAAAGTGTTAAGTCACTGCCGAGTGTTTCCTATCAGGAGAGGAAATAGAAATGTCTTGCAGGACCTTGACATGTGCGCTCCTGCACAAGTAGGCAGTGTGAAGTGAGCTGAGACTGTCTTAACCCTCTCTAGATGATACTCACATCAGTTCCATTCCAGCAACTTCTGTCTGCAGACTCATTTTGAAGCAGTAAAAGAGAAGAAAAAAAACTCTCTCAGGTTACGCATATGACCATGGTTCTCTGAGAAGGGGAACGAGACACTGTATCCTCTTAAGGACATTAAGGGGAATGCCTCCAGCCTGACTGGTGTCTGAAGCATGAGCTTAACGTGACATTTGTATTGGTTGGCAAAAGCATCCCATAAGCATAGAAACGAGATGCAGTGTCTCATTTCCCTTCTCAGGGAACCATGGTTACATGCGTAAATGGAGACGTTCACTTTCAAACGGGAACTTGTACTGTATAAAGGACATTATGGTGAAGGAACACCCACTCTAACATGCTGAGTGGAATGCATGCCTTGTAACAAAAACACTAAAAATTGACTTAACCAAACTGAGGGGGTCAATATTCCCAAAAGCATTCACCAGATAGCAGTCTGTGACACGTCCACTGCCCAAAATACATACAACTACAAATGAGGAAGATGCAGTTCCTTGCTCCCTCCTTTTGCAGATCCAAATAGTCTTAGCCCATCGGTAAAGTTCAAAGGCTTGGAATCTTTAAAAATGAGTTTATCTCATTAGTTCCAACACTGATTCAATGTTGTGTTAAACACCCTGTAGTGAGCAACCTTAGTCATAATCTGGGTATACCCATGTGGTGCCTCCATGGAAACTGTGGACAAAACTGGCTGGGCCCCAGTTAGACAGCCCAGATCAAACCGATCTGGGCCCTACATAGCTGTGCTGGCTGGGTTCAATAAGAAGCATCAGCATGTATCCATATGGGCTCACGTATCCCTTCAATGTTCACATATATGCTGTATCAATGGATGTGTGCCGAATACAGATTTCTCCAAGCTCAAGGAAGGGATCTCTCACAGGAGCTGGGCGGTTATGTCCAGATAAAAAAAAAGAAAAAAAGAACGCTTGTCTAACCTTCCTCAAGCTATTTCCTCTTTCTTGCCTTCCCACTGCAGATCTAATCTGGCAGAGGAACATTCCATAACCTGCAACAGTTCCTCATACGAGGTGCAGGCTGGCTGAAAAGATTTAGAGCTTACAACAATGCGTCCCCCTCTAGTAGTTCACTCTCATCAGCCGCTAAGGAACATGATGTTTACACCTCTCAAACTCAACGAGCTCCATCTGAGCTCCATCTTCAAAACCTTAAATAATTTCAGCATAAACAAACTAATTGATTATGTCATCATCTGAAATGTAAAATGCTAAACAGAAAGTGACCAGGACAAATTGCCACCCATTATTAATAAAAACACAACAAACTACTTTTATACTGTTTATCCACTACAAATAAGATCTATAAGCTTTCAGATACATTAAACAAAAAGTGATACACTTATTCAATTATTAATTCTGCTGAAGCTCAATATGGTACCTATGACACAGTGTAGATGCCATATTACTTATTGGTGCTCAAATGTCTCACAGTATTTCCTTTAATATTATCATTGAATAATGAAGTATTTTATGGTACTCTTAAAGTGCTTTTTTGTTCTTTTTGGACCTTGATAGGCTGAGTAAGGGAACAGATTTCTTTAAAAATTAAATTGCATGACATTGAGTTAATTGGCGAAGAGCATATCAGACCGTTAAGAGTTCTTATTGTCATTTAAAGTAAAGTAGAAATAAGTTTGGGTTTGAGATTGATTATCTCTTCTTCTCCAAAAGCTTCATTTGTTTTCTTCACTTCTGAAATGTCATTATTTCCATGTAGTTTCAGTCCCTTAAAGTCCTTTTGTGCTCTTAAAAGACACTTGTCTTCTCATGGCTGCGAGTTCAAGACACGTGTGAGTGATTCACCGGGTAAACAGATAATGTGGAAGACTATAGGCAATAATCTCAGGACATTATTTCAAGAAATGATATATATTGCCTAAAAAAGATTAGTAAATAGATTAGTAGATTCTGTATTAAAAACATAATAGTAAAACAATGTAATCTATGGACATATTTGCAATTATTTGTGTCAGGTGATGTTTTAATGGACTATAGTGATTATGAACAAAATATTAAAAAAAAAAAATCCCGTGAGTTTTGATGATTCAATATACTTAAGCAGATTATTAAACTAAAGCCTTGTTCAGACTGTCATTACAAGACAAATCAGATCATATTTAACAAGTATGAAAAAAATAATAATAATAATCACAAGAAATGCAATTAATTTTGAGCTACATTCATATGAATCCTAGGCTCGCCTTCCAGGAAATCCGTTTCAGTCTCACTGAAAATCGTTTTTTGCATCACATAAAATGTAAACATGCCAGACAATGTTATAGGAAACATGCTGAAATTTGCTGCAAAGCAAGGTTGCATTGCACAGTAAACCAGGAATAAACCAGCCTCTTCCGTTTCTGCTGCTGCCTCAGTGGACGTAGAAGTCATGTTGTAAATAAGACAACATCTAAATTGAAAACCTCTCTATGTTGCGGTTGTTGTTGTCATTGCCATAGAAACCACCACAGATATTGCAGAAAACAAAAGAGCGACACAGGGCACACAAATGAGATTGCAACAGTTGCGATACAGTGTGCACATTAAGTAATTTAGATCAGTTTTAATTTGATACACAAATAATCGGATTTGAACCAACAGAGTGAACATAGCCTAAAGGTTTTCTCACAACCCTCAGACAGTGAAAGGAAAAGCTCAGTGGCTGAGGGCAAGGCCATGAAATAGTGTTCTTCATGCGGATGTGTTGATATTTAATCATTCCTCCTTCCCACGTTCAAAGGTAAGATTAGCTCAGTAGTGACAGGGAGGCCTTGTTCAATTTTTGCTTTCATGGCTGTCTGTGCTCACTCTATTTTGAGGCTGGGGGAGTTGAAGCTTGTACCCACCTGACATTAGATTACAAACTAATTCTGCAGTTCAGGCTGAGTGCATTTCAATTTAGGGTCTGCATTATTGATCTGAAAGAACAAAACTTGTTCCTTGACACCTTGAGACCTCTGTCCTATGAGCAGCAAATTATCAAAATGAGTGGCTATCCTTCCCTTGTTTTTATTTGACCGACTATGTATATATACACAGTCAAATCAAAAATTATTCAGACACCAGATATATATTTTTTACTAGTGGGTGCAGGACAATATAGTTAATTTATGTAAGTGAGGATAGCAAAATAAATACTGTGATATATTATGCCCATACATTCTTCAAACTGTGGACTGCTAGTAAAATTGATTGATTGATATTTGAGAGCAAAAATATTCAGAAACTTTGACCTGACCATATTTTCCTTAAGAGAAAATGTTTTTAATTTGAAAAAAAAAAAAGTAAGCATTGCTTGGTAAGTGGTTGACCTAATTTGGTATTATCTAATTTAAATATTTAACAGCTGACAACTGATTGGTTGATTGTAATCATTACACACCTTTCTATCAAAGTTATCTGACATTATCAAGATTAATTTGTTCTGACACAGTTCAATTCTGATTTCTTGTCATATTTTATTACCATTTTCTAAACTATAACAAATAAACTATGATAATGTGAAAAAATGTTGAAGGTGTCTGATACATTTTGGTTTCACTGTATGTATATATACACTCACCTAAAGGATTATTAGGAACACCATACTACATCCAGGGCATGGAACTCCTGTTCCACCACATCTCAAAGATGCTCTATTGGGTTGAGATCTGGTGACTGTGGGGGCCATTTTAGTACAGTGAACTCATTGTTATGTTCAAGAAACCAATTTGAAATGATTCAAGCTTCGTGACATGGTGCATTATCCTGCTGAAATAGCCATTAGAGGATGGGTACATGGTGGTCATAAAGGGATGGACATGGTCAGAAACAATGCACAGGTAGGCCGTGGCATTTAAACGATGTCCAATTGGCACTAAGGGGCCTAAAGTGTGCCAAGAAAACATTTCCCAACAGGACTGCCACATACTGGATGTTTTTCCCTTTTCAAACCATTCTTAGTAAAATCCCAGTAACTGCAGATTTTGAAATACTGAAATACCGGCCCGTCTGGCACCAACAACCATGCCACTCTCAAAATTGCTTAAATCACCTTTCTTTCCCATTCTGACATTTAGTTTGGAGTTCAGGATACTGTCTTGACCAGGACCTTAACCTTAAATCCATTGAAGCAACTCTGTGATTGGTTGATAAGATAATTGCATTCATGAGAAATTAAACAGCATACTTAGAGCAATGGAATTCAATCATTTTCAAGTTATTTCTTCATAATCCCTGCATCAGAGTACAATTACTTCCCTACTAAGCCTATGTTCACATTATTGCGTTTTCATTTTAACACAGCCTTTTTAAATGAAAACAGTCCTCGTCCATAAGTGTTTTCACGTGACCTTTCATGCCCACTGGGCATGCGCGTACAAGTGTAAACAGTTGCAGATTGTTGCCAATTGCTCTAATGATATCTTGCCTCTTGTGTATGTAGGCAGCTGCAGTATTAAAAATGGAGCGTTTAACTGCACAATGTCTGATAAAAGGACAACAATTTCAGCAAAACTTGCAGTTCTGTCTCCATGTTATTATTTGCATGGTTGTCAAGGCTGGTCTGTTTTTATTGAGCTAGGGTAGTGAAATGGTCCTGTGATAGGGGCTTGACGAATCAGCAAAGGATACACAATGATCCAGAAGACTCAATCATGGAGTGAATGTGGGCAACCACACATTTGTTTTTAAAAGTATCAGTTTTGGTCCGTCTGCACTGAAACACAACCCTGGTGTTTAAACTGAAACGGGGCCTGCCAATAGTCCAATAGTCTCTCAAAAACTCCAGGGTAGTGTGAACGCTAGCAAACGTTATGCATTTTAAAACATAAATGCACTAGTGTAAATGTATAATAGCCTACGTTATCTGAATGTTATTTGAAAGTTATTTGAATGGAACTGGGTAGATTAGAAAACAAATCAAGAAAGTTGATGATTTTGAAGTTCAGTGATTTTTTTCTTCTTCAAAACTTTAACACAGTTCTCTTTACCAACTTGCAAGCGGCACTGCACACTCCGATCGGTGTATGACAAAGTACCGTGAGAGTGATTCAAAAGCATATGAAGCCATCTGCCCTATAATAGCTCCCGCGGTTGAAGTGTTGTTTCACGTCAAACACACCTATTACTCTAGCCTGGTTTTACCAGATTCTCGTACATTTCATTTGTACATAGAGTCTGTCCACTCTCCACTGACAAGGGTTTATTTCTGCGAAGGCGGGCACCCTGTTGAGGTTTAAAACTATTGGATCTGCCCTGAGCCACTCTGGATCTGCCATAACCAATCGCTAACATTTGGTCGTGACGTATGTCATGTGCCCTTCACCTGTTTCACTCATGGAAATCCGACAAAATAAAAGTGCACATGTGCATGCCACCTCAGTGATAAAACGTCTCAGGTTACGTATGTAACCATGGTTCCCTGAGAGGGAACGAGACGCTGCGTCGAAACGCTAGGGGACGCCTCTGCGTGCCATGTCATGAAGCACTTGTGTAATCAGTCCAATAGCGGGACGATACGTCACGGGCGGGTGACGTCATCGACCAGGAAGCTATAAAGCATGCCCGGACCAAACAGTCACTAGCTTCTGGAAAAGTCGAACAAATCGATCACAGGCATGCCGGGAGTATGGCATCTCGACGCAGCGTCTCGTTCCCTCTCAGGGAACCATGGTTACATACGTAACCTGAGACGTTCCCTATCTCGAGGGAACTTCGAGCTGCGTCGAAACGCTAGGGGACCTCAATACCCACGCCGCCAGAGTCCCAAATGTCTGTATGTGTGAATCAACCCAGAAACACCCGGGACCCCGGTGTAGAGGCTACATCTAGATTGTAAAACCTCACAAATGTATGTGGAGAGGACCACCCAGCCGCATCACATACCTCTGACAATGAAACTCCCGAAATAAGAGCCATAGAGGCAGCCATACTCCTAGTGGAGTGGGCGCGGACCCTCATTGGTGAAGGATGTCCGGCCGACTCATAAGCGAGCGAAATAGCCTCGACTATCCACTTGCTAAGCATCTGCTTTGAAGCCGGTTTTCCCTTGCTCGGGGACCCAAAAACACACAAACAACTGTTCTGAGTTTCGCCACAGGGCAGCCCTGTGGACATATGCATCTAGGGCCCTGACCGGACATAGCAGATTTAGCTTCTCTTGGTCTTGACTAGTGAACGGAGGCGGACAGAAAGCCTGCAGCATTACTGGTCCCGGCACATTAGTCGGGACCTTGGGAGCATATCCTTCCCTCGGGAAGAGAAATGCTTTTACCATTCCTGGTGCAAACTCCAGACAAGAGGGTGCCACTGCCTAAGTAGGCACCCTCGAGCGTGCCGCAGGTCTGCGCCTCAAGGTACCACGAAGGAAACGCATGACCCAAGGGTGTTTCCCCAATGATGCATTATCTAATGGAATATGATAAGCAGATATCGCCGACACATATACTTTCAGTGTTGACGGAGATAACCCTGCGGAGAATTTTTCTTGTAGGAACTCAAGAACTGAACCGAACGGGCAGTTAACAGGGTCCAAAGCCTGGTGCGTACACCAGGCGACAAAAACTCTCCATTTGAGTGCGTAAAGTCTCCTTGTGGGTGGTGCTCTGGAGTGCAACATGGTCTCTATCACCTCAGTAGATAGACCCGTGTTTATGAACTGGGCCCCCTCAGGGGCCAAGCCCACCGTTTCCACAGTTCCGGGCGCGGGTGCAGTACTGACCCCCCCGGCCTGCGAAAGAAGATCTCTCCTGACTGGGATTTTCCAGGGAGGACCTTCTAGGAGAGACATAATGTCGACGAGCCATACTTGGCCCGGCCAGAGCGGGGCTACCAATAAAAGCTGAACCCCGTCCCGGCGGACGCTCTCCAGCACTCCTGGGAGCAATGCCAGAGGGGGGAAGGCGTACAGATGCAGCCTCGGCCACGTCTGTACCATTGCGTCCAGCCCCAGCAGGGCTGGATGCGTGAGGGAGAAATATGCTGGACAGTGTGTCGTCTCTCGAGACGCAAACAGATCCACCTGGGCTCGCCCAAAGCGGATCCACAGCTCCTCCACCACCTCGGGTGGAGTCTCCATTCTCCCGGCATCACCCCCTGCCTCGACAGGGAGTCTGCCGCTACATACAGGACCCCCGGGATGTACATCGCCCTGAGCGAGAGCATCTTGCCGTGGGCCCATGTTAGCATATGACGCAATCTCAACCCCCCCTGGTGATTTATATACGAGACCACCGAAGTGTTGTCTGACCGAACTAACACATGGCGGCCCCGCAGGTCTGAGAGGAAGTGTTTGATTTTATATGATTGAAACACAGCCATCAGCTCCAGCTGGTTTATGTGCCAGGAGAGCTGACGGCCGCTCAGACCTTGGGCCGAGCGGCCACTCATGACCGCTCCCCAGCCAGTTAGAGAGGCATCCGTCGTTAGCGTTACGCGACGACAAGGAGCCCCCAGAACTGGACCTTGGGACAGGAACCAAGGATCTTTTCACTTCACTAAGGCACGTAGGCAGCGCCGCGTGACCTTGATCAAGCGAAAAAGGGTTTCCCCTCAGGGAGAACCCCTTGGTCCTGAGCCACCACTGTAAGGGTCTCATGTACCGCAGGCCAAAAGGTACCCCGTTGGACGCTGCTGTCATCAGCCCTAACACTCTCTGAAAGTGTTTCACAGTGAGTGACTGACCTAGCTTTATCTGGTTCACGGTACCCAGGATCGTTTTTATCCTGGGAGGGGATAGCCGAGCCAACATTATTTTCGTGTCCCAGACTACCGCCAGAAAAGTAGTGCTGCAGCTTATAGGTGCCAGCACACATTTCTTTCCGTTCAACCTTAGCCCCAACACTCTCATATGGGCGAGAACAGCATCTCAATGCTGAACGCCCACTGTTTCGACTATGCTAACACCAGCCAATCGTCGATATAGTTGAGCACGCGAATGCCCTGGAGTCGCACCTGAGCCAGAGCTGCATTCACGCACTTGGTGAAAGTGTGGGGTGATTAAGCTAGGCCGAATGGCAGCACTCAATACTGGTAAGCTTCGCCCCCAAAAGCAAACCTGAAGACCTGTCTGTGCTGCGGAAGGATGGAGATGTGGAAGTATACATTTTTTTAGGTCTATTGTGACACACCAGTCCTCGGACCTGACGTGACACACGATCTGTTTTATCGTGAGCATTTTGTTTAGCTGATGCAGATCTAAAAATAGGCCTTAACCCTCCATCCTTCTTTGGAACTATGAAGTACCGGCTGTAAAAGCCCGACTCTCTGCAGAGGGGAGGGACCCGTGTATAGCCTCTTTTCGCAGAAGAGTCTGTACCTCTCGTTCCATGACCAGAGGCTGCTCGGGGGTTACTACCGTAGGAGTAACCCTGCTGAACACGGGTGGGTGTGACCGAACCCTTTTTATAATGTGAGCAGGACCCATTCTGAGATATTCGGCAGAAGTTTCCACGCTGCCAGAAAATCTACTAAGGGAACCAGCCTCTCGAGGCTGGTCTCTGGATTTTCCTGGGTGGTCAGCCCGGTGTCCTGTAACGGATAACCGGCAGGTAGCAACCGAACTGACCGCCCCGGGGCCCTCACGAGAGGGCGCGAACATCCCCAAGCCGCTACGTTTCCGGGCGGACAAGGAGATATATGTTCGCCTGGGACCGCCGCGCCCTGAAGCACCAACGGTGGCAGGGTTGGCAGACCGGCCCCCCCCGATGGCACCGGGAAAGAGCGGGCGCCTCGGCGAGCCGCACTCTCCCGGAGGGGACTGCCATCGGAAGTCCTGCGCCTCTGACGTCAGGACTTCTTAGCCGAGGCCTTCCTAGCAGTAAGGACGGCCCTCAGATCCGCCCTACCACGGGAAGGTCCCGGCTGAGCGCGTCGCCCGGACCCCCGATCTCTCTGCGGGGGGGCCCCGAGCGGCCACGCTCTCTCTTTTGTTTTGCTTGGTGTAGGTTTGAGAAAGGATGTACTCGGCTGAGGCTGCCCCGCCCGACAGCCCCAGAGGGACATTTTGATTTATTTATTTATTTATTATATATATATATATATATATTTATATTTCACATCTCAGTATCAATATCCCCCAGCAGGTCTGCTTGTTTCATATGCTTGCAGAGCAACCGCCGTATACAAACCGGCGGCCGCCTGATCTGCTGCCGAATGCCCTACCCCCAAAGCCGACTTTTTTTTTTTTTTTTTTTTTTACCGGCTTGTTGTGGGCGGCTGTGGGGCTGTGTGACGATGTGGACTCGGGGGAGAGATAGCTCGCAAGCGTCTCTTCCCCGCGAGACATCGTCGCCCTTTCTGAATGATAGATGCAGACCCATAATCTACGCGATGCCTCGGCAAACACGCGATCTGAGCCACTAAACTCAACCCCGTAATCTACACGCTGCCTCGGCAAGCGCGAGATCCGCGATCGAGTCATAGAATCTATATTGTAGACCCGTGATCTACACGCTGCCTCAGCAAACGCGAGATCCGAGCCACTAGATTCAGCCCCTCGTAATCTCAAACATGCTGTCTGCTCGCCATTATATTGTTCTTCCTCTTTCTTATTTTATTTATATATTTATTTATTTTTTGGCGAACTTCTTGACACTCGGCCGGCCAGTCTAAACTTAACCTGGACACAGCGCGAGTTACACCAATAGCACCTCTTTTTATGAGTGTGTGTGTGTCGTTTTCTTTTGGCAGATCATCATCAGCGCTAACAACATCCAGTTCCTCGGAGCTGGAGTGCTGCTATGTTTGTGCCTCAGCGCGAGCGGAAGAAAACCGCAGAGCGTGCTTCCAGCTCGCTAACTGAGGCATGAGATCCAGCGGGTAAAGGCAGAGATAGGGGATCACCCGTCTCTAACCCCGCCACTAGATCCAACTGCGATCCCCAGGACGCGAGCCTTCGCTGCGCCTCGGCAACAGCGGGACCCGAGCCCTGAGGACCGCGAGCCAAAGCACTCTCCTCGAAGAGTGCCCGGCGTGAATCTTAATATGCGCATTGGGAGTCTCTCGCAATGCTCGCAGCCGACCCCCTCGAGAGCTGACTGGGCATGTTCGAGCCCCAAACACATCACACATTACGACGTGTGTATCCCCACCCGTGATGTAACGTGGGCAGGGAGGAACACAACACCTATACTGACTTGCCATATTTCTTTCTTTCTTTCTTTTTTTTTTTTTGAACACACACACAATAAATGGACATACAATTCACACAGAGCGCTTGTGAAGACACAGAAGCTAGTGACTGTTTGGTCCGGGCATGCTTTATAGCTTCCTGGTCGATGACGTCACCCGCCCGTGACGTATCGTCCCGCTATTGGACTGATTACACAAGTGCTTCATGACATGGCACGCAGAGGCGTCCCCTAGCGTTTCGACGCAGCTCGAAGTTCCCTCGAGATAGGGAACCTAAAACTCATGCATTCGGATTGTGATTTATTCACACCACACGGCCACAGTAGAGAGGAGAGTTTTGTGATTGGGAACGCGGCGCTCACGTGGTCCGTAACATCATTGTATGCTGTAAATAAAATGTCATATGCTTGGTATGATAATAAATGCTGCTATAAATAACGGACCAATTCAAATGTTTAAGTGCTTTTATTTTAATTTGTTTGAGCGGTGATGAAATATAATGCTCTTCTAAATACTTGCCAGCATTTTAAGGAAATACAAGTCTATAAATGCATCCTAATAACAGCAAAGCAACCATATGGTGTTCTGCAGTGGTCAAAAATGATTACAAACAGTGAATTCTGAAAGTGATATATTGTTGAAAACTCAAGAGATGTGGATTCGGACAGCTGTTACATCAACATGACCTTGCGTTTGTCAAAAGCAGTAACGTTAGGTAACTCGGCCGGGGATTTTTCCGCGGGTGGTGAGAGACGGACAGTATTAAAATAACTGACCAGTCCCTGTAAATTAAATGATGGCAATACCTTCCGACCCCACGAGAAACAGTTACCGTCCGAATAGCTTCAGCCAACTCCTTCATCACTAACGAAGCGATCTGGAAAATCAAACTTTTCCCGAGTTTACCCTGTTGGAGGGCCACAACATCATGGCCACCAACAAACCCCAGCAAAGACTGTTATTGCTCCGGCTTTAACTTCTGGATATTCGGCAGCGGTGCCACAATGCAATGAATGGTTTAGTTTGCATCTTTCTCCGCCGCCATTGCTGAACTACATCTCAAACTAGTGCTCGACATCAATGTCATCGTTCTCAGCCACTCCCTCTGTTCGCTGATTGGACCGGTAAAAATTTGTTCGGAGAAAACCTAAAACTACACAGCAGTCCCAGACGTAGTACTGACGGAAAATGAAAATTGAGCGGAAGTACGTAGGAGGGCAGAGCCAGGCTACTATTACTCCACCACATGCACATAACATCATGAACAACAGTCCTATATTGCTGAACTAATGTGGTTCTATTGCAGAGGTGCCACCAGTTTCAGGACTAGCTAATGAGTTTAGTTTTAAAACAATGAATCATACTATGGTGGTTAATCAGCGAGTTACGTCGTTGTATGGGAAATTGATTCCTGTTTATTTGTTTAGCAATATTCCACCGTCCTTGCACATGTTACATGTGTCAATCAAGTTTGTGTTCCTGTAATTAATTAATGAGTGAAAGAGTGTTAACACATTTATTTAGTGGTGCAGAATACTGCATTTCAAGGTTTTTAAAGTGTAGCGAGTGATCCTTTATGCTGGCAAATGCTTCTACACTCATACCCGCATGCTATGCATGTTATACAGAAGCATTCTCTCCTCTTTGGGCAGCAGCCATCATTATGATATTATAATCCAAATGAGTTGGCAATGCAGTGCTTTTGGACAGATTAATATAGTTTAGAATACTGTTTCATTGGAAGCATACTGCGTTAAATGTGCTGTTTCTTCGCCACTAGCGACACCAAATGGAATTGCAATCTGTTCATTTGGCTCACCCAATGGTGTGAGTTTGGGGCCGGACTAGGCTACCTGTTCGTCTGAAAAATGGCATAAGGCTGGAGTGTTTTAAACCCGTTTGAAGACAATCATTATTTTGCAATTCTGCTTGGTTTTGCTAGCGGCACAGAAATTACACACTTCATCTTCAAATGACATAACAGGGAGACCAATTGCTTCATTCTTTGCCTTGTCCGTTGAAGGAAGTTGTTGTTTGATTCTAACACAGGGAAAAGAGAGTACTCTGTTTCCAAGAATTCTGCCAAAAAATGACAACTTGACTCAGTGTATGCCATTTCCATTTAAATAGGAATCAATCTCTCTTTAACGCCTGTGAATGCCTTGGGATGTTTGCCTGGGTGTTGCATGAGGCAAGCAAATTGGTGGGTGACATTTTATGATATTGATGGGTGAAGTGTAAATGTTAGGTTTACGTCAGCCCCAGCCTCTAAAGAGACAAAATAAACAAGTTAGACTGTTTGCTTTACCACACAAGGCCACAATGTAGAACAATTGTGCATTAAGAAGTTCGGCCAGAACATAGTGTAATTGAGTGAATTGCCACCAGAGCATATTTTCTCTGTATTATATCAGAATAGATGTGTGCTTGTGCTTGCTTTCATCAGTAAAGTTTCAAGAAAAAAAATAAAAAACATTCACAATTCTGTCATGGCAGATGGCGAAGAGCAATTCTACAGTACTATTATGGCCATTTTTCCTGTAAATTGCTTAGAGCATGATTCATTTTAGGATATTTGTATGAGAAATGGAGCAATTGAAATTATCTGAAAGAATATTCAATAAGCAAATGTCAATCTGCCTCACTAGACTGTCCGCTGAAATATCACCCCTAATAATTTCACACAGCACTGATATTACTGTTGTAATGAATTATTGAGAGTAGTATAACATAAACCCAGAGTCTGATTTATAAAATCCCCCCACCCCCCACCCCAAGAGAAGAACAGTGACATTAAGCTAATGTGTTGAATGCCAGTGAATAATGTTGTCCACAATCAGCTGTAGTCGATGGACAAATGACTTTCACAAGTTCTGCTTCATTATGTCGCGCCCGCTTTTAGATCTCTAAATTAATGAGGCAACATGAGGCAGCTCTGGAAGGGTCTCTACCAACGCCAGCTGGGCAATGCAGTTAATATGTTCAGAAACCTGTTCATGACAAAACACTGCTGTTGGAGCAAATGACAGTTTACAAGCTGCTTCTCTTCTTCGTTTTGATCGCAATACATTAGGAGTTTGGAAGGTTAAATACTGCACACAATCATACTACTACACAAGATTTACAATGGAATTTAAAAGAATATAAGTCTCAAACAATGTGAAATCGAATTACTTAGACTTTCTTGAAAAAAAGCATGCAAACTGATTGGACTCAACACACACAAAAAACAAACGAGTAAAGTGAAATAGGAATAGTAAGATGTTTTGCTAACAAATGCTTAGTTAGTATAGTTCACTAACACAAGAGTTCTAATAACTAAAAAAGAACTGTTGAGAGTACTTGATCTTTTACTTTAGATTTACTCTTGACTTAGTATAACTACCATAGATGTCATCATTGTTGTGTTTTACATGCTGAATGTTGAAGTCTGTGTGACTCAAGCATGGTCAAATGCAGTATATTGTTACAAGGGATTGTATCAACCCAATTAAAAGTTCTACAGGTGTTTATGACTTAAGTTTAAGCAATGCAATAGTAAACGATCATTATACAACATAAAGCAACATATTACGAGCCCGATCTCACGAAAAAAAAAAAGTATAAATAGTACGAGTGTGCAATCTCTCGGAATGTATACGCCAAAATGAGTTTTGGCGTGCCGGTTTTTCGCGTGCATATGATACGCACTTTATGCCGTATTATACGTACGAACCCACCACCCCACCACCCAAATCCTCCCCAAGAGCGTGTCATATGCACACTAGAAAGTGCGTATCATATCCATGCGAAAAACTGTGTAGTATTTGCACGCCAAAACTCATTTTGCCGTATCCATTCCACGAGATTTCACACTCGTACTATTGATACGCATTACCATGAGATCGTGTTGCATATTACCAGTGTTGTGCAAGTTATTTCCAAACTGTAATATATTATAGATTACTTATAACTGCTATTTAAAAGTAATCCTTTACATTACAATATTACTGTCTCGGAATTACTTTTGAGTTACTTTCACCAAAATAACTACGGAAGTAGCTCTTAACATTCTAAAATGTAGGCTACCAGAGAGCATTTTACATTCAGTAGAAGGCAATATGATGAAGCATAATGACATGGGCCATCCAGGCTAACAACAGAGAATTGGCAAAGTGAATGCTCAAGACAACGCAAGCGTTACTGAAAATGTACTGAGTAAAATATTACTGAAAATTGATTAGTAATGCCTTACACTACTGCGTTACAGCAAAAAGTAATAATTTACTGTAATGTATTACTTTTGTAATGCGTTACTCCCAACACTGCATATTACATAGGTTAATTTTAAAAGCTGATCTTAATTTTTTGACTAAAACATTAACTATAGTTAATTATTCAGTCAGTAGCTAGGTCAACTTTATAATAATATAATTATAATAATATGATTTATAATAATATGAATGTTCAAGTGCCTAACCAAAGCGAAAATTTATCACCATATTGGTGAGTAATGTTTTTTTTTTTTTTTTTTTTTTTTTTTTTTTTTTTTTTTTTACAAAATGTACACGAATAGTTAAAATTTTTTACAAATCTTTTTTTAAGTAAAGTTAACTGAAATGTTTTAGTTAGAATCCCTGTTGGATTTCACAGTGTAAGACTTGTTCAGTACTTCATAACAACACTCACAGCAGCTATGTTTCCATCCAAGTTGCAAATAAAATGTATGCCGTTATTGCATTAGTTATCATCATTTTATAGCATTTATTAATTTAGGTTAAATGTAAATGTCTACATATATATATATATATATATATATATATATATATATATATATATATATATATATATATATATATATATATATATATATATATATATATATATATATATATATATATATATATATATATATATATATTCCAATCTAATATGATTTCTGACCTGTAAGGTTGCCAGAATAATAATCTTACACGGTGTGTTAATAGGCCAGAGGAGAACTGGCACCCCGACTGAGTCTGGTTTCTCCCAAGGTTTATTTTTCTCCATCATTATCCCCCGATGGAGTTTTGATTCCTTGCCACTGTCGCCTTTGGCTTGGCTTGCTCAGTTGGGGACACTAAAAATATGATTAAGGTAGTTCAACTTATTATACAAATAAAATGTATGAATTAGGTCTTATTTAATTCTATAAACTATAATACTGATCTGCCAACATTGTCGCTATATGATAAATTAAAATAAGCTGATAACATCACTGTTTTCTCCAGTACGACTGTACAGCCAAATCTAATTTTGTCGCAATATTATCCTGTTTGACACTGTGAAGCTGCTTTGACACAATCGTGATTGATAAAGTTGATTGATTGATTGATTGATTGATATATATATATATATATATATATATATATATATATATATATATATATATATATATATATAGATATATATATATAGATATATATAATATTTAAAGTTAAATAACACTTATGACCAACGCAAATGTACAGAATATATTCATAAATTAACATTAACCTTGACTAATAAATGCTTTAGTTTCACCTAATGCATTATGACCCACTTTTTAATATGATGATCAACAGGCAGGTTTTTTTTATTTATTTTTATCGCCTCATTATCCTAGAAAATGTGACATATCTCACACAGCCTTATGTTTGTATGCTGAATGACAGATAGCCACTAAGTGTCTTATTAGCCATGCACCTGCTCGCATGCATTCAAAGTGAATGTCGGCATCCTATTAATTATTGAGCCAGAACTTGAACTGATGAAAACATCAATACGTTCATGCAGTTTTTACCATAAATCTGGGGGAGCCTAGTCTGATCTATAAATTTCTGTGCAGGGAACAGCTTTATGGCCATTTACATAGAGACAACACATTGATTACAGGGTTGAGGAATTATTGAATACACTGATGAGCTGGCAGAGGGAGGGGGACGCATTAGAGGCCCACGTCTTTGTGTCCATTAGCCTGTAAATCTGCTTTATTCTGGTAGCACACATTTTTCTCCCTCTTCCCTTTCTCTCTACACTCATAACTGCAGAGCGCCGCATTTCAACCTTCATAATGGGTATGACGACAATAAAAGTTTCATCAGCTTCCATCATTGTAAATTCGATAGAGAACGTTATTGGTTCATTTTTGTTTTCAATTTCAGTTATGATGCCAT
Organism: Pseudorasbora parva; assembly: GCF_024679245.1. NCBI lineage: Eukaryota > Metazoa > Chordata > Actinopteri > Cypriniformes > Gobionidae > Pseudorasbora > Pseudorasbora parva. Next base: position 33,082,051 of record NC_090183.1, on the reverse strand, counting down.
TACATTCAAAGGAGCAGAAAACGGAGAGTGTCCTGATCTTGTGCACATGCAGGGAGGCTTGGCAGAAATAGGCACCTCTCCATTCCTCTGAACTGCCATTAAAATCCATTGGTGGTCAAGGAGTGCCTTTTAGCCCCAGCTAATGGAAGGCAGACAGAGTACGGTGGACACCCTTAATGCTTGGAAGTTTTTATAAAAAAAGCCAGCACTTATAAAATGCCTCATAAACCATGTTCTGCTGTGATAAATACACCTGTAAAACACATCTTTATGGTTAATAACGGTACTTTTCAATAAAGTCACACCTAAAAGAGTCCAACACTATAGGGTGGCCGTTTTAACTACTGCACGGTGCATACTGTGAAACGGCACTTCTAAGGAGGCCAGTAGTCAAATCCAAACAGAAATACCACTTCAAATATTTCTGGAACATGCTTTAAATAGGCTGCCAAATTTCTTTTTTCCTTTGTTACAGCTTATTTGCTACCAAGATAAGATGAACATAGGTCTTATAAAAGTTACTTAATGAGTTTGGAAGATTGCAGAACAGATAACGGTGTTTGCCAACAACTTTAACTCGAGGGTTTTTCATACAATCGAGGTTTCGCAACAAAAGAGCTCGCAAGAAAACAAATCTCCGCTTTGACTGAAACGTTATTGAAAGCGTACATAATTGCTGAACATGCTGATGCATTGCATCTCCAGCCAAGCAAAAATGAGTGATCTTTAAACACAGCTCAGTGATGATGCATGCTTTACTTAACAATATCATAAGATTCATATTGAAGACTCGTTTTAAAAAGATGTACTTTGGAAAGAACAATCAATGTATGCAACAGAAAGGTCAGCATATTCACCGTGGGTGAAATTCATTTCATGGCTGTCAGTAAGAACTCCATTAAATCACAGCTCCTTGTTAATTCTGTTATGCACTGAAATTATTACTCATGGTCCAGCATCCAAAAAAAGGAGAGACTTGGGATTTATTGTTATATGTATAATGCTGTGAATCATTGACCAAACAGATCAATGTAAAGTGGACCTGCAGAGTTGCTCTGCACAATTTATTTTTATCAGTGCAGTTATTCCTTTATCTTGATTAAATGGCAACATATTGGTTTGAGGTTATAACAAATGCTTCCACAGATTTTGTAAACCAGGATGCTAGTTGCTAGTGAACATTTACAGATGCTAATCTACTTAGATTTCTACGATGGTGTTTTCTTGAGGAATATGGAGGATTAAGGGTCAATATTAGTTCTCTGGCAGTGGCCAAGTAAAGCGTGTAAATAAAATGCATCGGGTACTCTATGTTAGTGGCTTGGCTGCGCATAAAAGCACCATCTAGAGAATGGTTGTTTTGGAACTTGAACAGACCCATTTCTCTAAATTCCCAAAACTAGCAGCCAGTAGCTGAATTCATCTATCATTGAGAAACGGTGTTTGACTATTTCTGCTTTTCACTCTGACATGGCTTTGTTTTTAAGTGTTTTTTAGTCAATACAATGAAAGACGGGTTCCCAAGATAGAATTTATTGGATGAGAGCAGTGAAGTTAGCTAAAAAAGCAACAACAAAAAAACACAACAATAAAAAAAAAAAAACACATCAAACTTATGGTTTTATTTAGGCAGAAAATACAAGTGTAAAAGTGAACATCTATGTGAACTATGCTGACAAGCTTTTTGATGGTAAATTGTTACAAGAGACACATTACAATCCATTTAATATTGTTCTCAAAACATCAGATATTGTATCCTGAACACAAATTGTCATATATAACCCCTAATAGAGTCCCAAGGAAACCAAAATGTATGGCTAGCCCAGAAATAGCCGATATAGACCCCCTCACCTTTCTGTTAGACAAAAAAATTAAAGGCATTTTTCAAAAGCAAATAAAGTCTACTAAAAGATACCTACATATTATATTCAATAAGAAGACCCAACTTGGCACTATTGACTGCCTATCATGAGCCAAAAAATAAATAAAAAAAATAAAGACAGAAGGAAAAGGAAAGCGCTTAATATTGAAATATATAAACCACTGCCCATTACTTGTAAAACTATTTGAATTTGAATGAGGGGAAAAACATTTGAGGTTTGACAACAAAAGTCATCGAATGTCAAGCTTTAAAAGTATTGGTTATACAGAATAGAGTACTTTAACAATCAATGCAACTCACAAGCAAAAGGTCATATGATTGTTCTGATAAAAAAAAAAGTGCCTTTAAGCAAACCATTTTGCTTTTGTCTTTTTTGGCATACTTTAACAGAAATACTAGCTTGTTATATTTTACCCAAAAATATATGATCTACTGCTTTATTGTTTGCCACTCGAATGTAAGTGGGGGTGACCTGCTCCATCTGTATCTCTTCAGGAAAAACATTTAAATGAGCAAATAAATATTCCTAAACTAAACCTATTCGTGTTTCAGAATAATGCTTTCGCAGCCTTCAGACTCAAGCAAGAAGTCACGATGGAACTAAAGGCTTTGAACCTTTCATTGACCTTTCATTAATGACTTCAGCTCAATGGCTAAGTGTAATTACATCCAACAGCTGGAGAAAATACTAGCACCATTGGGATAATATACACAAAGCAGACATGAAGCCATCTCTTGCACGAGTCCATTCCATCATATCTGAGCCCCTAACTGAATAGAAAAGTGATGACAAGAAGAAATTGATTTTTAACATATCTGCATCTTCTAAAGGGCCAGAACTAGCCGCATCGATTGACCCTGTATCTCTGAAGGTAATGTTAAGCATTGTACGCTTGTCAAGATCCAATCCCTTCACTAACATAAACTCTCGACAAAAGGGGAATGGTAATTACTGACTTGGCAGAATTCAAATCACGCCGTTTAAGCCAGGGTTCCTGCTGATCATTATACTTTGCAGAAAACGCTGACAGCATTAAACATGGACAAAAAGACTTTAGTATAATTTTTCACTGTCTGCCTTTCTGTCTGTCTGTCCAAACAGGTGTAATATAATAAACAGCCAAATTAGTTCATTTGTGTGTATGTTGTCCATGGCCGTGTACATTTGTGTGCATCTGGTTTCTATAGTATAGTGTAACTACTGGTTAATGAAACGAGCATAACATATATAAAGTATAAAATACTTATACAAATTTATATATATATATATATATATATATATATATATATATATATATATATATATAATGAATTTGATTTATTGATGATGCATTCCATGAAACTAAAGCTTTGTATAAAGTTGTAAACTCATAATCTGTTACCAATAACAGCTGTTTTGGAAAATAATATCACATAATTAGACCTATGCTGTTTATATTGTGTGGTGAAATTCAGATAATAGAGTAATGCTGATATGAATTTCATATGAATTATTCACATGCACAGCAGATAAAAATAATTTGTTTTATCTCAATATTGATTTAATATTTCCACAACAGCACTGAGAGTCATATTAAACCAACCAACTTGTCCTCTCACCTTTTATCTAAATAAAATCTGACTCAGTGATTTTATAACACCCAGAGTTTTCATTATGATAAGGAGAGCCACACAAAGATGAATAGCAGTCAATAGTAAAACCTTTATTTATGGGCCTATATAATTAAATGAATATTCAATTATCAATGCCAATTTAATTAAATAACATAAATAGCGTTTTTTTTAAAAGGCGCAATCCTTACATTACAATGAACTTCACCAAACAACACTGTTACTGAGAGAACCAAATTTAAACTACTTAAAAATCGTAAAAAATAATAGTAAAACCCCCCCCAAAAAACAGCGAGACCTGACACATTGGCTAAAGACATCTGTCTCCTGCATTCTAAATGATAAGAATAAAAATAAAAAATGAAACAGATTGATAACAGACTGGAGAAAAGCATTGTTGCGGACTTTAGAAAAGGCTGATGCTCAAAAAAAAAAAAAAATTCATTTATTAATCATAATACATATTAGGTTAAATTAACCATAAAAATATGAGTTATAAAATTAAATTCTTATAATAATTAATAATAATAATAACTTTCATAATAAGTAAAGCATGCTACAATACTGAATATATACCAGCACTAAAACGTGTCTAACCTAACTGCTTGTGCAATACTGTCCTTTCAGATCAGCTCCCATAAAAATCTGCTCAACCTTTTCACTGAATATTGACGCAGACTGTGAGAAACATGAATATGAATGCGGCTGCAGCATTGTTCTCATTGCCTGTTCAATGCTTAGAATTCTATATGTGCGGTGTAATGCTTGCATTGCTGGAATGTTACTTGGATACTGTTGCTTGTAGTCATTCCATATGTTTCTCAAATGTGCCAACATGAATTAAAAGAAAATATACACAGAGAAAAAGAGACCGTTGGGAGCCTACACATCAACCGACAGATTTTTCTAAAACAACTTCAAAAATTGCATTGGAAATCTCAGTGCTCAATATGTAAATATGGAATAGAGGTCTTTTATTTGTAGGGATACAAAAAAAACAAAAACAAAAAAACAAACAGAAAAAAAAACAAACAGAAAAAAAAAACGTATCTCCCTCATCTCTCAAACACATGCATGCTTTCTAACACATTTATTTATCTACCTATGGGAAAATGCCACAGGCTACTATTGTTTGTATAGAGCTAGATACATCACAGATTAACAGTTTTGATAGAGCAAGCTGGACTGTGTGTATATTTTAGAGTTTGGATTTTATCTACAGTACTTGTATAACAATATCATTATTCAAAAAACATAAGCAGACTGGCCCAAAGTTTACTTTCTTTACATCCTTTCTTTACATACAATACATAGTTTGAGTAATTCAAAAATGTGTCATAATTAATTAATTATGATTCTTCAAAAAAACATTTACATGTTTACAGTACACGCGGTCTAGTAGTCAACAAGACACACAACACAATACCTTCTGTGGTAATGTGCCCAATAGTGTGCTGGCACATCAAATCACTGTATTATATAACACTGTACATATAACTATAAATCAAGAAAGCCAGTGATTTGAGCTCATAGTAGTAGTTGTAGTAGTAGTTGTTGTTTATTGACCCCAGTTGGGAAATCGTTCACATTAACCTGGAACATATAAGTACACAAGCCTCTGAATCAATGTTTCTAAATGTCAATGCGAATGCACAGTCTCATAACAGCAGTGGACTAATCTCACCAGTGTTATTTTTATCCAGACTAACGAGTGATCATATATATATATATATAATAATTTTAATAAAGGTTGTCGAATCTCTAAAAAAAAAAAAAAAAAATCATTGTATTAACTCAAAATTTTAAGGCAACCAGGTAACTTTTTTTCTAAATATTTTTTACAGTGTATATATATATATATATATATATATATATATATATATATATATAGGCAAATGTACATGTAAAAAATAAAAAAATAAATTCTAAATTAAATTTTGGCTTGCATTGTTCTGTTATTTTATGTCAAATTCTTGTGTTGCAAGAATACATAACATTTTTATTATTGCAAACAGCTTTGAATAATTGCAAACAAACAACTGAACGAACAAACAAACAAACAAACACACTATTGGTTCTTGTTTTTATCATCAATGCACTGTTTAAAAGTATGAATGTGAACATTATTTGAAGACTCCAGACATCGGCTCCAACATCCTGCTTACAATACCTCCACTCCACACAGGATTAATCTGTACTATAATTCATTCATTCCTAATAACACCCATGAATTTGGGATTGAGTCCCTGTCAATGTAAATGATGAGCAAAGTCTGAAATAGGCAGAAAAAAAAATCTCTAATAAGATCCATTTTCAACAGGTAATGACTCAGAAAGAGGGTGAAAATGAGAGAGGGTGTTTTCCTGTATAGTACAAGGAAAAATCTCTTGGGCACAGAATTTGTTGATTAATAGAAGATTGCTGTTCCACCACAAATGCAGAGCTCATAGTTGTGATGTTATTATCCAGCTGCCATTTATTGTTCAGGTTCATGCCATTCAATCACATATGCTCTAATTTCATCTAGATGTGTGTAGGGTAAGGAATTCACATTCTAGCAGTATGACAAGAACAAGAAAATAAAGCAAACAAACAACAGTTTCTGGGGAAATTTACCAATGTCAAATTTTCAGAGATTAGCATGAGATCAGCACATCTCTCAATCACCACTTTGCCACTATAATGCTGGGCAGCGTTTTACTGATCCCAGGACAGGAGCTCAACATGACATTTTCACTGAAACATAATGTAATATGTATCAAATAAAGAAGGTAGATCATTATAAGGTGACAAGCACAGTTCTCACAATGATAAGAGTACATTAGAGAAAATATACCCAGTGATATGTTTGTCGACCGACATGGTCTGATACATTGCTCTAGGTACCTAATCACTAAGGAGTACATCGGTTCTGAGATGACCTGCTGCCTCTGCATTTCTTGGCAAATAACCTCTTTCGCTGGATCTGTTACAATCTAACAGGCATTAGGGAGCTTTCACACAGAAGGCAGAGGAAAGGAATGAGATGACCTTGTATTGCCTAGTGGATGTGGCCATGCTTGGCCAGTGTCCTTGACTTTGTCAGATCAAACAGCACAGCAGTAAAGTCCTTAGGGAGCTTTCTGGATTAGATTACCTGTCCTGGGATTGCCTGGGATGGGTGTAGACATATGGGCCATGGCTCTCCAACCAACACAGGTGATTAGTTTAGTTTAGTGGCTTGAAGTAGTGGCAGTCTGGGTAGTAGTAGTGAATTTTTTGTTTTGTTTTGTTTTGTTTTTTTGAGAAACAAATATGTATTCACCTGAGTAAAGCTGCACAGGGAATGATAGACTTGTTTTGGGAGCATACTGTATGTGATGTTGGCATATCCTTTGGCTTTGTTTATTGGCAGTGACAGAGTCTTGCTCTTCTTGAAGCATTATATCTTCATGGCCAGTTAGTCTGAGGGGTAAACTGCAGTGAAAGGGAAATAAAGGGAGATTCTCCATCCTCTTCAGTGGACACTGAGCAGGCATTATTGTAAAGACCTCCATGGCTATAGTACTATCTGACTGCAGGGAAAGTTCTAAGGTCATTTTATAAATAAATAAATAAATTTTAAAAAAACATTAAAATGTTAAGTAAAATAAATGATAAAATGGTATGGGAGAGCAGTGGTGAAACACACTTTTATAAGAAAATGTTTTAGACAGAGATATATATTTTCTCTGGTCAATAACTCACAAGCATGGTCTATCAATAGCAGGTGGTAATTTGTACAAATGCAGAAAGACTACAGTATAATTTCACTTTGAACATAAGATGCAGATTGTAACTTTTGACCCCATCAGTTGGGATGAAAGTAACACACAGGTGGGTCAAAAGTAACACAACAATATAAGCTAGACTGTTTTGTGTTACTCTTGATTTTATTAAACATACCTAACTATGATCTTATGAATATGTAACTGCAAACATATTTTGTAGCTACTTTATCTTTGCAAAAAAAAGATTAAATTACATTTTCATTTAACATTTTAAGTTTAATTAAATGTTTCAAATATAACCTGACAATACAAATTTGTAGGTTAAGAATATTTTTTGTGCAATGTCAATCTATTTCATTTTTTTTTCTTCAACAATATGAACAATATGAAAATTAAATTAGCATGATATGCATTATATATATAAATGTGGGACAAAAGTAACAAGTGTCCCAACAGGAAATCCTTCGTCCTGACAGGAAGTCCTGACATTTAAACACAATTTACTTTTATACTGAAAAACTCTACAAAAAGAAAAACCTTCAGGATGTGTAACAGCAATAAATAATCTGTAGAGTGATCATTACTGTGACACATGAAACGAAAAACACAACTTGTAATTAGAAAAAAAAGAACCGCTTCAGTAATTTAGTTTCTGTACTCAAAAACTACATTTCGGACTCAACCGTGGGAAACGATGATGAAATCACATGATTTTTGGCAGATCCATCAAAGGTTGGGTGCTGAACGTGCTTGGAATGCAAAGGTTGGCAGGGCTCTGAGAAAATGGCTTTGTTACTTTTGTCCCGCGTTACTTTCGCCCCGGATCTCCCCTATCATTTAAAAGTAAATTGTACTGTACATAAAATCTCACTATTTCAGTCTTAGACATGCTTAAAATTTCAATCAAAATGCATTCACAAGTTCACATGTGTATATACACTGACAGATGTACAACGCTATATACATCCTAATATTGTGTTGGCCCCCCTTTTGCTGCCAAAACAGCCCTTACCCTTCGAGGGATGGACTCCACAAGACCCCTTAAGGTGTGTTGTGGTATCTGGCAACAAGACATTAGCAGCAGATTATGTAAGTTGCGAGGTGGAGCCTACATGGATCGGACTTGTTTTTATCAGCACATCCCACAGATGCCCAGTTGGATTGAGATCTGGGGAATTTGGAGGCCAAGTCAACACCTCAAACTCGTTGTGCTCCTCAATCCATTCCTGAAACATTTTTGCTTTGTGGCAAATTATCTGCTAAAAGAGGCCACAGCCACCAAGGAATACTGTTTCCATGAAAGGGTGTACATGGTCTGCAATGATGCTTAGGAAGGTGGTACGTGTAAAAGTAACATCCACATAGATGGCAGGACCCAGTATTTTCTATGAGAACATTCCCCAAAGCATCTTACTGCCTCTGCCAGCTTGCCCTCCAGGTAAGTGATGCACATGCATCCACATGATGTAAAAGAAAAAAACGTGATTTATCAGAACAGTTTCTTCTTCCATTTCCCGTCGTCCAGTTCTTATGTTCACTGTTGGCGCTTTCGGTGGTGGACAGGGCACCCTGACTGGTCTGTGGCTATGCTAAGCTAAAACTGCTACCGCCAGATACAGAGATTGGCTGAATGGATTCAAATATGGCAAAACTTAACTGTTTAACTCTATGCGACTTGGAAAATAAGCCTAGAGTGTTCCTTTAACTTGAGCAATTTGAGCTGCAGTAGCTTGTCTGTTTGATCAGACCACACGTGCCAGCCTTCGCTTGCCACGTGCATCAATGAGCCTTGGCCACCCATGACCCTGTTGCCGGTTCACCACTGTTCCTTCCTTGGACCACTTTTGATAGATACTGACCACTAGACAGAGAACACCCCACAAGAGCTACAGTTTTGGGGATACTCTGACCTGGTTGTCTAGCCATTACAAGCACAAAATGTGTGTAAACAATCGAGAAAAACTGTGATAATGATTAAACTGTTCAAAAATGTCATGCTCTTTCATGTCGCATTTTAAAAAAAGAGCATTTCTTTAATACTATACATTTTTGTATCATTTTGTAAAAAAAAAAAAAAAAAATCAGAATTAGTCTCAAATGGCCTTGTTGAAATCCACGCCCTGATAGTGGTAGCCTATATGTTCCAACTGAAGTATCTCGCAAAGGTTCCATTAGTCGCGTCTTGCAGATGAAGATCAAATGAATATGCCTCATGGTTGGACCCTGATGTTCATTAAACCTATTGTCAGAGAGACCAATTAATCAAAGCATTCCTACCATGTGCCAGACTAGGATAAATGAAGGTATGTGATAAAAACAGTCATTAGCAATCTCTGCTCATTTTTCACTGCACAAGGAAGGAGGAGAGTGTCCTTTTCTTTTACGTCCCACAGCTATCACCTGCCCACTTCCTTCTTTCTCAACATATTGCATTTAGTTGCTCATTTACAGTCTTGGTAATGAGGTGTCAAAATTTTCCCAATAGAAAGAGCACTCGATATCGCTCCTGTCAATGTGCAAATAATTAAGGTGGTAAACTTATGCTTTACAAAGAACAATTCTTTCCAGCTTCAAGGTGCATATTAGCATGTGAGTGGGTAAAAAGGTGAATGTGAAAGATAATTAGCCTGATCAATGTGAGAATCTTTGTGAACTTTAAGAAAAAAGAAGAAGAAAAAAAACACATGTTATGTGATAACACATAACACATTTTGACACTGGGGTACATTTTTGACAGCACAATATTTGCAGTTTCATCACTCACATCTGTGTTTGAATATAAGAGTTTAGCAAAATACTATAAAGAACATCCAAAAATATAAACGCTATAATGCTCCAAAATTACAAATAAAGCATCATAAACGTATCTTTTTACAACGTGTGCACTAAATTCAAAGCAAATGAACAGATTTAGCATCATTGTGACATAAAAAATATGAGATCTGAGAGCTTGTTAAAGGGAAAGAAGTTAATAATGACTTGGGATTGTTTCTTATACAAAGCTATCACACATCCTCAAAATACTTTGCAAACAAGTAATGTAGACAATTTTTAGAATTTCCTTTCGTACTTTTTTTTTTTTTTTTTGTAATTTGAATTCACAGAGTCCCTTTACTGCTATGCAGAAAAAAATGTCCGGCACAAAAATCAGTATTTCTCTGCATGCTTCATAAAAAATAAAAAATAAAAATCGAAAAATAAAGAGTCATTCAGGTTTGGAATGACATGAAGGTAAATAAATGATTTTCATTTTCGAGTGAACTATTTCCCACACTTAACTTTTAGGTTCATATATTTAAATAAATGTGACTGCAGTTTCAGCCTCACATTCCTTGCCATTTTATCTACAACCCAAAAGGTCAACAGAGAATTTCTCCTCATCTAAAGCACAAGGGGTTGTGGCTATTATAAACCCAAAGTCATACACAGATCCTCACTCCGAAAATCCATTTGATATAGTACGCCATCCAGCCACTTCTGGAATGCATAGGACACACTAATCCAAATCTTGCACAAAATTTAGTATGCATGCTGTTGAAATGAAGTATGCAAATTAGGATGCAGCCAACAAGATCTCAGACAGTGTTTAAACAGAGTGATATATTATCCATCACCAGTCAGAATAGCTTTTGTGGAAGGCACACTGATGTTGACAGTTTTAGCCATGGATTTTGTGTCGAATCTGTGTGGGTTAAGTATCATGCCAAATTCAAATAAATAATTTGAATTTTAAATGTAATTTCTCCACCTGTAAAGTGAATGAAATGCAAGTTTCATGGTGATTCTTGTCCTACGCCTCACCTCCCATTTTTATTCTTGTGTTATTCCATAAATCTATAGTAGATGCTGATCGACTGCACCATCCCCCAACAAGCTAATGCTTGCAGTTTTTGCTTAGCTTCAGTTGGGACTTTAAAAAAAGGACAACATCCAACCTGTCAGGCAAGGCAGTTGTAGCCTACTCTACCGAAGCAATTTGCCCCTTATTGGTGAAGATGTGAGTAGGAGGGAAAAAGAGTGGGATAAGTGAGACAGCTGTGACAGACTTGTTTGCTCTACATTTTCATCTGCTGTCCTTCTGAAATGCTAAGTGTTAGTCAGAGTGCACATTGCAAAAATCTTGTGTGTGTTATGCTAACATCCTTGTAATGTCAGCCAAAAGCTGGGAGACATTTTTAAGAGTGTGAATGCACTACTGTTCAAAAGTTTGGGGTCAGTAAGATTTTTAAATGTTTTTGAAAGAAGTTTGTGGCGAGAAGCAACATGAATCTGCTCTCATGGCTTTCGGCCCCACCCTGCTTCATGCTACTACTGCTACATTCCACACTGGTCTTGAGTCTCAGGATAAAAGGAGAAGTGGTTAAGAAAGGGAGAGTACCAGGCCTGGTAGCTTGGTCCTACCAGACTCTAGTACATTTCATTTGTACAGAGAGTCTGGCCACTCTCCATTGACAAACGTTTACTTTTGCGAAGGTGGGCATTCTGTTGAAGTTTAAAACTATTGGATCTGCCCAGAGCCACTCTGAATCTGCCATTAACCAATCGCTAACGTTTGGTCATGACGTATGTCATGCGCCCTTCACCTGTTTCTCACATGGAAATCCCTCAAAACAAATGTGCAGCCCACCTCAGTGATAAAACCATATGTTAAAACCTAAAATAAAATAACTGACTACCCCCTGTAACTTAAATGATGGCAATACCTTCCTACCCCACGAGAAACAATTCCCATCTGAATAGGGCTTCAGCCAACTCCTTCACCACTAATGGAGCGAGCTGGAAAATCAAATTTTTCCCGAATTCATACTGTTGGGGAGGAGGACCACAACATCATGGCCACCAAAAAAACCCAGAAAGATTATTCTTCCTCCGGCTTTAACTTGGATATTAAGCAGTGGTGCCACAATGGAATGAATGGTTTCGTTCACATCATTCTCCGCCGCCTTTACTGAACTACAACTCAAACTAGCGCATGACATCGACGTCATCGTTCTTATCCCCTCCCTCTGTTCGCTGATTGGACCGGAAAAAAAAAATATTCAGAGAAAACCGAGGAATACACCGCAGTCCCAGACGAAGTACTGAAGGAAAATTAAAATAGAGCGGAAGTACCTAGGAGGGCGGAGAAAGGCTACAGGCTTGGGACTTTATGTTGTCGTTTTGGTTTAGGTGTCTTGTTTGCACCTGGCATTAAGTGGGATCAGTGGACGAGGAAGACACATCCACGTTTACACCTGGTCTTTTAATCCGTCTCTTTTGACTCAAAAAATAAGCTTGCGCAAATTACATTTGAACATGACCGGAGATGACAGAAAAACATACTGAGAGCAGCAGCTTTTCGTTTCTTCTCTGATAGCCGCTTTTGTAAAAAAAAATATTATAATTGAACTAGTCACACATTTTTACAGTTCTGGGGGGTTTAGCAAGTACACAACGACGTAGGTAAGAATCACAGAAGTCTTTAATGTCACATGCCTGTCCTGTCTTGTGTGCACATGTGGGTTTTGTCAGTTTGGCCATTGTGCTTCTGTCATTGTCTGATCCCTCCCCACTTGTTATCTAATTAGTGTTTGATTTCTCCCACCTGTGTTCTAGTGATGGGAAGTTCGGTTCTTTTCCGCGAACCGGTGCATTCGGACAGTTCGTTTCAATGATCCGGTTAAAAAAAGAGGGATCACCGGTTCTTTTACGTCTTTACGCAATTACATCATTTTTATCATCCCGGCGGATGAAAATACATTCCAACACATCCATATAATGTATTTGTAATCAAAACTTAGTATAGTATTAATTATTATTGACATCATCATCATCTTGGATACATTTTTTTCATTTATAACAGCACTCAATACAGCCACTTTCGTGCAAACAGTGATGTTTTACACAGATTAAATAAACTTACATTGACATAATACTTACACAAATCCTCAGTTCACCTGTGCTCATGTATTATCAGCATCAGCTGTCCCAGTCCGAGAGAAAAAGTTCGGTTACGACGCTATCACGCATGCTCAGTATCTCAGCTCACCGGTTCTCAGAATCGAACATGTCCGAAAGATCGAACATGTCCGATAGAAACGGTTCTTGATTCTGTACTAGTGATCCGAGAACCGTTGCAACCCGGTCGATCTGACTCGAGAACTGCTGTAGCAGTGTGTGTGTGCTGAGCTGCGAACTGCTGCAAGCTGAATATGTAGTCTTAAATCAAACCTACTGTTTTGATTACATTTTAAAATGTGTATCGACTTAGAAATTAAATAAGAAAAAAAGCTGTTCCTGAAAATGTCATGCGTTATTGATAAAACAAATAAATGTTTAATTTGACCGTTTTACAATCCATTGTTTCCAAACTTTAAAAAAATACAGTGATAAGACAGCTTTGTTATGATGTTTCCAAATGTGATTAGTTTTATTCACTTAACCTGTATTTCGTTCCTCTGAACAAATAACATGCATGCGCAGCTCATCGGCTCATCAGTTCTCAGTATCGAACGTGTCCGACAGAAACGGTTTTCGATTCTGTACTGCTGATCCGAGGACCCGAGAACCGCTACGTTAGGTTACACGCGCATGCTCAGTATCAGCTGCTCGTGAGTTCATCAGATCTCTCAGCAAAACATGTCTCACTTCAGCTAACGATTGGAGTTACAACATCTACTTCAAGATATTAGTTTATTTCTAGTCGGAGAGACTGTCGCTCATGTCAAAAAGTTAATAACTATAGTAACTTGTTTTGGGATCAGCCCTGATTTGAGACGTGAACCGTTTAGAATGATTCATTTTGATTTGGTGAACTGGTTCGACTGGTTCACTATAAAGATCTGGTTAAAAAGAACGATTCAGTCGCGAACCGGACATCACTACTGTGTTTCCTCGTTCCCTGCCTCATTTGTTTCTCTTTTATAAGCTCCTGGTGTTTGTCAGTCTTTGTCGAACCCTTGTACTTTCTACATGTCCCATTTTCCCCGTGACCCTTTCTGGTATGGTTTGTATGTTATTATTCTGTTCATGTGTTTTTTCCTCCTCGTGGGTTTTTGCTTTAAGTTTGTTTTATTTGTTAATAAGTATCTCATTTTTGCTCTTGAATCCTTGCACCAGTTTTTCTTTCTATCATGTATCTATCATAATATTTAATCTGAATACAAGTATTAAAGGCACAGAACATATTCTCACACACTTGTGTAAAAACAATAACCGACGAAGGACTGAACAGAACAGGGAGTATAAATACACAAGGTAATAGATGGAAGTAGTTAGACACATGTGGAGATGATAAACTAATCAGGGATAAACAAGAACAGGTGTAGACATGACAAAACGTAACTGTGACACAAATGGTCTCATTCAACCACATGAACCTCCACAACACCGGTCTATTGCGGTTTTTCGACTACCTGTAGAAGTGGTGGAAAGTGGGCAAGCACAAAACATTTTAGATCCTGTTTACACCTGTATTTAGCGTTGTCCACATGTGTAGCCAATAAGTAGCAGTCGACAGAGATGAGTTAATGCTTTAATTTAGTTTTGTTGATGATTTAATATTATGTTAAGAAATGTACGTTATATGTTGGCTGCTTCCCACATCCTTCTTCCCTGAATGTGAACATTGTTACCCTCACCAAGGCTGTATTTATTTGATCCAAAATACAGTAAAACAGTATATTGAGAAATATTATTACTATTCATTTTTTAAATGTATTTATAAAATATATATGTAATCTAATAATGTGACGGCAAATCAGATATTACTCCGTTCTTGAGCATTACATGCTCCTTCAAAAATAATTCTAATATGCTGTTTTGATGGCCAAGAATTTATTATTATTATCAATGTTAAAACACATTGTGCAGTTGTGCTTATTAACATCTCTGTGGAAACCTTAATACTACTTTTTCTAATTCTACATTTTTAAAGAGATATTAAGCAATAAATGTATTGTATTTGAAATATACATTTTATGTTACAATGTAAAACATTGTCACTTTTGATTATTTGAGTGTATCCTTGTTTAATAAAATTATTAATTCATCTGAAAAAAGGAGCCCAAAACTTATGAATGTGTGTGGCTTTTTAGAATTTTACTGTACCTATGTAATTCTTTTTCATACACTCTAAAAAATGCTGGGTTAATTTCAACCCAACTTGGGTTGTTTTTAACCCAGCATTTTTTAGAGTGTATGAAAATATTTAATAAAAGTGTACATGAACATTAACATTCTGATTAAAAGCAAACAAGTTCAAAAACCGATACGCTCAAATACAGCACTTCAGTTTATAAACATCACAGAAAAACAGGAGATCACTTTCCTTGATGGATAGGACCTAAACACACCACAAAAGCTTGCTATAAATCATCTTTTGTAATCACATCTAATGTTATGTGCAGAATACTGTGTACTCGTTTTAGTCACTAGCTGTTTTCCCCTCATGGTGAATGAGAGTGCCACTCCTGCAAATTAGTAGGAAAAAGTATTTTCTCCATTTCTATAAATGCAATTACCCAACTTGACACTATCTGTCATGTTACGGATAATAGAAAATTAGATTAATTTGTGTCCAGTCCAATATTTGTTGATGGTGTATACCGCAGGATATCATGTCATATTAAAACAAGCAGTGTTTAATGAGCTCTTCACATTGTGAGTTCCTCCAAGGATCGAAGAATGGATCTTCCCTGGTTCTCAGATGTTAAGAAGGACATTTATGAAGGCTGAACATGCTTTATACCGTATGTAACAGCCCAATTTATCACAGTTGTACTTAAATTAATTATTGTCTGTTTGTATAATTGTTAAATGGGGAAAATGTGCTCCATCAATACTTTTATTTGACATAAAAAACAATTTATATTCTTGCTTCATTCTCCAGCGAGGCGTATGATTGTATTTTAAGTTCTAGTTAATGACGTTTGTCGTAAAAGTGAATCCACCGTTCACACATCCAGGTTTCAGAGAGGGCAAGCAATTAAGTCTAGTGCTGCAGTGAGGTTATCATTCATTCCATGACACTATAATGAAGAAGGCAACCTCAAGCTTCTCAGAAGCCGCAGCCACAGAGGGCATGACACAGGAGAAAGCCCCTAAACTTATGATTATTGGGGGGACACTGTTAACTTAACTAGACAATTTTATTAGCTGGTCACACAGGGTAAAGTTTATCAAAGTCTTGCTGTTGAGAAGTGATTAAGAGATTAGACATTGAAAAGCGAATCCCAAAAGCTCTCTCATTATCAGGGAATTATTGCAAAGATGACAGAATCACAGGAACATCAGTGGGAATGCCTTCCGTTATCTAATGTTAAGATTACAGCAATTTAGATCCAATCTTTCTGTGTGTTCCAGATCTTCACCCAGCAGAGAAGGCTGATTAATATAAGAGCAGCTCCACGTCACTGTATTCTCATTTCATGAAACATACGCTCTGAGGAAGCCACAAGGGCTGTGCATAATGCATGGCTATTTCAGTAATGTTATTGTTTATTTATAGGCAGTGGAGACTTAACCTGGTCTTACTTCCGCGAAGGCGGGCACTCTGTTGAAGTTTAAAACTATTGGATCTGCCCAGAGCCACTTGCTAACGTTTGGTCGTG
Source organism: Pseudorasbora parva (assembly GCF_024679245.1). Taxonomy (NCBI): domain Eukaryota; kingdom Metazoa; phylum Chordata; class Actinopteri; order Cypriniformes; family Gobionidae; genus Pseudorasbora; species Pseudorasbora parva. The sequence continues at coordinate 33,065,219 of NC_090183.1, read as the reverse complement.
ACGTATCTCATGCGCCCTTCACCTTTTTCTCACAAATCTGTCAAAGTAAACGTGCAGGCCACCTCAGTGATAAAACCATAGGATAAAACCTAAAACTCGTGCATTCGTATTGCGCTTGTGTTATTTATGGTGGACGGGAGAGTTTTGTGATTGGGAACACACTGCTCACGTGGTCCGTAACATGATTGTATGCTGTAAATAAAATGTTATATGCACAGTATGATAACAATAAATGCTGCCGTAACGTTAAATAACAGCCCAATTCAAATGTTTTTGTGCTTTTATTTTAATTTGTTTTAGCGGTGATGAAATATTTTGCTCTTGTAAATACTTGCCAGCATTTTAAAGAAATACAAGTCTAGAAATGCTGTAACGGATTCACAGAGGCAGGATTCAATTGCAAGTAACTCAGTTTAATTTGACAGATAGTGTCACAGAAGTCAAAACTCAGAACACTGAAGAAGTCCGGGTAAGACGGAGCAGTGAGAGAGGCTCTGTTGGCGACACGGGCAGGCTGTGAGCAGCTGTGACTCGGGAGATCGGTAGAGGTGATCCGGGAGGGATCCAGCGTTTCACGGAAGGGGGAAACGACAACCAACACGGAGACACAAGGGGAAACATCCAACAACGCTCTGACAAAGACAAGAGAGAAACAGAGAGACTAAATAGGGTGAAGGTGATGAGTTGCAGCTGGTGCAGGTGATCAGCCACAGGTGCGTGATGAGCCAATCCCAGGCTCCGCCCTCACCTACATTCAACACGCACCCAAGAGTGAGACAGGGAATCCATGAACCGTGACAGTACCCCTCCCCCTAGGAGCGTCCCCTGACGCTCCCAGCCGACCTTACCTGTTGATTGTAATCATCAATAAGGGAGTGATCCAGAATGTCCCTAGCAGGAACCCAACTTCTCTCCTCCGGACCGTAACCTTCCCAGTCCACCAAGTACTGGAAACCGCGTCCCCTCCGTCTAGAATCCAGAATGCGATTAACCGAATAAGTTGGTTCCCCATCTATGAGTCGCGGCGGTGGGGGAACCGGGACTGGCGGATTAAGGTGGGAGTGAAAAACAGGTTTGATTTTGGATACATGGAAGGCGGGATGAATCCTCCTGTACGCCGGAGGGAGTTTGAGGCGGACTGTCACCGGACTAATGATCTTGGTGACAGTGAACGGGCCGATAAATTTGGGAGCAAGTTTATTAGATACGGAGCGGAGAGGAATGTTCTTGGTAGAAAGCCACACTTTTTGACCGACGACGTAAACGGGAGGCTTAGACCGGTGGCGATCGGCTTTAGCCTTGGTGCGCGCTCCCACCTGGAGCAGAGTCTCACGGGCTCTGGTCCATGTGCGATGACACCTCTGGATAAAGGCGTGAACAGAGGGGACCGCGACCTCGGAATCCAGACTAGGAAAAATAGGTGGCTGGTAACCTACACTACACTCAAATGGCGAAAGGCCCGTAGATGACACTGGTAACGAGTTATGAGCGTACTCAACCATAGAGAGTTGCTGGCTCCAGGATGAAGGATTCTTGGATACCAAACATCGCAACACTCTTTCCAGATCCTGATTGGCTCTCTCGGTCTGACCGTTGCTTTGGGGGTGATAACCCGAAGACAGACTAACCGTGGCTCCTAGTAATTTACAAAACTCCTGCCAAAATTTGGACACAAATTGGGAACCTCTGTCGGAGACCACGTCCATCGGGAGGCCATGTAACCGAAAGACGTGGTCTACTACAGATACCGCTGTCTCCTTGGCTGAGGGTAATTTGGGCAAGGGAATGAAATGTGCTGCCTTCGAGAATCGGTCCACGACGGTCAAAACGACCGTCTTGCCCTGGGAGGGCGGGAGGGCGGTAACAAAATCTAGAGCGATGTGGGACCAGGGTCTCGAAGGAACAGACAACGGCTGAAGTAACCCATGGGGAGGTTGGTTAGATGTCTTACCAACCGCACAGACCGAGCAAGCCAAAACAAAACTGCGAATGTCGCGAGCCATAAGTGGCCACCAAAATCGTTGCTTTATTAAACTGCAAGTGCGGTTTACCCCTGGATGACAAGCAATGTTGGAGCAGTGACCCCATTTTAGGACCTCGGATCTTAACCCCTCCGGAACGAACAAACAACTCGGTGGGCCGCCGGGCGGGGGCGTTACCCCTTCTAAGGCCACTTTGACCTTCGATTCGATCTCCCATGTGAGTGTAGAGATAACTATCTTCTCTGGCAAAATACACTCGGGAGTAACCGGGCGTTCGGAAGCATCAAAAATACGAGATAAAGAGTCGGGTTTGATGTTTTTAGACCCGGGGCGGTACGAGAGAACAAAGTCAAAACGTCCGAAAAAAAGTGCCCACCGAGCCTGCCTGGAGTTGAGTCTTTTAGCAGATCTAATATATTCAAGGTTCTTATGATCCGTCCATACAATAAAAGGTACCCCCGACCCTTCAAGCCAATGACGCCACTCCTCCAACGCTAACTTGACGGCCAACAACTCTCTGTTACCAATGTCATAATTGCGTTCGGCAGGAGAAAGACGATGGGAGAAAAACGCGCACGGGTGCATCTTGTCATCTGAGGGAGAGCGCTGTGAAAGAACCGCTCCTACCCCCACCTCTGACGCGTCGACCTCTACCACGAACTGACGTGTGGAATCAGGGGCGACTAAGATGGGAGCCGAAACAAAGCGGCTTTTGAGTTTGGCGAATACAGCCTCGGGCTGTATCGGACCACCTGAACGTCGTTCGGGGAGAGGTCAAGGCAGTCAGAGGTGCGGCTAGTTGGCTGAAATTGCGAATAAAACGCCGATAGAAATTGGCGAACCCCAGAAACCTCTGTAGGGCCTTACGGGAATCTGGACTTGGCCAATCCATCACAGCCTTAACCTTGTCGGGATCCATGCGCATTCCCTCCGATGACACGATGTACCCTAAAAAAGGAACAGACTGTGCATGAAAAGCGCATTTCTCCGCCTTGACAAAAAGCCCATTCTCTAGCAACCTCTGAAGCACTCGTCTGACGTGTCGAACATGTTCCTGGAGAGACGAAGAAAAAATCAAAATGTCATCCAGGTAGACATATATGAATTGGTCGACCATGTCTCTCAACACATCATTGACGAGTGCCTGGAAAACCGCTGGGGAGTTGGAAAGGCCGAAAGGCATGACCAAATATTCAAAATGCCCCCTGGGGGTGTTAAATGCGGTTTTCCATTCATCCCCCTCCCTGATGCGAACCAAATGATAAGCGTTACGTAAGTCCAACTTCGTGAAGACGGATGCTCCCTGTAACCTCTCGAAAGCTGAAGACATCAACGGCAAAGGATAAGTATTCTTTACCGTGATGTTATTCAGCCCTCGGTAATCAATGCAAGGTCGCAGAGAACCATCCTTCTTCCCCACGAAGAAGAACCCCGCCCCCGCTGGAGAAGAGGAAGGGCGGATGAATTTGGAGGCTAGAGAATCAGAAATATATTTCTCCATGGCCTCCCTCTCTGGAATAGAAAGAGAGTATAGTTTGCCCTTAGGCGGAGACTTACCTGGGAGTAAATCTATAGCACAGTCATAGGGACGATGCGGAGGAAGAGAAGCAGCTCGGGACTTACTAAACACTTCCTTCAGGTCGAGGTACTCCGGAGGCACGTTAGACAGATTCACCGTCTCACTCTGAAAAACAGAACGAGACACAGACGAACAAGCAGACACCAAACAAGACTCATAACATTTATCACTCCACGCAGACACAGAGTTTTGTCCCCAGTCAACCCTTGGGTTATGTAACTCCAGCCAAGGGTGACCGAGGACAATGGGAGCCAAAGGGGAGTCCAGGATAAAAAATGAAATGAGTTCAGTGTGGTTGCCAGACGTGATCAGTGTAAGTGGTTCAGTGGTGAATGAAATGTCAGGGAGAACTTGTCCGTTGAGTGCGTTGACAGAGATGGTGTTCTTAAGTGCAATGGTGGGTATTTTGAGTTTGTGTGCAAGGGCAGAGTCAAGAAAGTTACCCTCCGCTCCCGAGTCAAGGAGTGCTGGGCTGGAAAATTCCTGGGCTGCCCACAGCAATCTCACCGGAAGGAGAGTGGAGGATGAGGTCTTTTCCATGGAGATCCCGCCCGACAGTAGCCTTCTCCTTACCGCCGGGCGTGGTCCTCTTACCGGGCAGGAGTCTAGCAGGTGTCCGGTCCCGCCGCAGTAGAGGCAAAGACCACGGGATCTCCGTCTCGCTCTCTCCTCCCGGGAGAGCCGAGCTCGACCCACCTGCATGGGCTCCGGGTCGAAGGTGTAGCTGACCGCATCCGCAGCGTTGGCCTGAGGGCATTCGACACTCTTGTGCTGAAACTCCATCCTGGATCTCAGCCGACTCAGACGAGCGTCCACCCTCAACGCAAGTTCGATCAGTCCGTCAATCTTCTCCGGAAGGTCGATCATGAAAATCTCTTTCTGGATGCGGTCAGCCAGCCCATGCAGGAACATGTCCCACTGTGCCTCCTCGTTCCACTTGCACTCGGCGGCCAGGGTGCGGAACTCGATGGAATAATCCGAGACCGAGCGGTTACCTTGACGGAGCTCTGCGAGTTGACGTGCCGCTTCTCTTCCGGTTACCGCTCGGTCAAACACCCTTCTCATCTCCGCCGCCAGCGTCTGGAACGAGGAGCTGCAAGGATGTTGATTTTCCCACACCGCCGTTCCCCAAAGTGCGGCTCGTCCGGAGAGCAGGGTGAGGACGAATGCCACCTTGGATCTCTCCGTGTTGAAAGTCTGCGGTTGAAGAGCGAAAAACAAGGAACACTTGGTAAGGAAGGCTCTGCAATAATTGCTCTCACCGGCATAACTCTCAGGGGTAGGCAGACGTGGTTCCGGTTGCCGCGATGCGGATGGTGTGTGGGGGATCGGCGGTGGGTCGGGCACAGTGGGACCGACGAGTTGTTGCATCTGTTGGGTCAGCTCGGCCACCCGTGCCACCAAGGTGTGTACTGCCTGTCCTGTGGCAGTTAAGTTCGCCTCCTGCTGGTCCAGTCTCTCGTTGCTGCTGGTCAGTAGGGCGTTGATACTCGCTGAATCCATGGTTGGTCAGAGCGTTCTGTAACGGATTCACAGAGGCAGGATTCAATTGCAAGTAACTCAGTTTAATTTGACAGATAGTGTCACAGAAGTCAAAACTCAGAACACTGAAGAAGTCCGGGTAAGACGGAGCAGTGAGAGAGGCTCTGTTGGCGACACGGGCAGGCTGTGAGCAGCTGTGACTCGGGAGATCGGTAGAGGTGATCCGGGAGGGATCCAGCGTTTCACGGAAGGGGGAAACGACAACCAACACGGAGACACAAGGGGAAACATCCAACAACGCTCTGACAAAGACAAGAGAGAAACAGAGAGACTAAATAGGGTGAAGGTGATGAGTTGCAGCTGGTGCAGGTGATCAGCCACAGGTGCGTGATGAGCCAATCCCAGGCTCCGCCCTCACCTACATTCAACACGCACCCAAGAGTGAGACAGGGAATCCATGAACCGTGACAAATGCATCCAAATAACAGCAAAGCGCAACCGTACAGTGCAGTGGTCAAAAAGGATATAAAGAGTTAATTTTGAAGTGATATATTCTTGAAAACTCAGAGATGTGATACGGACAGCTATTACATCACCACACAAGCTTGGTGTTTGTCAAAAGCAGTAGGTAACTTGGCCGGGGATGCAGGTGGTGGGAAACGGATGGCAATAAAATTACTGACTAGCCCCTGCAAATGACGGCAATACCTTCCGACCCAACGAGACACCATTACCGTCCAAATAGGGCTTCAGCCAACTCCTTCACCAATAACGGAGCGAGCCGGAAAAACAATCTTTTTCCAAATTCACCCTGTTGGGGAGGAGGACCACAACATCATGGCCACCAACAAACCCCCGCAAAGATTATTCTTGCTCTGGCTTTAACTTCTGGATATTCGGCAGCAGTGCCACAACGGAATGAATGGTTTCGCTCACATCTTTTTCCGGCGCCATTACTGAACTACAACTCAAACTAACGCTTGACATCAATGTCTTCATTCTCAGCCACTTCCTCTGGTCGCTGATTGGACGATTAAACGATAAAAATTTGTTCGGAGAAAACCTAAGAATACACCACAGTCCCAGATGTAGGAGGACGGAACCAGGCTAGGGGAGACAAGGGTGCAGTTGTAAAACGGGGAGAGTTGTAACATTACCAATTCCATGAATCACGGAATAGATAGGAGTCATATGACAGATTCAGTTTCCTCTGGCTTCCTTTACGATCCCACATGGAGGTTTCCCTGTCTGTGTTGCTATATCTCCAGAAGCTACAGCAGAAAACGTCTCGGTTATGTATGTAACCCTCGGTCCCTGAAGAAGGGAACAGAGACGTACGTCGGAACTGAACCGACGAATTGGGATCTGAACTCAATTCGTCGGTTCAGTTCCGACGTAGGTCGAACGTGACCGACTGAAAGGGAACTACTTCTGGGGTAAAAAAAAAAAAAAGTTCAGTACTTCTACCGTTGTAAATAATGTTGCATGAGTTATATCAGGTCAAAGTTTAGTTTAGTAAAAAATGGTTTATAACAAAACTGCTAATTTCAAAGCACCATGCTAATACAGGTAGCTAAACAATGGGTAACAGCGTCGGGATAGATTTTTAAACAAACACGTGTTTTTAAACAACCATCCACTTACATGCAACTAAGAATTTTTTTGTGATTTTAATAATTCTACAGAATTTCTATGTACAAGTTCTGCTCTCTTGCACACACTCTCTCTCTCTCTCTCTCTCTCTCTCTCTCTCTCTCTCTCTCTCACACACGCACGCACGCACGCAAGCACGCACGCACGCACGCACACAACACACACACACACACACACACAAAGTTTCAGATCTGTAGCTAAAAAAAAGGGCAGTTTTAGGTGCTAAGAACGTTTAGGTTTAGAAAAAACATGTTACAACCATATACCCGGTCTCCACCACCAGGACAAATGATTTAACTGACAAATGATCAAACTACTTTTTTTATCAACGTCTGACTCATTTCAAAGCATTTATATTCTGACATTTTACTGGACTTTTCAAATGCCTCTTAAGTATGAATCACATTCATTAAAATAATAAAACAAATATATATATATTTCACCTTTCACCTTGGGTGCACCATTCAATACATTAAAAGTTACTAATAATGCCAATGCACTTAAAGACAGGGACCCACTTTATATCAGTTGGCCTTAACAACTATGTACTAACATTTGAATTAATCATTTGATACAATGCACTTATTGTGTACATACATGCATTTACATTGTATTTTTATTTTTAAAAATACCTGCATATAATTACTGTTGTAAATAATTTATGTTACTACATTTTAAATTACAAAGTTGGCACTTCCCTTACACCTAACCGTACCCTTAAACCTACCCATACTACCACACCTGTCCCTAAGTTTACTCGTATCCCACCTCAATATCTGCAAAAGTGTTTTGCAATAGAATCTGAACACAAAAAGTACATTGTACTTACTCTTTGAGGTAAAGTACTTAGTATTTAAGGCCACCTAATATAAAGTGGGACCAAATACTGCAATGAAGTTAGATAAATGGCATCCGCTGTACTCCAATCCTGAAACATAACTAACTAATCCATTATATACTGTATATAATTGTGCAAATATTAGAAATTGTAGTGCTGAAGATCACACTATGGAAAATTAAAATGGGTATTAAAATGGTTTGTATCTAGTCATGAAATATTTTTAGTAATTGCATTCTTTGACCTGAAATAAAGGAAATGACTTGAATTCTTCAAAGTGTCATACAAAAGATAATGCACCGATCAAACGTAATTTTTATAAATATAAAATGTGTCTCTGAAAGAGTAATTGTTGTTTGTCTGACACTGGTAATTCATCTGTACGCCCCCATCTCATCTGCTGATGAGCAACACTTTACAGTCAAAGCACCTCATGATGTTGATTCATCGCTGTCCCAGTGTTAATTAGGGTCATTCTCAACATGCTTCCTTTATAATGACAAGAAAGATCACACACACACACACACACACACACACACACACACACACACACACACACACACACACACACACACACACACACACACACACACACACACACACACACACACACACACACACACACACACACACACACACACACACACACATTCTGTTCTCACATGCACACACATACATACATGTTGGTGCATCTATCATTATGAGGACATTTACATATACAGCACAAACTATAGTCTATCTTGTTGTTACACTAATCCTACCGCTAAACCCATGCTGACATTGTAATACCAGTGTAATACCATTGCCATTATACACATTTGTCATAAATAACAAAAACACCCACATATTCTTAAATATATGGTTTATGGTTATACTGTACATGTAGGGTTGTATACTGTACAAACTATATTATTTTCACTTACACTAACGCTACCCTCTACCCATCACAGAAAACTGTTGGCATTATTTGAATTTAAGAAAACACTGTTTAGTATGGTTTTTTTTTGTTTGTTTGTTTGTTTTTTTAAACCATTTGGTTAAGGTAGACACTGGATGTTCATTATACACATTTGTGTCCTCATATACAGGTCCTTCTAAAAAAAATAGCATAATATGAATAAATTGTGATAAAGTTCATTATTTTCCATAATGTAATGATAAAAATTAAACTTTCATATATTTTAGCTTCATTGCATCCCAACTAGGGATGTCAGCGATTAATCGATGATCGATTAATTCTCGATTAGACATTTGATCGATAAGACTTATCGATCATCGATTAAGCAGGGTCATGCGCGTGCGTGAGGAATCGGGAGGAAAAATGATGCGAGCGTGCCCGAGTTCTATTTGGAACCATTTTACAGCTGGAGTTACACCTTCATCATTACTGCAAGTTTGCATGTGCATTCGCAGCCTTTTGTTTTGTGCAAATGTAAGTTGTAATATTGTGTTTATTTTGTGCAGGCCAATCTTTAGCTGATTTATCTCATAAGGATGCATTTGGTTAATAATTAACGTTAGAGGTGAGCGGTAGTAAAAGCGTGGCTGTGATCAGCTTCAGTGTGCAGCTCCAACAGCACTAATAATGACTATGATTGGGACTTTCATATTACACCACATTAATGAGAACACTATTGTAGCCTAATAAAACATTGTGATTGTTAATTATTTGGGTTTATTTGCCGTGTGTTTCATTGCGTTGATCCAGGAAGAGCGCATGCACAACATGAGTCACGCATTCTGACTCGCGCATGTCGCTTAGTTCACTTGTGCATTCGCATCAGATTGTGCTGAAGTAATTTGTAATATTACATTTATTTTGTGACGTTATATATGTGATCAATCATATAGGATGCGTTTCTTTCAAGCGAAATAAAACGCACTAACAAATGGCTTCAGTCAGTGATGGCTACCGGTTTTCATTCAGTGTTTCGGCTTTAGCGCATGCAGAGCAATGCATAATAACGATGATTGGGACGATCATATTATATAACAGAAATGAGAACACTATTTTAATAAATGGTTGTAAAGTCATTGGGTTTAGGTGCCGTGTTCAGAGCGTTGTTCCTAGAGCGCGTGAACACCACGCGTCTCCCATTCTGAAGATGAATATCAGCAACTCAATTTAAGTTCACTTGTCCATTCGCATCATTTTGTGAAGATATATAATTTGTAATATTTTGTTAACTTTATATAAATCTGATTAATCTCATATAGAAAGCTTTTTGTTGAGTTAAATAACGTGCTAGCAAAGTTTCAGTGTAACCAGTGTTGATTCAGCGCATCCACTTCAGCTCGCGCAGTTCAAACAGCAACGCACGACTAATAATAACTATGATTGGGACTGTCACATTACATAACATTAATGAAAACAATATTTTAATAAATCCTTTTGAATTAACTGGGTTTAGGTGACGTTTCAGCACGTTGCTCTTGCAAGTGCGTCCACAAATTCTGAATAACAGATCTGAGGCGGCGTTCGTGTTGTATTACATGTTATATTTGGTTATTAAATAAGTAGCCTAATTTAATTAAATTATAAATAACATCGACTAATTTTACAATCCCATAGCCCTTTGTTTAGATAAAAATCCTTCTCATTCATTTGGTGAAGAACATGGCGTTTTGAGCAGCATTGCACTAAGGCCTACTATCATAGTGTCAGCTATAAGCCACTGCTGTAGACGCATATTTCAGTATTATGGTTAACGATTAATCGATTAATTGATCGTTAATTTAAACGACGATCGATCATGGGAATTTGTGAAAATTGACATCCCTAATCCCAATTGAAATATTTCAGGTCTTTTATTGTTTTAATACTGATGATTTTGGCATACAGCTCATGAAAACCCAAAACTGTCACATGCCTGTCCTGTCGTGTGTGCACTTGTGGGTTTTGTTATGTTGAGCATGTGCTCGTGTCCCTGTCAGTTCCCTCCCCCTTGTTATCTGATTATTGGTTAATTTGCCCCACCTGTTCTCCCTCATTATCTGCCTTGTTTGTTCCCTTTATAATCTCCTTGTGTTTGTCAGTCTGTGTTGGATCCTTGTGTAATGTCTGCGTCTCCCGTTCTCCCTGTGATTCTGTTGGTTTGTTTAAGTTTATATTTTATTATTCTATTGTGTGTTTTTCCCCCTCGTGGGTTTTGTTTTGAGTTTATGTTTATTTTGTAATAAATTATCTTTCTCTGCACTTGAGTCCTCGCACATTTTCCTTTGTCTGTGACGTGACAGAAGGATCCAACCATGTTGAGGACTCAGCAGAGAGAGGACTCGATCCCGGAGTCGCTCACCACCTGTCCTCACTATGAGCGGATTCTACGGTTTCGAGTCCTCCACCTACTTCACCAGGAGGGAATGGAGATTAGGAATTTTGCAAAGAAGTTCCTGGAGACCGCCAAGGGGCTGAGGCTCAGTGACTCTGCACTCAAGGACCTTTTTAATTATGCCCTAGATGAGCCCATGGAGTGGTGGCTCAGAAGGGCATATGACGGAGGCACATTTGAGGCAATGGTGGAAGCTATCGCCTGCCAGCAGGAGAGAGCTGCCAGGGAGATGGCCCCTGCCCTGGCAGTCCCAAGATCGGTGGTCCCTGCTCCAGTGGTCCTGAAACGGAGGAGGAGAAGGAAGTCTCCCTCCGTGCCTGTGCCGGTGGTCCCTGTGCCGGTGGTCCCAGTGCCAGCGGATCGTGTTCCGGTGGTCCCAATGCTGGCGGATCGTATTCCGGTGGTCCCTATGCCGGTGGACTGTGTTCCGGTGGTCCCTATTCCGGTGGATCGTGTTCCGGAGGTCCCTGTACCGGTGGATCGTGTTCCGGTGGTCCCTATGCCGGTGGACCGTGTTCCGGTGGTCCCTGCTCCGGTGGTCCCGAAACGGAGGAGGAGGAGAAAGGCTCCCTCCGTACCTGCTCCGGTGGTCCCGATTCCAGGGGTCCCAGTACCGGTGGATCGGATTCCGGTGGTCTCTTTGCCGGCGGATCGTATTCCGGTGGTCCCTATGCTGGCGGATCGTATTCCGGTGGTTCCAGTACCGGCGGAGCGTGCGCCGGTGGTCCCTGTGCCGGTGGATCATGTTCCGGTGGTCCCTGTGCCGGTGGATCGTGCTCCGGTGGTCCCTGTGCCGGTGGATCGTGTTCCGGTGGTCCCTGTGCCGGTGGATCGTGTTCCGGTGGTCCCTGTGCCGGTGGATCGTGTTCCGGTGGTCCCTGTGCCGGTGGATCGTGTTCCGGTGGTCCCTGTGCCGGTGGATCGTGTTCCGGTGGTCCCGAGTCCGGAAACGGCCTGGAGGGCTGTGATGGGATGCTTTGTGGTGGCAGTCCTGCATGCGTGGAAGGAGCACAGGGCTTTATCCGAAGCCCCGGAGGCAGTTCCGGTGGTCCCAGTTCCGGTGGATCGTGTGCCGGTGGTCTCAGTTCCGGTGGATCGTGTTCCGGTGGTCCCTGTGCCGGTGGATCGTGTTCCGGTGGTCCCAGTTCCGGCAGATCATGTTCCGGTGGTCCCAATGCCAGCAGATCGTATTCCGGTGGTCCCAGTGCCGGTGGATACTGCTGGACTGGAGAAGTTTCCCCAACGCCCTGCCTGCGCCGCTGAGGCGCCCTGCTCTCCCTGCGCCGCTGAGGCGCCCTGCTCTCCCTGCGCCCCTGAGGCGCCCAGCTCTCCCTGCGCCCCTGAGCAGTCCTGCTCTCCCTGCGCCGCTGAGGCGTCCTGCTCTCCATGCGCCGCTGAGGCGTCCTGCTCTCCGTGCGCCGCTGAGGCGTCCTGCTCTCCGTGCGCCGCTGAGGCGTCCTGCTCTCCGTGCGCCACTGAGGCGTCCTGCTCTCCGTGCGCCGCTGAGGCGTCCTGCTCTCCGTGCGCCGCTGAGGCGTCCTGCTCTCCGTGCGCCGCTGAGGCGTCCTGCTCTCCGTGCGCCGCTGAGGCGTCCTGCTCTCCGTGCGCCGCTGAGGCGTCCTGCTCTCCGTGCGCCGCTGAGGCGTCCTGCTCTCCGTGCGCCGCTGAGGCGTCCTGCTCTCCGTGCGCCGCTGAGGCGTCCTGCTCTCCGTGCGCCGCTGAGGCGTCCTGCTCTCCGTGCGCCGCTGAGGCGTCCTGCTCTCCGTGCGCCGCTGAGGCGTCCTGCTCTCCGTGCGCCGCTGAGGCGTCCTGCTCTCCGTGCGCCGCTGAGGCGTCCTGCTCTCCGTGCGCCGCTGAGGCGTCCTGCTCTCCGTGCGCCGCTGAGGCGTCCTGCTCTCCGTGCGCCGCTGAGGCGTCCTGCTCTCCGTGCGCCGCTGAGGCGTCCTGCTCTCCGTGCGCCGCTGAGGCGTCCTGCTCTCCGTGCGCCGCTGAGGCGTCCTGCTCTCCGTGCGCCGCTGAGGCGTCCTGCTCTCACCGCGCCACTGAAGCGTGCTGCTCTCACCGCGCCTCCCTGGCGCCCCCTGCACTCACCGCGCCTCTCTGGCGCCCTGCTCTCACCGCGCCTCCCTGGCGCCCTGCTCTACCCGCACTGCCCTGGCTGCCTGAACTCTATGGGCCGCCCCGGCCGCTTGAACTGGGTGGGCCTCCCGAACTCGGTGGGCCGCCCTGGCCATTCGAACTTTGTGGGCCACCATGGCCTCCTGAACTTTTTGTTTTCCTCGTTCCTCCCTTGTTTACCCCTCCCTTGTCTGTACCTTCTTTGTCTGTCCCTCCCGTGCCCCCCTGGTCTGTCCCTCCCGTGCCCCCCTGGTCTGTCCCTCCCGTGCCCCCCTGGTCTGTCCCTCCCGTCCCTCCCTGGTCTGTCCCTCCCGTTCCTCCCTGGTCTGTCCCTCCCGTCCCTCCCTGGTCTGTCCCTCCCGTCCCTCCCTGGTCTGTCCCTCCCGTCCCTAGTGGAGCGTCTGGTAGCCGCTCCTTAAGGAGGGGGTAATGTCACATGCCTGTCCTGTCGTGTGTGCACTTGTGGGTTTTGTTATGTTGAGCATGTGCTCGTGTCCCTGTCAGTTCCCTCCCCCTTGTTATCTGATTATTGGTTAATTTGCCCCACCTGTTCTCCCTCATTATCTGCCTTGTTTGTTCCCTTTATAATCTCCTTGTGTTTGTCAGTCTGTGTTGGATCCTTGTGTAATGTCTGCGTCTCCCGTTCTCCCTGTGATTCTGTTGGTTTGTTTAAGTTTATATTTTATTATTCTATTGTGTGTTTTTCCCCCTCGTGGGTTTTGTTTTGAGTTTATGTTTATTTTGTAATAAATTATCTTTCTCTGCACTTGAGTCCTCGCACATTTTCCTTTGTCTGTGACGTGACAAAAACTCCTTAAAAAATTAGCATATCATGAAAAGGTTCTCTAAACGAGCTATTAACCTAATCAACTGAATCAACTAATTAACTCTAAACACCTGCAAAAGATTCCTGAGGCTTTTAAAAACTCACAGCCTGGTTCATTACTCAAAACCACAATCATGGATAAGACTGCCGACCTGACTGCTGTCCAGAAGTCCATCATTGACACCCTCAAGCGAGGGTAAGACACAGAAATAAATTTCTGAACGAATAGGCTGTTCCCAGAGTTCTGTATCAAGGCATCTCAGTGGGAAGTCTGTGGGAAGGAAAAAGTGTGGCAAAAAACGCTGCACAACGAGAAGAGGTGACCGGACCCTGAGGAAGATTGTGGAGAAGGACCGATTCCAGACCTTGGGGGACCTGCGGAGGCAGTGGACTGAGTCTGGAGTAGAAACATCACGAGCCACCGTGCACAGGCGTGTGCAGGAAATGGGCTACAGGTGCCGCATTCCCCAGGTCAAGCCATTTTGGGCTACAGAGAAGCAGCACTGGACTGTTGCTCAGTGGTCCAAAGTACTTTTTTTCGGATGAAAGCAAATTTTGCATGTCATCCGGAAATCAAGGTGCCAGAGTCTGGAGGAAGACTGGGGAGAAGGAAATGCCAAAATGCCTGAAGTCCAGTGTCAAGTACCCACAGTCAGTGATGGTCTGGGGTGCCATGTCAGCTGCTGGTGTTGGTCCACTGTGTTTTATCAAGGGTAGGGTCAATGCAGCTAGCTATCAGGAGATTTTAGAGCACTTCATGCTTCCATCTGCAGAAAAGCTTTATGGAGATGAAGATTTGGTTTTTCAGCACGACCTGGCACCTGCTCACAGTGCCAAAACCACTGGTAAATGGCTTACTGACCATGGTATTGCTGTGCTCAATTGGCCTGCCAACTCTCCTGACCTGAACCCCATAGAGAATCTGTGGGATATTGTGAAGAGAAAGTTGAGAGACGCAAGACCCAACACTCTGGATGATCTTAAGGCCGCTATCGAAGCATCCTGGGCCTCCATAACACCTCAGCAGTGCCACAGGCTGATCGCCTCCATGCCACGCCGCATTGAAGCAGTCATTTCTGCAAAAGGATTCCCGACCAAGTATTGAGTGCATAACTGAACATAATTATTTGAAGGTTGACTTTTTTTGTATTAAAAACACTGTTCTTTTATTGGTCGGATGAAATATGCATTTTTTTTTTTAGATAGGAATTTTGGGATTTTATGAGCTGTATACCAAAATCATCAGTATTAAAACAATAAAAGACCTGAAATATTTCAGTTGGTGTGCAATGAATCTAAAATATATGAAAGTTTAATTTTATACATTATGGAAAATAATGAACTTTATCACAATATGCAATTTTTTTGAGAAGGACTTATACTCTATTTTGCCAAAAGATTTAGGACACCCCTCCAAATCATTGGATTCAGGTGTTCCAGTCACTCCATTTGCTACGGGTGTAAAAAAAAAATCAAGCATGCAAACTGCTTCTACAAACATTTGTAAAAAAGGGGTCGCTCTCAGGAGCTCAATTAATTCAAGCGTGGTACCGTGATAGGTTTCCACATGTGCTATAAGCCCATTCGTGAGATTTCCCCACGCCTTTTCCATGGTCAACTGTTAGCAATTTAATTTTCGAAATTGACAACAACTGCCTACAGTTCTAGTTTATGCATTTATATAATAAATAAATATAGGCTTGCATTTGCATGTAATTTAGAGAAATGCTGAATGAGAGTTTTATAGGCTAATTCAAAGGATCTACAATCAGTGTCAATTGCTTTTTCTGTTGCCTCCCAACCGGACGGAAAAAAGAAAAAAAGCTGTACTCAAATATAGAAATATATATCAATACCATAAGCAATAGCACTAATAAAAATAAATTACATTTCAATGCGTATGGACTGCTGACATAAATGAATTGCTGCCCAAGCATCCAGTGTATTCTTATGATGAGAAATATTTCAAAAAGGCCTCACAAATTAAATATCCTCATAAGTCAAATTAATTAATATGTTGCATTTTTATATAAAGAATTAATACACAACATGATTTCTCTAGATACATATATTACATTTTATACAGCTTTCATACATGATATAATGTATGTCCGTTTCTCAATTCAAACATTGTAATGAAAGGCTAAAGTTAATTGTGGTTCTGGTTCCAGTCTCAGAGAATAGTTGCTGCATTTTTTTGTTTAAAGAGAGGTCATGATGTCTGAGCAACATGCAAATGAATCAGCGGTTAGATCAGTGAATCTCAGTCTAATTGGTGCCTGAGATGTATGAGGATATAAGATATATTACATCTAATGTTCTCTCTCTCTCTCTCTCTTTCTCTCTCTCTCTCTCTCTCTCTCTCTCTCTCTCTCTCTCTCTCTCTCTCTCTCTCTCTCTCTCTCTCTCTCTCTCAACTGTAATTTTGCTATAAGAATATTATAGATATTATATATCTTAAATATTATCATATTTGTTTACTTGAAGAGTTAATTTCTGTATTCATATAAAATAATATAACTCAGGTCTGTGCCCGTCTTATCTCTGTCTTTCATTAAATACACAGATTAAATCTCGCCTGAAAATTAAATCTGTGAAATATTTTAATTTAATCTAGATTAATTTCACACTTCAATGTCAATACTGGTTATATTATCAGCAGGCACAAGACATTGTTGGATGATAATATTTGATTTTCAATTTGTAGTTTTATTGAGAAATTATGCACATTTATTAGAACATATTATATTTTTCAGTGACAAATCCATCAATCATTTTAAAAATAAGACCATTTTGATTAGCTTTGATAAACCCTCAGTTAGAGTGTTAGTGATAATTTGATGTGAGCATCATGCAGATATTAATATTTCTACAAACAGTATTAGGAAAAAAATAAATAAAACCAAAACATCTGCTAAATATATAACATTTGACAGTGAATCACTTCATCACTTCATCGCTTTAAAATGATTATTCCTTTTTAATAATAATCATCGTGCCACAGTGGTGTGTGCGTTTTGTGATTTGAAAACCCAAATGCAATGTTTGATTTAAGTCTGGCAGAAAGATGTCCCTGAAAGTGCTGAAGCAACAAACATGTGGCTGTTGTAATTAATCACTGGAGATAGATATTTAGACAGAGATGATTGAGCAATTATTTTGCCAGCAAATATCATGATCTAGAACGTTACACAACCAATGTGCTTTCCGACATACTCCATTTTCACATGGCCATGTTTCATCTCCTTGTAAAAATGGTTAGGTTTCAAGCCTCAATACTTTCCAAACATGAAAAAAATACCAGAAGTTTGCTTCAGAATATTACATTCGTTACACATTCGAGTTCAAAGTGAAATTCTCAGGGTATCAAACTGTGGCACGGTCTTAGCCAGTTCCCTTTCAAATCTCTCTGCTCCTTTGCTTCTTTCGAATTACACACCGAAAACAAAACTTGATAAAGAAATGTAGCACTTTACAGCTTTGAACAGGGAAGCTGTAAATCTGGCATTCTTGCCTGCGCAATAAAGCTTCATTTTCATTTTCCATTTCTTTTGGCCTTACGAGAGTTTTTTTTTTTTTTCTTAGTGATGTTTCACACAGTTTGACTGGAACTGTATTTTTATCAAGGACAGACCAGACCAAGTGCATATTTGATCCATCCCTGACTGGGAATCTTTGAAGGAAAATTGGATTGTTAAGAAATACAATATGTTTGTATAGCTGCCATAATACACAATTTTCAGTGGTAGATCATAGCAGCTGGTACCTATACAAATCCCTTCAGTGAGGTCACGTATGCTGTGTTCTATCAGAGCCCAAGACTCAGAGTCCATGAGTGTAAATATTTTCTGTTACATGAGTTTATTTCATGTTGACATTCTTCTCAGATGAGGGGATGGGAGCTTTGTGCTCTTGAATTAAAGATGATTTCCTCAGTGTTAAAGCAGCATGAAATTGCATCTGTTTGAAAGTGCTTCCCGAGACCTACATTTCTCCAGTCGATTCTCATGTCATTGCCCAAATGGTTCCTAGGGAAGCTGGGGGCATGGACTTTTTCAATTAGAAACTCTTGCTGGTTGCTGGTTTCTCAGCATTGAAAGGGCATGGCAAAGCCAGGTAGACCAAATTCATGATTAATTCTCTCTTCACTCTTAAAAATAAAGGTTCCAAAAGGGGATGTTTGCAGCAATGCCATAAGAGCCATTTTTGGTTCCCCAAATAACCTTTCAGTGAGTGTGTTTACATGCATGTTCTTAAGCCGATTATGCTTAAGAATCCGACAATGCAAGTGGTCATTTGAGCACGGTAACCCGTTTTATTTTATCGGAGTAAGATCATAAACGGCTTAAGCATAAACCGAATGACACAGGTAGATTTTTGACTCTTGCTCCGATATCACGCGGCATGTAAATACATTAACTTGCTTTCTGCCGTCTTATTAAAGTGCACATGTATGTTAGGTGACAAATACTTAGAGCAGATTTAAACGCATCCAGACAGAGTGAGCATTTTGCATGAAAGATAGGACATATATCACAAGCGAGGACTCTTTTACTCAGAAAATTATAAAAATGTGTTCTCATCTCATGCAGCAGAAGTAGAAGAGGTTCAGTCAAAATGCTGCATCTGCAACTGCATGAGGGATAATATGAGCCGTAAATTCCCCGCTGACATGTTTGCCAGTTTTATTTAACATCAAAACTGACATAACATTTGGAGTCAGATACAGAAATTATTATTTTTGACGTCACTAGGAAATAGGTTAAACTACAAGGTTTATTAATAAAGTCATGTAAACGTAGTTTACTTGCGTTGTCAAGGTTTGCATGTAAATGAGGAAAACTGATTATTTCAATAAGCTGATATTTGTGAGTTATCAGCGTTCTGGTTCTCTTTTCAACTCTTTTCAAATCAGATAACTATATTTAAGTTGCTAGTTAGCACCAGCCTTTTTAATATTTTGATACAAATTCTGTTGTATGTAAACATATTGAAATAAAGAACAAAGCATTGATCAATCAATCAATCAATCAATCAATCAATCAATCAATCAATCAATCAATCAATCAATCAATCAATCAATCAATCAATCAATCAATCAATCAATCGATCAAACGACCAATCGATCGATCAATCAACCAGTCAGTCTGTCCGTCCGTCCGTCCGTCCGTCCTTCCGTCTGTCCATCAACCAATCAACCAGTCCATTCATCCATCCATCCATCCATCCATCCATCCATCCATCCATCCATCCATCCATCCATCCATCCATCCATCCATCAATAAATCAAGCTAGCAAGTGAGCTTCATCCATTTTTATGAACATTTAAAGGTGGAAAAGTAAAAAAAAAAAAAAACAAACAAACAAAAAAATCTAAAAGCTGAGAAAGACCGGCTTAATTCAGAATGATGATCAGATGAAAAAAAGAATCAATTATGTATAGTCGATTAATGCTTGCATAGTCACATACCTCTAGATGGGATTTGAAATGTTTATATCTTTATTTATATGCTTTTGCATGTTTGGTGATCATGTTAGCTTAATAACGTAAATAACTTCTTTCTGCTCTTTTTTGGCTGCTTCTGAAATCACCCCTTGTATCCTTAAATAGGGCACTGTAGTTGTGTCTGAAACCATAGTGGACATTAATGCCCCAAAATAATGATTGTACAACTGATCTTAAAATATGCTAAATAATACCCATAATGCACTGTGAGGGTCAGGCTGAATTAATGCCAGCATCTTGCCAGAAGATGGTGTCTGCGGCAGAATCATCAATTCATCTTGACTGGGTAAACCCAGCCTGATCTGCCAGTGACTTGATTTTGCCCGGCAACTCAGTTTGGAAACCTGTACATTCATTTCTACTGCTTCTGTTACACTTTTGCGGTAACCAATCACAGACTGGCTTATCCACCTAGCTTGCTATTGGTGGGTTTAACACGATGACAGATTACATCACGCCTCCTGTGGTCTGATTGGTTGAAGGACTACCCAACTGCGTAGTTATTTGAATAATGCCAGTTGATCACACCTCTTGTGCAATAGAATATACATAGCAGACTCTCCAGACCAATTTTAAATTTAAAATTGTAATAATAACATGAAATAATACATTTTAAATTTGTATATTTTTTCAAACCACTGTTCCAATGTGGCTACAGCATAATATTGTAGGGTAAAAAAGAAGAACAAAAATACTGATTATTCAATTATTAAATTAACATATATAAATGCTAGTTTCCATGATATAATTAAATATAAATATTTTCATTATTACTGGAGCTGCCAATTTCCACTTTTCAAAAAATTATTAAAAAAAAAAAAACCCCCCCAAAAAAAAAAACGGTGCATTCACTCACTTGTTTTCAGTGAATTATGTTGAGTTATGTAGGGGGGTGATTGTGAACACAGCCCTTGTGAGAAACATGACAGAATATCACACTACTTAGGTATTTAGCAGTGAAATTGTCAGGCTTTTCTAATTACAGCAAAGTAAGCAAATTGCCTGGAAAATATGATAGCATTATGATATAACAATACAATATGTAATGATGAAGTTTACAGTGGCTTCATTAATGAATTAAAAACATAAAAAGCTAAACACACCTGACACATATCTCTTGTTAGTAAAGTTTAGAAACCTTGCTGTATTTTTTGTGTAATTAATTAAGAGAAATTACACCGCCATATTACTTCGATTAAAGGGACTGGAACACACCTGCCATCGCAAACACGACTTACCACCTGGTAAATACGAATTTCCCAGGAGGACCCATTATTTCAGAATACACTTTACTCGCTGGCAACTTGTCTTGCTGTATAAAGGGGCTAAACTCTGATTAACAAGGGGAGATAACTTTTATCTCTTTGTCACGTCACGTCTAGGACACAGTGTAAGGGGTTAGGCCAACAACTCTGTTTACACTTGCAGATATTCCCATTTCTGATAAGCTTAGAACATGCAGAACAATGCAGAGCTTGATTAAATGTTTGACAACTGGCATGAGACTGAAGTCATTTGTATGCTAATTGCATGCTACCTTTCTTGCCTATATTTGCATTTTGAGGAAAACATATCAAGAGTTTTATTATTAGCATGTTTTATTACTGAGGAAAAGTTTAATAAAATGATGAGCACTACGTGTTTGCATATTAGAATTTGCCAAAAGACATGCAAATTCAATCCATTTACATCAACGTAGCTATATTATTTGCTCGGATAAATTTCCTGAGACACACTCCCAGGACCTTGGCTGAAATATCAACCAAGAACTCACTCCAAACTTTAAAATAAAAAATTGTGATGGCCATGTCTCTGCCAGTGATGCCAATTAGACTCCCATAAAGCAGTTTGACATACAGAGAATGTCAATCCATCACTAGCAAGCCACCCCAAATGGGAGCCATCCTCAAGAGAGGCAAGCTGCAATGAGTTGAGGATTATGAAAAAAATATATTTATAAATAGTAATCTTGCCAAACTAAGCTGTCCTCTGGTGAGTTACCCAGCGGTATCTGTGGTGCCTTATCCAGATAGCTGGCTAACATGTCTGAGCAAGGCAATTAGCTGCTGCTCTAGAGAGCATTATTCTTCTCTAATAGATCTCTTTTTCTCCTTTTTTACTGTAAATACCTTACTTAAGGTTGTCTCACAAATGTTCATAATGAAAAAATGTGGAATTTATATGTACTCTTAAGTTCCAAATCACCGTAAAAAATGACGATTTGCAGGAATACATTTTAGTTAATCATTAAAACTTACAGGCATCATATGGAAAAGGTAGGCAGGGCCTTATATTTCCTGCAACTAAATATTGTATGGAACAGTTTTAGTTAAACCAAAAAGGACAGCCAAGCTATCTGTTGGTCCCCTTGGAATATGAGCCAAGCTCGGTGTCCACACTATAATCATTTTGTGTAACCAAAGGCAAACAAGTCCATTGCAGGTGGACAAAACTGATGACAGTGGGAAATTTTGAATAACAAGCAGTGCCAAAGTTTATAATAGTGAGTTGCACCTGTCAGTGGATGAGTTCGTGAAAATGTTGTTGGTAATGTTAAGTTCTGCTGGCAATGCTAAAAAAACAAACAAACAACAGTGCTAATTTTGTATGTAATATACAGGTACAGTGCCATTCAAAGCTTCGGTTTGGTAAGTTTTTTTTTTTCTTCTATTTTTTAAAAATGTTTTTGAAAAAGTGTTAACCTCGTTAAGGTTTCATTTATTTGATAAAAAAAAAAAAACAGTTAAAACAAGGCTAATATTTTTAAATGTTCAATTTAATATAATGTTTTTTGTTGTAATATATTTAAAAGTGTTTTTGTGTGTTTCTTTTTTCTGTCAAGGCTAAGCTACATGTTCAGTGTGACACGATCCCTCAGCAATCATTGTAATGCTGATCTGGTGCAAACAGGTGGCCAGTCAAGTCAAGTCACCTTTATTTAAATGGCACTTTTTACAATGCTGATTGTTTCAAAACAGCATCACAGTGTTAACTGGAAAATAATGCATCAAACGCTCTGGAGAGAACGGTGATGTTATCAGCTCATTTCAATTGTTAAATAGCGACAATGTGGGTGGATCGGTAATATAATTCATATAGTTAATTTAGTTTAGTAATTCAATTTATTTCAAAATTTAGTTGAAAATGCAGTGTCCCCAATTGAGCAAGTCAAGCCAAATGCAGACAGTGGTAAGAAACCAAAAGCTGTTTTTTTTTTTCTTTTTTTTTTTTCTTTTTTACAAAAGGGTGCAAACCTTGGTTTTGACACACACAAAAAAAGGTTTTACCATGTAGGGACACAAATCATGAATGTTATTCAAAAAGGTTCAATTTCATCTAGTGGGAACATGTGGTGCTGTGCCCAAACAAAATCTTACTGAAAACTAATTTTCTAAATTTCAACCTCAAATCTGGAGCACAACTTGTTTAAACATAGCACTGATTTTCAGTTTTACAGTAAGCATGTTTTGTCAAATATATATTTCATGTAAAATTAAATAACATTTTTGTTAATTATTTTATTATAATTTGTAGGTACCTAATAATAACTTTTTTTTTTTTTTATTTTATACTTAAGCAATAATCTGCCAAGAGTCTTCTCTAAAATTAAAATTAAGTCTGTGCTTCAAAGCAGTCAAGATTTACAAGTTTAAGTTGAAAATGTCCTTTTCAGTTAGCCTATATGCTCAAAAAGTGGTGAACAGGTAATACATGGATATTAACATAAATGTATTTAGTACCATACAATCTCCTAAAAGTACAAAATATTAAATAACAAAAAAAATAAAAATAAAATAAAAATAACATCATAATTTAAACTGATATGGCTTTAAAATGCATATCAGTTTGTTGTTTTGTTTGTTGTTAGTTTTTTGTTGATTTCTAATAATAATAATAATAATACAAAAAATGACTATTATTTTGCTTTTCAGGAACACTAAACCGTGTTTAAGAATGAAAAGGCAACAACAACAAACAAAAAAAAAACTTAAATATATGTTTTCAGTCTAAAATATTTATTTTCAACACATCAAAGAAAAGATGCTGCTAGCAAAGCACACCTGTAAAGCCAGTGTACTTCCACGTGGCTTGCAGTGCTATCCAACCAGAATAACTAAATTCTGCAATAATATCGTCGCCACCTGTGAGCTGCCTAGTTTGGGTCTCAAAGCTCTTGCCTTTCAAGAAATTTCAGGGTAAAACTGTTCCCTCCACGAGTGACTCAGGAGAGGTTGAATAAGTAATCAGTCAGTGCCAGAAGGACTTGTGAATTCAGCATTAATGAGTCTGCAGCTTGACTGTGCTCACTCAAGAGCAACCTTGCTTTGTGAAACAAAGAGCACTCTAATTCCTCTAGAATGGCAAATGCTATTATATCAATAAATGTCCTACATGCTGATAGTTGACTCACCTCTACACCTAGTCAAAGAAGACACGTGTAGCAAATTTGTATTATTTATATGACTGATGCCATGCACAAACAAGAAACCTGAACAACTGCAGAGCTGCTTTTTCATGTTCAATTACAAAAAAATGTGCCAGTATAATTTAGCTTGAATGTCTAATCAATTGATTATTTTTATTATTTTTTAGCTTGTCTACGTTCTGCGAGCGAGTTAGACAGCCCTTGAGGAGATGATCTGTAGGGTAATGAATTCAAAGACAAAGTTTTCTCTTTCATTGTCAAGAAATCCATGAATAAATTGTATTGTAGACAGTGTTGTGTACTAACACGTTTGACGTGGCATATGTCTCCTTTCACCTGAAAGCACAAGTCTAAACATCAATCAAAGTCCTTGCCTATTTTTGTTAAATAAACTTTCTTCTCCCCTTTGTTCTGTTTTCTTCTCTCAGGCAGGTGACAGCATCTCCAGGAGAACGGCTCAAGGAGGGGGTTCCTTAATAATGCAATGCTGAATATTTCACTCTTTCTTTATTATCCTTTTTTTTGAGTAGTAAATGGAAAGCTAAGCTTTTAGTCTAGAAGAGTATAATTAAATGGTTCAAAGTAGTTTTGTAGACCAATATAGATCAGCTGGATATTACGAAAAATGCGCATAAATAGTACGAGTGTGCAATGTCGTGGAATGTATACGCCAAAACTCATTTTGGCGTGCATATGATACGCTGTATTTCGCGTGCATATGATACGCACTTTATGCCGTATTATACATATGAACCCCCCACCCCACTACCCTAAACCTACCCAAGAGCGTGTCATACATATGCCATAAAGTGCGTATCATATGCACGTTAAAAACAGCGTATCATATGCACGCCAAAATGAGTTTTAGAGTATACATTCCACAAAATTGCACACTCGTACTATTCATACGCATTTATGTGTGATCGGGTTATATAGATAGTTCCCATACATTTTATTCATTTTATTTCATGTTATAAGCAGTTTCCATCCATTTTTTTCCAACAATATTGTTTACAAATTATTTCAGATGAAAGAATCTAAAATATATTCCAACAATTTCATGACTTTATGTTCTAAAAGGTGGAAAATAATGATGTGTCTAATAATTGTAATGTATGCTGGCCTTATCACAATTTTGTAGTCATTGTTTTATCTTGCCTTTATCTTGATGCCAACAAATTTTAAAGGCACAATATTGTTTTTCGCCGAGGTTGCCTATTTAAAACAAAGGCTTAGCTTAATGAGGCAAGATTGAGCATGGAATCTCTGATGTTGCCGTCCTCACCTCACTGGTAAATGAGCTCTGGCGAGGACAGTGATGATGGTATAAAACATCTGCTCAAACTGAATCCTTCCAAGGTCCAAACGGAAACGAAATGTTTATTTTTTTTCTTCTATAATTGTTACTCTAACTTCATAAGTTTTATATATTATCGCGACAGGTACAGATCTATCCATGTTAGATATAGATACAGGTTGCTAAATATGTAAGAATGTTTGGCGAAACAGTCATGTATTTTTAAAATTGCTTATTTCTCTGGAATTAAACATCTTGGTACATAATTTAAGGACACAACATTTTTAACACTGCTCTAGCGGTTTTTCGATATTTCAATCGAAAAATCGTACATATTGTGCCTTTAAATAAAATTGTGTGCTTATGGGAAAATGTTGTCAGTGTTGTGATTTGACTTCATGTTTACATGCAAATCAATCTAAGGATTGGATAAAAATTAATCATAACCCCATAATCTGCAAAAAGTCTCTCAATCTTTTACCATAATTCCATGATGAGAACATTTGCCTCTCAAATCTGTTATTTAATAACAGGATGAGAGGAGGATTTTCTTCAGTCTTCAAAGTGTAATTAATTTGTTAATATTGATTTCAAATAAAACATGAAGCATGTAACAGATGTGTGGCAGTGGAACAAAAGAGGGCTATTGTACAACACTCTTCATTTTATACTAATGATTTTGCCCTAATGACTTGAGATATTACTGATCATATGCTCTCATTTTTTTGCAGATTAGAGAAAATGGATTATGTTCAGTCTAACCTGGACATATTCTGCTCTAGGAAAGGTAGCCAACAATGGCAGAAGTTACAACATTTGAGGGCAGGCAGACATTGGACGTAACATAGAATGATTATATAATTACTAGGATAAAGCATGGAAAGCCATACATTTATTGCAGCATTAACTATCATCTATTTACTGTGTGAGCAAACTCTGACTTCCACCTTTCATATATTTCTAATAGAATTAAGCATATTAGTGGCATACGGACTCCTATGAAATGATATAAGATATTCCAGTTCAAAGCCCTCTGATTGATGCAGTCAAAGGGATCTAATTAACACAAGCCAACGATCCAAACTATCTTCATCCTTTTTATCCCGGAAGACTTTGCTTTCCCAGTGAGAGAGAAGCCTTGGGCAAGGACTTGGGTCTCCGTGGAGGATGAAAGTGAAGGGTACGGACTGAAAGGTGGGGGAGAGCCAGGTGGGGTGCCTTCCTGCCCTCTTCTCCCATCTTCAATAGCATACCCAGAAAGCTTTGATTGACATTTGTTGATTTTTCTCCTTGAAGAGCGACAAAGACAGGGGAGCTCTTCCATCATAGCATGACTTAGACTTTATGTGTATATTGCAAATGCAGTCCTGTGATCCAGACATACCCAGAGTGTACACTGAACTCTGCTTTCGTCATCATGCCTTGTCAGAATAGTTATTTTTATATATATCTGCAGAAATTAAATGTTTGAGAATGCAAAGTGCATGACTAATGATCATTTGGTTGTGCAATAGCACTTTTTCAAGTAAATTTCAAGCGCATTTTTTCATAATGACCTTTAATTAGTGTTCATTTACAACACATCAGTTCTAAAGCTCAAAAACATTATACATATAGTATTTAAAGCAATTATTTTAAATGCAATGTACAAAAAGATTCCAAAAAATTGGGACACTGTAGAAATTGTGAATAAAAAACAGAATGCAATGATGTGGACGTTACACATTTCAATATTTTATTTAGGTTACAAGGTAGATGACATATCACATGTTTATACAGAAAATGTATAATTTTATGGCAAAAATAAGTTAATTTAAAATTTCATGGCATCAACACATCTCAACAAAGTTGGGACATGGCCATGTTTACGACTTAGGCATCCCCTCTTCTTTTTATAACAGTCTGTAAACGTCTGGGGTCTGAGGAGACAAGTTTCGGAATAGGAATGTTGTCCCATGCTTGTCTAATACAGGCTTATAGTTGCTCAGCTGTCTTAGGTCTTCTTTGCCGCAGCTTCCTCTTTATGATGTGCCAAATGTTTTCTATGTTTTCATCTACAACCTATGTTGTAATTGATGCAGTATGTGGTCTGGCATTGTCATGTTGTGTTAGCCAACAATGTTTTCTGGAAGTATTCCTAAGCCCATGTTGTGATTTCCATTACAGTAGCATTCCTGTATAGCCCCTTTCACACTGCGATTCCGGCAAATACACGGATAATGCGACCCGGCATTTGTTCCCGGGCCGCTAGATTTGGTCCATTCACACAGCCAGCGAAATGCCGTAATATGTGCGGTTTCACACACAACGCTTAACGGTCCCGGATCGAGTTGACACGTGACATCCTGATGTGGCGTGTAATGGCGAGCGATCTCAGCTTCAGCGCGGATAGTAAGGAGCTCTGTGGTCTCGACTTGTGTCCAGTTTGTACACATTTCTGCTTGTTTAATTTTAGTTTATTTTGTATACGAACACTCTCTGCGTTTAAAACACTGACTAGCTCTTCTGGCACTGCAGGGTTGTATTATTGAAAAAACAAGCTCTAGGAGTCGCACGATAACTACGTACACGTTGCGGCATATGTTACGGCTTTTGTTCACACAGCGCTCGTCCCGGGTCGAATACCGCAATATTACTAGGTCTCCGACCCGGGTCGAATTCGGTAATCAATCCCGGATGTGGTTGCTTTCACACAGTAGGTGACCCGGCAATGTTCCGGGAATATTGCGGGTCTGACGTGCAGTGTGAAAGGGGCTAATGTGATGCAGTGCTGTCTAGGGGCCCGAAGATCACATGCATCCAGTATGGTTTTCCAGCCTTACACACAGAGATTGTTCCAGATTCTCAGAATCTTTGGCTGATATTATGCACTGCAGATGATGATAACTTCAAACTCTTTGAATTTTTTTCTTTGAGAAACGCCTTTCTGATATTGCTCCACTATTTTTCACCGCAGCATTGGTGGAATTGGTGATCCTCTGCCCATCTTGACTTCTGAGAGACACTGCCACTCTGAGAGGTTCTTTTTATAACCAATCATGTTTCCAATTGACCTAATAAGTTGCAAATTGGTCCTCCAGCTGTTCCTTATGTGTACATTTAAATTTTCTGGCCTCTTATTGCTACCTATCCAAACTTTTGTGGAATGTGTAGCTCTCATGAAATCCAAAATGAGTGAGACATTGTGTCATTTCACAGTGTCTCACTTTCAACATTTGATGTTATCTATATTCTATTGTGAATAAAATATTAGTTTATGAAATTTGTAAATTATTGCATTCCTTTTTATACACAATTTGTACAGTGTCCCAACTTGTTTTGGAATTAGGTTAGTAGTTTATTCATTAGTTCTGAAAATCTAACTAAATAAAAAATGACTCTGAAAAAAAAACAAAAAAAAACATGTTACTTTTTTATTATAAATGCATTAAACACGCTGATCCGACATCCATTCTCTTTGTTGTGAATATAGTAGGCCTATGTTATGAGACTTCTAATGGCATGGCTTATGAATGAATCCTTCCATGATCAAAAGATATTTCTGAAAATCTTGGAAATGGTTGTCAGCACTAATGAGGCTGGAAAGGGTTACAAAACAATTGCTACTAAAAAAGACTAAGGCATTCATTAATCCTCTGTCAAACATATGAGAAGATTTTACACACCACTCCTATTCGGATCAACTTCCAGCTAAAATCACTACAAGGACAAGTTGAAGGAAGCTTCAGGAGGATTACAGACATTTCATAAAATTCTACCCACGTATGTAGTCAAATCATGAAACTCGAAGTCTATTTGAGCATCATTAACAAATAATATTTTACAATCTGCACAGAAAAAGTACTGACATTACATGTACATTGATTTGCTACATACCTTTATTCTAATGTTAGGTGTGCTAGATTTAAAGGTGAACTGCACATACTTATTGGTGTATGACATCAAAGTATCGTGAGAGCAATTCGACACCAGTGTATATATAGATACATCTTTAGCGGCTGTTTCAGTCAGCCGCTGTACAAAAGCCATTTGCCATATTGGAAAAGTCAAAGCTAGTCCGTGAACACAAAAGATGACTGTGTCTTCAAGAGTATTTTGACACTAATATCTATATCTGCAATATATTTAAGCAGGTGATCTTGCAAAACTAACACAATACAACAAGAGGAAGGCATCAGCTAACACAAAAATTGTAGCATAGTCAACCTGTAATATTGAAAACTAAATCCAAGGTAATCTAATCTTACTCGGCTAATCTTATAACAGGTTTGTTTCTCCAACATTCATTTCTATGGTATCCCCAAACAGTGATTGACTGCCGCACAACTCTAAACGAAATGTAATGACCTCATTGCTGTAATGTGATTGGTTATCAAGGCACACGTGATCCAAGTTAGCCGTTAAACTTTCTCCAATGCATAAAAATGTATGAAACGTATCTGACAAATATTCATAGGTGATAAAGTATGAGCAAGCATGTGCAAGCATCACTACAGGAAGCAGAAACTGTCCGACTTGACATGTTTTGTTTTCATCTCCTTCCCAGACTGCAAGCGGCAAATCTCATTGATCGGTTACATCCAGCCGCAGCCAAAGTCAGACCCACCAGTTGACGAATTCTAAATGAGGGAGTGTGTGCCTACAGCTACTCATTTGCATAAAACACACCAAAACCATGTTCATATTCCTTAAAAAAATGAATATGCATATGCCTTTTCATCACTAATTCTTCCCTGTGTGTCTTTAGTAAATGCTGACAGCAGTTCACACCAAAAGAGGTAAATAAATCTGGCTCTTTCTCTTCTGCATGCTAACACTCTCTCATCCGATTTCAAATTACTGTAAGCAATATAATAGGCTACATGTGTTTCTGATCTCCCATTTTACAGTGAATTGCCTATCGTCAGTGTATGTATCATGCCATTTAATTTACTTTTACTCTGAAATAATTAATACTTTTGGAGAATCACATAACCGTTAAATTTTCGAATGCATTTTTAAAAAAATGTTTAATACTGCTTATATTAAGAAGATAAAAAGGCCATCGGGAGTATTTGGTTTCTGGCATACCTTAAAATGTTCATTAAACCACCAGGAGGAAACCCGAAGAGAAGTATACACAGAAGGATGTAATGAGGGAGAACATTAACGCATATCCCAGGACCCAGACAGCTTGAAATCTTTGAGGGAACAATTCATTCTGAACTGAAGCTTAGAATTAATTGTTAGTTGGAGCCAAAATGTGGGTCAAAGTTTGGCAATAGCTCTAAACAGACAAGTAGCAGCTGAAGAAGCAGAGGGATTTTCACATATTGGAAAGGCAGAGTCCAGACCTAAAGACATCTGAAATGTTGTGCCATGACCTGAAGTGAGCAGTTGATACAAGACAGTCTAAAAATATCTATGACCTGAAACAGTTTTAGAAAGAAGAGGGATGGGAACATCTGGTTGGAATCATGCCTTGAGCTCCAGCAAGTGCCACATGTCAGGTTTACATGTTTTGGTAAAGCCAGTTAGTTTTGAAGCTTTCTTCCAAAACCTAGTCACCTTCTGTGCTCCCTATTACCTACATAAACAGCGGCATTCTAAGGCAGCATCCTAACTACCATGAAACCTTATAAGTGTCAGTGCTGGAATGTGTTTCATAGGCAGCAACACTCTGCACACATATTGATTTCAAAAGAGTATGATGAGTGATGCTAAGCTAACTGTGCTAAAAATACATAGCAAACATAATAATCAATTTTTAAAGGGTTAGTTCACCCAATAGTTCAAATTCTGTTATTAATTACTCACACTCTTGTCGTTCGAAACCCGTAAGACTTGCCATTTTATTTGAGGTCCGGAAGTTCTGTTGTGAAGCAACTATGCTCTAACCAGAGCTGTTCGGACCAATCAAATTGTCAGGGCGGGCTTCATATGATGATTGACAGATGACCAACAGTAACGTTATAATTCACCACACCAAAAAGTGATTGGGTTTAATTTGCTCTAATCCTGAATGTAGAACTTCTTCGTATATGCATTCATCTTTACTATTTCTCTCAAAAATGATGATTGTGTTTGTATGTAGGCTACTCCGTGTATCCTTAAATTATTTTTACAACACCAACAAAGATCGTTTACACTCATTTTCTTCTTATTTCACTATGCATGCAGTTGAGTTCTGTTGACAACTATGCATTAGTGATGTGTCATTCTTTTTGAACTATTTTTAAATTTATGACTCAGGAACAACGAGCTGTCAGAGAGGTGACCTAATCAATTCTGTTTTCGGGACTGCATGAACTGCATATGGGCTGTCCCGGCCCGGATCATATACTGATGACGGAACTATCGACTCAAACCCGAATACAGGAGAGATGTACTAATCTTTCCAGGGAACAGACGTGATTAAATGCAAAGTGACAAATGAAAGAGCAACTCGGGTTCGGAGGTGAGATTACCTAACAAACCGCATAGCCGGAAGACTCAGCTAAGCAATTAATTAATAGAAAATTGAAAAGTTTGGCCTTGGCTGCATTAGCTTATAATAATTGTTTTATTCCAAATGTGATCAACATTTGCATAAGTACTAGATGTGTTTCTGAATTTGTATTGTATTAATTAGGCTATATTGTGCTGCAATGAACGATATGACTTCTGAGATCCGAGTCCGTAAAATCATCTTCTTACTACTATGCATCGCTCAACATATGTCACTTACTCCATTGCTCTGATTGGTTGTAAGTCTATCCAATTGAGTACAGAGGCATTTTCTTTCCTGGTTCGGTTGAAACACGCCCCATAATCACAGCCCAATCGAGCAGTATCAGACTCATATTCTGACTAGAATCTGAGTATGACAACGTCAGGCTATAGAGATGGTCTAAAATGCTGTATTTGCATGTCAATGTTGCTCGATTCCTCTGCTTCATTCCATTCAGCCATAAATACTGTTGAAAATTCAGCTCACAAGTCATTATGCAATGACGGTCATCTCAGATTATGTCAAAATAACCGAACAATTCTGACTAACTATCCGTCACAACTCCTGAAGTGACTGAATATCTTTACATTTTAAATAAATTCTGGGAGAAGAGAATCGCATGCCTCTATCCTGATGGTTAAGATGATTGCGTAATCTTGGCAAGTCTGTCTGTTTGGCCACCGCAGTGAGACATCACTGTCTGATTTTCACAGAATAAGTGTCAGAGGCACCTCTCCATTCCAGCCAACGCCAACCAAACAACTTTAAAGCAGGCTATCACCTGATAACAGATGACAGCTCAGAAAACCAAAGAGCCAACCCTCTCAGACTTAAATTAATTTCTCTCAGCAGTTCAATTATGCTGTATTAGTATTTTTTTTTTCTTTAATCTGCACAGAATCAAGGTTAGTAGGCTCCCATCACATTACCCTCCAATTCAAAACAACCATTCACGAGAGTTTAGCGCCACTGTCAAGGTTAGAGCATTTCCAATCAGTGTATTTTAAATTCACATCTTTATTTGGTTTACTTCTGCTTGAGTGGTAAATGAGGGACCTGTAGGGACTCTTTGAATTAAATGAGTGTGTGCTTTTAGATGCCTGTGTCTATCTGACTTTGTTGTAACCAGTGAAATGGCAAATACCCATGTCACTAAACAATTTGTTTATGCTAAAGAAATGAATTCCATTAAACCCCATTACCTCACGCAAGAACTGAGTGCACCACAAAAGGAACCAATTAACATTTCACAAAGAGTGTAAAAAGGTTAAGCGTTCTCCTTAACACTCCATAATGACACTGTACGGTGAAGTTTTTAAAGCCTGTTGTATACTGGGAAGTGGTTGAGGCAGTTACAGGGGCGGCAATTTTTAAATATGCCATGTTAAATCTTTTCCATCATTTAAAGGAGCGAAGACAGAGTCGTGACACTTAAAGGGATCCCATGGTGTTGAGACTTGTATGGCTTAATATAACATAAATGATGTCTCTTACTGAATTATGTGGTAGAAAACCCATGAAAGATCTACGTTATTTAAAAAATCGATTTTATATTTGGACCATGGGCGGCGCCATTTTGTTTGCGTTCTAGGTTGATGACGTAGAGTGGTTGAACTCCTCAATCAGCTGGCGTTACCCGTTGCTATTTTTACCACAACGCAACTCGAAAATTGTTTCAGAGTTAAACAAAACAAATGAATTGCTTTGTAATTGTACTTAAAACACATTCAAACATACATGTGCACACAAACTCACCTACACAAGTCACAAACAGATCGGCGGGCGCGCACACACACACCTCTGACAGACTGCTCTGTCTCAATCGCATGCATCATCACCAAAACATCCTGCCTCTCTTCCTCACGTTACTTTATCCCATCGTCCTACCTAGATATTTCCCTCTGCTGGTCACATTAGGCATTATAGTTAATCTACTATCAACAGTCTATCTAGGGAACAGGATGTGTTGAACAGGATCAACACAGGGAATAGATTGAGGGTTATGTATGCGCGCACGCAGTGCGTGCGTGTGTGTGTGTGTTCGCGCCGATCTGTTGGGGTGTGTGTGTGTTCGCGCCGATCTGTTGGGGGATGTGTGTGTGTGTGTGTGTGTGTGTGTGTGTGTGTTCGCGCCGATCTGTTGGGGTGTGTGTGAGTCTGTGTGAGAGAGAGAGTTTGTGTGCACATGTATGTTTGAGTGCGTGAAGTCGGACAGCTGTTTGTAAATCGGCTTTACAATCGTTATTGCGGTGGAACGTGAGACTGAATGACTGCACTCGAACATGTCCACTATGGTGTCGGACAACACTACAAATGTCCGTCCCTTCAAATAATGCCCTATTTAAGGGTATAGGGTCGATTTCAGATTCAGCCCCTGTCGTGGAGACTGAGCAGCCCAACATCTCGATTGAGACAGAGCCTGTCGTGTGCGCGCCCGCCGATCTGTTTGTGACTTGTGTAGGTGAGTTTGTGTGCACATGTATGTTTGAGTGTGTTTTAAGTATAATTACAAAGGAATTCATTGGTTTTGTTTAACAATTTTCGAGTTGCGTTGTGGTAAAAATAGCTACGGGTAACGCCAGCTGATTGAGGAGTTCAACCACTCTACGTCATCAACCTAGAACGCAAACAAAATGGCGCCGCCCATGGTCCAAATATAAAATCGATTTTTAAAATAACGTAGATCTTTCATGGGTTTTCTACTACATAATTCAGTAAGGGACATCATTTATGTTATATTAAGCCATACAAGTCTCAACACCATGGGATCCCTTTAAAGGCATCATTATTTGAAAAATCAGTCAGGACATAAATACAGCACTTACTCTGTACAATACACTCATACTGTGCATAATATATCTTTGGCTGTGGTCTTGAACCAATCCATGCATTTTTCATGTGACGGCAGATGAGATTGCAGTGACATAAATGAAAAAGCCAGGTGCTCCAGTTTAATAGATGTTTGTTTACTTTAAGTAGATGAAACCACAGCTTTCTATGCTCCTGCTTGAGACACTCCTAACATTCTAGCACTCCTATTCTTTTTTTAACTATCTAAACGAAGGACACCTCAAGTATTGTGTATGCATCTCATTTCTAATTTAACAGCTGGCAATGAATAATGCGACAAAGGCTCATCTCCTGCAAAACTCTTTGCTACAGGATTGTTGTGTATAGATGTTTAATATTTATTGGCAAAATTATTTGGACACCCCTCCAAATTATTGAATTCACATGTTCCAATCCCTTCCATGGCCACAGGTGTATAAAGTCAAGCACCTAGACATTCAGACTGCTTCTACAAACATTTGTGAAAGAATGACACAAAAGCAAGGTTTATAAAGACATGGATGAGCGAGTTTGATGTGGATGAACTTAAATGGCCTGCACAGAGTCCTGACCTCAACCCGACAGAAAACTTTTGGGATTAATTAGAGTAGAGACTGCGAGCCGGACCTTCGCCTCCAACATCAGTGACTGACTTCACAAACGTCCTTCTAGAAGAATGGTCAAAAATTCATAAACCTTGTGGAACGCCTTTCCAGAAGAGTCAAAGCTTTTATAGCCGCAAAGGGTGGGCCAACTCCATTTTAAACCCTAAGGATTAAGAATGGGATGCCATTAAAGTTCATGTACATGTAAAGGCAGGCGTCCCAAAACTTTTGGCAATATGATGTATACTGTTACTGTGAAGAACATATTAAACAGCTGCAATATCAGGACTTGAGTTGTTTACTGACAGTCTTAAAATCTGTGCATCAAGGTATTTTAAGGATTTCGCTATAGGACAAGGTCAGTTTGATGTCACCACCTTTCTAAGAATATTATATTCATGAAGCATATTGCACCATGTTTACAAGATGTCACTCAACGTCTGGTTTAAATCCTATAGTAATCTAACAACCTTCTAGCTTTCATAATAAATATTCCATCCATTAAATGTCAGAAAGAATAGTTTCATGGAACTATGTGTCCTGAAATAATAAAACAGTAGGTCTACTTTACCCTGCTATGACTGCCACCCTAGTCTTTAATCTATCTGGGCACAGTCGAGTCCCACAGGAGACATGTTGATGTCTAGGAATTCTTCAAAGTGCCCTTTATAATTATTTAATGGTGCATGCATTAACGCTTCTGCTTCTAATTGTGGCAAAATAGCATATGGCTTAGAGTGGCATGCAGCAAAGGCTTTTCTTTTCATTTCTGGTTTTATTTTGACAAAAGACAATACAATAAACTTGTTTTTCTTCTTTCATGTTTTCCATAAAAGAACACAAATTGTGTGAAGTAAAATAAGCCTGAGTGATAACAGTTCTCTTTAAAAGCTAATCCAACATATTTTTTTGTTTTTTAAAATAAATACTGCCTAAATCAAACACATGCAGGTGACATGCACATATTTCTGTCCATATTAAATATGCTCTATGTAATGTCTGAAGGATGACTCTCAATAAACATACGTGAATTACGAGCTTACAAGCGTGATTTATTATGCCTCCGAGAAATCAATATTGTGCAGTCCACAGTAAGAGAAAATGTGGACATTTTTCAGTTTTATTACGTAGCCACAGGTAAGAACATATAACCAGACATACTGGAGAATTTTTTATGTACTCCAAAGTCTGCTCAAAATATTGCACAGGCCTGTGATGTGTGCAATGACATAAAGAACAATTTCATCTTGACGACATATCAGCAAACCTCTGATGACTTCCATGACTCAAGAATGTTCAACATAGACTATTTCCATTACAGCTAACATATTTCTCACATTGAAGAAAAAAAAAAAAAACAACCTTGGAGAGAGAAAATGTAACCAGGTCTTTTAAAACAACTTTAAAGGTGTTTGTGAGTGATTGAATGATTGATGAGCTTAACTGTGTGTGTCCCCTGTTCTTCATTGTCATTTAGGAGATATGGCATGCTAAGTCAAGTCAATTAAATGATTGGGTAAAGGAGGTGGTTATCAGTCAGCCTGGGATTCCTAAAATATCCTTGTATCCTTATATCCCCGTTGCTTTGGTCCATCATTTGTCCTCTAATTATCTTTTCTTAAAACCAGCGCTGATAAAGGCACTGACCAATGAACACACTCTCTTATCTTTCCTTTCAATTACCCTGATCATTTGATGAGGGCCAAAGGGAGTATTGATACGTTTTCTTCGAATAAAATCATTTCTCATGCATTTTGAAGTAAATAAATTTTAAGAAATTAGTATCATAGCTATACTATTATAAAATAGAACAAGATACTGACACAGTTGTAAAATTGAACAATATAGCATAGTTCACCCAAAAATTACTCCATGGTTTACTCACCCTCAAGCCAACCTAGGTGCATATGACATTCTTCTTTCTGACGAATACAGTCAGAGTTATATCAAAAATATCCTGGTGCTTCCAAGCTTTATAATGGCATCCCAAAATATGAAGCCCAAAAGAGTGCTTCCATCCATTTTAAAAGTAATCCACACGGCTCTGGGGGTTAATAAAGGCCTTCTGAAGTGAATCAATGGGTTTGTGTAA
The DNA here is from genome assembly GCF_024679245.1 of Pseudorasbora parva. Lineage (NCBI taxonomy): Eukaryota > Metazoa > Chordata > Actinopteri > Cypriniformes > Gobionidae > Pseudorasbora > Pseudorasbora parva. The sequence goes on along the minus strand of NC_090183.1, from coordinate 33,028,188 downwards.
GAACAATATCAATATTTAAAACTTCATAAAGTAAAATATCTAGCTTCCGGCGGACAGCCTTCTGTATTCAACCTGACGGAGAAAGTTTTACGCCTCTCACATTTCAAAATGCTTATGCTACGTCTGACGTCATAGTTATACCAGTTACGTTTTTTTTTTTCATAAGTTGAATACAGAAGGCAGTCTGCCGGAAGCTACCCTCTAAAAAAATGCTTGGTTAAAAACAACTGAAGTTGGGTTGAAAATGGACAAACCCAGCAAATTGTTTTTTTGTTTTTTTAAACTCAGTGATTGGGTTGTTTTAAGCAAACATTTAAACCAACCGCTGGTCTAAAACAACCCTATTGCTGGGTTTTCCATTTTCAACCCAACTTCAGTTGTTTTTAACCCAGCATTTTTTAGAGTATTTATATTTTACTTTATAAAATTTTAAATATGGATATTTTTCCTACACAAACCCATTGGTTTGCTTCAGAATGCCTTTAGCAGATTACTTTTATAAAAGATGGATGCACTTTTTGAGCTTCAAATTTTGGGCTGCGATTCACTGGCATTATTGGAAAAGCCTTAATATAACTCTGTATTTGTCTGAAATAAGAATGTCATAAATGGCTTGAGGGTGAGTAAATCATGTGCTAATTTTCATTTTTGGGTGAACTATCCCTTTATGGAATTAAAATTCCAAGTTTAGTCTTTACAACAATTTTAAGAAAATGAGACCCACCTTATATTAGGTGGCCTTAACAACTATGTACTATTAATAAATTGATACATGTTCTTATTGTGTACATACATTTTTACATTGCACTTACATTTTAAAAATGACCTGAATGTAAAACACATCAATAATTAATTTCTGTACTTACATTTTTACACCGTTGACAGCTACTTTAAACTTACCCATACCACCACACCTGTCCCTAACTGTACTCAAATCCCATCTTAGTATCAGCAAAAGTGTTTTGCAATACAATATGAAGACAATAGGTACATTTATTTTAATGAAAGTGCATAGTAGTTAAAAAAGTTTTTAGGAATATAATCATTCATCATTGATGGTTAAGAGATGCCCTGAAATCGGTTTGAGTTATTAATAATCAATATCTAGCCTAATGAATAAAATGTGTAATCTTATCTGTGATATTTTATCTGCAGTAACATTCTGAACTTTTATAAAGATGTGAACAGAACAAATAGCAGATCAGCACGCTACTTGTATTCTTTCCAATCCAGTGGGGATAATAGTTTGAGTGATGTAAAGTTAATTAAATAAAATGTACCGTGTGTATGCAAGGATGTTAACTGTGACAGGATGATTGACAGGCAGAATTCTCAGTGACAGAAGGCAATGTAATTCATATTTTTAGGGTGTTGTTTAAGTAGGCGAATTGTTGTTCATCACTTTGCATATTATCCAATCACCATACTTCAGCGAAATTATACTTCTATCGAAACCGACTGCTCTGAAACTTTCAGAAAGAGTGTCCTACTACAAATGCACTCTGTTGCACTATGCAACAAAACTAACAAAGCAAACTAAGAAACAGATCAGAGAGACATCAGAGAGATGTGGGAGTGGGCTTTTTTTAGGCCTTTATGCAACAAAGCATAACACCCTAACAGCTGCATAAAAATTCAAAACAAGAAAATCTTAGAAATTCTAGAGCAATGTCATAAAAAAACCCTAGCGACAACGCAACAGTAAGCTAAAACCCATTAGGAACTCTTTGGCAACTGTATAGCAATGCTAACCACTCACATTTCCTTCACTGTAAAAAAAAAAAAAAAAAAAAAAAATCAGGTCTCCATTTGAAAATTGTCTAGTGACTGATCACATCTAAATTGAACAGTTGGCCAAATTGAATTTCTGTGAATTGATGCAATTTATTTCACAGAAATTAAATTTTGCCAACTAAAATGTTTAGATGTGATCAGTCAGTAGACATTTTTCCTTTGGAGACCTTTTTTTTTTTTTTTTTTTTTTTTTTTTTTTACAGTGTTTAGAAAATATATTTGTTCTAGGGCCGGGACTTTAACGCGTTAATTAAGATTAATTAATTACGTGACTTTAACGCGTTAATTAATTACGAAAAAAAACAAACAAAAAAAAACATTTAAAAATTAACCACACTTATTTTTGCACCGCGGAACGTTTTTCAATGAATGAGTTTCGACGGACCGATTATACTGGAACACTAGCGCTCGCTCCGGAGTCACGGCAACAACAAACCATGAGTGCGTCTCAATCAGCTCCCTAGTTCAGTAGTCAGGACACTGATCAGGGAGTCAGCCCATTGACTTATGTCCTGATCAGTGCCCTGACTAGTGAACTAGGGAGCTGATTGAGACGCAGGGCATGAGTGAACATGAACGAAGAAGCTGATCAGACTGCTTTGCTTGGCCCCGTGGATGGGAAATTTTGTTTTAAAAAACGAAAGAATGGAAGCGTCGTCAAGAGCATGGTTGTGTGCAAGCTATACAACAAGGAATGAGCGTATCACCGCAGCACATCGAGCCTCAAATTTCACAAATATGCTTTTGCTATACTTAATGGCAAACATTGCGCTGGTCTTCTGGACTGAAATAAATAAACAATATTGTGTTGATTAAGCTTATGTATTCAGTCATTATTCAATGGTATACTAAAAATACATGCGAAAAAATACTTCTCATTGTTCTCAGGTCAAATATTTATATGCAATTAAAATGCGATTAATTTCGATTAATTAATTACAAAGCCTCTTAATTAGATTAATTTTTTTAATCGAGTCCCGGCCCTAATTTGTTCATATTGAAATAATATTGTATTTTTAAGTTAAGTTAAGTTTCTCAATGTTAAGTGGTCTCTTAATTTTTTCCAGACCATGGTGGTCATAAAGGGATGGACATGGTCAGAAACAATGCTTCAGGTAGGCTGTGGCATTTATATAATCCCATTTGGCACTAAGGGGCCCAAAGTGTGCCAAGAAAACATCCCGCACACCATTACACCACCACCACCAGCCTGCACAGTAGAAACAAGACATGATGGATCCATGTTCTCCTTCTGTTTACGCAAAATTCTGACTCTACCATCTGAATGTCTAAACAGAAATCGAGACTCATCAGCTCATGAACATTTTTCCAGTCTTCATCTGTTCAGTTTTGTAGTCGCCTATTTGTAGTGGAGATGAGTGATACCCATTGTTGTCTTCTGCTGTTGTAGCCCATCCGCCTCAAGGTTGTGCGTGTTGTGGCTTCACAAATGCTTTGCCGCATACCTCAGTTGTAACGAGGGGTTATTTCAGTCAAAGTTGCTCTTCTATCAGCTTGAATCAGTCGGCCCATTCTCCTCTGACCTCTAGCATCAACAAGGAATTTTCACCCACAGGACTGCTGCATAATGGATGTTTTTCCTTTTTCACACCATTCTTTGTAAACTCTAGAAATGATTGTGCATGAAAATCACAGTAATTGAGCAGATTGTGAAATACTCAGACCGGCCCGTCTGGCACCAACAACCATGCCATGCTCAAAAGTGCTTAAATCACCTTTCTTTCCCATTCTGACATTCAGTTTGGAGTTCAGGAGATTGTCTTGACCAGGATCACACCCCTAAATGCGTTTATATATATATATATATATATATATATATATATATATATATATATATATATATATATATATATATATAGATAGATAGATAGATAGATAGATAGATAGATAGATAGATAGATAGATAGATAGATAGATAGATAGATAGATAGATAGATAGATAGATAGATAGATAGATAGATAGATAGATAGATAGATAGATAGATAACAAGGTGATAATTAAACACAGCTGAACCTAACAAACTCATAATGAAGTGTGACCATGGAGACCAAAGACAGGCAGGACCTCAAAGGAATATATGTGATCAATAACAATCTAAAGGTCCATGAAAACTAAACTAAGAATGAACATAGCTGAACCAAGACACATTTCACAATACTAATAATTCTTAAGACAACAATGCCTGACACATGATCAGTGTCTTCTCTTTAGATCCACAGACCAGTTAGATTGCATGTTGTTCGGTGTGTTCGGTGTCATTTTTTACTATTATTATATAAAGTCACAATAAGTTGTCACTTTTATTTGTCTGAATGACACATCTAAGGTATTCTGTTCTGATTTATATAAACTGCAAGTGTTATTAAAATAAGAGTGCTTGGTTTTTAGATTACACTAATGACTATGCATATGAATCATTCATTAGTGAAGAAGGGATCTTAAAAGGTGAATCACACTGTGTGATCTAATGTTTGCTCGAGACTAATGATCTCAGATGCATTGTCCCTGTTGTTGCAGAGTCTGACAGGTTGCATCTGACTAAGAAAGAAGTACAAATGCTCTAATAAAATCAATGAATATAAAATGCTTTTTCTAGATCGTGTATCATAGTTATAACTTTAAAAAGATAAGTCCAATTCCATTCATCAGCTAACGCTGTGGCTTTAATTTCACTCCTGATAACAGCTCTTCCATTAAAAGCTTCAAGCCTCCATCAGTGTCCTCACATGCCATGATGCTGGAATTAATCACACAACTCACGAAAAAACAATTGAGTAAAACTAAATTAGCAAAGCAGTGAGAGAGGCTAACACAGCCTGTCCCATTGACACAGAGGCACTGATGTCAAAATAAACATATCTAGTGCTGAATATTCCCTCTTTGGCAGACCAAGTATTCATAAGGCTGAGCATCTGGGTCTGTGTTAATTAACTTGGCATTATCCACGTTCATTTTGTTTAGCACCAGGCTCATGGGTCTGTTTTAGAACTGTTAATTTAGGCCTGAGGAACATGGGGATGCCCATGCCTGATTTGAGGAGAATGCAGTCAGTCCTCCCAAGTGGCTTAGGCTCTCCTGGAATTTCGCAGTAATTTAACTGTGCTGTCAATCACGGTTTGCTCAACGTCCCTCTATGTCTCTGCAGTAACAGGAAAAGAGAATAACAGGGATGGGGAAGAGGAAACAATGGTCATTGCGCACATTTCCCAATGGCAGAACAGGTGTCTGCCTCCTAATGCCAACAAATTAATAAGGAATTGGATGGAATGCAATTGTGGCCTGATGTGATATTTTAAACACCAACATATTTGGAAAACTCCAGGAGAGCCCTTCTGTTGATTATGAAAGTATGTTTCTGTATTGCAGTTCTCAAACAAAAATATGTTAAAATTGACAATAATACATTTTTCAAAAGTGTGTAAAGGCCAGTGCTTTATTCAGTCACAATAACTTTAATGCATTATATTTAGTTTTAGCATTTTATTATCTATATTTTTTATAAATTATTTATATGTGCATATCTGGTGATGGAAAAAGGTCCTTTTAAAAATAATATATATTGTATTACTCCCTTAAAACGTAACTAATTGTGTTACTTTAGTAACTAATTGAGTTACTTTAATGGAAAGTAACTGTTACTTATTTGAAAAAGTAACTCAGATGTTTCGTTGTAAATATAAAAGTAATGTGTTACTTTAGTTACTTGAAAAAAAAGTTATCTGATTACGGAACTCACGTTACTTGTAATGAATCACCCCACAACAATGTGCACATCATTATTGTTTATAAAATATATCTGCCCTATACCATCCTCTCCCTCTTACAGAGACATCACTTCTCTGATGATCTGTTTACTGGGGCTAAGGCAAGACAACCTGTCACTCACATGAAATCACAGTAATCGCAAACCACAACGATCCAACGATCTAATTCCAGATAGACAAAATCAAGACCTGCCCTACATTTTTCTTGTTCGATAAGCTGTTTCACTCGGATATGCATCACGAAGACTTTCGCAAATTCCTTTTCATGCTGATTTTAATAAGAGACTGAATGATGTTTATCAACCAAAATGAAAATTCTATCCAGGAAGGACTACAAAAGGAAAACCCAACTAATGCGCACAACACAAGCAAGACAAGAACTTAACACATCAGCATGCTGTTCGCCCATTCAATGATCGGCACCACATATAGATAAGGATACATGTATGTATATATATATATATATATATATATATATATATATATATATATATATATATATATATATATATATATATATATATATATATATATATATATATATATATATATATATATAAATAAATAAACCTGGGTAAAGATGTAAACATGGAAAATGATAACAGAGGATTTTGAATGAACCCAGCGTTTAGAATGACCCGTCCCAGGCTTAACAATTTTAAGTGTGAAAAGCCTTAAAATCCAGTCAAGAACATCTTGAACATGCAGGTCGTATTGATTAATACATGTATTTAATCTTTTCAGCATGCTGCATTTCCTGCCCTATTATTACTTCTGCAAAGATGCACTTTACTAGTCCTGGCAGGTTTTCGTGTCAATGGCACATCTCAACCTTTCTTAGAAGCATGCATACTTTTAAATTTGAAGATGCAGCCAACCTATTTTCGATGAATTTCACTTTAATTTCAGAAGCTGACAATGCTGACCAGGTCTCCACATTGGAAGGGTATTGTTAAGAAAGTTCAAGCAGTGATAAGGTTAATAAATAGCTCCACAGCACTCAAATGCCATGTCAATTTGCAGTGTCTGCCACATCTTCGACTTGGAAGGTGAGCTGCCTTCATATTGCTTGAAAGTACAGGCAAAGCCTGAAACTGGTTGTAAATTGAATTTTAATGGCACCATATAATATGCTGAGCCATGCACTTTTTTGCCAGCTCTCTTCTCAACGTTGTCACAAAGCAGTCATTCTTATGACCCTGAATTATACCCGTCATTGCAGACTTCAAAGATTTATCCAAACAACCCCTGAAGCACACACAGCACTCGATTTCCATGTGTAATATGTGCATTTGAGGTTTAATTTAGCAATGCCAGATAATTTTGTTTTTTGTTAAAACCACTTCAATTTCAGAACCATTAGTTGGGGTATGTTTTAACTATATTAATCTAGAATAACATTTGTTTGTTCAGTTGTCAGGCTACCACTCAGACTATTGATCGTGTGTGTGTTTGTGAGAAGGCAGTGAACTGTGTAATTTTTTTTTCTCTCTCTAACTCAAAGACTATTCGCCTCCAGATAAGGACCACTGTAGCCTGCCGGGTTTCAAAATTTAACAGAAAATCCTTCTAACAAAGGTATGGTGAATCGCTCCCCTATCAGATCGTATTTTCAAGCTTTATATGCATCTGGCTTCCATTCCTCTGAAGTGTTTTTCAGGTAAACATGTCTCTTTATTTGTTGCTCATTCTTTACACATATGCTGATATTTAAGCCACTGTAATTACATATAAAGCACAATCTTTCAATTAAACTCCAGGGTTTCTACTGATACAATCGCTGAAGTAACCCTTTAAACAAAAGTAAGACCTAAATAACAAAATATTTAAAATAAAAATAAAAATAAAAAATAATAATAATTTGTTACTTGATTTAAAAAAAAAATCTAAATCATGTATTATTAAAATGAATAAATAAATATATAAATAAATATATTTAGCTTGAGACTGAATCTTTGACATTTCCATTATATCACACCTTTAATATATTTAACACATATCCATGGGGGACATTTTATAGTCATAAGCAGGGGTCTAAAAGCACTAAGTCACTGTACAAGAAGACACGTTTTTATGATGCGAAAGAAAGAAAAAAAACATCCTCTCAGCAAGGACAACTCAATGCCAAAATCAATAGGAACATCTCCTTTGAGGTAATATTAAAAACAGTATGAGTACATAAAAGTAGGAAGAGTTATAATGATAAAAAATAAATAATAAAACCTTCTGAAGTGATAGGAAGAGATGAGATGGTGCTGTAATTCACCCCATGAAATCATAATGACCAAAATGTGCTTTCATTCCAATACTTTACCCGGTAGAGTAGATGAGTCTATCATAAAAGAAATAGCATGTGTTAATCTGTGGGAGGTATTGTGTGTTTCTCATCAGCTCAGAGGGTACAGAATAATTCTGCCTGCTTAAATGTAAAACAGATAACAGCTCTGGATGGTGGTATTCTGGAAAGTGATAAACCAGGACGAACAGACCCGGGGTGAAACAGTGCTTAGTCCAACAGAGCTAAATTCATTTCGCTAGCTCACGAAATGGAGTTATCTGAATCAACTGTCTTCTATATTCACCACAGGATATTGAGGAAGGCCAAGGTCAAATTACATCAAAATCTGAGAGCATTAGACTCCATTGCAAAATAAAGTTTTCCAACTCAGTCAGAGATAATCTCAATCTCCAACTGTGCTCAGCAGGGACTAAAAGGCTTAAGATCTGATAGGATAGGATAGAACCACGTAAAAATGGGTTCAATGAGAGTCTCAATAATTTTATTTTAAGATGCGATGCAATTCCATTGCTGTCTGTAAAGTTTAGGGTCTACCATAAGCACACTATGTGAATTTTTTTAATTTATTTTTTACCTAAATAAGTAATTCCCACCTTATCGTAAATTTGATTCAGTAATATTAAATAATATTGTATTATTTAATTATTTATTTATTCATTTATTATTTATTTATCTATTATTTATTACATACATTTTTTGATATTATTTGACTTTATTATGCTTCAGGACTTTATTAGGTTATTTGAAAAAAAAAAAAAAAACATTATAATGTGTAATGTGACATGACTGGTGCAATACTAACTTTCTATACTCTTAAAAAGATACACAAAATTTGTATTCTGTCTTCATTTACTTGCCCTCGTGTCATTTCAAACCTTTATACATTCCTTTCTTTAGAATAACATACAATAAGTTTGTTCTTTTTTTGTCAGTCACTTCGACGTGTAGAACTACTGACACTAGGGGCCACTCTTGGGAGCCAGTGGAAAATGCCAGTGGAAACCGGAAATTGGAAATTCCATGCCACTCCCCCATCATATAGATTTAAAAGGAGTGGCGTGCATCCACTCATTCAGCCGAGCCGAGCAAATGTTTTCTCTATACAAGCTCATTTTCGTTCACCTATGGGAGAAGCAAGTTGCTGGTGTTATGGCGCATTTCAGCAGTCTGTCTCCAGGCAGCGCACGGGTAGGTGCAGAAAGAGTTCCCCAGGGTGTTTCAGCAAAATAAAATAGCATCTTTACTCTAAAAGAGCAAAAAACAGATGGTGAGTGACTTTTTAAAGATGCCTTTCTGCCTGTGTATTTCTGGGTGCAGTCAATAGCGCTTGTTCTGCCACGACCACGATCACTGCCTCGCGAGAAAGCTTTTGTGGAAGGATGATGTTCTTGCTACGAGAAAATTGCCATGGCAAAGTTATGTTCACAACTCTCTTTTCTGGCGAGAGAGGGAGAGAGAGAGAGAGAGAGAGAGAGAGAGAGAGAGAGAGAGAGAGAGAGAGAGAGAGAGAGAGAGAGAGAGAGAGAGAGAGAGAGAGAGAGAGAGAGAGAGAGAGAGAGAGAGAGAGATCAACTCAGCTACTCCCTGTTCCTGCTGCAATGCATAAGACTACTTTGGCTAGCAATGAGGACTATATGAGGGCAACAATGAGACCATTCCTCGGGTCCATATTGTCTTTGATGGCAAACGCTTACATTGCTTCTGGACAGGCCAGAATCTTTGGTTCCCTTTTGTTTTTGTTTTGCAGCTGTCTAATGGGGTAGCGGTACACATATTTTTAAAGAAATAACAGCTTCCGCACTCCCTGGGTCACAGAGCTGGATTCAGTCAATTCAGTTCACCAGGTTCCTCTTTACCTTGGTGGCTGGCAAAGCCGCCCCTGTCCCGCATTAGGAAATTGTGGTCTGGTTGGCGAAGGACGCAATAGAGCCTGTCCCTCCAGTCGAGATAAAGAAGGGTTTCACCAGCCCTTACTTCATTGGACCAAAGAAAGGTGGTGGGTTAAGACCAATCCTAGATCTGGGGGTTTGGAATCGGCTCCCATTCAAAATGTTAATGCAGAAGTGCAGAGGTGCATTTTGACATGCGTTCACCAACAGGTTTGTGACAATAGATATTAAGTCATTAAATGTCTCGATTCTGCCTTGACACGGACCATTTTTTCAGTTTGCCTTTGAGGGTCGGGCATGTACAAGGTCCTCCTGTTTAGGCTGTTCCTGTCTCCTCACATCTTCACATCTTCACAAAAGGCATAGAGGCTGCCTTTGTCCCACTAAGGGAACTGGGTATCCTTATTCTCAACTATATTGACGACTGGCTGATTCTAGCTCACTCTGGAGATTTATTGTGTATGCACAGGGATCTGGTGCTCAGACACCTCAACTGATGGGGGCTTCAGGTCAACCGGGAAAAGAGCAAGCTCTTCGCAGTGCAGAGCATCTCTTTTCTCAGGACAGAGCTAGACTCAGTTGCTATGACAGTGAGTCTCATGAACAAATGTACACAGTCAGTGTTGAATTGCTTGAAGTAATTCCGGGGGGAAACAGCTGTTTTACTGAAGTTTCAGAGGCACCTGGCGCATATGGTGGCCTCTGCTATGGTAATGCCACTCTACACCTTATACCTTTGCCAGATCCTACAATCTCCGGTTGAAGCCAGTTTCTTCCTGTGTGTGTTGTCTGGTACGAGCAGGTAAGTTGCGGGCAATTAGCGGGGTACTCTACTTTCACACAGTATTTTTCTCCTCCCTGAGGCGATAACATGCACTTTTTTGTCCACATGAGTTCCCCAGACCGCCGAACCCTTCATGCCTTTTAGCACCCTGTGGCAGTCGAATTTGGCAGAGGCTTGCCCTTTCTGTGCTGCCAGTTGCTGCATTTGTAGTAGTTCCTTCCATCTCCAGGTAAGAACTATCCACAGGAATTTATTTCCTTCCTCAGTATGCTGGTATATCAACCTGTGTATACCAACCTGTATCCCAAAAGCTTTCTCCCCCCATAAAAATATAGAACAGAAAAGGTCAAGAAATTCTGGCTTAATTGACCCATTCCCATTATAAGTACTGTCCTTTCACGGCTTTCATGCTTTTCCACTTTGGCTAGCACTAAGGGCTATATGAGAGCAACAACGAGACCATTTCTCGGGTTCATTTTGTCTTTGATGGCAAAGGCTTACATTGCTTCTGGACAGGACAGAATCTTTGGTTCCCTTTTGTTTTAGTTTTGCAGCTGTTCAATGGGGCAGCGGGACCCATATTTTCAAAGAAAAAACAGCATCCACACTCCCTGCGTCACACAACTGGATTCAGTCAATTCAGTTCACCAGGTTCCTCTTTACCTTGGTGGCTGGCAAAGACACCCCTGTCCTACATGAGGAAATTGTGGTCCGGTTGGCGAAAAGGTCAAGAAAGTCTGGCTTAATTGACCCATTCCCATTGTAAGTACTGTCCTTTCCCGGCTTTTATGGGGTGCTGGGTAGGGCACGTTGCTGCAACTGCTCTTGTTACCCGACACACAATGGCTTGCAGACATCTGCATCGTCAGAACCTTGTAACTCAGTTCAGTGGTTGTGGTGCTTTCCATAGGGAATGGCCGGGACACATTCTCAGCACGTTTTGATCCCATATGACGGGGGAGTGACATACAAATTCCACTTGTCAATTCTCTGGACTTTTCTGAAGTATTGGAGTTTTGACACCCCCAGGGAAATTGAGGTTACATCAGCAATCAAGACATTTTTAATATAACAAAAATTCAAATCAAGTTTTAATATGCCAACAAACTTGTGCATATCCACTGGTTTTAATGAGACTCTGCCAAGTAGACATATTTCACCCACTTGTTTTATTAATTTGCACATAAGGATAGATCGTAGTTGGTACTACAGTTCAAACACCGAGAAGCTATTTGCACTTGATTACACTTGAAATGTAAGAAATGAGCCTTCAAATGATGGATTGGCAGACATACAACATGCCATCTGTTACCATGTCTTACCAAGAGCTATGACTTGATGTCCACACATGCCTTTGTTTACTGGACATGCATAATCAATTATTTTGTCAGTAGATATAGTACTTTTGATTAATTATTAAATACAATAAATGACTCAAACATTGCTGGGTGCAGTACAATGGCTATGTGGCAGTTCAGCCCCTCGGACAGTTCCAGCGCAGCGTTGCGTTCAGGGAATGTCCACTCTGGACATTGCCCATGTATCTAATCCATCAAAATCAGCTCCCTGATAACACACACAGGACTGATGCGTGTTCCAGCAGATTGCCAGAAGACAAACAATCTCACTTTGCCAACCTCTGTAATGGATTTGTGCTGCATTTGTCCATGGTTAGAGAGCCATTTTGATTGGTGTCAGCATTGGGTTTAACCAATACTTTAACACCAATGAAAAAGGAGCTATTCCCGGTCTGAAATCCTATCGGCTACACATCAAAGCATGGCTGTAGTGAATTCCTGTTGCTGGAATGTAGCTCGTCTTTTTCTGATTTATACTGATAGTAAAATTTGGACATTGATGCAACGGACGGAAATCAAAAGTATGATTTTTATTAGCTGCCACTTCAGTCTGAATCACTCCTACTGCAAAGATATACAGGGGATTTGGGCCAGGGATAGACTTCAGCACCCACACATGCTGCTAACATTTCAGAATAACCTAAAATGAATCAGGTGATACATTTAAATGCCACTCTGTAAAAAGATTTAGAAAAATGCAAAGTAAATGCTACAGCAAAGACCTTGGCTGACTGTTACCTTCCCACATACAGCAAACATATTTTAAAAGACTAATTTTTATTGTAAAATATTTTTAGTCCAAAAAAAGTTTTAGAAGTAAAAAGTATGACATACCTTATAAATTATAGTTTATATATGTATATATGTATATTTTATGAGAATCAATGCAATCCAATATACTATTACATGACATACTATCTATTTTCTGTTACTTAAAATGTATTATGTAATATGCATTCCAATTATTCCCTGTGTGAATCATCATCATCATCATCATCATCATCATCATCATCATCATCATCATCATCATCATTTTTTTTTCTTTTTAAATATCATCATACAGTACATTTGATTTTTTTTTGTTTTATGTTGCATGCTATTTTATTTACCTTTTTATTTCAATTACATTTTGTGTAAAAACACTGTGTTCTGTTTTATGAGTAACTACATTTGCTGGAGGAAAATTTTGATGAACTTTGGCTTTTTATTGGACAGTTATAAAAGTACATTTTTACAAACAAACACATATTGATAGCTCATTGGTTGTTAAAATAGCATTTAATGACTATACAATATACAGTCACCAAAATGTCTTATCATAATGCTTGTAACATTGTCACATCATTTTTATGGCAGCAACATCCATGGGGGACAGTTTTTTTAAATGTACAACAACATTTTAAAGTGCATTCAGTTTTATACTGTTTGAAAAACATATAAGAATTATTCTATTATATTAATAATTGAGAAAAGGTGGTAGACACACCCTTATAATAGATAGCATGTGGTTCTGCCATGCTGACCCAGTGGAGGTAAGCAGAAGGCTTTATTAGTAGTAGCCTATGCATTTTAAACTTATGTGGAAAATTATGAAAAAAAAAGGAAAATTGTGTTTAAGCACTTACTGGATTATCTAGATTTTGTAACATGGTCTACTTATAATTCCACCATCGTCTCGGGTTTTATGCATGTCCTCCGAAAAGCTATTACAGAGGGCTACTTGTGTTTTAAGCATGTGACTTGGGTGAGAGAGCGCGCGCGCTTGCGTCTGCCAGCGTCTATCCATTGAAATTTTGCTCTGTCTCACACACACACACACACACACACACACACACGGACAACGATGCAGAGAGTGGGAGGGTCAAGCAGAGCTATGTGATGGGAGACTGACTTTATAGAGGAATATCCACAGGCACTTCCAAAAGAGACTGAGAAACCTCGGTGTCGCAGTCCGTTGGAGGATGTTAAACTGAACCACGCGCTTTACAGCTGCGGTCTGTTTCTAACTGTGCTGCTAGTGGATTTATATTCGACACTGTTCGAATAAATGCGGTTATTTCTTCTTCAAGGAACAATTCAGAGCACTACACGGATAACCTTACCTTCGTTTTAGAATGGGAACGATTTGTTACCGAAGTTGGACTATAGTGAAGTAGCACCGAATTAAATATTTAGGTGCTGTCCGAGCGACCTTTCGTCCGTTTTCACCAAACAATTTCATTTACTTCTGTGGGTTTAACGCTGATTCACGCAAAATACTCACATATAGAAGAAAAATAAAAAATTGTTTAAGCGAAGAATGAGAGGTGGTCTGATGAAGTTTCAACACTGACCTACGTTGTGGTGAGTTGCATTTTATTTATTTTTGTATTGCTGGTACTGTCAATATGGTTTAAATTGTTGCCAGTAGACGATGCACTGCAAATATAGTCGTTGCCTCAAGCTGCAGCGGGACAACTTTGAACAAATGCAATCTGATCGTCACATGATCGTTCCCATGAATGATGAGCATACAACAGCCCATCAAGACTACACTGATCCTTACACGAGTTACAACTGTGATCCCCCATGACCATTCATGTATTTATGCCATGGAGCTTGATCTCTCTCTCTCTCTCTCTCTCTCTCTCTCTCTCTCTCTCTCTCTCTCTCTCTCTCACTAAAAGCACACCAAGTTGGTATTTTTGCAATACTGCCGACATATTTTCTTAATAGATATATTTTATATATTTATAAACTTTTTATATAATTTCATAAATATATTTATAAACTTTCTCAAACAAGACACATTTATTTCAGAGGCAAATATTTCTTTCAAATAACAGACCTATATATTCAATATTTTTTTCTTCTTCTTCGTGTTTTAGGCATATTTTGTCATGAATGCTTGAAGATCGAAGATTTTATTCAATATCTCTAAAACAAGTCTAATATTTTAATAAGTGAATTTTATAAATATTCACTTATTAATCAGGTAGTAATTAAGTATGTCTTATTTTGGGGTTATTCAGATATTTTCCTGGAAAGAAGACTAAAAATCCAGATATATAATATAATCTCTCTCTCTCTCTCTCTCTCTCTCTCTCTCTCTCTCTCTCTCTCTCTCTCTCTCTCTCTCTCTCTCTCTCTCTCTCTCTCTCTATATATATATATATATATATATATATATATATATATATATATATATATATATATATACAATTATTTATTAATTTATTGTCATTTGAGGTTGACATTTCAGGTTACAGCTTATTAGAATTAATCAATAATTAATATTTTATATGATTCTGTAACTGCCAGTGATGTATAATACCCATGAACCACTTTTCAAACAGTTAACAATTACAATGTGGGACAGTGTCAGTGTGTGAAGCAAGTTTAACACCCCACAAAGTTGTATGCTTACGGAAAATCTATAAAATCGTATAAAAGTTTGCCTAGTGAAACAGCTGCTAATATATTACTAAAATTGGTGTCATTATCAACTGCACCATCTGTTATTAAAATAGCATATCAATTGCTTTAAAATAAATTACATTTAATTATAGCAAAATCCAAGAAGAAGGAGGAAAAATACTCCTTACATGACAGCTGTGAGGGTTCTGATGAAGAAATATGTTGTGTATGTAGTGTACAATACAGTTGAAAGCACTGTGCCAGCACCCATCTTCCTTTGACCAATGGGGAGAGTGCAGAAAAAAAAAAAAAAAAAAAAAAAACGATTTTGGCAGAATAGTGTTACATGACTCTTCATTATCCACAACAGACATGCTGGAAAGCATTTTTCTGATAGAGTCTGCATAACAAACGTTTAATGCTCTGCTTATAAATGGATGGTTCAACCAAACATGTACATTCCGTCAGGATTTACTCGCCCTTATGTCATTCAATGACTTTCTTTCTTCTGCAGAACACAAAGGAAGATATTTTTTTTAAATGTTCATAAACAAAGACATTTGGTGACCATTGACATCCATTGTAAGGATACTTTTTTTTTTTTCAAAATATCTTATATCTTACATTTAGAATATGTAAGAAAGGAAGTGATACTGGGGTTTAGAATGACATGAGAATTATTATTATTATTATTATTATTAGTATCATTGTTGTTGTTATTTTACATTTGTGAAGTATGCCTTGAATGTATACATGTACTATGCATACAAATAAACTGCAAGATTATTTGCCCCCCGTCCCCATTTTTTTAAACTTAAAATTAAATTAACTTAACTTAACTTAACTTAACTTAACTTAACTTAACTTAACTTAACTTAAATTTCTAATTGCAATGCGACTGGTGGCCCTAAGGGGAATTGCATTCTTGTGTCCTTTTTTAATTATTTGGGTCAGAAAGTAGATCTTGTAACTGCACATTTGGAAAATACATTTCTAATTGTGGTTCAATCGAGGCTCACGAAAGTTATGTATTATGAGTTACTACGGAGTGCTGTTACTCTTGCACTGTGGATGTCTTTGCAAAACAGTGACTGGCACCACAACACTGGCAATCTGAATGCTGCATTCACATTTCCCTGTGTTAAGGGTCTAAATAAGTGTGTGTGTGCCTTTGTATCCCAGCTGTCTCTCATCATTGCTATCTGCTGGCACAGTTTTTGCCATTTTCCAAAAACACCATTTAGAGCTTTTGGCGGCGACATAAAAGACAAAAAAGACCTTTTAGCGTGCACACACACAGACAATTACACAAATAAGCGCAAACATCAGCATCCGGTAGTGTGCTAGCTCAATGGCTCATTCATCCTATACTGATGTGCGATATAGCCACGGATGAGAGCCCAAGAGAGCCGGTGAAACCTTTCCCAGTCTTGTAAATATGCCTCAATGGGGCTTTTTTTCTTCAAATGGCTGTCTGCAGGTAAAGTGGCTCCCTAACAAGTCCTCAAATTAATGAATGACTCATGCATGAAGGCCCTTCTGCAGCAATTCCAGCACATCAGAAATTTCACAGCAACGACTGATTGGTTGAACATGCAGCAAGCAGACAGACCCGAACAGGATTGAAGCTTTATGATGGTGAGCCGTAGCTCATTATTTTATGATAATGAGCAGAATCACCAAATCCATCCTGATGCTGAGATTTCCACGAGACAAACGCGTGAAAAGACAGGCGCACGAACATTGGCTCCTTGATTAGAGCTTGAAAACAAAGAGACCCTCAGGAGTGTGCAGTTGAAAAGAAGGTAAAGATGTGACATGACACCTTTCAACTAGGCAAACAAAAACATTGATGCGTGTGCGAAATGACAAGCAATAAGAGATATGCAAGGAAGCAATGCTGCTAAAAGGTTTCAGCTGTCATGGGGACTTTTTTGACACAGATTTTGTTTGATTTTTACAAAACTTTTAAACCTCAGTGTCACATTGCGTCCTAACTAAAAGTGATACAAGCAACAAGCATTCTTATCCATTGAAATTTGTGTTTCTGTCCTAACCAGTGGTAAGCGTCAGGCGACGGGACAGATCATCTATCATGCAATTCCATTGGTTGCAACTGGCTGGGATTGTGTTGTATTGCACAGCATTTTTACTTTCAATGTGGACATTGTGTCAGATGTGCAACATTGATTTATCGTAACTCTCAACTTTATGTATGCCGCAACATTCAGATCATTAAATCCTACAGATTTCTATAAATGTTTTAGCTTATTTATGGCTTTAAGTTTAAATGTAAAGTACTTCGGGAGGCTTTTGTTTTCATAATGGCCTTTGTTTGAAGAGGAGACTCTATGTCTGGCTGAATTGAGAAAAGAAGACCATGGGTTGGTTTCTAAGATTAATTGCTGCTTTTTCCCCCTGTATTGCGCTGAGCCTTATGTGGCCAAATAAAAATGTAAAAGTAACAACTTTACGATCAAAAAGGCAATAATTAAAGCAGCAATTAAATCAGCACTGTACATTATCACTGCTCTGTGCATTATTACTGTGAGCTTTATTTCTAACCTGTAATCAATTCTTTGTTGGGATTTATTTGTACCAAAAGACATTTTAATGGAATGTACCCCTCTGTTTAATAGTTATGGTTAACTGATTTACTAGACACCTTTGAATACATGTCTTATTAGCAATAGATATTTAAACTGGACGACTCATAAAACGAATTAAAAAAAAGTTATAGCCTTTTTACATCACGGGTCATCCAAACATGATAATATTCACGATCAAAAGAATGGCTACCTTTTTGTTCATGCTTCCAACAAGATCAAAGGCTTTATTAATATAGATTTGTATTACAATTAGTCTTCTCATATATATAAAAAAGACCAATTATTGCTCCCTAGAGATATGAGTGTTTTCAAACCCTCATATTAAAATGTGTGCCATGTCCATAGAGACATTATACTCTCAGGGCCATTTTATATTAAATGTGGCTGCCAGAGTGTTGGTGAGCAAACAATGCAAAATGTATTCTTTCTTTTTCACTCTTGTGTTTCTTGATCTCTTTGCTTGCTTTTCCACAATACTTCGGGTCCGCCATTGTCCTTTTGAGTAATGCTCTGTGTAATGTGCAAAGACATGCGTATTCATAAGATTGTCATTTATGGACCTGGAGGATGCAACGAGATAGCATATGACATGTACATTTGCTCAAGTGTATTATGGTTAAAGTTTGTTTGTGTTTTTGGATATGGACACACAAGGTCAGTTGTATGTTATCAGCAGTACACTAAAATATACCTGAACATTCAAAACAAATTGATATTATTTTGTGTGATGTTCAGCGTTTCATCTAGAATCTGACAATTATTTTACTTTCATGGCTTGTCTGCTCCCAGAGGTCCATTTCTCATTGTGACAGCAAGATTAGAGGGAATATTTGATTTGCATTTAACACTCAACACAATGGCTGTCATTCCCTTTTCCCCTTCTGGTTCCGTGAACTGATATAAGCTAGTATTTCATATTTCTTTTATTGCCTAGGATATTCTCTTTGATACATTACAGACCACAAATCTCTTTGTACACATCCTTTTGTTCTCAAACGAAACACAGATAAATAATTATGACTTCCAGCCACATTATTTCGCTAAGCAACCTTTCACCCTCAGGCAAATAATGAAAAACACTGTTGATTGTCATGGGTTAGAGAATAACATAGCTAATTAAGAGTAAAAGCTCATTAGTCAGCAGAGAGAGGAGGATGTGAGGTTTATCGGTTCCTGCTGCAGACTTTGAATGTGGTTTCAGGGATGACTTGAAGTCAAGCCTGAAAGAACTAGAATTACAAATAGTGGGATCCTACTGTAAAAATTGTAATACAACCCTGTAATCAACTCTCACCCAAGATACACACTTTTGCAAGCAGCCAGACAACCCTCCATCCACCCTGCGGACACAGATGTAGAGCAGGAAATATCTTAGAGAATGTAGCTTCATTTGCATGCTTCCAGCAGAGACAGCCAAAGCTCATTGCAGTTGCACAGGTTAGGGTAAATGAAAGAACTGAACAGATGCCCTGAGTCCAAAGTGCACACTTGAATCTATCCTCTGAACAGGGTTGACTCAAATGCCATTAGGTCTCAAGTTTGAGAAATCCCAAATCTCAACATCTCAACCTTTCAGTAATACTTCCCTTTGAGCTTGGTCTTCCTTAGTTGTAATCAGTGTTGGGGAGTGACTAGTTACATGCAATTTAACTAGTTACATGCAATTTAACAGAGCTGATTCTCTGTACAAGGCATAAAGGTCTGGAATTGTTTAGATACTGAACTTAAGGGAGAGTCAAACTGGGTCACTTTTAAACACAAACTCAAGGACACTTTAATCAGAAGTCAAATATGTGACCACTGATTGTCAGCTTTGTTGCTATTGTTTTATATTGTATTATTTTTTTAAATTTTACTGTGTATTGTTTAATTTTGTAAAGGCTCACTAGGGACGGACATTGAGAATTAGCTTCGGCTAAAATGTTGTAGTATGTAACATTTGTTCCCTTTCGTTCAGTCACTCCGACGTAACGTCAGTG
This sequence comes from Pseudorasbora parva, assembly GCF_024679245.1. NCBI lineage: Eukaryota > Metazoa > Chordata > Actinopteri > Cypriniformes > Gobionidae > Pseudorasbora > Pseudorasbora parva. Next base: position 33,008,294 of record NC_090183.1, on the reverse strand, counting down.
ACTGACGAATGGGGGTTTCGCTTAGAAGCCTGTCATCTCCGAGACTAGAAAGCGCCCAATGGCAGTGCCAATGCCATGGGCATGCGAGATTTGCATGCGTAACTCCGCCTATCCACGTGGGTATATAAGGAAGTAGCTGGCATCATCGCATTATGTTTTAATGCTTCGGAGCCAAGGGTTACATACCTTTCACTCCTACAAGCCTTCGGAGTTAAGTCAGTTCTTCGAGACAATCAGGATCTTCCAGTCGGTGTTGGTGTTCGGCGCGTTCCAGCGGTCACATACTTCCTGCCTGCTGGTCAGACGATTGGTTTCCAGTTGGTGTGTGGTCCCCTGGGCGCTTCGGCATCGACTGCGAGGTTAATCCTCTCACAAAAAGAGCTCACACGTGGCACGTCCTTTTCAGGATGTCTCGCCCGTGTGCTTCTGGGTGTGGCCGGTCTCTACACTCTTCTGATGGGCACTCGCACTGTCTGGCATGCTTGGGCTTCCAGCATGCTCAGGCGGCGCTTGTGGATGAGTCATGTTCTCACTGCGGGAACATGGCCATCTCCGTGTTGCGGTCGAGACTCAATGATCTCCGTGCGGCCGCCGGAGTGAGAGTCCCCTCCGTCACCCCCCGATCTGACGTGTCCGCGGCCTCGGTCTCATCCGGTCCGCGGGGCGTCTCTTCGGCTGGTGGCCAGGGTGACCTGAGGGTGATGGTGTGGAATACAGCTCCGACGCTCACGCCTCGGCCCACACCCCCTTCTGTTGCACCGGTACCCGCGAGCGTTGTGATGGAGCCCGCGGCCTCGGTCTCGGCCGGTCCGCGGGTTTCGTTCGGCGCTCCAGAGGAGGATGAGATGTCGGTGACCGCATCGCAAGGTGGGCTAGAGTCCTCCGAGGATGAGGATTCGGCTGTGCTGCCGCCTCCGGGCGCGCCAGCATTGTCCGAGTCGGACCCGGAGTTGACAGCCATGCTTGCCCGGGCTGCCGCGGCGCTCGGTCTGGAGTGGAACCCTCCACCCCGGCCGGAGCGTTCGCGGTTAGATGATTGGTTTTTGGGTGCGCCACGACAGGACAGCCGTCCTGCCGTGCCCCCAATTCCTTTCTTCCCGGAAGTGCATGAGGAGGTTGCGCACTCGTGGAGGGCCCCCGTGTCTTCTCGCGAGCGTTTGGCAACCTCTTCCGCCTTCTCCGCCCTCGATGGGGCGGCGGCTAGAGGGTACACTGGGGTCCCCCCGGTGGAGCGTTCTGTGGCGATGCAACTGTGTCCCCAGAGCGCCTCCTCCTGGTGTGGCGACCCTAAGCACCCCTCCAAGGCCTGTAGATTCACATCTTCAATGGTGTCGAAGACCTACAGAGCTGCGGGGCAGGCCGCCGCTTCTCTGCATGCCATGGCAACCCTCCAGGCCTACCAGGCCAAGTTGCTGTGCGACATGCACGAGGGTGGAGCCGACCCAGGGCTCAGAGATGAGCTGCGTGCCGCGACCGACCTCGCTCTCCGGGCGACGAAGGTTACCGCACGCTCCCTGGGCCGGGTGATGTCCACATGCGTGGTCCAGGAGAGACATCTATGGCTCAACCTGGCCGATATGCGGGACGCCGAGCGGACGCCGAGCGTTTCCTCGACGCCCCCATATCCCAGGCTGGGCTATTCGGCGGTGCGGTCGAGAGCTTCGCCCAACAGTTCTCGGCCGCCCAGAAGCAGACTGAGGCTATTAAGCATATACTGCCCCGGCGGCCCGCTGCTGCACCCCAAGCGCCGCCGGCACAGTCGCCTCAGCTGCCTCGCCGCCGAGGGCGGCCTCCTGCGGTCCCCCCCGCTCCCGCGTGGCCACAGCAGCAGCCTTCACCCGGGCCGCGCCGCGGAGCGCGCCGCAAGAAGCCGCCCCAGTCCGCGCCAGCCCCGCGGCCCGCTAAACGCCAGGCCAAGCGGCGCTCCTGACGCGGACAGCTCAGAGATGGGCAGTTCTTTCCAGGAGACGGCAGCAGGGCCGCTCCTTCCCCCAGTGGAGGGCCGGGGGAGAATCTTTCGTTCCGCTGCCGCCCCCCGGGGTGGCAGCACCCTAATGTGGTTAAAGAAAGAACTGACATACCCATCTCTGAGCACACAGAGACCGGTGACGGCAGTGTGCGCCGCCCCCGGGCCACGCCGCTCTCGTCCCTCTCTGTCGCCAGCCCCCTCTCAGAGCAGACCCCAGTGGAACGCGAGTCCTTCCCTGGTCTCCTCTGTCAGGGCGCAGCTGTTACCCGCCTCCCCGACACCGGGCCGCTACGCCACCCGAGTCCGGGCCGGTAACGCTGCCTCGCTGCCCCACCGAGGGTACGCCGGTGCTCCGCATGACCCCGTTGGTACACTCCCTGGGAGCGTGGCTACAGCTGCCGGGACTGTCCCGCTGGGTCGCACGGACCATCCGGCTCGGCCACGCGATTCAGTTCGCGCGAGCTCCTCCCCGCTTCCGGGGTGTCCGGTACACCGTGGTGGGGTCCAATGCCCCAGTCATGCGTGCGGAGATCGCTACCCTACTGGCGAAGGGTGCGGTCGAGCTCGTCCCTCCAGCCGAGATGAAGTCCGGCTTCTACAGCCCTTACTTCATTGTACCGAAGAAATCCGGTGGGTTACGACCGATCCTGGACCTTCGCGTCCTGAACCGATCCCTTTACAGGCTTCCGTTCAGGATGTTGACTGCGAAACGCCTTTTCGAATGCGTTCGTCCATGCGATTGGTTTGCAGCGATCGACCTGAAGGACGCGTACTTCCATGTGTCCATCCTTCCGCGACACAGACCGTTCCTACGGTTTGCGTTCGAAGGGCGGGCATATCAGTATGCTGTACTACCATTCGGGCTAGCTCTGTCCCCTCGCGTCTTCACGAAGATTGTCGAGGCAGCCCTTGCGCCACTCCGGCAACAAGGGGTTCGCATCCTGAACTATCTCGACGACTGGCTCATACTGGGCCACTCTCGGGACCGGGTGTGCGAACACAGAGACCTGGTTCTCCACCACTTAGCTCGTTTGGGCCTTCGGGTCAACTGGGAGAAGAGCAAACTCTGCCCCGTGCAGAGGATCTCTTTTCTCGGTATGGAGATCGACTCGGTCGCCATGTGCGCGCAGCTTACCGGCTTGCGCGCGCAGTCGCTGCTGACTTGCCTCAGGCAGATAGAGAGCAAGCGTGCGGTTCCACTGAAACTGTTTCAGAGGCTCCTGGGGCATATGGCATCTGCAGCCGCGGTAACGCCGCTCGGATTGCTTCATATGAGACCGCTTCAGCACTGGCTTCGCGATCGAGTCCCGAGATGGGCATGGCGGTCTGGCATGCTCCGGGTCCCAGTGACTCAGGCCTGCAGACAGACACTCACCCAGTGGTCGAACCTCAGTTTTCTACGGGCAGGAGTGCCCTTAGAACGAGTTTCCCGGCATGTTGTTGTGTCAACAGATGCGTCCACCACGGGTTGGGGTGCCATGTGCAATGGACATGCAGCCGCCGGCTCTTGGTCAGAGAGCCAGAGCCGCCTGCATATCAATTGCCTCGAGTTGCTGGCAGTACGGTTCGCCCTGCACCGCTTCCGAGCGTTGCTGAAGGGTCAACACGTACTAGTCAGATCGGACAACACGGCCGTAGTAGCGTACATCAACCACCAGGGCGGTCTACGCTCCCGCCGCATGTCTCAACTCGCCCGCCATCTCGTTTTATGGAGTCAGAAGCGCCTGAGGTCCCTTCGTGCTGTCCATATCCCGGGGATCCTGAACCGTGCAGCCGACGAGCTCTCACGGGTTCAGCCAATCCCTGGGGAGTGGAGACTCCATCCCCAGTCGGTCCAGCTGATTTGGGATCAGTTCGGGGACGCACAGGTAGATCTGTTTGCCTCCCACGACTCGTCCCACTGCAGCCTGTACTATTCCCTGACCGAGGGCACGCTCTGCACGGATGCACTGGCGCACAGCTGGCCGCGGGGCCTACGCAAGTATGCGTTTCCCCCAGTGAGCCTTCTTGCACGTGTTCTGTGCAAGGTCAGGGAGGACAAGGAGCAGGTCATTTTGGTCGCCCCGTACTGGCACGGCCGGACCTGGTTCCCAGAACTAGTGCTCCTTGCGACAGCCCCTCCCTGGCCAATTCCTCTGAGACAGGACCTACTCTCTCAGAGACGGGGCACCCTGTGGCACCCGCGTCCCGATCTTTGGAACCTCCACGTGTGGCTCCTGGACGGGACGCGGCAGGTTTGAGTACCCTACCACCTCCGGTGGTGGCTACCATCACTTCCGCTCGGGCCGAGTCCACGAGACAGGCCTATGCGTTGAAGTGGAACCTCTTCGTCAATTGGTGCTCTTCTCGCCAAGAAGACCCCTGGAAATGCCCGATCGGGTCTGTGCTCTCTTTCCTCCAGGAAGGGTTGGATCGAAGGCTGTCTCCATCCACCCTGAAGGTTTATGTGGCCGCTATCGCCGCCTACCATGACCTCCTGGACGGGAAAACGGTAAGTAAGCACGACCTGGTCATCAGGTTCCTGAGGGGTGCGAGGAGACTACATCCTCCTCGTGCTCCTCTCGTACCCTCTTGGGACCTCTCAGTAGTTCTAAGTGCTCTGCAGAGGGCCCCATTTGAGCCTTTGCGGTCAGTAGATGTTAAGTTCTTGTCTATGAAGACAGCGCTCCTGACCGCACTGGCCTCCATCAAGAGGGTAGGGGACCTGCAGGCATTTTCGGTTGACGAAGCGTGCCTGGAATTCGGGCCGGCCGACTCTCACGTGATCCTGAGACCCCGGCCTGGATATGTGCCCAAGGTTCCCACCACTCCGTTCAGAGACCAGGTGGTGAACCTGCAAGCGCTGCCTTTGGAGGAGGCAGACCCAGCCTTGGCACTGCTCTGTCCAGTACGCGCCCTTCGCGCTTACGTAGACAGGACGCAGTGTTTCAGGACCTCAGACCAGCTCTTTGTCTGTTATGGTGGGAAGCTGAAAGGGAAGGCTCTCTCAAAGCAAAGGCTGTCTCACTGGATAGTGGACACCATTGTTTTGGCTTACCAGCAGCAGGGACGCCCATGTCCCCTTGGGGTCAGGGCCCATTCCACCCGGAGTGTGGCCTCCTCTTGGGCTTTAGCACATGGCGCTCCGCTGACAGACATCTGCAGAGCTGCAGGCTGGGCGACACCAAACACATTCGCCAGGTTTTATAACCTCCGAGTGGAGCCTGTATCCGACTATGTACTCGCCTCTACAAGTGGCCGGTAATGGATTGGCTCAGGTGTCTTCGCTTGCTCGCCATTCCACTCCACGGACTGGATACGTGCGATATTCTTCTCAGGTGAGTTCCCCGAGAGCCCTGAGCTCCTCCAGCACTGACGACGCCGACGCCAGTAAGTCTGCCCTTAGCCCAGACACTCGTGTCCGGCCAGGTGCCCCATGTGCATGGTTCCCCTCCGGCGACCCCCACATGTGTATTTCCACCGTAAGCCTCCCTGAGCGGGTGTATTCCCTTGGCAACCTTGCCACCTCCTGGGGTTAAAAATCCACCTTCGGCTGGTACCCCAGTGATCTTCCGTATGCAGCCCCCCGGGGTCATACGTGTATCCCTAAGTCCTCCCTACGGGTAGGCATCTTGGCGCATATCTCCTCCTGGAATATGCCTCCCAGTGTACCTTGGTATTCCTGCGTTAAGTAGAGGCCTTTGACCGTCCTAACTTGCATCAGGGTTCTCACGCTTGCGCAGGGCACTGGAAGACAGCCGAGTGGCGTTATTGCATTGGGACCCCCATTCGTCAGTCACTGACGTTACGTCGGAGTGACTGAACGAAAGGGAACGTCTCGGTTACGTATGTAACCCTCGTTCCCTGAGGAGGGAACGGAGACGTAACGTCCCGTTGCCACATCCGCTGTACCGCTGGAACGGAGTTCAACTTGGCTCCTCAGCAGGTAAAACATAATGCGATGATGCCAGCTACTTCCTTATATACCCACGTGGGTAGGCGGAGTTACGCATGCAAATCTCGCATGCCCATGGCATTGGCACTGCCATTGGGCGCTTTCTAGTCTCGGAGATGACAGGCTTCTAAGCGAAACCCCCATTCGTCAGTCACTGACGTTACGTCTCCGTTCCCTCCTCAGGGAACGAGGGTTACATACGTAACCGAGACGTTTATGTGACATACTTGTCCCTACTCAAATAAAAAAAAAAAAAAAAAAAAAAAAAAAATGTTACAGTTAATGAGAAAAAATATGTGTAGTAAAATTACAGTTACCTATGAAAATGTTTAATGATTACAATGGGGGTTACATCTGAATATTTTCTGGAAAAAGCTAGTATATGTTGAATTATATGAATTTGTTGCTTTGCCTGTTTTTGCCTCCTGCCATTTAAAGGCCATTTAGTAAAGCAATGCTGTTCTGATTCTTTTAATTGGTTCTCTTGTTTGAATTTTTCTGAAAAGATTTAGGCTACAATCTGTCTAAGAAGTGCCACCATGGTGAGTGATAAAAATGCATTCCAGTGCTGGAAATTAGAAAAGTACTCAAATGTAATCCGTTACATTACTTTAATAAAGTAATTGAATAGTTACACTGCTTATTACATTTTAAATAGGGTAACTTGTAATCCAATTACATTTACAAAGTAACCTTCTAAACACCAGTTGTAATTTAAGTCCATGGCTGGAGATAGTTGGCTATATGGAGTTGTAGATGGCAATTAAGGATTGATTGTTTTCTGAGGAAATACATTTATTTAATAATATTACAATTGTATTCAGGTTTTAATATATGTGTAATTTTTTATAAATAATAATTTTGACTGGAAAAAATGGAAAAGTCAAGTAAATGTAGTCTTTTGTTTCGAGGAAATGTGAAGCTCATGATCTTTAAAATCACATGAACTCTTTCCCTGCCAAACACTGAATTTTCCGTTATTTGTGAGAAAACGCTTCCTGGCCAAACACAAAATTTTCTGGGTTTCTGTGTTTTCACTGCTAGACGCTAGGGAGTTGCTTTACACATCTTCTGAATGAGTATTGCATCTCTTAATCAAAACACACACAAGGAAGACGGAGTAAAACAAGTTATCTTATGTAAGCAAATGCATATGAAAAATAACATGATCATCAACATTAAACATAATATAAATCAAAACTATCTAATGTTAGCAAATTAAATGTGGACCCAGGATGAGCTACAAGACCGTGAAGCATTAGGGGTGTTGATGAACTCGATCTACTCCATCTGTGTTTAATCATCCCTCTGAATCTGATCTGGATACAGTCTTTCACAAAAACTTGATTTTCTCAGCTTTTTGTTGCTTTTTTTATGAAACTTAACCATATTTAAGTGTTGATAAAAAAAAAAAAAAGGAATGCATGAAGCTAGAATATTTTTTATTTTTTTTTTTTTTTTTTTTTTTAAGAAGAAGTTTAGCTCTTTCTTTTCATACATTGCATGCTCAGATATTCATAAAGCAGAATACTCTACGGGATTTTTTATTTTGGTGAAAATGGTCAAAAACCATGGCGGTGGCTGGCAACTTTTTAAAAAAACGCTGGCAGGGAAAGAGTTAACTCATTTGTGTATTATTCAAGCTGTTTATTATTTTAATAATTTATTGGGTTTATGGTGTTATGGTGTGTTGCAATTGTAAAAACATTATACAGAAAAGCAATTTTTTCTTTCTTTTTTTCTTAAAGTTAGAGTAGGCAATTTTGGAGAGGCTAGCAATAGCAAGCTAGATATGAAAGCACAAGATCTCTCAAATCCTCCTCAATATTACTACTTCTCCAAAACACAAATGCACACAGTCAGAGCAGAGTCTGCAAAGCGTCATGAGTATTTAATCACCTCATGTGTCAAAGCATATACCATTACAATAATAATGGACATAAACAACTTAGAGCTCTGACTTGTACCACCTGACTGCTGTAGATTAATTTCGATGTTGATAGTGTTGCTGTGGAAACATGATTCTGAGTCCAAGGATGTGAACAGCTCCTGGTAGAACGCCATGGGTTGACATCTCTTAATTATGGTAATTTAGAGCAAAAGCTTGTTGTTTTGGTCGAGGAGGAACAGTAAAAGATAAAAGGCTGTGTTTTGTTTGTGGTGCTGGGCAAGAGAGTCTACAACTCTGCAGCCTAATGGAACATTGTCACATGCCTGTCCTGTCGTGTGTGCACTTGTGGGTTTTGTTATGTTGAGCATGTGCTCGCGTCCCTGTCAGTTCCCTCCCCCTTGTTATCTGATTATTGGTTAATTTGCCCCACCTGTTCTCCCTCATTATCTGCCTTGTTTGTTCCCTTTATAATCTCCTTGTGTTTGTCAGTCTGTGTTGGATCCTTGTGTAATGTCTGCGTCTTCTGTCCTCCCCGTGATTCTGTTGGTTTGTTTAAGTTTGTATTTATATTATTCTATTATATGTTTTTCCCCCTCGTGGGTTTTGTTTTGAGTTTATGTTTTATTTTATAATAAATTATCATTTTCTGCACTTGAGTCCTCGCACCCTTTTCCCTTGTCTGTGACGTGACAGAAGGATCCAACCATAGAGGACTCAGCAAGAGGATTGTTTATTTTTGTTGTTTGCTCTTTGAACTATGGAGCTAACCAGGCACGTACAGGTGATGCGGCAGGTGAACTCTAAATACATCCGCCAACAGGGGGCGGGTGTAAGAGAGTTCGCCTGCAAATTCCTTATTGAGGTGCATCACCTGTACCTCAATGAGACAGAGAAGGCAGAGGTGTTTAACCTCTGCCTGGACATGCCTCTCAGCCCCATGGAGGTTGAGAGAATGGGAACCCCGGACTTTTGGGAGTTTGTGGAACAGCTGGACTCCAGTCCCTCTAGGACCAGGGGCTGGATAGCTCCGGTGGTTCCTGTTCCAGTGGCCCCAGTTCCAGTGGCCCAAGCTCCGGTGGTCTCTAAAAGGAGGAGGAGAAGGAAGGCTCCCTCCGTGCCTGTTCTTGTGGTCCCAGCTCCAGTGGTCCCTGTGCCGGTGGTCCCTGTGCCGGTGGATCGTGTTCCGGTGGTCCCTGTGCCGGTGGATCGTGTTCCGGTGGTCCCTGTGCCGGTGGATCGTGTTCCGGTGGTCCCTGTGCCGGTGGATCGTGTTCCGGTGGTCCCTGTGCCGGTGGATCGTGTTCCGGTGGTCCCTGTGCCGGTGGATCGTGCTCCGATGGTCCCTTTGCCGGTGGATCGTGCTCCGGTAGTCCCTGTGCCGGTGGATCGTGCTCCGGTAGTCCCTGTGCCGGTGGATCGTGCTCCGGTGGTCCCTGTGCCGGTGGATCGTGCTCCGGTGGTCCCTGTGCCGGTGGATCGTGTTCCGGTGGTCCCTGTGCCGGTGGATCGTGTTCCGGTGGTCCCTGTGCCGGTGGATCGTGTTCCGGGGGTCCCTGTGCCGGTGGATCGTGTTCCGGTGGTCCCTGTGCCGGTGGACTCCGTTCCGGTGGTCCCGAGTCCGGAAACGGCCTGGAGGGCTGTGATGGGATGCTTTGTGGTGGCAGTCCTGCATGCGTGGAAGGAGCACAGGGCTTTATCCGAAGCCCCGGAGGAAGTTCCGGTGGTCCCAGTTCCGGTGGATCGTGTGCCGGTGGTCTCAGTTCCGGCGGATCGTGTTCCGGTGGTCCCTGTGCCGGTGGATCGTGTTCCGGTGGTCCCTGTGCCGGTGGATCATGTTCCGGTGGTCCCAGTTCCGGCAGATCATGTTCCGGTGGTCCCAATGCCAGCAGATCGTATTCCGGTGGTCCCAGTGCCGGTGGATACTGCTGGACTGGAGAAGTTTCCCCAACGCCCTGCCTGCGCCGCTGAGGCGCCCTGCTCTCCCTGCGCCGCTGAGGCGCCCTGCTCTCCCTGCGCCGCTGAGGCGCCCTGCTCTCCCTGCGCCGCTGAGGCGCCCTGCTCTCCCTGCGCCGCTGAGGCGCCCTGCTCTCCCTGCGCCGCTGAGGCGCCCTGCTCTCCCTGCGCCCCTGAGGCGCCCTGCTCTCCCTGCGCCGCTGAGGCGCCCTGCTCTCCGTGCGCCGCTGAGGCGTCCTGCTCTCCGTGCGCCGCTGAGGGGTCCTGCTCTCCGTGCGCCGCTGAGGCGTCCTGCTCTCCGTGCGCCGCTGAGGCGTCCTGCTCTCCGTGCGCCGCTGAGGCGTCCTGCTCTCCGTGCGCCGCTGAGGCGTCCTGCTCTCCGTGCGCCGCTGAGGCGTCCTGCTCTCCGTGCGCCGCTGAGGCGTCCTGCTCTCCGTGCGCCGCTGAGGCGTTCTGCTCTCACCACGCCTCCCTGGCGCCCCCTGCACTCACCGCGCCTCTCTGGCACCCTGCTCTCACCACGCCTCCCTGGCGTCCTGCTCTACCCGCACTGCCCTGGCTGCCTGAACTCTATGGTCCGCCCCGGCCGCTTGAACTTGGTGGGCCTCCCGAACTCGGTGGGCCGCCCTGGCCATTCGAACTTTGTGGGCCACCATGGCCTCCTGAACTTTTTGTTTTCCTCGTTCCTCCCTTGTTTACCCCTCCCTTGTCTGTACCTTCTTTGTCTGTCCCTCCCGTGCCCCCCTGGTCTGTCCCTCCCGTGCCCCCCTGGTCTGTCCCTCCCGTGCCCCCCTGGTCTGTCCCTCCCGTGCCTCCCTGGTCTGTCCCTCCCGTCCCTCCCTGGTCTGTCCCTCCCGTCCCTCCCTGGTCTGTCCCTCCCGTCCCTCCCTGGTCTGTCCCTCCCGTCCCGCCCGGGTCTGTCCCTCCCGTCCCTAGTGGAGCGTCTGGTAGCCGCTCCTTAAGGAGGGGGTAATGTCACATGCCTGTCCTGTCGTGTGTGCACTTGTGGGTTTTGTTATGTTGAGCATGTGCTCGCGTCCCTGTCAGTTCCCTCCCCCTTGTTATCTGATTATTGGTTAATTTGCCCCACCTGTTCTCCCTCATTATCTGCCTTGTTTGTTCCCTTTATAATCTCCTTGTGTTTGTCAGTCTGTGTTGGATCCTTGTGTAATGTCTGCGTCTTCTGTCCTCCCCGTGATTCTGTTGGTTTGTTTAAGTTTGTATTTATATTATTCTATTATATGTTTTTCCCCCTCGTGGGTTTTGTTTTGAGTTTATGTTTTATTTTATAATAAATTATCATTTTCTGCACTTGAGTCCTCGCACCCTTTTCCCTTGTCTGTGACGTGACAAACATGCTGATGATGTTTGCTTGTGCAGGGTGAGCGGAGGGATGGAAAAACATTGCCTACCCTACCTTGTTACTTTTGAAATGTTTATGGATCTTCATCTTCATTCTTCCATTTAAAGTAAAGGCATTGAAATCCTAGATATTTGCCTTTTTTTAAAAAAATAAGTAAAGTAGAATATTTTTTTAATAGTAATTAAGATTGTGGCATAAAAACTCAGTGAAGCTTGTACTTAACCTGGCATTTTCTTTTAATATTAGTTTGAGAATAATACAATTGTTTTGAACAAGCTAGCAATCGCCCTGTTGTGGAACTTGTGAAAATAGGTGTGGAGAAAAAGAATTTCAAACAAAGATGAAAAGTTCACAACATCCTGTGAGATGCATGACTAATCACAATCTTAGTGGGGTTCAAACAAAGTTCGAAGTAGCAGCAAAATCAGTTCCATTTTCATCTCAAGTAATTGTCATCTCCACAACAAAACACAAGGAAACATGGCAATATAGGTCAGATAAGCGCACCTGTAGAATTTGATAAAATACCTCACTGTTAAAAGCACGTTCTAAGAAAGTGTGAAAGACGTTTATTCAGCTAGTTCGAACACCTAGTCATTCCATTCTAAAGATTCTTATTTTAGCGACCTTGCAGGGATGTTCATCTTCATTGAAGACAACAAAGGGAAAGAAATAGCACTTTCAATACATAAAAGAAAAAGAAAAAACACTATTTCTTGCTAACTGGATATTCTTTGTATTATCTCTTTGGTTTTAGTCAGTTATTTATTTATAATCCGTCCACAATCACTTTATGAATATAATCTAAAATGACTGAGTTGCACCGCTGCTTAATGAATATGACTCAATGTGCTTGAGCAAAATGCTATACCGTTTAAAACAGATTGGCTTTTTGTCATTCAGACAGCTATTTTGTCTAGTCTGTTTCTCTCTTATTACTAGGCATGGCTGTAGTTTTAAAATGATTCGTCCCTCTAGGTGAATACTCAGGACCTTGTCATATTCACCATTTACATGATAAATTACAATACCAGGGTTTGTATTGCTATTGCAGGCCCTGCAGGTTATGATACAAATACTCTTGCAACATCTAGTTTAAATGAAAAATTGCCATGTCATGTAGCAAGGCCTGGATGGTCGTGCAAAACTGTATACATAATTTTCTCTCTATTAAAGGCTTAAAACACCTTTTTATGAGTTCTACAGTGGCAACACAAATTTTAATCCCACATACCTCTAAATAATTATTTTCTCTTCATTCCCCAGAAAACTAGCTACTGGTTTGATGTTCTCTCCCACCAGACCTTTGCTTAATTTGACGTATGCAGATACTTATTACATTTCTTAATTATCCTCATTTATATGTTTACACTTTCTCCCCCATCATTTATTTCTGTTCATCCCACACATTTTATACATCAATTTTCTTTCATTCCCTCCACACGTCACACTTGTCAAGTCGAGTCAAATCTAATCAGTTTTATTTGTAAAAGCGTTTTTCCTAGTACATATTGTTTCAGTGCCTCTTTTATAGAAAGCTGTGGTTTAATCAACATAAAGTTGTGTAGGAACCAACAGAATTGTCAGTTTTATGATATTTCATACCAGCCTGAGGATATTTCAAGCCAGTTTGCTTTTCAATTATATTTAAGTGGCACCATTGGTGCTTTTCATGCGTCCGCAGTTGATGATAAAAAATACATTTCTCTCTCAGGCTAGATGTTTTATTTGTGGTATACATCGGCTTCTCTTTCAGGGTGGATCGGTTTAACACCATTTGAAGAAGTGTATTGTTTTTGTAACCACATATATTGTCTGATGATGCCCCTGTAAAAAGGGAATGACACATACCTGATATTATTCCTGCAGATAATAACCAAAATCCTGTTACTGCACTAGGTGGGGGAGATAATGTGATTATAGCAGCAGATTGCTTTGAAATGAACAGTGCCCTCAGTTAATACATATTTACATGTTGGTGTATGAAGATAGCATGCAGGTGAAGATATGTTGAGTTAAAGTTGCGGGTCTGATCTCAAAGAACTGGAGAGTTAAAGAGATCACAACCCTGCTCTTGAATAAAGTACTTAACTACAAGTTGCAGTGAAATGTATGGAAGCCTGTTTTCACCACAGCTGAGTAAAATATATAATTCTCAATATAATATTAATGAGAAATTTTAGTATCTCATTTATATTGAGAAAGTTTCTCATAATAACAACTTAGTTTCTCATAATAATGAGAAACTTTCCCGTAGTAATGAAAAACTTTTTGTAATTATGACTCAGTATCTCATAATAATGAGAAACTTTCTTGTGATAATTACTTTTTTTTCTCATAATAACGAGAAACTTTCTTGTAATGAGAAACATTAGCAACATCCGCTAGTCAAACTAAGCCGTGTGAGAGTTTGAGAACACTGCAAACATGGCACGTTCTGCAAAACAGTTATTTTTGTTGAAGTCACTGTAATCTACAAAGTGCAATCTATAGCATAAATAACATCAATGATAAATTATCACTGTAACGATGTTCTTAGATGGGAAGGAAGGAGGCGGGAACCGGCGAATGTTTCACAACTTTTTAATTCAAAATAAACAAAACGAAAGTAAAACCGCGGGCAGCCCCTCACGGACGACTGCCCGCAAATACCCACAAAATAAAACGTGGGCAGCCCCTCAGGGACAACTGCCCACACAAACATAATAGAACGTAAACAAAACTCAACATAAATCCAGGCCTGGTCCTCTCTCGTCTTCCACTGCCTTGGCTCCTCCTTTTATGCTCCCGTCACTTGGCCGCGAGACGAGACCGGTGCGTCACGCAGCTGGTACTCATTACCACTCGTCACCGGCCCGCTCTCGCGGTCCCTCGCTGCTTGCCACACCACAATCACTATATCTTCCATATTTTACATGAGCACAAGAAGATGGAATGCAGAAGCAAAGCGGTAACAAACGGCACCTGCTTGTGCTCACCGGTGGATATTAGCATGAGTGCGGTGGCCTACAGCCAAACGGCAACCTTCCTGTCTCGCTTAAATTCACCACAGAAGTGACTTAAACTGCAATTTGTCGACTGACCGCTAGAGACAGGCTACACATGGGAGAACTTTACAACATAAAAGCCTGGTTCAAAATTGGTATTGGTCTATAGCTAAATTTGCCCTTCGTGGCAACTGTGAGGAGTTATAACTCACCCATTTAAGTTATATCAAGCCTTAAAGGGTTACTTCATGGATTAGCATATGGCTTTGTATAAGAAGAAACCCTGAAGTATATTCAAATGATTGCGCTTTCCCCCCTTATATCCCCCTGAGACAAGAGATTTATGCATTTTATTTCTGGAAAAATTCCTCCTATGATGCAAATTGACGATATTTGCATCATAGGAGGAATGTCTGGCCAAAGGCTAAAGACTACAGCCAGCAGAGGGAGCCATTTCCGCATGTTTTGAACCCGTGCATGGGGGATGGGAGATCACACACTCAGAGCTCAGCTGGCAGCTACAGGCACTCATTTAAATGGAGCTATGGTGAGCAATGTAAGTCTTTTAACTTCTCAAATTAATTTCTATGAAAGTTAAGCTTGCAAAGGCATGAACTGAAACGCGCCAGACTGAACTCGCGTTGTGAATGTATGCCGCGAGTGTAGTCGCGATTACCTCAGCTTTCATCATGAGAGCTCATTCAGCTCATTTATCTCACTCCTGCAGTTATTGCTCAGTGCTGTGAGACTCGCGCGGCGACTCACTCATTATATTGAACAGACACGTTCAGTTGTTAATTGTAGTGTCTTCTCCAACTCAGTCACAGTAATCAAGTGGGTGGCTTTGGTAATGGCCTCACAGGGTAGCAGAGCATTCTGGGAATTGTAGACTTTCATCCCCATGAGACAAAAATACATTTTCTCTCTTTTCTCACTCTAGAAGGCACCAAATTAAAAACTAATTTCACATTTCTATTACATTGA
Organism: Pseudorasbora parva; assembly: GCF_024679245.1. Lineage (NCBI taxonomy): Eukaryota > Metazoa > Chordata > Actinopteri > Cypriniformes > Gobionidae > Pseudorasbora > Pseudorasbora parva. Next base: position 32,993,213 of record NC_090183.1, on the reverse strand, counting down.
TGACTCAGTTTAAATACAGATTCATCTTCCCAGCGCTGAAGTACCCCTTTAAATTCTGCATAATTGAGGGTGTGGCTAATTGAGTGACAGGTGGATTGCCACTGCTGTTGTTTTGTCTGTTGTCTGTTAGTCCAGCCGTATACTGCCTCTTTGCCTATTTTCAGTTATCTGGGAGTGATGGCATGACAGTGACAGCCGGCTCTGCCTACTTTTGAGCTTTAAAAATCTTCTTCAGAAAACTACCGGTGACATCACGGACATTTCTTTTAAATCGCTTCCTTTCCTTGCATCTTAGCTCCACCCCCTTAGGATGCAAGGGAAGGATACACCTGCGTATCCTCGCTCAAAACTCCTCAGGATCTTCCTCGCAACCCAATCCTTGTATCCTGGTGGTGCAATTAGAGAATTGAGATGTCCTTCAAGAGGACTGACTTTGATCGGTTTCTGGGTCACAGGATTGAGGACTTAGGAGCGAGGAAACGAGGAAGCATCAATTTGAGTATTGAGAAACAGTCATTATTACGAGAAAGTTTCTCATTATTATGAGATACTAAGGCCCCGTCCACAGGGAGACGTGTTAAGCTGTATACGTAAACAGTTTGTATCAGTATTTCGTCCACACGGATACGCTGTTTTAGGAGCCATATTGAATTACCATATATACTGAAACCAATATATTTTTGAAACCCTAGTGGAGAAATCTGAAACTGACACTCTTGCACTTTTGTGTGTACAGCCAATCCATGTATTATTTGAAACGGTGATGTCCTCACACCACGTCTCACGCAGTAAGACAAGAAGGAATACAGTTACGGGCACTGGGCATGCGCAGATCAGTATTGCGTACTTTATTCACATTTGGGGTAGGTGTAGGCATTAATAGAACACATATTTTATCCTGAGAATTTGTCTCTCTTCCTAACCTCTTCTAGCCACAACTCTCCTTCTCTGTTTTTAATGCATTTATTTGGCAGAATTAAAGCGCCACTTACTGGCCTGGCATGTATACTACATCGTTTTGAGTCGTTTTAGTGGTTTCAAGTGTACGCAGATAAAGATATAAGGTAACCTCTGGCTTCGTGTGGATTTGGCCTAAGTCATAATTAGGAGAAAGTTTCTCATTATTACGAGAATGTTTTTCATTATTTAGAGAAAGTTATTCATTATAATGACTTACTAAGCTGAAATAGCTCAACATTATGTTCAGAAGAGAGCATGAGCCAGCAGCCCCATCTATCTCAAAGCTTCACTCTGCCCTCGTGACTAATATTACATGCCTTTTAATCGTCATTTTTTTTCATGTTGCCACCTTCCAAGCAGAGCTACCATCCAAAAAAAAAAAAAAAAAAAAAAAAAAATTTGAACTAGAACACAACACATATAACAATGGTTTGCTCTTGGGAGAAATGTAAACAGTGATTTTACACAAAAGCAAAGTGCTTGTTACTCAAGGCAGAAAAATAGCAAGTCAAAAGAACTGCTGATGGAAATGTGGAGATTGCGGCATTTGAAAGGCCCCTTTTTTTTGGTGGTGCACTGTGGCGCTGAAGCGCAGCGCATTGTAGGATCCCTACTGAGTGGTTACTGTGTTCCACCGAGACTTCCTCATCAATATGCATGTAGAAGTACGGATGTCTGCGTTGAAGAATTAGATGTCATGCAGCAAAAGCCTTGCTTTTAAATCTGCTGTAATCACAGCAGAAAGCGTTGTAGCCTGGATCAGGGCTATATTCACACCGTTATGAATGTGTGTCAGCATGCAACATACATTATATAGTTGTGTTGAAGATAAGGGTGTTGATCATGTATGAAAGACCTCCTATAGGAATAAATGCCAAAGGTGGACATCTTATGATTATGACTCGAAATGTTAAGCTTGAAAATATTTAATGATTTGAAATGCTGACCAACACCTTTCCCATCACTATATGCACTGCAATGAATATAGGCATAATAGCGCTTCTGTTTTTGATATGCACATCACAATAATTAGGGGTTATACTAAGCACTGATGCGCAAGTCAGTGTGGTGCATTTATGTTGCATGTTTTAAATTTAGGTTCTGTATTTTCATCTGCATTTGCATCTCTTTTCACACTGTTCCATGTAAGTATGATGGTTTTTGAAAGTCGCCCACACATGGCACACATGACTTGACAGACTGGCATCAGAATACAGTAATGAGACTCTTTTCCAACATCTGGTTTGGTCACGGCTGTGAAAAATGATTGACAGCACTTGGTGGAAATATAGAAATAATAACAGGGTTAGAACAAGGGGCGGAACTGCAGGAGACACTGAGAACTATACTGAAAGAGATGTTGAATATGTTCTCATGGTATCTATGTACCACGGGACTGAATTGCAGTACCTGCATTTAAACTGTAACTATTGCCTTTTTATAAAGTTTGCACTGGAAGTGAAAAGCTTGTGGAGAGTTAGAAATAATTTGGATTAATATAAGAAGTATCTTTTTTTTTTCTTTTTTTTTTTAATGGGGAATTTCTCTATCTCATATACCAGCGCAGTTGCACAGCGGATGCTAAAAATGGAAGCATGTGCACAGGAGGATCTTATTATTTCACTTACATTCTTTTATTGTTAATTTGGTGATACTTTGTTCCTCTGAAGTACTAAAGCACTCATTACCATGCAGAGAACATTTTATGTGAATACATTACACTTCTCACTTACAGACAATTAGTAGATTATTCCCACAAAGAATCCTCATACTTTTCTCCCCTGTCTATGTTGACAAGATCTCTCCGGAGTCCTAAATAGTTTTCGTGGCCTCAAGGAAACAGAATTTCCTGCTAATTGCTTCTCTATGTTTCTTTCTCTGTGTGTGTGCACTTTTCACTTAAATGAACAGTTGTTTTGGTGAGTTTGTCTGAGTGGAGGTGAAGGTGACTAAGTGTGTACTAATGTATCTTTGTCCTTGCTGTGTGATTCTGTCTGCTGTGTGCGTTTAGGTGAGCGTTTGTGAGACCGAAGCCATGTTGATCTTCAGTGCCGGGTGGTGGAGTGTGGTCTTGCACCAGAGCCTGTGCTGCTGAAGGCTTGTGCTGCTCCCCCATGGCTCTATGGGAGCTGCTGCTGCTGACTTTCAGCCTCCGCTGCTGGCTGACAAGCTCTGTCAGTTTAGCTGAAGATGGCCCTGCAGGACCCCTGGACTGGCTTCTCTCTGACAAGGGCCCCTTTCACCACTCTCAAGAGTACACTGAATTTGTGGAGAGGAATCGTCACGGATTTTCCACGAGATACAAAATCTACAGGTTAGTTGTAAACGAATTGAGGCCTGTATGTAGTTACGTACGTTTTGATCATGACCCACTTCCTGAGCCATTGGTACTATATATAGGCCTAATGTATATTCACTTAAACATTAATTAAACATAAAACATGTACATTTATCAATCTAGACATTTGGAAGCCTTGATCATGTCAGAATGGCCACACGCTGTATTTTATTGAACTTTGTTTCCCAGGATGCATTATTTGAATTCCTTAGAATCGGAACAAGTAGTAATTTCCTCTTCTGTCATTCTAATTACATTTCCTGTGGGTGTAACTCAATACAAAATCCAACTGATGAATCAGAAGGGAGGATATTATTAATAATTTGTTATGTATTTTGCCCAACTCAGTTATTCTGGTTTGTTGTTTTTATAAAATAATTCTGTTACAATCAGTGCAGATATCAGAACATGTAAAGAACGTTTAACAGGCAGGAATGGGACATTTTATTTACAGTACAGAATTATATAAAGTAACGAGATATATCATAATAATATAAAAATACTTATATTATCACCAGACTGTATCATATTTAGCATGCAACACCGTATGTATCATGAATATTGATTAACTGCATCTTAACTACATCCTGTTCTTCCAGTCGTTGCTATTCTAAGCAATACAGACAATGCAAAAAACAACAACATAATATTTTATAAAGTATAAATATCTGAAGCTCTGTGTATTTTCTGCTGCTATATAACTGACCTGTCAACAGACTAATTATTACAATTTATTTGTATTATGAGTCTATAAACAACAAATGAATGGGCTTGCTGGAAAATAAAAATATTTTGTCAATACATAAACTACACATCAAAAGTTTGGGTCATATTTGATTTTTTTTTGTTGTTGCAAACAATCATTTCAAATAAACACTGTTCTTTTGAACTTTTTTATTCATGAAAGATCTCTGAACATATCTGTCATGGTTTTCACAAAAATTAAAATATAAGCAGCGCTGCTGTTTTCAACGTTGACAACAATAAGCAACATTAGTTGAGCAACAAATCAGCATATAAGAATGATTTTTGGAGGATCATGTGACTGAAGACTGTGTCGTCTAGCAACTCTCAATGCACTTCTGAGCTGTAAAAACCAGACTCTGGTCAGGCCAATCCCATCGTGTATAGCGTCGGTGGGCGGGGCTTAACATAGTAAACACAGAAGCTGGCGAACGGCGGTCTTTCGAATCAGCTTTGACCGCGACTCTGGAAGACTTGGAGTTAAGCTTTTCTCTGAGAAAAGAACAAAGAATGACACTGAAGTCATTCTTAAAAAGGGAAGATGTGTTCGGAGTTTTACCGACCAGATACGGCAAAAGTTTAATCTATCAACTAGCTCCGCTTCATGTTGCTCTGGTTGGTGTAGCGCTCTCCAATTGTGTGCAGAGTGAGTTTGAAAGACAACCGTTTATCCCGCCCCTCGGATTGAGCCCTGTGCCCCGGTGAGTTTCCAGACCAAACATCTTCATGTGGGTCTGGCTTGTCAGGCTTGAGTAATGCCACTTTTCCGACACAGAAATAAATTGCATTTTAAAATATATTCAAATAGAAAACAGTTATTTTAAGTGGTGATAATATAACTGTATTGTCAGTTATTCCCTCTCATCCTAAGGGGGAGGAGCTAAGATGCAAGGAAAGGAAGCGATTGAAAAGAAATGTCTGTGATGTCACCGGTAGTTTTCTAAAGAAGATTTTTAAAGCCCAAAAGTAGACAGAGCCTGCTGTCACTATCATGGCATCACTTCCAGATAACCGAAAATGGGCAAAGAGGCAGTATGTGGCTGGACTGTATCATATAAATGTAGCCTTGGTGAACACAACCCCTTATTTCCAACCAAATCTACCCAACCCCAAACTTTTGACCAGCAATGTATTCTAAAACCTTAGATTTGCTCAAGTGGACTTGTTAGCAGTAACATTATATAAAAAAAATATATGCTGAATTGCATTCCGGGTCCAATAGAAGGTGAGCAGACATCCTATCTCTTAAATTATTGGTGATTTCTCAAACATAATTTTCATCATTTCAGGGACAGTTATCGAATATTCATCTGTTCTCAGAAGGCACAGTTGACATCTTCTAATTTGTGGGAGCTACTTCATGGCTGCTCTATTGGCCCGTCATCAAAACATTGGAGTTTTTTTTTTTAGTCTGTTAGCTAAACCTGGTGCATCAGAGGCTCAGCACACCCTCTGCAAGATTAATAGTCTTATCATGTGGCCAACTGATTAGTGGGCTCTTAATTCTTATTACTCTGCATTATCACCTGCTCCCTTGAGATGGCTACTGTCGGCAGCAAGGCTGTGTTGGGGGGAGATTACAACCACTCCTTGATTTAAATAAGTGTGTTATAACAAAATACTAATTGAAAAGGTGCAGCTTCCATGTGCATGCCAGAGTTTAGCTAAGACATTTAAATATAGTCATTAAATAGACAAAATATTTAAGCTCTTAAAAGCTCTAAATACAACTAGGGCAGTGTTTCAGTTATTATATTATATTATGTTATGTTATGTTATATTATATTATATTGTATTGTATTGTATTGTATTGTATTGTATTGTATTGTATAGTATTAATTATATTATATTAATTATATTATATTATATTATATTATATTATATTATATTATATTATATTATATTATATTATATTATATTATATTATATTATATTATATTATATTATATTATATTATATATAACCCGGACAGTGAGATTCTGCAATGACAACTGCTGGATGTGCATTACCCCACTTATTACATTGCTACTTGCCATATCAGTAAATAATTAGATGAAAAATATTGACTTGAGTTGAAATATTTTTGTGTCACTCTCTCACACCACATGGACTTTAGTTTGCAGTCAGTACTGTTTTCCCTTAGTTAGATTGTTGTCTTGGATACTCATTAGTTTCAGCTGTGCACTAATCAATTATCTCATTATCACCACTAAACTCCTGTTTTGTTTGCGCTTCACTGTTGGGTCTCGTACGTGCTAAGGTTTTGTTGCTTGCTCGCTCGCTTGCTCGTAGTTGGATTTACCCTGTTCTGATTTTTAAAGACTGCATTTGCTCCTTGTCATCGTGTGTGTTTCACAACCACAGCATGACTGAAGACCATGCCAAGTTTAGATAAGTGGCGTGTGTTTTGAAGCTTTTTTGTTAGATTTTTTTGGCTTCATGTGTTTTGTTCCTTTCTGCACCATGGACCACTTGGAAGCAGTTAAACTGTTATGTCTTGAGCAGAAGGACCATAGAGGTTTTCCATTTGGAGGTCCATTTGGAGGTATTCCTCAGACTCGTATTAGCTACATCGATCTGGGACAACTGCCCTGCAGCTTTCTGCATGCCCGCCTCAACACTGCCACAAAAAGGACAGCTGGCCTGCCAAAGAGCAAGAGGCCTATGAGGGAGCTTCACCAAATACAGAGTGTGTGCTGCTGTCCTGTGATTTGACGCTTACAGTGGACGTCATCGACAACAATATAAGCCCCACTCCCAATCTCACGTCCAGCCAAGCACTACCAGACTTCTATGAGCTGCAGCTTGAGCCCACCGCAGACAATGTGAGCCAGCACCATTGCAAACAGCGCAAGTGGAACAAACAGCGCAAGTGGAGCCTGAGTGGAGCCAGGTGTGCCTCCTATTGCTGAGGGAGTGCTGTTGGAGTTTCAGGGAATTTAGTAGAGTCCTGCCCTCCTTCCTGTCAGTGATTGTTTTAATCTCGGCACTGTTAGACTGTGATCCTGGAGAGGATGTTACCCTGGCCCCAGTGGTTCTACCTGAATCTGTCAGTTATTTCCGTCCCTGTCCAGCCCCCCTTTCCCACCACCTCTCCATACCACTTCTAATGACTTAGCATTTCTCCTGAGCATCTGTCTATCCCTGCAGTCTCTTCTTCAGTTCTCAACCAATCCTGCAACCCTTTCATCATTGTCTCCGGTCAGCTCCTCATCACCCCCTCAGTCTCATCTCAGTGGCATGGCTATACCGTGGACATGCTGGGAGCAAATTCCTCCTGCACGTGATGAGCCTGTGGCTCTTCCTCCAGCTTCGGAGTGCTCTGCCCAGCCGACCCATCATCCTGGCTCCTGCTGTCCTTCCTCCCTCGACTCAAGAGTGGACCATTTCCTGATCTACCTCGTAGGTCTCCCTCAGACTGTTAACTCCACCTGGGTCAGACTTCACCAACTCATTACTGTGGACTTGTAGGCAATCTGCTACCCTGCGACCCCCCCCCCCCCATTTGACCCCGGCAAGCTCCGCACTTCGGTCCCATCAGCTCGTTCTCAGGATCCCCAGTTCCATCTCAGGGGGTTGTCACTGTGGCTCTGATGCGGCCACCCAGATCATCAGTGTCCCATCTTTTCCTCTGCTCTATGACTGCACGGTAGGCTCCACCTGACATGTCATCATCATCACCTGAGCTCGTCTCCATGTCAGTATCATTACCTTCACCATCGTGGCTTCCATTCTGCAACGATGGAGCACAGTCTTGGATGTGTTCTGGATCATCTGCCACCTGACTCTGCTCAAGGCTATTCATCGGTTGTCACCTCCATCACCACCCTGGATATTTTTCAGTTCTGCCTGCTCCTTTCATCCGTCCTCTTCCAGAGCCTCCTCCTGTATCCATCTGCCTGTGTGTGCCATCCCTTTGCCTTCTCCTCATCTTACTCATCTCCTTGTCACCATGGCGTGAGGATGCGCCTTCTGGGAGGGGGTGTTCTGTCACACTCACACCACATGGACTTTCGTTTTCAGTCTAAACCGGTTTCCCTTACTTTTTTGTCATGGACACTCATTAGTTTCAGCTGTGCACTAATCAATCATCATCATCCTCATTCACCACTTGTTATCAATACGTAAGTCCTCTTTTGTTTGAGTTTTACTGTTGGGTCTCAAATGTGCTAAGTTTATGTTGCTTGCTTGCTCATAGTTGGATTTACCCTGCTCTGGTTATTAAAGACTAGTTATAAGGTTTGTGGCCTGTGGACTTGCAGGCCACAAAGAAAGCAGTTACTTGAGTTGAAACTAGACAGGCCTTTAAGGGATACAGTACTCTCATACCACTTATTACATTGCACAAATAATTATGGGGATAAGAGATATTGATTTTAATAATTGTACACAAAATATTGATTTGAGTTTCCAAATGTTATTAGCTCAACTTCCATGAAGAAAAAAAGGTTCTTAGTAAGCATATACTGCTGACTTCAGTTACCTGGATGAGCCTGTTATCAGTTCTTACCAGCTGTTGTTGGGGAATAAATTATATTATATTATGTTTACGTATGATTTAAAATTGTATTTCAACTTATATAGGACTATACCTAATACATCTAAATGCAGCTTTTCTTTTATGATATACTTTCTTTTGGTTCAAGTAGGCCTAACCTGAAAATCATGTATCATATCAGTCCCATTCACATCCTTACCAAAAATGCACTGGCCTATGAATAATTACAGTTGGATTGTTTGACAGTTTTGCCACTTTTAGTCACACAGTTGTTGTTGATCGTGTCATTAAGTTATTTGTTGCCTTGTGATGTCGAGATGAGTTTGTTCCTTCACTCAAAAAGATTATTTTGTTGATAATTACTCTAGTCATGCTTCATGTACGACTGTTCATTTGATGTTATCTTGTTATTTAGCATAATGACGGGTTCAGACTACACTATATTTTGGTCTACCATAAAAGTCTCTGTGTCAGATTATGCAATATGACTTCCTAAATTGTTGTTTCGTGGACAAGAAACAGTTTAGAATAACATTGCTTCCCGGCCAATCATCTCTGCCCATCTTTAGCGACGTGTGATGTCTTGCAAAACTAGCAACTGACTTCCGGAAACAAGAGCGTAAACAAACAATGGCTACTGTAGCAACATGTTAGCTTAATGCTAATTCCAGTACTCTGAATCTGCTGAATCACCTCTGCTATGGTTCGTCAGCCTTTATCTTTTTTCACTCTATCATGGTAGTCCCTTGTGGAAACATCATAAAGGCAGTGGTATTGTTGTCATAGCTCCACAAAACTTGCCTCCATTGCATAATTCCATCTATAGCAGCAGCAGTACCATCATCTCTCTTTTGTTTTTCCATGTTTGAATGCTGTGTAAAGAAGATTTTCTGTACAATTGTGTTGTTGTCCACTATGACACACTATACAAGATAAAACAATTGATTATTGCGGCCCAATGCCTATTGTCATGAAAATCTGGCTGATATTTTGTCTGAACATGGCATAAGAAAAACAGCACTTTGCTAATAACAGGTGCTGGTCATATAATTAGAATATCATAGTTGATTTATTTCACTAATAGCATTCAAAAAGTGAAACTTGTATATTTTATTCATTCATTACACACAGACTGATATACTGCAAATGTTTATTTCTTTTAATTTTGATGATTATAACTGAAAACTATGGAAAATCCTACATTCAGTATCTCATACAATTTCAATATTATTTAAGACTAATACAAAGAAAGGATTTTTAGAAATCTTGACCAACTAAAAAGTATGAACATGCAAAAGTACAGCACTCATTTTGCCTGAATTACTGCAGCAATGCAGCGTGGCATGGAGTCGATTAGTCTGTGGCACTGCTCAGGTGTTATGAGAGCCAAGTTGCTCTGATAGTGGCCTTCAGCTCTCCTGCCTTGTTGGGTCTGGCATATCGCATATTTCTCTTCACATTAGAAGGCCAATTAAGAACAGGGATAGTTAAACCAGGTACTGGTTGCTTTGGCACTGTATGCAGGTGCCAAGTCCTGTAGGAAAATTAAATCTGCATTTCCATAAAGTTAGTCAGCAGCAGGAAGCATGGAGTCTGCTCTAAAACTTCCTGGTATATGGCTGCTTTGACCTTGGACCTCATAAAACTGAACCAACACCAGCAGATGACATAGTACCCCAAACCATCACTGACTGTGGACATTTTTTAATGGACCTCAAGCAATGTGGATTGCGTGACTCTCCTCTCTTCCTCCAGACTCTGGGACTCTAATTTCCAAAGGAAATGCACAATTTACTTTTTTATCAGAGAACATAACTTTGGACCACTCAGCAGCAGTCCAGTCCTTTTTGTCTTTAGCCCAGACGAGAAGCTTCTGACACTGTATGTTGTTCTTGAGTGGCTTAATATAAGGAATGCAACAGCTGAAACCCATGTCTTGCATATGTCTGTGCATAGTGGTTCTTGAAGCACTGACTCCAGCTGCAGTCAACCCTTTGTGAATCCCCCCCACATTTTTGAATTGGTTTTGTTTCACAATCCTTTCCAGGGTATGGTTATCCCTTTGAGTTAATTAGCTGATTAGATTGTGGCACCAGGTGTCTTCAATATTAAACCTTTTTCATAATGTTCTAATTTTCTGAGATACTGAATTTGGGATTTTCCTCAGTTGTCAGTTATAATCATCAAAATGAAAAGAAATAAACAGTTGACATATATCAGTCTGTGTGTAATGAATGAAAATAGTATACTAGTTTCACTTTTTGAATGGAATTAGTGAAATAAATCAACTTTTTGATGATATTCTAATTATACGACCAGCACCTGAACATGTACTGCACAATTCTTAAAATAAATAAATTAAATAAAACATGAGCTATCATTGAGCAATTTTAAATAATAAAGGAAAAAGGTATGCAGATAACTTTTGAAATCTTATTCTCAATAGTTTATGACATTTCATTACACCGAATACATCTACTTATTAATAGTTATAATTCAGCTCTGCAGCTTATTTAGAATAATTGGTGCAGAGTTGAATCGGTTAATGTTAAGTAATTAATTAAGCTATAAAAAAAAGCAGTGCAAATTGTTGATAGTCGAGAGGTCTGCAAACCCAGGGCACGGAGCTTGTAGAGTGTCTTTTTGAGAAACATGAATTTCACACATATCTTATACCATATGTTTTTTAAGTATTTCAAAAGCTAACCAATAGTTATGTTGATTTGGTTATCAATTGCTTGTTCTTTGACGTGTGAGACTGAACGGGAAAAGATAAATGCGGCATAACTTAGTCTCTATAAAAGTCTCATATTACACTTGTGACATCTGTAGATAAGATTGCATCTTTTAATGCTAGTCAAGATTCTCTGTAATATGTTGCAGAGCCTGGAGCATTTTATTTAAACAATCTCTTTTTTTCAGTGCATTTTCTTTCCGATAACAACATATGCATGTAGCAGACCTAGAGAGATTAAAAGTGGCAATATTATATTGGGGATAGCTTTTCCTCCTTCAAGCACAGCTTTGTTGCGTTGCTCAATTCAAATAATCTACAATGACAGGTAGAAGATGAATTACCAGAAGTGCTTCTCCTGCTTACAGTGGTGTGTAACACTGTCATCCGGGTAATGAAAGTGCACCATCTCATCCCTCCTTCAATTTCCCACGTTCTTCTTGATTGAATTTGAAAGAATTTTAATGAGTTCTTTGTTGGAAATAGCTCCTTTTTATTTGGGAGATTTCACTTTGTAGAATATTGGGAAAATGTCATAACATTCAAAAATGGGGTCCAAGTATACCACCTGCTTTACTGAACTACTTCCCCGAGATAGCTTCCAGAGATACTGAGGTGCGCACAGACTAAGGCTATTCTCTCTCACACGGTCTTAATAATGTAAGTGGGAAAATCATTTTGAAATTGCTTATAAAAGGTCATTTCATAAAATGCTATTTCTTTTCATGATGACAGCTGCCCTTATTTAAAGTTTTCTCTTCCATGGTCCACTTCCTTCTCGTATGATATTCAAATCATCTTTTTAATACTTATCTTAAAGGCAGAGATAAAAGCTTATGACATAAGCCTCGAGTACTTTTTGTTCTGCAACAAAAAGCTGAGAAACAAAGCACAGAAAGCAGAGTCTGTTTCCGTGCTGTTGTGAAGACTGATGACTATGGTCGTAATGAGCATTTCATATAGCACAGCAGAAGTGCTTCCTAGAGAAGCCTTTAAACTGCTCCCACACAAAGCCTTACCTGATAAGACAATCCAAGCTTATCTTGCTCAGTGGTGACGGGAAAGAGAATGACAGGGAGGATTTTCCGTCTTTACTTTCCTCTTTGTGGACACCTTTGAACTCCTGAAGGCTAGCTCATCACAGCTCCCAAAGAACTGTCCAGTTTAAAAACCGGCTTATCATGGTGCTATGTGAAATTGAGAGAGATCATCGAAATTCAAGCGAGCAGCCATCATCCCATTTGCTGCTATAACACATGCCAAATGCAATATTACCATGTTTTACAGCAGCTGAGGGCGTAGCTTACGAAATTACCGAAAATTGTATTCTGACAGAAATCCAACAACAGCTTCAGCCATACATTAATAATGTGTGTTTTTGTGACATAATTTTGACATAATTCTATCACTTTTGCCCCTTATGAATTGCAAAACAGCAGATGGAATTAAGGGCGTTTGCGGGAATGAATCAATCAAACATCTGGGTCGGGAGGCCTCTGTCATTATTCCTGATTTAATGTGATAGAACACCTTTCAGAAGGCCACCCCAGCTCCATCCATCACCTGTGCATGAGGTTACTCACTATTTCTCAGCTAACTGAGAGGACGGGCTCTCTTAAGAGAGGCGCATAGTGATGGAAGGTGTTTTGAGATACATTGAGTGTGAGATTGAGCCAATGCCTTTGTAGAGGCATCTGCCTATTTTAGCGCATGTATAATTGCATGACGCAGTGCTTAAAAATAAGGACTGGGGGTTGAAAGAATTATAGAGAGAACAGGCTCGAATACTTAATTGCCTGTAACTGCATGAATTAAATTCGTTATTTTTGTATGCATTGTGAGACAAAGAAGAGCATTAGTCTTGACCTGTCGCTTAAGAAACGAAATAGTTTCTGTCAAGGCTAATTAAAAACAAGTTTTTTTAATTGCTTCATCGGCGACTCATCTTGTAATAAATGGCACAAATGCTTTTAGTATTTTGCTCTGAGGGAGATCTATTGGTTTACTAGGCTGTGTTTACGTCAACTATCCGGTTCCAGTTTATTAGCCCGCATACCATTTTTCAAACAACAATTTATGTCTACTTTGAAAGGTGACTTGGTGCTTGTCTAATGTATGTCTTAGTCTGCATTAATGTCTCACTACATGATATATAGCTACGGATGAATGAAAGGCATGTTTGTTTTCATTGTGAACAGTTTGGATTGCATTAATCAGCTTAAATAAAACTGTGCTAAGAACTAATTTAGCATATGAAATGTAAAATCATTTTTTTTGGTGCACAGAACAAGCTAAATATTTGAAATGCTTGCCAAGCCTGCTGTATCATTTCATATGTTACATTAAAATACATTTTAAACATGTATTTCATAGACCTCAGGCAAATATGACATAATATTTAGATTTCACCGGTGGACATAAGTGGAGTATTGTTACTTTCTACTCAAGTACATTTTTAAGTATATACTGTATCAGTGTTTTTCTTTGGAAAACTTTTAATTCACCACATTCCAAAGCATAATATATAATGTCATACTTTTTATTTAACTACATGTCATAAATAACATTTTTTTTTTACCTTTAACTCTTAATTACATTAAACATATAGTACTTTCTTACTTGTACTCAAGTACAATTTTAATAACTTTTACTTGAGTAAAAGTATACAGCACTACATTTTTAATGCAATTTAGTATTAAATTATATTCAATATGAAACGTAGAGCAGTAAAAATTACAATATTATGTTTTTGAATGTTTTGAAGTAAATGTTGTCTAAAGAAGAACATTTCAGATTTATACTTTATTTTCCTCAGGAGAGGAAATATGCTTACACAGACTGTACCAGGTGCAACATTCAGCACACATAACACACATACTTCACGGAATACACAAATTATTGGTCACATAAATATGAACATACACAGATGGCATCAGCAACAAACCTATAAGATCTGAGAATTAATCACTAATGTAAATTCAGTGCTCTTATTGCTGAAAGTACAAAACTTTTCCCTAGGCTGGATTTTTTTTTATGGGGTATAAGAACACCGATAAAGTACATATACTTGAAAAATAAAATGAGTTGAAAAGCAAAAATACTCCACTACTGTCTGCCTTTGTTAGATTTATATGCATCAGCAGTTAATGTGTCTCTAACTCATATAAATATCAATCCTATACATTTAGAAAAATGTTGTTTTTCATATGAATTATATAATGAGTCAATTATATGTCATGTGGTTCTCTGGAGGAAACCTAGGAGTGGCAAAAATTACAAAACTGCATGAGTCACCAAAGTTTAAGGTATTGTTTGCCTGTCTTTTTGCCTTGAAGGATTTCAGAGCTTTGTGGTGGCATATTTTTTTTCTTCTTTTTGTTTTTTCATTTAACTTTTTTTCTCCACCCCACTTTTATGAAAGGTATTGGTTGTCACCACAGGGCAGGCTTCTGTCTTTCTGTCAGGGCAGATTTCTGTCAGGAAGTGTTTATTGAGCATAGCACCTGTCAGCTGCACATTCGGAGGCAGCGCCCAACGCATCCTCCAAATGTAACCTGCTCAGAGAACCTGAGGCTAGAGATGCAGCTTGGCAGGAGCTCTGGTTGCCCTGCAGGCCTCCTTCTATCATGTCCAAAACAGCCGAGAAATGTTAATGAAAACAGATCATTAGGGACATGACTGTTTACTGTCTCTGTTTTCCTCATGCAGGGAATTTGGCCGGTGGAAAGTGAATAACTTGGCTGTAGAGCGACGGGATTTCCTGAACTCCCCCTTGCCTCTCACCCCGGAGTTTATAAGGAACATTCGACTCCTGGGACGCAGGCCCACTGCCCAGCTAATTACTGACAACCTGATCAAGAAATATGGGACCCATTTTCTACTGTCAGCTACACTAGGAGGTAGAAATATATATTTTGTATGACATATCCTCCTGGTGGTTTAGCACAAAGTTCATAATACCTAATTTGAGCAAGCTTGAAAACCAACTGGTGTTGTTTTTCCTTTCAAAAGAAACACAGATAGATCTCATGCATATTTACATCTCAATTTCCATACTTATCAAGCCAAGGAAAATCACTTGTGACATGCTTTACCTCCTACTGCCTTATAATGTATTACTTCTTCCACTGTGCGTTTGGAAGGGGGAGGCAAGTGTAAAAAGATGGCATCATGTCCACAATGGGTTACCTTTCTGAAATCACACACATTATTTCACTCAGGTCTCAAACCTGCAAAAGCCTCCACTTACAAGTTGCTTCACGTAATGCCACAGTATTGGCTGTACACAACTGATGGTGGCCTTCACTGCTCTGGAAAACAAGCAATATCGTGTAAGGTTGAAGCATGAAAATGGAGATGCAAGTCATGGCTTTGCAGCAGAGATTTGCCTGGACTACAATCTGCCGGAGAGAATCACAGACCATATATAGAAGCACACAATCACACTGATCTGATTTATCTGAAAGGTCCTGAAATTTAGATACAGATTTCCTGATTAAATACTGCCTTACAAGTTCTCAGTTCATTTTTGATCTATTTTTAAAATTAAAAGGTCCATTATGCATGCATTATCTGCCAGTGCTGTAAACGATAAAATTCAGTGTTTCAGCTTTATTCAAACTAGTAACTAATCATTTTGATCTGTTCTTTAAAATAACCAGCTCATAAGAGTCATTCGTTTTGGGAATCAGGCTACACTTGTTGTGTACAGGATTCAGATTCACTAAAAGAAGCCAGTAAAATAAATCGGTAACACTTTACAATACAGGTGCACTAATATGCATTAATTCATGCTTAACTAATGCACAGATAATCATGAGTTAATGTATTACTAATGGTGAACTAACCCATTTATTAATGATTACTGCATCAGCAATTAATTAAGATTCTACATGATTAATAGATTAAGTAATCATTAAATTGTTATTATTTCAATATGTCATATAGTATTAATTCTGTCACATTTACTCCTGTTCCCGGACTCCATCTCCCATGATCCTCCTTGTCGCACACCTGAACTCACTTCCTCATCATCTCTCCCGCTCTCCCCGGATTCCCTGCACCTGGTCTTCGTCATTAGCGCACCTTTATGTTTGGACTCACTCCCTTCACTCATTGTCGGTTCTTGTGTTTGTTGATAGTGTGTTTATGTAGTTCAATGTTCTCTCTAGCGTTGTTAGTTTCTGTTTTGAGTTGAATAAACAAACCCGTTTAGTTTTGGATGTCTTGGATCTCTCATTGCCTGACTACATCGTAGCAAATTCCTTAATAGCATATCATATTAACTAATAATTTAAATTGATGTGTTTATTACCACAACGGGTCAAAGCTATGCTTTTTAACTTCCAGTTGTCTGCTTTAATTAATCATTAGCTAATGATTTATAAAGGTGTCAGTATGTTATGACTTGTTGGGGCACATGCTATTAACTAATTAATTAAGTAATATGTGATTGTGGTTATGGTTTTTGAATATATTTTTAATTAGTTAATAGTAATGTTACCGTAAAATCATAACATTTCTAGCCATTAATTTGGAGTACACGCTGTCTTTTTTATTGCTTTGCAAACTGTGAACTCGCATTCCCAATTCAGCCCAAGTTAAGAAAAGAGTTATTTTGCTGTGGTGCTGAAAATTAAACAGGAATCTTCAATGCTAGAAACATTGATACTTGATACAAAGCCACCGAGAATAACAGTAAGGCTCGATCTTAGGATTTTAATAATCAACATAAATCAGAAAATCTGTATTTTTGCTTATCCCTGTATAATAGTTATCAATCACATAGAAGCACAGCTAGACATATAAGAACAGAGCAGCGCACAAAGAAGAACAGCTTGCATCAGAATACTTAATATTTTCTGCAGGTGCACAAAATAAATAATTCTTACTGTAAAACATTTCTATCAATAAGCATGGTCTCTTCCCAATTTCCTCTAGGAGAGGAGGCTCTGACTATATTTGTGGACAAGAGGAAGTTGAGTAAGAAAGCAGAGGCGAGCGACTACACAAGTAACAGCACGGCTGTGACTCTGGAGGCCCTGCACCAGCTGGCTGCCTCCTATTTCATAGACAGAGAGAGTACTCTGCGAAAACTGCATCATATCCAGATCGCCTCCACTGCCATCAAGGTATGTCATTAGTCAAGTCGGAGCTTCGTTCTTTCAACTCCTCAAGAATAATAATGTTCAGTTTAACAAAGTGCTTTTTTTCACTATCCCTGTTGCCATTATCCTGCTATGAAAAGTGTAATTTGCTATAAATGGTTTTCTAGAGATGTCCATTCACTGTTGTATATGACAATTTATGCAACGTGAGAAAAGTAACTTGGTTGTATGGTCAAGAATTATATATATATATATATATATATATATATATATAGCATATGATGCAGAGTATGGGGCTGTTTCAGTGTTGCAGTAACAATAGTTTTTAGTAAATTATTCAGCCAAATTACTAATCGGCTGCACAATAATTGCAGCGTTTCACTAATTTTGTCTCTATAATGGGTCATCAATTTTGACAAAATGTCTGTACCACATCTTGCCTTTGCTGCAGCGTTTTGACGTTTTTGTACAGCGTTTTTGTCTGTATTATGATACAGAAACAATGATGGAATTTTGGATCACTGAAGTCTCGATAGTTACAACCAGAATGCCAGAGTAAATTACACACATGCATGCACGCACGCACGCACGCACACACATGTATACAAAGGAAAACCTATTGAATTATATGGTTTTACATATCAGGACATCATTTAAAAAAAAATCATCCGGTCCTTGTCAGGTCTTAAAATGAAGTAAATACAACCTCAGATGAACAACAACGCATGACATATTTCATCTTGTCCTTATTCATTTAACAAAAACTAGGCCAAAATAAAGAAACCATGGGTGACAAATAAGTACACCCTTACTGCTTCCATAGGAATTAAAAGGGTAAGTAGCAGTCAGGCTCAAATGCCTTTAATTAATTGATCATCAGCAAGCATGTCCAAATCTTTAAAAGCAGAAGTTTTGGCTGTTTGCTGATCTGGAGCATTCAGGTGTGCGTTAACACAATGCTAAGGAGGAAAGACATCAGCAATGAAGCAATTGTTGCTGCCATCAATCTGGGAAGCGTTATACAGCATTTCCATTTGAAGCCCATCATCCTACAGTAAGGAAGATTATTCACAAGTGGGAAACGTTCAAGACAATCTTTCCAGGAGTGGACATCCCAGCAAAAAAATAAAATAAAAGTCACACTTAGCAAAGCTCAGAGAAATTACAAAACCCCAAGAACTACACCTTAGACTCTACAGGCCTCAGTTAACATGTTAAATGTTAAAATTCATTGATTTAGGCTTGATTTGCAGCCACAGGATCTGGGCACCTTGCAGTCTTTGAGTCAACCAGGAACTGTATGCCAAATTATTCTAAAGTTAATTGTGAGACTATCAGTCCGAAAGCTAAAGCTTGGTCGAAACTGGGCCATGCAACAGGACATTGATCCCAATCATACCAGCAAATCTTCAACAGAATGTCTGAAAAGAAAATAATCAAAATGCAATATCTCATTAAAAGACTCATCCAGACCTCAAACATATTGAAATTCTGTGGTGGGACCTTAATGGCTAGTTTCCACTGAGCGGTACGGTTCAGTAGGTTTCGGTGCCGTACGAAATTTTTGCTGTTTCCATTGTCAGACGTTGTGAACGTTACCCTAATTCTGAACCATGCTTTACCGATTTTTTGGCACCCTTATGTTGGGGTACCTAGCACAGTAGTCCGGTACTAAAGGGTGGAGCTACACTCACTGGGGAACGCTGATTGGTTGACAGAAAATAGTCCGTGAAGCTTGCAGCCTTGGCTCAAATAAAGTGTGTCTTCTTGTGACAAACAGCCACAGGCAGAGAAGAAGAACAAGAGCTAATGAATGTCGTTCATTGTTGTTTAATATGATGCTTTCTTCAGAAAAAGCTGCAGATCGCTACACAATGCCAGTCATAAGGGCATTGGCAATAATAATACCACTGTGTAATATGTTATGTTGTTGGTCATATGAGATTGTATTTACCCATTTGTAAAACCCATTTGCAAAATTAAAACTACACTGTAAAAATAATAATAATAATAATGTTTCAAATGTCTTGTGACTGATTACATCTAAATTGTTTAGTTGGCTAAACTGAATTTCTGTGAACTGATGCAATTTAATTCACAGAAATTAATGTTGCCCATTTGAAACATTTTTCAATTTGAGACCTGATGTTTTATTTTTATTTTTTTACAGTGTAACACTTGGACATATTTGTTTCCTAAATTATTACTGGAAAGGGCTCAGCAATACGTGAACATAAAACAGAATAACTTTAATAACTTACCCCTTACAAGTTATTAAAGTAATTAATGAATTAGTTAATTTAACTACAAGTAATACATGTGACCCGTGCTGGCAAAATGAGTTGCAATGAGCTAATTTTCACACGAGTTATTGTCTCACATCCTTTATTAATAACCTACAAAATAATGTATGATTTGTCGGAACTGGACAAATGACTGAGCAACATCGAGTCAGAAGTTGATAGAGTCAACAAAATTGAATTTTGCTGGTCACAAAATGTTCTTTATAACATCTTAATATAATGTTGCCATATGCCATGCCTTACTTTCTTAATATTTATATTAAGATAATAATTATTATCACAGGTCTCGTTTTAAAATCCAAAGAAAGCTTCATGCTTCATATCTGTCAATTAATGATTCAGTCAATGCACTATTTGCGGTTGCTGTTACAATTTTGCTGACTGCCATTCAAATTGGTCACACAAATCCCCCAAACAGACATGTACTTTATCACAGCAGCGCACAGTTTGACACGTATATTTCAGAGCACACTTTGATGATACCCCCCCCCCCCCCCCATCCCATTATATACAACAACGCTTTCCCTCGGCACACAACCGCTGCAGTGCTTAGACGGTTTTATTACAGTTGGGAGGGCAGATCTCAGGTGTCAAGGCTGTGTTTGTCTATTGCTGGTGAGAAAAGCAAAAGAGCTCTGTGAATGACGGAAGCAGCCTGCCAGGCAGGACGGTGCAGCTCAAACTGTGCAAGAGAATGAATCGCAGAAGCAGCAGGGGCTTCTGACACACGCATCATTTCCACAGGGCGTTGACCCATGTCTACATTTCACGGGACAGACTGAGGCAAACGTTCCTCCGTATGAATTCCAGATTAAACAGAGCTTGAGTACAGAATGAGGTTTCTAGCTCCCCCCACTGGGCACCGTGGTGGGGAAATTTTGCTATTTCCTTTCATTGGAAAAGCCTATTAGTGTGGCAGTGTGCTGGGACTGTGAGAGGAAAACACAGGAGCGAAGCTATTTACAAAGTCAGGCTTTATCCTACCTTTGTGGTTCTGCTCAGGTTGTTTGTCTAATGCGTGCAAACTCGAGACATTTTGCAATCGGCGGGGATCATTTTGCTCATGATTTGACAATTTCTTCATACCAGATCAGCTTTAAGCGAAGCCAGAATTGAATTTACAGCTACACTATCTTCTGCAACACACACCATGTCAGATTTGAGACACAAACTCTTTTTAATAGAGTTAACTGTTGTTTTATTAAGCCATTTTTTATCCTTCCCAGGCAAGCTTGCAGCACAGGTCCTAAAAAGTGAAGCCAAAGCACCTCGATCACCCCCTGATTGTTAGTCCTAGTATAGGTCATAAACCCCACCCTCTCCGTGTAACATGGGACGAGAGACAAACTAAATAATCAAATTAAACTTCACATTTTTCTTTTTTTCAAAGATGGATTGTGTCATTTTAGGTTGTTTTTATCACACTAATGGAAGTTCAAGTGTTAATGGTATTAAAGGGATAGTTCACCCAAAAATGAAAATGTGATCCCCAGTGCATCCAACATGTAGGTGTCTTTTGTTCCTTCAGTAGAACACAAATGAAGATGTTTAACTGTGTGCCAGTCATATAATCATGCGAATCAATTACAAATCTATGAGACCAAAAAAAAAAAAAAAAAAAAAAAAAATGCTGCTCTCATAGAATTGTTACCTATCCACATGCATCATATGACTGTCACACAGAAACGGTTGGAGTTAAACATTTTAATTTGTGTTGACTGAAGAAACAAACACACCTTACATGTTAGATGCACTAGTGGTAAACAGATAAACATCAAAATTTTCATTTTTGGGTGAACTATCCCTTTAAATACATTTGGTTTTAGTTTAGTTTGGTTTTAGATTCTAATGTGATGATTGAGCTGAGGTTGACAGCTTCTCTGCGGCACCAACAGACATTTTGGGCGATTTTTGGGACGATATTGGAACTTTAACTTTCATTTCTACATTTACACAATGAGTTGTTCTGCTGTAAACTGTGCTAACCGATTCTGATTGAGTGTGGGCAGGGCTTTGATACCACAGACTCAGGGAAAAGGAACTTTGGCAAATTTTCTAGGATGGTGCTCTCAATATTGTGAGAAACCATTCTTCCAGTAACGTTAATAGAATATCCTGTCATGAAGGTAAGAGGATCACACAGCAGATGCGGAGAAACAATGCAAGTTTTAATTCAAAACCGGGCTTGCCAGAGAGTTCAATACAATACAAATAAAGTCATTAAAGCAACTCAGGGTAGTTGTAGTAGAACAAAGTCTAAACTCAGGTCTCGGCTAGTAGACAGCGCAACCGCAGTCAGCCCGGGGGTAACGAGGGAGGTGAGAGAAGACTCCGTGAGACAGGGAATGAGAGCGGGCAGGCCCTTCCTAGGGAGAGGTAGCGGCGAGTGGCGCTTCTCCGGCTCAGATGAGTTCCCCTAACATAAATCAGCCTCCAACACGACAGGACTAAGACAGAGACACAAGGTAAACGAACGTTCTTACAAGCAGGAAAAATGCAAATTGGTGGTGGTGTGTGTGTGTGTGTGTGTGGGGGGGGGGGGGGGTAGAGACCTTAATGAGAGGAAAAAGGCATCAGGTGAGAGAGAACAAGCGACAGCTAATCGCCAAAGAGAAACAGCTGAGGGGAATAATGACCAAATGAGAGGGTGTGTGCGTCAATAAGGAAAATGACAACGAAGAGAGAGAGGGAGAAACAGGATTGGGACATATCCATTCAAAGTCTTTAATAACATTCTCAAACTGTTAACATTATTTATGCAGTCTTTATTGAAAGTGTTTTTTTCTTTTCTTTCCTGTAACATTTTAGTTGAACATTTTTTAAACATTAAAAAAAATGGACGTTTTGAATGGCCAATAACTTACGGCCAATAGGAGGTAACTTAAACTGCAATTCCTCGACTGGCCATACGACAGGCTCCAGAAGGGAGCAGGATCTCGTTGAGCCCAATGTTAAAACTCGGCAGAAAAAAAAAAAACATATTTACAGCCTGCTAAAACATGTTTTATAACTCAGTCGTTTACATTATATAAAGCCTTAAAGTTCTGCATAATTAAGAGCGTGGTCACTTTGAGTTACAGGAGAATAGCCATTTATCCGCTGTCTGTTAGTCATATCGTCACCTAAGCTCCGCCCACATCCGGCCTCTTTGCCCATTTTCTGTTATCCGGACGTGACACACGGTGACGCGTTGCCAAGATGGCAACACCCAGCTCGTCTCTACTTTATGCTTCAGAACGGCTCATTGGAATCCTATGTTTGACGTCATGGACACTACGTCCATATTTATTTACATTGTTTAAATAGCAAATACACTCACGCCCATTTATTCGCCCATGGGTATGCTGGTCAGAAAACAAGTTGGGTTCATGAGCGTTGTTGGACCATTGCTATTTTGAGGTAATATAAATCGACTGCTCCGTTGACCAGCAGCATTTTTTTTTGTGTTATTTAAAGTTAGTAAAATGTCCTTAGAACACATTGTGTCAACTGGGATGCTACTCTCAGCCATTGATACTTCCTTTTTCCAGTCTGTTTTTGAGTTTGTTTGAACGGCATCTTTAGTCAGGTGGTCTCTTCCTGTCTTCCTTTTGCCACAGGTCAAAATGCTGGCTGTGCGAGACATCCATTGAAAATACGGATATGTAGTCTCTTCTAGTGGAGTTTTCAAAAAGAAATGCTGAAGCTGTGGTATTGTCCATCTATGAAATTGGAGTAAAAAAAATAACAGAACCTATAAGCGGAACTTGGTGGGTAATACCTCCTGTCAGATTATCATTTTAAGGCTATGAATGAGATATTTGACTGATCCTTAATAGCTGCTCGCTATGCCGCATGAGAATCAACAGCAGACTGTTGATGTTTCACATTAAGCCAGAACAGCAGAGGATCACGCAAGTCCAGGTGGCCTATAATTTGCCATTACAAGGTATTTTGTGACATGCAAAGTATTTGGTTTGAATAACAGCTGTTATCTGTATAGGAAATCTAATATCATGCTCCACATCAATCAGTACTCCTTTACCATATGGCACATCATATGGTGCATTAAATAATAAAAGCATATAGATGTATAAGCTGATTGCATCAGGAATGGTCGTTATAAAAAAAAAAAGAAGAAGAAGAAAAGAAAAAAAAAATCAATTGCTGCTGAGCTAAGCATAGTGCTTTATTGCAGTTCAAGCTTTTATTCAAGCCATGGATTCAAGCCATATGTTGTGGTAATGGGTAATGGTAAAATTACCCCATGATTTACTCACCCTTAAGCCATCCTAGGTGTATATAACTTTCTTTTTTTCAGACGAATACAATCAGAGTTATATTAAAAAAATGTCCTGGCTCTTCCAAGCATTATAATGGCAATAGGAGCCCAAAATTTGAAGCACCAAAAAGGTGTATCCATCCATTATAAAAGTAATCCACAGGGCTCCGAGGGATTAATAAAGGCCTTCTAAAATGAATCGATGGAGTTTTGTAAGACAAATATTCATATTTAACATGTTATAAAGAAGTGTTATGGCAGTCCGCCGGGAACTCGCCGGGAAAGAATTAAATATGGATAAGTTATCTTTCACAAACACATTGCTTTATGAGATATGGGAAATGTATGAATGATATATTTCTTATTATCAATGATAATTTTCTAGCCCTTTAAGTAAAATTCTTAAAATTATACATTTAAATTGTTTGATCAGTAAAACAGTATAAAAATAATTTAAAAAAGAATACTATTTATAATTATATAATAATAATAATAATAATAATAATAATAATAATAATAATAATAATAATAATAATAATAATTATTATTATTATTATTATTATTATTTAAAATGTAATTTAGTTATGTGATGGCAAAGCTGACTTTCCAGCAGCCATTACTCCATTCCTCAATTTCACATGATTCTTCAGAAATCATTCTAATATGCTAATTTGCTGCTCAATAAAAAAAAAAATATTTATCGCAACAGTTCTCTGCTTAATATTTTTGTGTAAACTGTGAAGCATTTTCTTTGTAAGATTATTTAAAAAAATGATTTTTAAAAACATAAATTGTATTAATCTAAAAGTCTTTACTTGTACTTAGTATTGTAATACATCCAAAACTTTTGAACAGCAGTGAAAAAGTGTATGTGTGTGTATATATATATATATATATATATATATATATATATATATATATATATATATATATATATATATATATATATATATATATATATATATATATATATACATAAAAATTGAACACCCATATAGTGCAAATCTGCTTGCTGCAGAGTCTCTGGTTACCAACGCTGGACTCTTCAGTGGGTTTGTGATGGAGTGGCAGAAGACAACCTTGTCTTACCTTGTCTAACTGTCAGCCTGGAAAAGATACCGTCTGACAGGCTGAATCGAAAGAGATCACTGAATTGATGAAGGTTCACTGGCACCATAAGAGAGAAAAGTGTGAATCAATTATGCAGGCTTCTGCGTGTCATGAGGAGAGAAGGATGACTAGAGACGAGGAGGAAAAAATCGAGTGTGATCTCTTATTGCAAATGCGGATAATAGTGGGGCTAGCTTGCACTAAAGGTCAATTGAGATACCTGAGTCAATACGGATACACAGAGTCTGACCAACATTAAGTACCCTCAGCTAAGGATAGATAATGTTTTGCATTGTAGAGAAAAACGGACTTCTGTTTTCTGTGTGGGTGTGAAAGAATCTCTGAATAGGGAAGTTAATCAATTAAACATTTCATAACGGAAAGAGGGGGGGGAAACTGCTCAACAGCTTGCTTGGCTCTCAATAAGATGAGAAGAACAGTAAGTGATTATCTGTGAGAGGACCACCACTGCATGCGCATTATCACCATGTCTGAGAGAAAGTGACTCAGCAAGCACAGGAAGTTCTTATAATGCATCTGTTCATAGACAGGCTGCTTATTATCCCTTTTAGGAATACAGGGGAAAGGAGTTTATTACACACATTTTTTTTTTATTTCATGTAAAATACCATGGTACTGTAACCATAGGGTAAAAGTGATAATTATATGGTCTTAATTTTGTTTCCCAGGTAACTGAAACGAGGACTGGCCCTCTCGGCTGCAGTAACTATGACAACCTTGATTCTGTCAGTTCTGTGCTGGTTCAGAGTCCCGAGAACAAAGTCAATTTGCAAGGTATAAAAATGTGCTCAAATCTAGTATGCCAAGTTGTGCTATTGTGATGGACATCATTTCTATTTATTTTTATGTGAAACACAAAAGGCTCTTTTCCAAAATTTGCGCCCTTCAAATTCTTGCTCTTGACAAGACAAATCATAATCTAAGATACCTGATTTTGCTCATAAATAATTTTTGACATGTGTGCATATATCAGGCAGTGAGGCAGCTCACTAGGTTTTGAAACCACGTCAAAATCTTTGTAATGGCAGAATTTTTGGCATGTGCCACATTTCAGGCACCCTGGCACATCAAAAGTTTTAGATCTGTAAGATTTATTAAGGTTTAAAATAAAATAAGTAAGTTAATATAAGAATAAGTATTTTCTGCTTACAAAGGCTGCATTCATTTGACCAAATGATATTGTGATATAATTTTACATTTTAAAATAGCTGTTTTCTATTTGAATGCATTTTAAAATGTAAGTTTTCCCTTTGATCAAAGCTGAATTTTTTGGCATCATTTCTCCAGTCTCGGGTGTCACATGGTCCTTCAGAAATCATTCTAATATGCTGAACATTTCTTATTATTATCAATGTTGAAAACAGTTGTGTACACTTTTTTTATCCCATTATTTGATGAATAGAACGTTCAAAAGAACAGCATTTATCTGAAATTAATACTGAAAGCTTTTTTATGATCGAACAGTATTGTTCAAAAGTTTGGGGGCAGTACAATTTTCTGGGAGAGAAATGAATACTTTTATTCAGAAAAGATGCATTAACGTAATCAAAAGTGCCAGTAAAGACATTTGTAATGTAACAAAAGCTTTCTATTTCAGATAAATGCTGTTCTTCTGAAATTTCTATTCATCAAATAATTGTTTTCAACATTGATAATAATACAGAAATGTTTAATGAGCAGCAAATCAGCATATTAGAATGAATTCTGAAGGATCATGTGACTCTAAAGACTAGAGTAATGATGCTGAAATTCAGCGTTGGCAATGCAGGAATAAATTACGTTTTAAAATATATTCAAATAGAAAACAGTTATTTTAAATAGCAAAACTAGTTCAAAATATTACAGTTTTTGCTGTATTTTGGATCAAATCAATGCAGCCTTGGTGAGCAGAACTTTTGAACGGTAGTGTACGTATGTGACCATACTTTAACAATATCATAATCTTTCTTTTTTCTGTATCTGAAGGCTTGCAGGTCATTTTGCCAGATTATCTCAGAGACACTTTCGTCCAAGCAGCTCTTAGTTACATTGCCTGCAATGGAGAGGGAACATTTGTCTGCCGAGACAATGATTGCTGGTGCAAGTGTGACCCCAAGTTCCCAGAGTGCAACTGCCCCTACATGGATATTCAGGCCATGGAGGACAGCCTTTTGCGGATCTCTGAATCTTGGGCTCTTACCTACAAGGAGTTTGAAGATTCAGGTGAGAGATTAAATTTGTTATGTTTCAGTTGAATACTTGTACCTTTTATTCTGTTTCATTTGTCCTTAGGAACGTCTCAGCATCTCAGTTTTTAAATGTTCTAAAAACATTTTTTTTTCTTGGTTATACGAACATTAACATTACATTTTATCCTTTTGCAGACATTATGGCAACGTTACTTTTAAACGTTCTCTGAGCATTCGGAAACTAGTAGTAACATTTAACCCTTAAATGCATTAACGTTTTGCCAATCATTGTTACCTATTCTTTAGAGATGTAGATCTATATATCTTGGAAGGGTTTAGTTTGAGCAGGCGTGTCCTCGTCAGAGCTCATCGCCCAGTACATTCAAGCATCTGGCTTATGTTTGTCAACTCAAACATCTTCTCAAAATCAATATTTTGAACGCTCTTCTTCATCAGACCCACCATCAAGTGACAGTAATTTTTGATTACGTTCAGTACTTGCTCTGCAGTAAATCACTGAGCCATTTCAAGTTTTGCTGTACGTCACTTCATCATTGTGCCACTTTGTGGAATAAAGTTGAATTACACTTTTTCAGTCATTAAAGTTTCAATTATTGTGGTAATGAAAAAAAAATGCTTACAATGTTACCAGAATCAGACTAGGCATGTTTGACATATTTGTATAGTCTAAAACAACAAAGATTTACTTACAAAGAACTTACAATTTTAATTTGTGATAAAATGTAAAACTTTAGAAGTTAAATTAGTTAAAACAGGTTTATAGAGTTCAGCCTTTTTGCAGCTATATGCATCCATTGGATACTTTATTTGCCATATAGTGGCTACTGATATTTTTTATATATTTAATTTTTGTACCAACATAGGTCCACCGGATTTCACAAAAATCACATAGATCACATCACATAGAAAAATCACACACACACATATATATATATATATATATATATATATATATATATATATATATATATATATATATATATATATATATATATATATATATATATATATATATATATATATATATATATATATATATATATATATACATAAAAAATATGCTACTTTTAGTGGTAAATAAATTCAAAAATACATAAAGAAAACTGCATAAATTGATATTTTTTATATGATTAAACTAATTGATATTCCCAAAAGTGTCCACGAAGGACCAAAGCAGGGCTGTAATATGGAGGTATTTTGAGGACTAAGCTGGTCAGGGGCCCCTAGGCTGCTCTTTGTGTAAGGCTCCCCTTAATCATCATGCGTTACTGGAAAATTGTATTTAGTCCCATACATGGCCCATATGCAAATATGGTGAACTGGCATACACACAAACATTGAGACAGCCAATACTACAGAGTTTCCTCAACATTCTTTCAAGTGGTGGGCCACCACAGTGTGAGAATTACCACCAAACCACATAGGTAAATGAGAAATTGAACAAAACACAAATACAAACGAGCCCAGTGGTCCACCCAGTGATTAGAAGGAACCCTTTCATTAAAAGAGATTGTGGAAAGATATTACCCTCTGCCACCACAGCAACAAAACAATTATAAAGGAAATAAGTAACTATAAACAGCAAAGCAACTGAATTCCCTGCATTCACAGTTCAACTGCAAGCTGGTTTAGCTTTATAAACCAACAGGTAGACTACAGCATCTGCTTCAGTGCAGAACATCCTGTTTTACCGAGGCAAAATCACAACACCATTACTGAGACACAAACCACTGTGCAATACACTAAACTGTGTTAGAATTGTAACTTATATCAAACAGAATGGTAACTTAAGGAACGGTTACAGTTGTGTTTCCACTTGAGCCTTGTACAGCACGATTACAAACCATTATTGGCCTGGAATTCTTAGGTACTAGCTATTCTGGGCCAAGTACTAGCTTAGGTACTATCTTAGGAATTCTAGCTAACCGTGCCGGTAGAATGCGTGTAGTGAACTCAACTGGCTACCAGTTTCCCTGTAGCTGGCTAAGCGTACTATTTGCACGATGTAAATGCAGATTAATAATAAAATTTTAAAAAATACCTTGATCGCCTTCCATAATGTGAAATAGCATAAAATAAATAGAATCAAGTCTTAAAAAGCCGTTGCTAGCTGGCAGTCCGAGGACCTGCTGTGGATGAAGATTCAGCAGCCTTAAAGTATCCAGTCAATTTAGGGATTTTTTTTTTCCTGTGTATCTCAGTTAAGTTGTGTTTTACCTTTGTATTTTCCGTTTTTGTGCTCCACTATCGTACTCTCTTTTGGACATTTTGCCGCTATATGCTATCTTGCCCTTCTAGGATTAGCAGTGACGTAAATGAAAATTATTGACTTGACCAGCAGCTGATTGGACAGATGTGACCTAAGTCACATCTATCCAAATCACCTGCTTATTTGTTATGGGCCAATGTGGGTCTTTTTTTTTGTTAAAATAATGAAACAATAAATAGTCTGGCCAATCCGGGGCCCCTTCACACGTGGGTCCCCTAGGATATAACTGAATGCCTGTTTTCCCATTAACACATTAGCATAGGCTGTAGCTATGCTAATGTGTTAATGGGAAAACAGGCATTCTTTTATAATTATATATATATTTTTCTTGTTATATTTTTTATAATGAATTGATTGAGGGATACCAAGAAGGTTGATGTCTAACTATGGTGGGTAATGAATAATGTCCCAGAGGTATGCATTTATGGGTAAAAAAAAGAAAAAAAAAAGAAACAAAGATGAGCACCCAGATTTTTGGGAAAATAAATTAATAAATATTGTTTTTGTGCCAATGTTTTGGGAACATTATTATAGTTATATTATAGATGACTGATGGATGACTTAGACTGAACTTTCTATTAACATTAATAAAATATTTTTTGTTCATAATTTTGAGAGAACCAAAACATTAGTCAAAGTTCTGAGAACATGTTAGCACCATCGACTGCACAGTCTTTGTTTTAAAATTAAAGCAATGCATTTCAGCTGAGATCTTACAATATCCCAAATGTTTCCAACTATTTGTAAATTGTGTAAAAATTGCTATTTTAACCAAGTTAAACTGAGGCAGTCACTTGACAATTGTGTCATATATGCGTTACCCTCAGTTTCCGTTTACAGAAATGCTTTACTCTTAGCAGTGTGAACAAGTGTCTGATCATTTTAAACACACTTAAATGTATCTAATGTGATCAACAGAGCTGCGTTCCCTTATACTCATGACTGGAAAAGCAGTAATGGTGCGGGCAACTGCGTCCTGAATAATAAAAGTCCTGTTCCAAAAATCGCTCCATTGGCCTTGGTCAGCTACACAACACTCTGTCCTGGTCTGCTTCATACTACAGTAACGTTAATAACCACATCCATGAACATGAAT
Source organism: Pseudorasbora parva (assembly GCF_024679245.1). Classification (NCBI taxonomy): domain Eukaryota; kingdom Metazoa; phylum Chordata; class Actinopteri; order Cypriniformes; family Gobionidae; genus Pseudorasbora; species Pseudorasbora parva. The sequence goes on along the minus strand of NC_090183.1, from coordinate 32,962,583 downwards.
TTTGCCAGAGTCAAATCCTGATTCTTTTCCACCGGCTGTGAGGTGAAGACCAGATGTCCCAAGATTTTAAGCTCAAACTTGGCATCATCAAACTATGCCTTTGTTTTGAATAGGCGCCGCGAATGAAAAAAATGACATAGTGCAGCTTTAATTGTAGCATATTAGTGTATTTTGAAATTGTATTATTTATTTATATAACTATTTAATTTACTCCTGTTCAATAATCGCTGATGATTATTGCACTTAACTAATCATTTCTATAAAGTGTAATTTCTTTGTAATTTTTCCACTCTGATCTATAGGCCAGATATGAACCACATAAACATGAACAACTTTTAGTGAATCCTGACATTCCCCATACAATGCCCTTCAGAGACCGTGTTGTATTAGAAAAAAAAAAGGATCCTGCTCAACATATTGCCTTACAGTATGTTGAGTAGGATTAATCACCCATAAAATGCTTTATTGCCGGTCCAGCATCTTTCATCAAGCATATGAATGAGAGCACTTAGCATAATGTTTAGGTGCTGTATTACTGCCTGTCGAGGTCACCCCACAGTGACCATTAATGCTTGAGCAAAATTAAAATGCATGGATTTTTTCTTCGACGCTGTCATCTTTTTTTTCCCGACTTCCCAAAATATCCCTGAGTTCAATTGCTTTCAAAGTTTATGTTATTAGAGCTATCAGGAAGTGCCAGGTATACATATTTTCTCAGGTATCGTAAATCTGTCCTTCTGTTAGACATCAAAGGCATTCAGCGTTCTGCCCCATCAGCTCAAATGAAATGCTTTGAAGGAACTGCTTAAAAAAATGTCTTTTCAGTGAAACGATTCCTTCTTATTGTCAAGCCGAGTGAAGCACAAAGGCAGCGCATCCAGGCATTTACCCATTGTTCAGTCAAGTTTACATGACAACACTCCTAAATCTGAAAGAACATACTCTTTCTTCAACAGATGAGTTCAAAACATTTCTGATGAGGCTGCCGCAGAATTTCTTCCTCAACTCCTCAATGATCCAGCATTTGTGGTCACTGGATGGTGTGTTTCAGCGGCGCTATGAGCAGCTGGAAAGCAGCATGAAAAATCTCTTCAGGCGAGCCCAGCGAGTGGTTTACAAGCTCTTCAGCCTCAGCAAGAGGTGCCAAAAGCAGCCTCACATCAACTTACCGCGTGAAAGGTGAACACAACAAACTCATTATCTCCTCATTGTTGTGATGATAAATACACTGATACTTAATTCCGGAATGGAATAATGTCCCCATTTACTGTATCAAGAGAGGAAATGTCACATAGTGTTTATCATCATTATTACTTGTGTTTTTGAGTGGCCCGCATTTCAGACTCCATGGTTTGCAGAGGAGAATGTTTGTCAGCGTGCTTCAGAGTGAAAAGGAGCACAAGTGTTCCTGTCTCCAGGGAGACAACTTTGTGTTTACCCACAATCAATAAGACTAGAGTTAGCATAGTGGTTCTCAACTGGTTTTGCTTCAGGGCCTACAATGGATACTTCACACCAACATAGTCTAAACAACATGCAAGTGATCTACAACAAATGTAGTCAAGATCGTATTTTCTTTTATACTGTGTAGTTTTGTTTTGTTCTGGTGTGGAAGTTTGAGGGCAGCCTGTCTGTGTTGGCATCTGCCTAATTTGTCTTTTGATGCACAGTCTCTGACATCAACAAAAGATATAGGAAGTGTTTTTCCACTCTTTTAAAATATTTACCAACTTAAAGTGATAGTTCAGCCAAAAATGAAAATGTGATGTTTATCTGCTTACCCCCAGGGCATCCAAGATGTAGGTGTGTCTGTTTCTTCAGTAGAACACAAATGAAGATTTTTAACTCCAACCGTTGCTCGTATAATGCATGTCAATGGGTTTTTTTCTAGGAGAGAGAGAAAAGAAATATGTACTATGAGAGAGAAAGAAAAAAAAAAACACAGACATACGAATCCATATTAAACACAGAGGTAATTTGTGTCATTTGACCTCACATGCTTGAAGTGATGGCGCGGTCGCAGCTTTTATACATAGTGTTGTATTTGAGGTAAACAATTATATAAATACTGTTCGGTATCGTTTTGTGTCTTACGACATCAGTGTGTCACCACAAACTGCAGGGTTTAATATGGATTCGTATGTCTATGTGTTTTTTTTACTCTCATAGTGACTCTCATAGAAAAACAACCTTGACATGCATTATACAAGCAATGGCTAAAGTTTAAAAAAAAAATCTTCATTTGTGTTCTACTGAAGAAGCAAAGACACCTACATCTTGGATGTTCTGGGGGTAAACAGATAAACATCATATTTTCATTTTTGGGTGAACTATACTTTTAATTATTGTGCTATCCTAACTATACACAATTATATTTAAAAGAATGTTTAAGGGATAGTTTACCCTTAAATGAAAAGGAGTTAATCATTTACTGACCCTGGTGTTCTAATGCCGTATGCCCTTCTTTATTTTATGGTCCACAAAATATTTTTTTTTTCTCATTTGCTTGTTACGTTCTTATTAATGTTGATTTCTCACAACGTGTGTGCTTTTTCTGGGTGACAAAGAGCAAACGTCTCGGTTACGTATGTAACCCTCGTTCCCTGAGGAGGGAACGGAGACGTAACGTCAGTGACTGACGAATGGGGCTTTCGCCTAGAAGCCAATCATCTTCGAGATCTTAGAAAACGCCCAATGGCAGTGCCAATGCCATGGGCATGTGAAATTTGCATGCGTAACTCTGCCTACCCACCTGGGTATATAAGGAAGTAGCTGGCATGAATCGCATTATGTTACCTGCTGAGGAGCCAAGACTGAACTCTCGGCCGTTCCAGCGGTACAGCGGAAGTGGCAGCGGGACGTTACGTCTCCGTTCCCTCCTCAGGGAACGAGGGTTACATACGTAACCGAGACGTTCCCTTTCGTTCAGTCACTCCGACGTAACGTCAGTGACTGACGAATGGGGGTCCCAATACAATAACGCCACTCGGCTGTCTTCCAGTGCCCTGCGCAAGCGTGAGAACCCTGATGCAAGTAGAACGGTCAAAGGCCTCTACTTAACGCAGGAATACCAAGGTACACTGGGAGGCATATTCCAGGAGGAGATATGCGCCAAGATGCCTACCCGTAGGGAGGACTTAGGGATACACGTATGACCCCGGGGGGCTGCATACGGAAGATCACTGGGGTACCAGCCGAAGGTGGATTTTTAACCCCAGGAGGTGGCAAGGTTGCCAAGGGAATACACCCGCTCAGGGAGGCTTACGGTGGAATACACATGTGGGGGTTGCCGGAGGGGAACCATGCACATGGGGCACCTGGCCGGACACGAGTGTCTGGGCTAAGGGCAGACTTACTGGCGTCGGCGTCGTCAGTGCTGGAGGAGCTCAGGGCTCTCGGGGAACTCACCTGAGAAGAATATCGCACGTATCCAGTCCGTGGAGTGGAATGGCGAGCAAGCGAAGACACCTGAGCCAATCCATTACCGGCCACTTGTAGAGGCGAGTACATAGTCGGATACAGGCTCCACTCGGAGGTTATAAAACCTGGCGAATGTGTTTGGTGTCGCCCAGCCTGCAGCTCTGCAGATGTCTGTCAGCGGAGCGCCATGTGCTAAAGCCCAAGAGGAGGCCACACTCCGGTGGAATGAGCCCTGACCCCAAGGGGACATGGGCGTCCCTGCTGCTGGTAAGCCAAAACAATGGTGTCCACTATCCAGTGAGACAGCCTTTGCTTTGAGAGAGCCTTCCCTTTCAGCTTCCCACCATAACAGACAAAGAGCTGGTCTGAGGTCCTGAAACACTGCGTCCTGTCTACGTAAGCGCGAAGGGCGCGTACTGGACAGAGCAATGCCAAGGCTGGGTCTGCCTCCTCCAAAGGCAGCGCTTGCAGGTTCACCACCTGGTCTCTGAACGGAGTGGTGGGAACCTTGGGCACATATCCAGGCCGGGGTCTCAGGATCACGTGAGAGTCGGCCGGCCCGAATTCCAGGCACGCTTCGTCAACCGAAAATGCCTGCAGGTCCCCTACCCTCTTGATGGAGGCCAGTGCGGTCAGGAGCGCTGTCTTCATAGACAAGAACTTAACATCTACTGACCGCAAGGCTCAAATGGGGCCCTCTGCAGAGCACTTAGAACTACTGAGAGGTCCCAAGAGGGTACGAGAGGAGCACGAGGAGGATGTAGTCTCCTCGCACCCCTCAGGAACCTGATGACCAGGTCGTGCTTACTTACCGTTTTCCCGTCCAGGAGGTCATGGTAGGCGGCGATAGCGGCCACATAAACCTTCAGGGTGGATGGAGACAGCCTTCGATCCAACCCTTCCTGGAGGAAAGATAGCACAGACCCGATCGGGCATTTCCCGGGGGTCTTCTTGGCGAGAAGAGCACCAATTGACGAAGAGGTCCCACTTCAACGCATAGGCCTGTCTCGTGGACTCGGCCCGAGCGGAAGTGATGGTAGCCACCACCGGAGGTGGTAGGGTACTCAAACCTGCCGCGTCCCGTCCAGGAGCCACACGTGGAGGCTCCAAAGATCGGGACGCGGGTGCCACAGGGTGCCCCGTCTCTGAGAGAGTAGGGTCTCAGAGGGATTGGCCAGGGAGGGGCTGTCGCAAGGAGCACTAGTTCTGGGAACCAGGTCCGGCCGTGCCAGAACGGGGCGACCAAGATGACCTGCTCCTTGTCCTCCCTGACCTTGCACAGAAGACGTGCAAGAAGGCTCACTGGGGGAAACGCATACTTGCGTAGGCCCCGCGGCCAGCTGTGCGCCAGTGCATCCGTGCCGAGCGTGCCCTCGGTCAGGGAATAGTACAGGCTGCAGTGGGATGAGTCGTGGGAGGCAAACAGATCTACCTGTGCGTCCCCGAACTGACCCCAAATCAGCTGGACCGACTGGGGATGGAGTCTCCACTCCCCAGGGATTGGCTGGACCCGTGAGAGCTCGTCGGCTGCACGGTTCAGGATCCCCGGGATATGGACAGCACGAAGGGACCTCAGGCGCTTCTGACTCCATAAAACGAGATGGCGGGCGAGTTGAGACATGCGGCGGGAGCGTAGACCGCCCTGGTGGTTGATGTACGCTACTACGGCCGTGTTGTCCGATCTGACTAGTACGTGTTGGCCCTTCAGCAACGCCCGGAAGCGGTGCAGGGCGAACCGTACTGCCAGCAACTCGAGGCAATTGATATGCAGGCGGCTCTGGCTCTCTGACCAAGAACCGGCGGCTGCATGTCCATTGCACATGGCACCCCAACCCGTGGTGGACGCATCTGTTGATACAACAACATGCCGGGAAACTCGTTCTAAGGGCACTCCTGCCCGTAGAAAGCTGAGGTTCGACCACTGGGTGAGTGTCTGTCTGCAGGCCTGAGTCACTGGGACCCGGAGCGTGCCAGACCGCCATGCCCATCTCGGGACTCGATCGCGAAGCCAGTGCTGAAGCGGTCTCATATGAAGCAATCCGAGCGGCGTCACCGCGGCTGCAGATGCCATATGTTCCAGGAGCCTCTGAAATAGTTTCAGTGGAACCGCACTCTTGCTCTCTATCTGCCTGAGGCAAGTCAGCAGTGACTGCGCGCGCAAGCCGGTAAGCTGTGCGCACATGGCGACCGAGTCGGATCTCCATACCGAGAAAAGAGATCCTCTGCACGGGGCAGAGTTTGCTCTTCTCCCAGTTGACCCGAAGGCCCAAACGAGCTAAGTGGTGGAGAACCAGGTCTCTGTGTTCGCACACCCGGTCCCGAGAGTGGCCCAGTATGAGCCAGTCGTCGAGATGGTTCAGGATGCGAACCCCTTGTTGCCTGAGTGGCGCAAGGGCTGCCTCGACAATCTTCGTGAAGACGCGAGGGGACAGAGCTAGCCCGAATGGTAGTACGGCATACTGATATGCCCGCCCTTGAACGCAAACCGTAGGAACGGTCTGTGTCGCGGAAGGATGGACACATGGAAGTACGCGTCCTTCAGGTCGATCGCTGCAAACCAATCGCATGGACGAACGCATTCGAAAAGGCGTTTCGCAGTCAACCTCCTGAACGGAAGCCTGTACAGAGATCGGTTCAGGACGCGAAGGTCCAGGATCGGTCGTAACCCACCGGATTTCTTCGGTACAATGAAGTAAGGGCTGTAGAAGCCGGACTTCATCTCGGCTGGAGGGACGAGCTCGACCGCACCCTTCGCCAGTAGGGTCGCGATCTCCGCACGCATGACTGGGGCATTGGACCCCACCATGGTGTACCGGACACCCCGGAACGGGGAGGAGCTCGCGCGAACTGAATCGCGTAGCCGAGCCGGATGGTCCGTGCGACCCAGCGGGACAGTCCCGGCAGCTGTAGCCACGCTCCCAGGGAGTGTACCAACGGGGTCACGCGGAGCACCGGCGTACCCTCGGTGGGGCAGCGAGGCAGCGTTACCGGCCCGGACTCGGGTGGCGTAGCGGCCCGGTGTCGGGGCGGCGGTAACAGCTGCGCCCTGACAGAGGAGACCAGGGAAGGACTCGCGTTCCACTGGGGTCTGCTCTGAGAGGGGGCTGGCGACAGAGAGGGACGAGAGCGGCGTGGCCCGGGGGCGGCGCACACTGCCGTCACCGGTCTCTGGGTGCTCAGGGATGGGTTAATCAGTTCCTTCTTGCAAAGGTTGCTGCTGACCCGTGGGCAAGCAGCTGGACAAAGGATTCTCCCCCGGCCCTCCACCGGGGGAAGGGGCGGACCTGCCACCGTCCCATGAAAGAACTGCCCACCCCAGAGCTGTCCGCTTCCGGAGCGCCGCTGGCCTTATTTTCAGCAGGCTGCGGGGCTGGCGCGGACTGGGACGGCTTCCTGCAGCGCGCCCTGTGGCATGGCCATGGTGAAGGCCGCTGCTGTGGCCACGCGGGAGGGGGTCGCAGGAAGTCGCCCTGGCGGCGAGGAGGCTGAGGCAACTGTGCCGGCGGCGTTTAGGTGCAGCAGCGGGCCGCCGGGGCAGATGGCCTCAGTCTGCCTCTGGGGACAGCCAAGAACTGTTGGGCGCAGTCCCTGACCGTGCCGCCGATAAGGCCGGCCTGGGATATGGGCGAGCTGAGGAGGCGGGCTCACTCAGCCATCCCACATCGACCAAGTAAGGCCAGTTGTCTTTCCCGGACCACAGCTGTGGACATCTCCTGACCCAGGGGGCGTGTGGTCACCTATGCCGCGCTGGGCGGGATCGGTGGCGGCACGCCTTTCTCGAGGCAGTGTTACCGGCCCGGACTCGGGTGGCATAGCGGCCCGGTGTCGAGGCACTGGTAACGACTGCACCCTGACAGAGGAGACCAGGGAAGGACTTGCGTTCCACTGGGGTCTGCTCTGCGAGGGGGCTCGTAAGCCCTGGATCAGCTCTGTCCTCGTGCATACGCATCGGGGCGGCAGCTTACCCCATAGCACTGCTGGACTACGCCACCGAAGTAGACGAGCCAGCAGGCTTGGGAGGGCGCTTAGGATAGCCTCACCGCGTCAAGTCAAAGCACTCAGTGGACACCGTAGTGCGCAACAGAGCACCTGACTGAGGGGGAGGGACCCCAGTGTACCCTTAGGCCGCGACCCCTCGAGGGCAGAGAAGGCGGAGGAGGCCACCAAACGGTCGCGGGAAGACCCGGAGATCTCCCGGACCGCGTGCACTCCTCATGCATCTCGGGAGCGAAATGGCATTGGGGGCGGGGCCCGCAGCTGTCGGGTGCCACCCCCAAAAACCAATCGCCCAACCGCGAGCACTCGTGACAAGGTGGAGGTTCACACCAGCCCGAGGCTCGCGGCTGCCCGAGATAACATGGCTGTCAACTCTAGGTCAGATTCTACAGTGCTACCACACCCGGAGGCGGAGCATAGCCGAATCGTCATCCCCAAAGGACTCTAGCCCACCTTGAGATGCGGCAATCGACCTCTCGCCGCTATCTGGAGTATGAACGAAACGAACGGGGCGTCAGCAGACGGTCCCGCTGCTTCAGTCCAACACTCACTGGAAGCGATGTGCAAGAGGGCGGGAGTGGCCCGAGGAATGATCGTCGGGGTTCTTAATACCACAGCACCGCCCTCAGGTCACCCTGGCCACCAGCCAAAGTACCACCTCTCTCGGAGATGGTAGATCGGGGTGTGGCAGAGGGGACTCTCTCTCTTACAGAGATCATTGAGTCTCGACCACAACATCGCGATGGTCATGTTCCCACAGAGGGAACACAGCACATCCACAAACACTGTCCAAACGTGCTGGGCCCAAACACGTCGAGCAGTGAATGCGTCCCAAAGACAGCAACAGATATCGACCGCGCCCGGAAGTGCGCGGGCAACCCGTCTTGAAAAAGACGTGCCACACGCAAGCTCTTTTTGTGAGAGGAAGCTCTGCAGAGTGCCGAAGCGCCCAGGGAAAACACACACAGCTGTTGCAGATCACTGCACAGATCAGCAGGCAGGCAATGTGAGATCGCTGGAACGCGCCGTTACACCAACACCCTGGAGAACCGCTCGTCTCAAAGACTGAAGAGAGGACTTCAGAATTCAGGCTTGCCGGAGTGAAGAGATGCTCTTGGCTCCGAAGCAGAAACATAATGCGATTCATGCCAGCTACTTCCTTATATACCCAGGTGGGTAGGCGGAGTTACGCATGCAAATTTCGCATGCCCATGGCATTGGCACTGCCATTGGGCGCTTTCTAAGATCTCGAAGATGATTGGCTTCTAGGCGAAACCCCCATTCGTCAGTCACTGACGTTACGTCGGAGTGACTGAACGAAAGGGAACTGCAGTGCTAATAAAGTCTCACGAACATGCATGTATAATATGGCAAGGGCCAGAATTTTTGTTAAATAAAATATTAGGTTTATTTTTCACGAAGCTCTGCCATATACCCCCGGAATAATTGGAATATGTGGCATGTTTTGCATGGGATAACTCTATGATTCTTTTGCGTCTTTAAAAAAAAAGGGGGTTGATGCTGGTTGCGATTCACTAATAGTCCCTAAAAGAAAGACGGGACAACACCAGGTTGAGTAAATTAATTACTTAGTTTTCAATTTAGGGTGATTAAAAAATAAATAAATAACTTTTATAATATGACATCTGTTTTTACTGAACAAAAGTCCAAAAAGAAAACAATAGTACGGTATACCGAATACATAAAAGTAAAGCCACTCTTGTTACAGAGAATTATTTCTGATACATAACATAGATGGGGTTTCACATCAGATGGGTAAATTAAGAGTTACAAATATGTAATGCAGTATAAAAACTAGTATATAATTATCAAATTCCCAAGTGATCTAATACTGTCTTCCATATTTTCCAAAATATATCTAGCTAGTCATTATTAATAAATGGTAACTTCTCAATATTAATAATGCTCACAAGCTCACTCAGCAGCACATTGAATGTTGGAACGATATCCAGTTTTTCTCTACCTCTGATAGAGAACAAATCTCTTTGCAAGAACAAAAAAATAAAGAAATACACTGTTTTTCAAATTTACGAAAGAAGGTACAGAAATCACCCCCCAAAAATGGCAATCATTGGATCTAACAATCTCTTTTTTATACACTTTTGAAAGTCGAAAATATCAGTCCAGTACTTGTGAAGGTTGCAACATGTCCACAGTGAATGGAAAAGTGTACCCTCCGCTACCTTGCATTTATAATATACCGTTGATACTTTAGGGAAAATCTTATGCAATTTAGGTTTACACATGTATAATCTATGTAAAGATTTTAATCAGATTAAGTTGTGTATTAATCAAAAAATCATGCAAGTTCTGTATGCATTCCTCCCATAGTGCATCCTCAATAGTGAAACCTAAATCCTCCACCAATGCTTTCCTAATTGTACGTGTGTCACTATCAGGGTGATTTTATTCCAATCACACAGTTTTCTGTGATTAATCACAAATTGCGCCTAACCGTAAAATGCACAAATACATCATATTTAATACCAAAATTAATCAATTAAATAATTTTAGCGTTATTTCATCATTTGTCAAAATTGACCTGCGACCCATTTTTGGAACCCACCATTCTAGAACCTGCGGTTTAAATCAGTCTTCTTAGAAGTATCATGAACTGACTTTTTTTTTTATACTGTTGTCTGAGGTCAACTAATGACATTTGTGTGTTTTTTACATTCAGAAACATCATAACTAATAAGTAATAGGCTATTTTCTACACTGGTTTTGAGGCTCTCCCCTGAACTGGGTTTTTATGGTCATGCCACACTGGAGACTTAGAAGTAAACCCCCATGGCTAGGATTGGATAAGATTTGCATATTTAATGAGCTTCAGCTTCCCTGTCAGTTCATATGTGGGAGGGATTGTTTTGAAAGTGGCAACCAGAATGATTATCTCGGCCACAGGGCTCATAAACGTCTTTATCAAACAAACACAATAAATTATTCATCATCCACCTGCGATTTATTGGCATATTTATTTATTTATTTATTTATTTTTATTAGCTCACCCGATCTGTGAATATAAAGTGCGAGCTGTGCGCTGACACACACACACACACACACACACACACACACACACACACACACACACACACACACACACGTGCATGTACCCAGATCAAGAAATGAATATTATTTCACTATTTGACATTAACCACCTGCCGACGGACTTACGTTTTGGTAGCTTGCCTGGAAAACACAGCCCCAGGACCTTATGTTTTACTCACATAAGTTGGTTGTGTCTGCAAATCCAGCACCTGAGACTTGTTTACAAACAATTCCACAGTGAAGTGAAGCGAACATGCATACCACACATTCCTAATATTAGGATCTGAAGGAAGCTTATGCAGTGACTGTGTTCTTCCACACTATCTTGCTATCTTCGACATGTGTATTGCTGCTGGCTAGCACAATCTGTACACCTCCATGAGGCGGTGGGCAGGGCTAAAGTATTACAGGTGCTTATTATTCTGTAGAGGCACGTTTCATCGCGCAATGATGTATAGATGCGCACATGCTCGTTTTCTGGGCCTGGTATCTAAAAGCTTTTCTTTGACTAACAAGTAAGTTTTCAGCTCTGAAACTTACAGGATATTCTTATATTACCATGACCTTTTCTATATCAAAAGCTCAATGGAAAGTTGATTTCTTAGTTCTTCGCCGCTTTAATGTTTAGACTTTTAAATTCCTTTGGTATAAGAACATAAAAAATTAAATCAATTATGAGATGCTAATTAACATTTTTGCCATATTGGCCACTTTATTCAAAGGAACAATATATGCCTGTACTTTCTTTGTACCTACCAAAACTGACTTTTTGTGAAACAGAATTCTGTTTGTGCTATTTTTAATCTTGTCATCTTCTGCTGTCTCCGGTTTTGGATACATGACAATTGAATCTCAACAATCAGTGTTTAGGCAGACTAACTGATATTTATCTTATCTTTCCTAAAATATAGGCCACATTCGTATTGGCTGAACTACTTCCAGTCTTTACTATACTGCTCCGAGAACAACCAGCTCGGCTCCTTCTCAGAAGAGCTGCACACCTGCATTTGTGCATATGACCACAGTTCCTGCCAGGTTCCTACACCATGCTCTGTGGGCGAAGGTGCCGCTTGCGCCGCTTGTGCTAGCGACAACCACACTCGCTGCGGCAGCTGTAACGTCGGCTACATGTTAAGTCAAGGGTCCTGTCGACCAATGGTGGCAGATTCCACAGAGAACTACCTGGGCTTTGAGACTGATCTTCAAGATCTGGAGCTACGCTACCTCCTACAGAGAGCCGATCGGCGCTTGGAGGTCCACGCTATCTTCATCAGCAATGACATGCGGCTGAATAGCTGGTTCGATCCTTCGTGGAGAAAAAGGATGCTGCTTACACTAAAGAGTAACAAATACAAATCCAACCTAGTCCATATGCTCTTAGGCATATCCCTGCAAATTTGCCTTACTAAAAACAGCACTCTGGAACCTGCGCTCACTCTCTTCATCAATCCCTTCGGAGGGAGCCACTCAGAGAGCTGGTTAATTCCTGTGAACGAGAACAATTTTCCAGACTGGAAGTCTGCTAAGCTGGATCTTCCGTTAGAGTGCTTTAACTGGACCTTGTCTTTGGGCAACAAGTGGAAGACCTTCTTTGAGACGATCCATATTTATCTGAGGAGCCGCATTAAAACTCCAGGTGCCGGGGTCAATGAGAGCATTTACCTTGAGCCTTTGGAAATGGCCGACCCTACTAGAAATCTGGGGTATATGAAGATCAACAGCATTCAAGTGTTCGGTTACAGTATGCATTTCGACCCGGAAGCAATCCGGGACTTGATCCTGCAGCTGGACTACCCGTACACGCAGGGCTCGCAGGACTCGGCCTTGCTCCAGCTTCTGGAGATCCGAGACCGGGTCAACCGACTCTCTCCACCGGGCCAGCAACCTCTGGACCTGTTCGCTTGCTTATTACGCCACCGTCTCAAACTGACAGCTAATGAGGTGGTCCGCATTCATGCCTCTCTCCAGTCCTTTAATTCCCGTCTCCCTAATTCTCTGGATTATGAGACGACTAAACTCTGTAGCTAACAGCTAAAGCATCATAGAAGACAGCAATAGAAAATCTGTAAAAATGCAGAGTAGACTGTTAAAGTCAAAGCTGCAATGACTTTCAGTGCTAGAGACACTTTTAAACACTGACTTTTTTTTTTTTTGCGATTTAACGTTCACTAGTAGATCACCTTGCTCAAAAGAACAGACTCATTTTTATTGTATAGTACACTGAGATCAAAGAGGAGGTTTGAAAAATATATGGAGTGTTTGTTTGTAATTTTTATATGTTTCTTTTTCTTTCTTTTGCTTCAGTGACAGTGCACTTTCCTTGTTTCCTTGGAAAGAATACAGTGATGTCAGTCAGTTTTGTAGATAACTTGTTATTAAATCATCATGGTTGTAATGGAGTAATGGTTGCATTATTTATCAGCATATTTTTTATTGCTATGTGATAGTTTAGTTTATTGGAAAATTAAACATTTTATATTTGCAATTGAGTGCACTTATAATGAAGAATTCAATACACTGAACATGATTTACATCTTTGATAAAATAATAATGAAACAGATTTATTAACATTATCATGCTTGTTAGGTTCATGTTCATTCTTTTTACTCAAATTTCATTGGAAGACAGAGTGTAGTTTTCTTTTACTATAAATGTTACAGCTTTTTTAAAAAATCATTATAGAAACAAAGTCCTGTACATTAGCAGTACATATAAGAATGATTTCCTCATTTGTTTATGCTGATGTTACATGTCCGCTCTATATGTGATCAATCTGAAACACACTGCCACAATTCATCATTTATAAGTTGGCCTGTAGAATATTTTAAACAAAAAAAGTTCAACAAAAGACTGGCGATTGCTTCTGAAATCAAATACTCACCTACTATATAGTATGCAAAAAATAGCACGGCATAAAAGGCAGTAGGCGAAAAATACCTGTATGCACTGCTTCCGCCAAGATTATGGATTGCGCATTCAATGGACATGAGGCTTTGGGAGAGGAGCAGTAAAGCAACGTAACTGACACTGGTAGGTCATGCGACACCAACAACATGGAAGTTTGTCTGAAATTAATTCATACTACCCATATTCATACTATATATAACATACTTTTTAACAGTCACAAATTTAAATTACAGACAGTATGCAATTTCAGATGTGACGAAGGCAGGCTATTGGAATATTTGTTGTTGTTGTTTTTTTTAGTTAGGGTAATTTTTAAGGCATGGAGGATGGTTTAAAATATAAAGGGGTCTGTGAATATAATATTTCTAAAATTTGAATGGAGCCGCATACAGTATATGCAATTTTTGGGTCTGTATGGTTTTATTCATATTCTGGATTGAACTAAACCTTGTTTATTTTCACAATATTTCATATATTATTACAAATGAGCCTTATATTGGAATGTAACAGTGATGCCAAAATGGGTCAAAGATTGTGAAATTTGTGTGCCTTTGTGAATACACATTATACAGTTTAGCTTTACATATTTTGAGGATCTCAGTATATAATACACCAAATTTTTATTTTATTTTTTGCTGTTCACACTTGTCAGAAATGAAAATTATTGTTTTTTTCCCCGGCTATTTCTCACTTTTTCTTGCATTACAGTACATTTATTTAGACTGTTTGAATGCTAATTATTTCGAATCAACACATGATGACAGATTATGTTAATGTGAAAAAAAGAAGAAGTGTCAATCGCCTCTTCATAATCTGTGTTTGCACCTTTTACCTAGAATTAGCACAAATAAAATGAGCCTTACCTAACTCACTTAGCTATATCATTTTTTAAGGTCATGTATTCTTTTGCAAATGTTTCAAGATGCACAGAAAAACTAAATATAAATTGCAGACAAAGGAAAGTTTTCTGTGAGATTTGCACTGTTTGCATAACATACAGGTAAAATGATTGCTCGCCAAAGGAAATTGTGTGCTGTTTGTAAGGAAGTTGGGCATAATAAGGTCTTAGAGGTACGCTGTAAAATCCAAAAGAGTAAATGCTCTACAATTGTGCTTCCAGAGATAAGAAGCTTCTAGGAGTGAAGAACCTTACTTTTATGTCTTCCTCGAGCATCTAACCGCATTGCAGCTACTGCAACATTTTCACATGTGAAACACCCCACGCTGTAGCAATTACTCTGCGAACACAAATGACCAAGGGAGCAGTTACTGCCAGAATGCATACACAAATCACCTGCTCGCAGCACCGAGAGCCTGTAAAATGAGAGCTTGACAGTTGTGCTGAAATGAGTTGACACGTTCTTGTAATGACAAATATGACAATAAGAAATGGCAAAACATTACACAGGCAGTCGGTCATTCTCGCAGCCTGACAAACAATTCATCATGCTGCTGTATTTGTGTAGAAAGAGCTGTGCAAAAGGAAAGACTTAGCATTGCATTATATTTACTGTGATGCTCCTCTGATGAAGATGGAAACTCCAACACAGACAGAGATTAAAGAAAGAGCATACATCAACTTAGTAGTTTAGCTCTTTATACACTAAGCACCCAGAGGCAGTGCGCCAACGCTTGATCAATAGTGGCTATGTTGCCTCCTTGATCTCTTCAATGTAAACATTGTTATGCTCTTGTGATTCACGATGAAGATGCATTGCTAACTTGACACAAACTTTGTCTTGGGCCTCACTGAAGGTTTCTAGAGGGCCAGATGCTGCAGTGAAAAGGAGGCAGGCAAAAGGTAGCCGTCTTCTGCCAATAAATCAATGTGCAGCTTTATTACCTGAAAGAACAAAAGGATCCGCAGGGAGATCAATGCCATCAAGAACCACCGACTCACAAACCAGTGGTATTTTGTTGTCCAGGGCCAGGACCGTATCAACATCAATTTATTACTCACACTGTCCTTTCCACTTGATGCGGTTTGTATGAACACAAATCAATCACGATTTTACATCCAATTAGATTTTACCGTTCGATTGCATCATTGTAGTCCCTTTGCTCTCAGTGTGGCAGAACTTTATATGCACTAGGGCTGCCATTGACTAAAGTTTTTTCTAGTCGACTAGGTTCATTTAAGCATTTCTGTCAGGTCTATTAAGTCAAGAACAAATAAAAATGATTTAGGATTTTTTTAATAAATTGCAATTCAATTTGATAATTCTGAATTGAATGTTTTGGCGGTATGGCGCTGTTCAGTGAGTCCTCTGACCTTTCATGAGCACCATGAAATAGCAGAGAGTCAGAGGACAGCAGCAGCATTAGGGAACGCTCGCATAGTTCAGGGCTGTGAGAGCTGAACTATTCCCCCTATGAACAGAACAGCAACGATGACAAAGTAAAATGCCACGTTATACACAACATGAGCTGGGTAGGTGGTGGGAAGCAAAGAGCTAGCAACAGCAGTTTAGGAGCGAACTGAATCTGTTTGAAGATGCACGCTGTTTATATCATGGCCATTAGGAGCGAGGGGAGTTTGAACAGCTGATGCAAATCAGCTGATGCATCTCAGCTGAGCAGAAACAGCTGATGAGACCAAATAGCGTTAGCAGCGTCTTGACTACCTAGCCTGCCAGAACTGACGCTTACACTCAATTTAGTCGACTAATCGCACGTTTATATTAATAAGCCATAAATCATAATGAGTCTTCAATTGCCTTTACAGACTATAGCCTAATCAGCGCACAAATTCATGTATAAAGCTTGTCACAGACTGGTAAAAGTACACTAAAAAATGCTGGGTTAAAAACAACCCAAGTTGGGTTGAAAATGCACCGACCCAACAATTGGGTTGTTTTAACCCAATGGTTGAGTTGTTCTTACCCAGCAATTGGGTTGTCTTAAGCAACATTTAACCCAACCACTGGGTTAAAACAACCCAACCACTGAGTTAAAACAACTCAACCACTGGGTTAAAACAACTCAATTGTTGGGTCGGTGCATTTTCAACCCAACTTGGGTTGTTTTTAACCCAGCATTTTTTAGAGTGTAAGAATATGTATGCCATGAAAAAACAGAAGGAGACAACATGGTAACACTTTACAATACGGGTGCACTAATATGCATTAATTGATGCTTAATTAATGCACAGATAATCATGAGTTAATGTATTACTAATGGTGAACTAACACATTTATTAATGATTACTGCATCAGCAATTAATTAAGATTCTACATGATTAACAGATTAAGTGATCATTAAATTGTTATTAGTTAAATGTGTCATAATGTATTCATTCCTTAATAACATATTATATTAACTAATAATGTAAATTAATGTGTTATTGCCACAAGGAGTCAAGCCATGCATTTCAACTTCCAGTTGTCTTCTTTAATTAATCATTAGCTATGATTTATAAAGGTGTCATTATGTTATGACTTTACTTGTTGGGGCACATGACTATTAACTAATTAATTAACTAATATGTAACTGTGTAACATAATACCTTTATAAATAATTTGCGTGATTGTTTTCCCACCCTTCAATTCAATGCTGTAGCTTCCAGAGCATGATTTGTATGTATATATATATATATATATATATATATATATATATATATATATATATATATATATATATATGTGTGTGTGTGTGTGTGTGTGTGTGGGGCGTAGGTGGGGCGTATATATGACACGCGCTTGGGTAGGTTTAGGGTGGTGGGGTGGGGGGTTCGTATGTATAATACTCCATAAAATGCGTGTCATATGCACGCGAAAAACAGCGTGCCATAGACACGCCAAAATGAGTTTTGGCGTATACATTCCACGACATTGCACACTCTTACTATTTATACACATTTTTGTGAGAATACCCTGCAGTAACGGATGTGGTTTAAAATGTAGCGAAGTATAATACTTCAAACAAAACTTAAAGGGTTAGTTCACCCAAATATGTCAATTATGTCATTAATGACTCACCCTAATGCCGTTCCACACCCGTAAGACCTCCATTCATCTTCAGACACAGTTTAAGATATTTTATATTTAGTCCTAGAGCGAATCTAAGTGTAGGCACACTATACAGTCCATGTCCAGAAAGGGAATAAAAACATCATCAAAGTAGTCCATATGTGACATCAGTTAGTTCATTAGAATCTCTTGAAGCATCGAAAATACATTTGTGTCCAAAATTAACACAAACTACGACTTTATCCAGCATTTTCTTCTCTTTTGGGTCTTTTTTTAAATCTGCAAATAAAGATTCAAACGGTTATGAATCAGCGTATTAATTCATCATTCGTATCGCATGTCAAACTGCAGAAATCACCTAACATTGGCGATCTGAAGCATAAATCAATACGCTGATTCATAACTGTTTGAATCTTTGTTTGTGGACTTCTCATCTTTTTTTTTTTTTTTTTTTGGGTGAACTATAACCTTTAACTAAACAAGTAAAATGACAGATTTTTAAAACTACTTAAATCTACTTAAAAGAGCTACTCAGTTACAGTACTGCAAGTAAACGTAATCCGTCACTTTCCACCTCTGCTGCATGATTTGCTTATCCAAATAAAGGCTCTTAGAGCTGGCTCGTTCACGAACAACATATCACTAGTTTACTTTAAACTATCTGTATGACAGAGTATTTGAAGTTAAATGCAAGAGATCACACTGGCACCTGTAATGTCATGCTGTAAGCGTGCTCTCGGTACAAACACATGGATAATAGCGCACATTTATCTAGGTTAAAATTACAGTGTGCAGGCATGTAAAGTTGCTAATATTTACATGTTTCAAGTCATAAGCCATATTTGAGGTCGATGAACAAAAGGCGAATGTTTGGATTTCCTGCCATTAACAATAGAGGGGTTAGTCAACTTTTTGGAGTAGCAACAAACTTCAATTTAGATTTGAGATACTAAAATATTAGTGTCATATTGTCTAGTATTTCACATCTGTGAAGCCGGTTACCATGGCAAATTTCATATTTTTACACACAGGGGATTTAAATAGATACTGTGACTAACAGCAAATACTTAATAGGTAGTAAACAAGACTTAAGTCTTAAGGACAGAGAGAAAAAAAAGGTATTATCCTTATAAGCACACAAGGTTAGGGAAATAAATGAGAGAGGCCACTTATATTAGATACACTGAATGTATTGCCTTCAAAAAACAGCCATTTTGGGAATCCAGGACACTCTGCTTGCTGACATACGTTCAAAAATGTAAGAAGCTGCTGTGCTAAAAGCTGTGGTCGGTTGGACTTGAGAAAATAAGTGACTTTTAGTGACAACATTCCCGCTTTCAACATTAAAAACCAGCAACATACGCACAACCCCTTTAGGGCCAAGATATAACTATTCCCAACCTGCACAATTTCATCTTTAAACTACAACCTCGCTAGTTTTTCTACATAAAACTAAAATGTTCCGCTCCTGAAGGATTATGTAGTCCTACATTATCCCTCTTGATCACAACAAGTGAAAGCATTCCCTTAGGGGAGAGTCTACACCTGCTTCAAACTGAACTGTTTGATGAGCTTTGCTGTAATGAAGAGCCAGAGGAATTAGAACATTTGCATACAGTTCCCAGAATGCAACTGCATCACAAATGAATTAAGTTAGATCTAAGGAGTAAGGCAGATTTAAGACAAGCTTCTTTGTGTATTCATGCGTTCTAACTCCGCATTCCAACATCAGGCAAGCATGATCATTGAATCGTTTAAAGATTTGCATTTTCATTTAAGTACTCCTGGCACTATGGTTATGGTAGCCGAGTAACTTACTAAATCAATTTAGGGGTCATTCTGTGAGTGCAAAAGCACAGGAGATTGATACCTGATCCATTGTGTTGATCTCAGAGAGCCGAACACCTGGTAGCTGAGGAGGGGATAGTAGGACAAGTTCAGCCTGACAGAAACAAATAGGACCCAATCAGCCCCAGCTCACAAGAACCAATCTATGCTGCATTTCAAATTGCCAACGAATTGCTTTTGGGGATCCCTTAGCTGGGTTCTAAATGCATCTCTTATTAGATAATCCCCTTATACACCAAATACTCATCCGGGACTTTTAGTGGCCAGAGCAAGAGCCATTTATGACTTAACAGGACTAAAACACATTCTACAAATGTCTTTTATCAAGGGGCCTGTTTGAGACTTCTGTGTCATTGTGCATGTGCATTAGTGTTTGAAAATTTGATTCAATGAAGCACTTTGGTTGAGGTGTGAAAGAATATCGACTTTAAAAAGACAAACCCATTAGCCTCAAATGTGCATATTTTAATGGTAAGTTGAAACAACAAATGATGCATAAACACAATGCGTTGGTGGCTTTATAAATTCAGTGGAATATCCGCAGAGTATATGATAATACTACAAATGAATAGACAAGTAAATAACAAAAAGTTTTTCCTGAATTTCTGTGACTTAGACTCAGCACAGAAATGAATTCAAAAGGTCTAAATTGATCCTTTATTGTGTTCCAAAATGTAACATCATTTGATGATGACACCACAGGCGCGTTGGCACAAAAAAAAAAGTGCATTATTGTTTATTTCACTGGTATTCAGGCTACAGGCTGAATTACATTTCAAAAAGGCATTTGTTCATTTGTTGTTATATTCAATGGGATCCAAGAAGCACATTGTCTTAGATTCAGCTTTTCATAAGCTGCTTCACAGGCTTTTGAAATCAAATAAAGAGTAATGTTTTGTGAAAAGATAACCCTAGATTTAATGCCGTAAATAGAATGAATTGTAAAAGAATGAACAAAGCTTGAAAGACTTTGTGAAAATGCTCATCATATTACTGATGGTATTTTAAAGAAGCCACCAATATAAGATGGCTATGACTATTTATTTAAAAACAAATAGTTTGACATCCAAATCTAAACAGACGGTTAAATGTTTAACAGAGATTAAGTTTAAGCCTACAGTCTAATATTAGAACCAGTGCTGTCAAAGTTAAGGTGTTAACAGATGCAAACAAATGTTCAACACGAAACGCTTTTGTAAACGTCCTCAGTGCACTCATTTAATTTGCCATTACCAATATTTCATTCTGGTGTGTGATTTTTAAAAGCTGATATCAGAACTGGGTTCCATGCAGCTTAAAGGGCATGCTTTTATTGCTAAGGGGAGAAACATATTCTTTACAGATCATTTATTTATAAATAAAATAAAATGTATGAACTCGGGTGGAATGTTCTGAAAAACATAAAAGAAAAAGAAAAAGAGTTGGCTTTAAACTTTAATTATGGACAGTTTTTGGAAGTTGAAAATAAGTTCTTAACATGACTATGATGGGCACTTAAAAAACAGCTTCATGAGTCTTCAAAACCTTTTGAATTAGTGGGTCAAAGTACAAAATTAAAATCGGCAAGTTGTGATTTTGAGCAAATCAGGCTACTGTTTAAACCTTGGTTAAGGGCAATGGACTTATTTGATCATGTTTTTTCGTGGAATCGCGGAAAACTGGAGGGACTGACATACATTTTATATTTGTTAGGTTTTTTTTATTTGCAGATTGTGTTTAATTTAATTAGACTTTTGGTAAAACATACAATTGGTTTAAAAACTGTTGGTCAACTAGAAGAGGCTTAGTCGACCAAAATTGTGTTAGTCGGTTAGTCACAGGAATACAGATTAAGAGTAATGCAAACTATAAAGGGTCTACTCTTATTTCTGTAAACTAACAACAACAACATACTCTGTGCTTTTGTAAAATAATGACAACACACAACGCTTTCTGTCATCTCATAGCATCTTTAGAAAAAGCGACACAGAATCCAGATCAGAATTTTGAGTAGACTCAGAGCCACTTTACAGAAAAGTTAACTTTCAGTGAACTTCGGGACGTCACACATAAATAAACCGAAACTCATAATTGCCTCACAGACATGAAGAAAATATCTAGAAAGTGAAATGTCTTCTTTTAAATGAACCAATCCGCATGAAAAATAAATACTCAGATTATGTAATAGTCCGAAATGTGCACATAGGCACGTCCACAAGCTGAGATGACGAGTCAAGCATTGTTGACTTAGTCTCTGGAGCAGGAAACAATACTAATAAATTATTAAAATATTTAGACAGTCTCCTGTTTTTTCATGACATATATAATGATTACTTTTGCCAGTGCACTGTGACAAGCTTTATGCATGCATTTGAGCGCTGCTTAGGCTATAGCCTACAGTATATAAGCAATTAAACGCTCATTTATGGCCTGTTTATATAAACATAAGATTAGTTGACACATCACTTAGATGAATGTGACGGATGCCCTAGTGTCTATTTATTCTTGGTCAGAGCTTTTCACTACCAAAATTGTTACTTTTAGTTACTCATAGTTACTTAAAGTGTTTTATAGAAAGTAGAAAACAATGTATCTGTATATTTTACACTTCAGCAATACAATGCAGGAGTTCTTAGCATGTATTTTTCAAGTGCTATTTGCACTGTTGCTTTTGTTCTCATTTCGGTTACTTGTTTTGTCTGTGTTCCAGGGTATTCTCACAAAGATGCGTATAAATAGTACGAGTGTGCAATGTCGTGGAATGTATACGCCAAAACTCATTTTGCGTGTCTATGGCACGCTGTTTTTCGCGTGCATATTACACGCATTTTATGGCGTATTATACATACGAACCCCCCCACCACCCTAAACCTACCCAAGAGCGTGTCATATATACACCATAAAGTGCGTATCATATGCACGCCAAAATGAGTTTTGGCGTATACATTCCTCGACATTGCACACTTGTACTATTTATACGCATTTATGTGTGATCGGGTTGGGAGTTCAGTCTTTACTCAGAATGAATAAGCCATTTATTGTTACCATTATTATGTTCTGTGTATGTGACTAAATGTTTCTGCTACTTTTACTGAACATGCATTTTAATCAAGAAACATTAAATGGCTTCAAAACTTACTACCGAAAGGTTTTATTAATTACAGTTGTTGTTTTTTGGGGGGGATTACTTTAGCACGATTTTCAAACCAGGGCCAGTGGTTTCAAAACACTACACACAATTAGCACTACCACACACCCACTTAGCAAAACACTACAGATTCTTTGCATAATTAAAACTCTTGTAAAAACTACACTTCTGTTTAAAAAACACACACGTTTCACATTTCTATACTCTCTTTGCAAGAGTTACACTCTGCTGTGATAAACCTAAAACACTTTTATCACTACTACTTCTCTATAATGTAAATCAACCAAACACTACACAAGTCCAATGTTGCAGACTGAAGAAACTCATTTCTCAACACACCCAAAATGTTGACATGGACAGTCATAATACTGTAACAAAATGTCACTTTACATATTGGACTGTACACTGTAAAAAAAAAAAGTCTGTAAAAATAGGGCACAAGTCAATGTACAATATGAAGAAATTGTATGTTTTTTTTTTTATTTTATTTTTTTACAGGTGTGTAACCTGTATTTTGAATTTCACATTGCATTAGTTTGGGTTAACATACATTTCCATATATTTACTGGATAATGTACTGGCAGAAAATTACCAGTACAATTTCCATTTTTATAAAATATATATATATATATATATATATATATATATATATATATATATATATATATATATATATATATATATATATATATATATATATATATATATATATATATATATAGTGTAAGCTTACTGTTATAAAAATTAAAAATAAAATAATAACTACATTGTCTCTTCACCTAGCTGGATCTGGCCAGAGATTTTCATCAACAGCACATGTTATCATTAGCAAGACACCTTAGAAAGAAATGTTTTGAATGACGAATCCAGCATTGCATTGCTGCTCCTCCGTCTGGTCACAGGCCTCCTCCTTGTCCTCTTCGTCGTCTTACTCTTTCGCTGACTCTTTCCATTGTGCTTGAAGACTGATGAATTCACCTGCTGCTTTTTATAGTGCTTATACACCTGATTGGTGTGTCTACAATTAAGCAAACAACTGTTTGCACAGCTGATGAATGTGTTGAACCAATTTGTTGGACGTGCGTTAATTTGACAGTCAGTGCTTTGATATTGCAAGGAAGTGACTTCATAATAGATTTTTGTGTGTAATGTATGTTAAGTGTGTTTAGTGTTTTGCAAGTCACTGTGTGTAGAGTTTTGCAACAAGTGTTAGGTTGACAATGTGCTTATAGTTTTGCAAATATGGGCTGATGTTTTGCTTCTTGAGTGTAAGGTTTTGCTAATAGTGTACTACTTTTAATTTTAATGTGAAAGCAATCCAAAAAAACTGTAACTACAATTTTCTTAAAGGGGCAGTGTTTCAATTTTAGCTGCATCTAGCGGTGAGGTTGTGAATTGCACTCACCGACCGCTCACCCCTCCCTTTCGAAGCACATAGAGCACAATGTGTTTGTAAAATATAGCACTTTTTGACTAAATTCAAAATGGTCGACTCCCAAAATGGTTGTTATGGGAAAATTGGGTATGCTATGGCTCAGTGTGATGCCCTGAATCTAAAGAGACCAGTTTTGTGATTTTTGGGTAAAGCAATTAAAAATGTCACATTTTGTATCTCTGGACCAATAGGTGGCACTGCGCCAAAACTCTGCAGGCAGCCTCAAGTCATGGTTGGCATAAAACATACTAAGTTCAGTTAGAATATGCTAAAGCATTGCAGAGATATAGCCTGACTTTCATTTTTGTGGACATTTAGTCGATTTCATTTGTGTGTTTTTCGAAAGCAATTTGACTAATCATCTTGATTCTAATATAATTTTGTCAGCATAGTCTGAAGATGTTGTGGTTCAATTTTCGTGAAAATTGGGGCTATGCCCTAGAAGGAGTTTGCAAAAGTAGGTTTTTCAGAAAATTCAAAATGGCAGGAAAATTGTCATGACGGAAAATGACGTCATAGGTTGCAATCGAATTCTCATGAGCTCAGGAATCAGATGAACAAAGAATTTTTTTCTTGCCCTTAGTGTTCAAAAGTTATTAGCATAAACATAAATCCAAATTTGGACAGGTGGTGGCGCTAGAGGGATTAAGTTAGAGACTTTAGATTTGTTTTGGTGACAGATTAGACTGTCCTCTAGGAGTGTGCCAAATTTCACAACTTTTCATCAAATGGTTCTATGGGCTGCCAAAGACTTCAATGGCGGAATAATAATAAAAAGAAATCTAACAATTTCAATAGGTCCCTCCGCACCTTCAGTGCTTGGCCCCTAATAATAATAATAATGAAATTGATCATGGTTAAATGTTTTACTCAGTTGACAGCCCTAATAAGAATATAGTGTTTGAATTGTGGTGTGTAAAAGTCTCATTACATTTATAAGTCATGCTGTAAAGTGGAGCCTCCGGTCTGCTGAACTGTGTTAAAATGTTCCCATGCGGTGAGTCATCAGCAACTCGCACTCTCAACCTGCACGCAGTGTATATTTAGGGGATGTCAACATTAAATCCACAGTACAGGCTTGCAGGATGGTGAAAGGGTGAGAATTCTCCTAACATTCTTCTGACATTGATGTTTCTCGATAAAAAAAAATAATTATTATTTATAAATACATATACATATGTATATATAGTTTGGTGTGTTATCAAAATGACATTCGTTCAATTGAAAAATTAACAGGAAAAACATATTTAGCTTCAGAGACATCACTCAAGCTGAATGAAATGAGTTTTTATAAACCTGATGACCATGTTGTCCAGCATGATTTGAAAATCTACAGAGCATATTATGCTTCAGTGGAAGAGAGAACATGTCACCATCTGTACTAAAGCAGTAAACAAGATCAATGTCACATATGTGCTTATTTGTTTAGTGACCTAGAAATAGAGCAGAATCAAAACATCTTTTATTTTTTATTACATTTTTATTTTTGTTGTTTTCAGTTGTTAATTTTTATGTTTCTAAAACAGTTGGCTAATACTGATGATCTAAACTCATTGATTACATGACACAAATACCTTTTTGACTGTTCAAAACATACCTTCACTTTTGTAAATGGAAGCGAAACAATTAGCATGTCTTTTAGTATGCATAAAATGTAACATTTTAATGGCATTGTTCATGCTGTCACAGCCCACGTTTCCTGTTGAAGTTGTACAGACTGCTGAATGTGATAAAAAAAAAAAAAAAAAGACAGACTATGATTCACTTTTTCCTTGAATGCAATGCGCAAACATTCATCATTGGGGTTCTGATTTAACATGCTCTTTGTATGTGACACTCTCTATGTGTGAGGCGTATTTAGTCTCTCTTGAGAGCACTGCAATAGCTGCTATGTTGAGTCCAAATGGAGGAGATGACATGATAGCCCCTGGTGTGTGCAGCACTATGACATCTCAATATGCAGGAAAATATACTAAGGCATTTACAAGGAATACATTAAAGCTGTGTAACCCAGTAATATATGCGGAGTCCGGCACTAAATTATGTCAACGAGAATACTCATTATAGATGTAGCCCATAGTTTCCTCTATTTAATAATCAGCAGGGACAAATTATTAAAAGAGCCTGTCACAAGTGTTGAAATTTTGTGTGTTATGTTTGTAGAAATGACATAGTCAGACAAATCTCATTTCAAAGGCAAAATGGGCTGATATAAATCTGGATACTAGACAAGCATCCATTACAGCAAGCGCTATAGATATAACCTTAATGACAGGACTGGTTAGGATAGCATTTTAGTTTGGTTGTAAATAGTGTAACTGCAACATCTAGCACCAAGCAGTTCATTTTCTTTCCAAGGACATTGACAAATGATGATGATGAATTGATTCTCTTCTTAAAGGAAGCTTTATGTTTTCATGTACAGTATAAAGTGCCATTTATGGTGTATGGGAAGAATACGGTGATAAATTGTGATATTGTCACACTTGATATGTATATAATACAAAAGATAAGAGGAAATAAAAACAAAAGGACTGACCGGCGTAATACAATATAGCTATCAACTTCAACATAAAACAAAGGATTAAAGAAAACGAGGGCTTAAATACACAGGGACGGCAATCAACAGAACGACAAATAGGTGAGGACTAATCAGGAACCAAAACAAATGGCGGAAAAAATTATAACAAAGAACCAAAGCACAAGGACAAGAACTCAGTAAATCAAAATATAAATGTGACAGATAGAACAAATAGAATCCATTTACAGTACCAAATCTTTTTAGGTATTATAGAAGTTGGGCCAAACAGATTCTCCCACCCCAAAATTCATGTTATTGGTTTTGGGAAAATTGCTGTTTGGGACCACTCAAAAAAACAAGCAATGTTTTGATCATTCAAAAGAGCCTCCACAGACCTCAGTGCATATTACTTTCAGATAAGACCATGTATTGAGAATTTAAATATGCTCTTAAAAAACATTCAGACACTTTTAAGAAGGCACAAAAGAGAGCCTTGAAAATAATCAAGATGAACTGAGAACAGCTACCTGATTTGGAGGTTTGGGGAAAGCAAACCGTTGTGTCACTGATAAAAACAGTGATGTTCCAGACAGATCATCCACTTCACAGGCTCTCACTAACCAGAAGTGAAGGACACAAACAACCTGACTTTAAGACAAGGACAAATGGTTTCAACAACCCCACAATTCCAATAGTTATCAAGATTTTTTATATCATATCTTAAAGGTACACTCACTTTGTAACTTTTTGTTCAAAATTCCAACAATTAAACAAATTGGTGAATATATCATCAATATTTAATCCAGAACAGTTTATTTATTTTTTTATTTTATTATTATTTTGTGTCTTTCCCTGATTCATTAGGATAAGCCTATTAAAAGTGTTTATATTTTAGCCTGGACGGGAAATTACATGCATACCTGTGCATGTCTCCACATTATTTGCTCTTGATTCTTTGAGAAGTGTACAGTGTAGCAGTGGCATAGATTAGTTGTCACAGCATTTTAATTTACATTTAATCATTTAGCAGTCACTTTTATCCAAATCGACTTACAAAAAGGGGAGAGCAATAGAAGCAACTAAACAAACAAGGCCAACAACCTGCAAGAGCTGTACGAATTCTCAGTTAATAAAGCTCAGTACACAAACTGTTTTTTTTTTTTTTTTTTTTTTGACAAACAAACAGAAAATGTAATTGGATAGTTAAGTGCTAGTCTTTATTGGTCAGGTGCAATTGTAAAAGATGTGTCTTAAGATGTTTTTCTAAAAATGGCTACAGACTCGGCAGCACAAATTGTCATTCCACCAGGTGGGAAAAGTCCAGGAAAATGTCCATGAGAGAGATTTCATGCCCCTTTGGGATGGAACCACGAGGCGCCATTCACTCGCAGAATCCAAGCTTCTGGAGGGTGTGTAAGTCTGAACAAGCGAGTCAAGGTATATTGGTGCAGAGCCAGTGGTTGGTTTGTAGGCGAGAACTAGTGCCTTGAAGCTGGCAAGAAAGGTTGACATGGAGCACACTAAATCTTGAACCTCTAACCCATTTTAAAAACACAGAACAGAGGAGAGTGTGCTGTCAAGAAGAGACATTACAGAGCTTGTAATAAAACAAGAATCAACATTGGCTTGTGATGTGTTAATCAATGTATTGTATTGTTTTCACTATTGTGAAAAGAAAGTCTGAACTGTTGTGTAATGACGTAATGTGTGTGAGAATGGAAGTGAAGAGTAGACAAGATGACATTCACTACTCCTGTGGTGTGTGCTTTATTGTTGAATAATGAAGATACAATACAATACACAGAATATTTATACAATACAGACTCACAGACTGGTGTGGAGGATTTTGGTGGTTAACAGTGTTTCTTTTTCCGTATCTGTCCTGCCCTACAGCATTTATGCATGACATTTCAGAAAAATTGTGATGTGCCAACCCACAGCCAGGCTTGTGACATATTCAAATGCCCAATTCTTGTGGTTGAATGTTTGTCAGTGAACATTTGCCTACATCACCTCTCAGTTCCTCCTATGTTCTTCAATGTGGACAAAGGCGAGGGATCTAGTGTCTGCACTGCATGTGAGGATTGAAAATAATCGATTCCTGCCTCCTAATTCCCTTCCTGTGCCTGCTTCTCCTTTGCCAGTCTTTCAGTCTGTTGTTGCTCAACTGAGTTTCGATGTTCTAAAAACTTTATTCATCTCATGAAGCTGGATGAAACCATTACATCTGTGCGTCACTTGTTGTTATGCAGAAAAAGTCTAGTAAATTTGGGGACTGTGTTGACCTCACAGAGTCAAATAAAGCAGTAATTGCGTGCTGTTTTCCATTGCCAAACATAGATGAACTAATCTCTGCTCTAAAAGGTTTTATTGTTTTCTTTACCATCGACCTGACTAATGCTTATCAAGTGCATGAGAACAGTCCCCTTGGCCTTTATTGCTCACAATGGTTTAATTTTTGTTGTTTTCCTTACGGATTGGCTTCATCGCCCACAGTATTTCAGAAGATGATGACCATCATCCTGACTGCCCAATTGTCAGGGGTTGAAAACTACAACATTATCATCCACTGGTGCGACATCTATGCATGAAAAAGCACTTAAAGCCATCTTACGATGACTAGAAGCTGCTTGTTTTCAGCTCAATAAAGACAAGTTGCACTTAGTTCATATTGTTTCAGAAGAGGGTCTTCTTCCTGATGAATCCCATGTACAGCCGATTCAAAATGCCGCTGCTGATTATCTGTCATGCCATTGCATGCTTCTCATACAGATAATGCTGTCGCTTCAGCTGTTGATCAATTGTTTCTGTTTTTCTGTCTGTTGCCTGTACTTTTCAGTCTGCTGCTGATGATTGCATATATGCTTCTTGTTCTGCTCTTAACTTCAAACTCTAACTCAAACTTCATACACATATTTCCAATGGTTAGCCTCCTTCAACCAAGATACTGAATGTTGAGTTGTCGTACTATAAACTGTGGCTAGATCTGTCTGTTGAGGACAACTTTGTCTTCCTAGCCTCACGATTGATTCCACCTGCTGCTCTTTGTGCTATGGAGACATGTGCTGGTCTCCATGGCACACAAAGGGCATCAGGGAGAGGCAAGAACCAAACAACGCCTTCACGATCTCTATTGGTGGCCAAGGATGGATGCTCAGGTTCACAATGCTGTCTTTTCCTGTCACGTGTGTCAGCTCAATGACAAAACTTTCAAGTCACATCCTGTTCCTATCCAGCCGGTGTTGCTGCCAGATGGACCATGGCAGAAAGTGACTGATATAGTTCGGGCCATTTGACATTGCTGCATCCGACTGCAGGTTTGCTACAACATTAACTGACTATTACAGCAAATGGCCTGAGGTCTCCTTTACTCACACTGGGCCTCATTTATCAATTTAACATAGTAACGAGCGCAGATCCAAGCTCGGAAATCATCTTATGACACGGTTTACGTGTGATTCATGAAACATTCATATGTTGCCAAACCCATTGTATGAATTATATTATGTTGACAAATGTGGTAGTTGGACACAATTCAATGTCATTACGACATGGATAAACAAATCTCAGAACAGAACAAGAATGAAAAATAAGTAGGTATAGTTATAGATTATAGTGACATTGTAAGGGACATACAAATGTCAACTCAAAATCTATTTATTTAAAGCGAAACTGAAATGGCATTTGGTGTAGACTACCTCTCTCAATCAAATATTTTTACATTCACAATCTAACATTTGGTTGCCAATCTATATTTATTATGTAAACAAGGATGTGCTACTTCATTTGTGTTCAAATATCAATGTAAAACATAATTCACATGTACAAAAATGTGTTTGGTTAGGGCACTGGACACGCTGATCTTACAGAAGACCATTTAATATGAGCAGTGTCATTTTTATTTTTGGTTGACTGCATTTTAGTTTGATGATAAATGGCTGAAATGTCAAGTTAGCAATTCTAGAACTGATATGTTGTGTGCAGCACTGTGCGCAATTAAGGCACCTGCACATTCAGTTGGGATTAATAAAATAAAGATATAATTAACCCAAGATTCACCATAATTTTTCTCTCTACTACCGACCCGCCAGCTAATGGTGCTGTAGAGAGGTTCAGCCATGTGCTCAAACGCACTGCCCAAATATTCATCCAGCAAAATCAGCCATGGAAACCTTTGGTAACTGACTTCTTGCAGGTGTACCATATCTCTTTAAGCTACACTATGTAACTTTTCTGTCCGCTATAGAGCGCTTATTCAAAACAAAGGCATAGTTTGATGACGCCAGGTTTGAGTGCTGAATCTTGGGACATGTGGTCTTCACCTCACAGCCAGTGGAAAAGAATCGGGCTAGCACTGAGATATCATGTGCAAGGATGCGATTATTGATGTTACTGTAGTATGAAGCAGAGCATAA
Organism: Pseudorasbora parva; assembly: GCF_024679245.1. Lineage (NCBI taxonomy): Eukaryota > Metazoa > Chordata > Actinopteri > Cypriniformes > Gobionidae > Pseudorasbora > Pseudorasbora parva. Next base: position 32,931,877 of record NC_090183.1, on the reverse strand, counting down.
TCGAATGTTGAGGGAGCTGAGCAAGGCCGCTGGAGCGATTAATGCCGAACACACGGCTCGTGAGCAGAAGGACTTTTATTATGACAGGACACAGGCGTCAGCGCCATTTTCGCTTTTCCGGTCATGAGTATGAGGTAACGCAGCTCTGTTTATCATCTCAGATACATTTAAGTATGTTTAAAATTATGTTATGACGTTACTCTGTGCATTCGCTCAGCGGCTGTTGTGACACTTGTTCACACTGCTATGAGAAAATCGTTTCTGCCAAATAAAACCAAAAACCGAGGGTAACACAGATATGACGCAATTGACAGGCGTCCCTTGGACGTTTCGGCTCCTTGGTTAAAATAGCATTTTTCTCACCATTTCACAAAGAGTTGGAAACATTTAGGATAGTGAAAGAACTCAACTAAATAAAATATATAACACGGGCCTGGTGGTTTTTGGCTATTTTACTGCAAACATACTACATAGTGCACCTTTATTTCTAGTAGTGATTGTTTTATCATCAGTGGGATAATCCAATCGCTCTCCTTTTGTTTTGTTTTAAGAAATAACCATATTCATCTGCACAGTCACGCAGAGACAAAGCCCAGCCAAAACAATGTTCTTCTGAAAAATGCCTGTATCTTTTTTTTTTTTTTTCAGTGTCTATTTACAATAGTGCAAACTAGCTCCATCCACCAATGCCTGGTTGTGCCACCAAGATTTTATAGTTCAGTGGTGTTGTCAATAGAACATAAGGTTCATGAAACTAGGTTTTGATGAGATTGAACTAGGTTCGAATCCACCTTTTGCAGAGCTTGCTCTTCTCCCTTTACCCATCACATATCACATCGGGAAGACAATTATATACTGCAGTTAAATGAAGCGAACAGGTGTACAATGTCTTCCCCACGTGAGCTGGAACTTCATTAAAATAATATTCCTAATATTAGGATTGTGAAGGAAACTTTTGCAGTGACTGTGTTCTTCCACAACCAGGAACAGCGCAATAACTCGCAATCTTCTGCGGCATGTTTATTGGTGCTGGCTAGCGTGATCCAAACAGCGGGGGCGGGGCTAATGAATTAGACATGCTCATTATTCTGTAAAGGCGGTGTTCATCTCTAAAACTTACAGGATATTCGTATATTACAATGACCTTTTATATATCAAAAGCTCAAGGGAAAGTTGATAAATAATTAAAATAATGTATGTTATTACATTAACATTAATAATGTTATTGTTGCATCCTGTTAATTTACAGCAATACTGAGCTGAAATAGTATGTATCTGCCAAAATAATGTATAAATAGCATCTAACTACTATTGCCAAGAACTGCTACTTTTACATGGTGCAAATAAAATATATCGCAATTCTGACTTAGTGTAAATAGCATCGCTAAGAATATGCTGCTATTGTCACTTGTAAATATAATATATCACTATTTTCTGTGTCAATTCAGTCACAAAGCAAAGACAAACATCCTCAGTGGTTGCACTCAGCATACAAACGGCTTACTTATAGTTGTCCCTGCAAATTAAGCTGGAACCGAAAAAAAGTACTTTAACACTGACACAATTACTGACTTCAACTTTAATCTCAATGAAAAGGAATGCATCTTAACAAAACAGCGAAGCTGCAGGTATGTGGCAACAAAGCAATGCCCAGATAAATCATCCAGTATGATGACTGATTGGCAAGTGAAATATATCAGACTTGCGGCCCGAAAGAAAAAAAAAACTTCTTTGATGTACCCACCTGGGTGATCAATGTGCTATAAGAAACTGCTTGACTTTCATCACTGGAGGATATATATTTCCTGTGTGCATGCTCTGGGTCCAGAGTCAGGTTTCACAAAGTCATCTAAAAGGAACTTTAAATATATACTGACTCTAAAGAACTGAAAGGGGGTTATTCAGTGAGAGGTTTGGCTGACTTTCATTGGCTCCTAACATAGTGATGCATACACAATTGTCTTTAATGTCAAGTGCTTGTGTCACTCAAGACAAATGATGCTCTCAGCCGAACAGAAGGAGTTTCTGCAGAAGAATAGCAGACAGTGTTCTGTGACTCAAAAAGACCCCTAATCATCATTACTTTAAACTCTACTTGGATTCTACATGGTCTAGATTTATTTGGTGGTTATCCTTTGTGTACATTCAGAGCCATCGGCAACCTGCAAGTATTAATTATAGGTCCATTAAAGGGAAAAAACTAATCAGAAATGTAGTCATTATCATTCTCTTCTCATATTTAGCATGTGAGGGGCGTAAAAACCCTTCTGTCTTTATGTTAGGAGAACACAAATACCATCTGTTTATAGGAACTTTTCAGTATTTTCATGTGCCAAAACAGTTTGCATCTGATATGTGGGATTAGGTAATCAGCATGCAGTATGCATTTTCTTTGAATGTAGAATGAAGATCACCTGAAGGAGTGAGATCTTTTTAATGTCAAGTCTGCATGTGTATCACATCACTTTCATCTGCTTTTGCTTAAATGGATTTATTGCTAGAGTCAATTTAAAAGCTACATGTGAATGATGTAATGTGATTTATTTTCATTTTGTAATATTGTCCCTGATGCAATTTAGTATTGGGATTTTGTGTGACACACACAAAAAAAATGCACAAATGCCTTTTCAGACAGCCAATTAATTTTTGATTTCAATAGGGCACACTTTTGGCTTAGGCCCAAGCATTACTTTGTCCATAATTAACTCAGCCCTTAAGCATGAACAAGGTTGTTTTGAATGTGAAATATAAGCAGGCTTGCTTTTCCAGGCTTCCTTTGATTGGTGTTTTTTTTCACGGAACACTTTTTGAGTTGTTAAACTGGGGGTTTCTTGAAGTCGAGCTTGGTGCTAAATGCTTAACACTTCCCTCTGAAGGGCTGTTACACTTGTGGTTTAAAGTTATAGATTTTTTTTTTTTTTTTCAAGGACAAGGCTATTTTAGTTACCATAAATCACACATCACCTTTGATTAGGCCAGATTTGTAACCAGTAAGTCAAATGTAAGCCACTTGACCTTTAAGAGTGTTAACATTGCTTTTAAAGGAATAATCTCTATATTTGAGATGTGTTCTTTTTCATGCTCTGATCCTTTTTGTTAAAAGAGACCAACGGGATTAAAGGTATAAAGGTGTAAAGACCCTGATGTTATCAGGCATTTATCATTGCCAAAAAGCATTGCTGTCTGTCTTCAACACATTCAAGGGCTTACATAATCACTTTGCTTTTCAGAATATAATTGGAATTAGGAATTTCATATTTCAGCTACATGCACATTTTAGAATTCTTGAAAGTATTATATTATTTTCTTAATGAATTGGATTTATTCATCATAATATATTTGGCATATTTGACTGAAGAGTCACCAGAGGGGAAGAAGCCCTGGTGTTGTCTTTTATTTTACAGCTCATTTATATTTAGCTTTTGATATTGTGATTCTGTGTGCAATAAACAGTCTGAGTTAATGTTGCAAATCTATCACATCATCAAGTCACATCATGTTGTTCTTTGACAGATATCTGATATCTTCTTTTTTTTTATAAATAATAAAACGATAAAATGTCACATGGAGTGACTTTTACTTGATAAAACTAACAGCAGGTGATTATAAAACAATGCATAGGATCCAGCAGGGTTTATCATTACAGCACCTCTCTGTGGCAAAACTCTTGCATAACAAGGTTCCGGAGCTGTTTTTTTCAGACCTGGATGAACCTTTCTGACTCGTTTCAGAATAAACTACTCTGCCCCCTCTTCAAATGTTAATAGTTATACCCTACAATCTATATATCTACTCAAGTGTATCTAAAGCAGTTCAATGTGGCTAAGAAGAAGAAGAGGAATTGTTGCTTCCATTTTATCGATTGTGTTATCACAATGAAAGGGAAAGCTTTTAGGCTGACAGGCCAACTCACGGTGGAAGTGTTTGGGTGTTAGAAACTCTTAGGCAAGAGGAAGATGGATATGACATTTCTGAGGTGAGCTGAAAACGACATCCCATTAAAAGGTGGTGGGGGTGGGGGTGGGGGGGTAGCGCAATTCTGTTGAAAACCTTTCATTTTCTCCTGTTTGATCAAGTACATGCAAGCTGTGCTATAATCGCTTCACTTAGGTTTTGGTGTAATTTAAGAATTTGAAAATTTGTATCAGAATTGTGAGTACCAAAAGTCCAGCAGTGGAAGGCAGCCTATCATTTATTTCCTTTCAATCGAGGACATTTATTAAAAATAAATGTGTCCCATCAAGGTTGAACTCAACATATTAATTAGATCCTACGGCTGCATTTTAAGGAGCAGCGCTGTTCGTAACCCATAGCGGAGACAACTGAGGGTGGTTATCCCAGGACTCCTGTGGTGAGAGAGTGTCTGGCTACATTTTTGGACTTATTAGTTGCACACCACTGCAGAGCCCTACACTCTCACTTGAGAGGGTCAAGACCAGAAAAGGGTACAATGGATTTTCCTGCAAACTGAAAAAAAGAATAGAGATTGAGGTTCTGTATGACATATGTATTGATTTCTGTGTTATAATGTGCGAGATATGGCATTTATTTCCTTTATATGAACTGGTGAATAAAGAAGACATGGCAATTGATTTCGGATGTTTGGACATCTTGGAATTTCCTTATACAGTAGTATATTAGTGAGACATTTGTCTTCTGGCATTTTTAGACATTTTAGAATCATACCATCCAGAGTAAATGACCTCAATATGTATCCTGAACTGAGTAATGAGGCCATTGGCGAGTGGTGTGTCTCTGCATTTGCATTGAGTGATGTAGACGTGTTGTTGACTGATGAAGCCCCATACGTCCACCCAGTGGATTCTGGGAGATCACTTTTCATCTCCAGAGTTGAGATATTGCATTGACCTCTGCAGTCTGCAACCCAAGATTACCTTGACATCTGCTGTGTGGGTCTCAGAAAGCTAATTAATCCCTGCTGACCTAAGTTTTCGAGGGACTGTTCCAAAAGTGTCCAACCCCTGACATCTCCAATTCCCTCTGACTCCACATATCACTCCTCTGAAGTCTGAAATGTATCAGAATGGCATATGCAACAGACCTCATCAATAAAATCATCTCATTACCAATGCTGTTTACAAATAATCATTCACTGTTGTGTGAACTGTTTTACAAGTAGAAATGCTTGATTCAAAGAATATTTAAAGGAAGAATGAGAGTTTATTACAGAGAGAAAAGAGGAAAGAGAGTTTATTACATTCACTTCAGTTAACATTGCACAAACTATCTAGTTCACAACAATGGACTTCTAGGACACAGTTGCCTATACTTTATTTAGAGGTGCCACACTACTAAATTTACAGCATGAAACATCATATACATTGGTCATTAATCTTTTTTTTTTAAGTTTTAGTTGGACAGTCAGAATGTGTTTTCTTTTTTTTTTCTTCAGAACATTCAGAGAAATTCAAAAGTTACATAATGTTTGCAAAGTAATCAAAGGAAGTGTACATATGTAAGATTGTGGCCAAAACTGGTACTGCAATCACTTTCAAATGACTGTAGAGCGGTCTACCCCCCTCTTCCCCCCCCCCCCCCCCACCGCCCCTTAAAGGAACACTCCACTGTTTTTAGAAATAGGGCTTATTCAATTTCTTTCCTACATTTAGATATGTGGGCAAATGCATTTTTGTCTCAGTGCATGCATTGTATTAGTTTGGCAGGGTCACAGCTAGGTTAGCTTAGCATAATGAATGGTTTCCAGCTAGCATGTCCTGAGTAAAAGTCATCCAAAAAAACAAACAAAAAAGCACTGCTACCTGGGCGCAAAGATATCACGGCTCTCATCCTCACGTCCTCCGGCTGTTGAGCGATCGAAATGCGTTGCGTGATATCTCTGGACCTAAGTAGCATTCCCACACCTGTGCTTACCCATAATACAGTCCCAAGTCAGTGGATGATCTAAAGTGGTATTATCTAATTGCGTACATACATTTGACAGCTGATTGGTTGATTATAATCCATTACACACCTTTCTGTCAAATTTATCTGACATTATCAAGATGAATTTGTTCTGACACAGCTTAACTCTTTCGAGTGTATTACAGTTTCCCAAACTATAGCGAATAAACTGTGATAATGTGAGAAAATATTGAAGATGTCTGAATATATTTGGGTTTGACTGTATTGGTTAACTGGGTAAGAGTTGTTAGTTCATGCATCATACTATACCTTTCACCATTAAGTGGATTTCAGTGGCAACCAACATATTGACCAACATTTTGTCTCAATGCAGCTTCAAGGGGCTCTACATGAGGAATAAGGGTCTTATAGTGAAATCATCTGTCATTTTAAAAAACAAGAAAAAAGCTAGTGTATATACTTTTTAACTTTACTTGTCTTGCTCTGTGATGCGTCATGCATTACGTAATCCCGTCGGAAAGGTCATGTGACCTACCGACCAAGTGTTTAGACAGGGAACACTGAAATAGAGAAGACGGCGTGAAACTCTAGTTGGTAAAACAGGAACACTCGCCCCAGCCGACAGATCACCAAAGACACAAATATAAATTCCACAAAAAGTATGCATTTATTTAAGGTGGAAAAAGTAATTAAATAAAGGAACAATGGCTTCAGGGTGCCCCAAGGCCAACATAAAAACAAAAGACACTTATAACTAAAACATGTATAAATTATTTTATGGACAAAACAAAAATTAAATCCCCCTAATAATAAACAAATCAGAAACAAAGTCAAAATAAATGGCAGGACACCCCTCCTAAACCATAAGATGAACACAATGAAATCATTAAAATCAAACAAATATGGCCAATGCCAGAATGAGCTCCTCATCTCTGATAAGCGCCGCCCTTTAAGCAACACCTCAGTAGATCCGCCAATCAGACTCCTGCAACAACAGCCAATCCTTGCACACATAGACAAAGAAAAACAACCCACACAAAAAAAAGATACAGAGGATAGTACACAGAAACATTGAAAATGTCGTGTTTGTCAGGTAAATTAGTAATAAAATGTCTACTTTTTTTTGTTGATGTGAAAATTAGAGATAGTTTCGCTAGATAAGACCCTTACTCCTTGGCTGGGATCACTTAGAGCTCTTTGAAGCTGCAATTAATTTGCGATTTGGGCATTCCACCAGTTTTTTGCCATTGAAGTCCGCTATATGGAGAAAAATCCTGCATGTTTACCCCCCCAAAAAAAAACATTATTTATTTTCGGCTGAAGAAAAAAAAAGACATCTTGGATGACATGGGTGTGAGTTAATGACATCAAAACATTTAATTCTGAATTAAATTAATCAAAAACATTGCTGAATCCTTCGGCCCTTATTTTCATATCTGACTCAAAATGGACTACAAACTGTTACAGTTTTATGTTGTATAATCCACTAATCAGTGGTAATTTATAAAAATGAAGGAATGAATGAACAAATTTCTTCCTCAAACGATTGAACAATCATTAATGGAACTGTTAAATTTTATTGAATTATTAAGAATTATTACTTTTCTTACAAATCCCATGATTTAATTGCAGTCCCCGGTTCTCCAAGTCTCTTTTTATGTTGTTATAACCAGGTAACATAAAAATAAAGAAATTATAAAATATGCATGCTGTTTTCACAATGTCACCCTCAACTTAATTACCTGAGGCTAAATGTTGTTTATGATGTTTTTTTTATTGCTTGGCATTTGTAAATGTTATTATAGGGCAAACAGAGAATCTCACTAATATTTTTTTCAGGGGTCATTGTGGGATGTGGCAACTCCCAAGGTCATATATTTATTGCAGATTTTTGAAAACTGCGACTTTTGTAGATATTTGCTAATTTATTGCACCTGTTTGTCCAAGTGAAGTCTGCTCTGGGCAAAATTAGTTTTTATCATGAGTTCGCTTGTAAGCTGTTCAGAAGGGACCAAAAGCCCCTTCTCGCCTGTCATTTTACACAGTCTAGTGTGTTCAGCTGTTCTATCTAGGGAAATCATCTAAAAGTTGTCTACATACAAAATGCACCTTTTGAAGCGAGAGGGTGTGATCTTCAGACAAACATTTGTCTGGCAATCTTCTGCTTTGGGGAATTGGTTTCATCAAACCGAGAAGAAAAGGTGGAGACTTGGGTCAGAGATAAAGTAATGCCCAAACAGCCTCCTTTTTGGTTGAAGGTGTCATTTATTGCACATGTTCTTGTTGTGTCCTCTTTATAAAATGATTGCCTTCAAGAAAAAAACTATTGTATTAACTGTTGATAAATTTGAGCCCAAACCTAATGTCACATTCAGAATTTAATAACAGATTTCAGTCACAGTATTTGCAATCAAATGAATGGACCCATTTCACAGACAATGATGATGCATTCATGTAATGATTAAACATAAAACAGTGACCCAGAAACTCAAAACTCTTTTACACTTAACAACAAGTTCCCATTAGTTAATGCATTAGCTAACAATGAGCAATTTATTGATTAGTACAGGACTTGCTCCTACCAATACATTCTTGCTACTGTTGTGAGCAAGTAAGACATGCTGCTGCTGTACAATAGCACGTACACAAATTACCCGTAGCAGATCTGTACAGGTGGAGCTGGGGAGGGTTTCTGAATACATGCTGCACTGCTACAGCAAATGCTCATTACGAATTTAAAGATTGAGCACGCAAGCTCATAGGCTACTGATAAAACTGGAACCAATCAGGTGTGCCCTATAAAGAATGATGTGATTGCAAGCAGGTTAAGAGTCGTTTGAGAATCATTGAACAATGTGGTAATGTGCAATGCATATTCAGTAACACTTTATTTTGATATTCCACTTTAGATATTCTTCTAACTATAAGTAACTTTGCAACTACATGTCAACTAACTGTCATTAGAATATTTGTAGACTGTCTGAATAATATATACTAAAACGTATTGGTTTTGGTCTCCCAACAGACATTCTACTGACTATAAGTATCTTGGCTAAGTAACTACAATTCAACTTATTCTTCTAATCCGAACCCTAAGATCTATACATAACCAGTCTACTGATAGTCTACTTGTCAGGGTGTTTTACTGTAGGTTCATGTTTCATGTTTTTGAGTTTATCGTGTTCACAGTCTTGTTTTGACTCCAAGCCCCCCATATGTTCCTGCCATGTGTTTCTGTCATGTTGTCATTGGTTTATGGGTTGATCATTGTTCACAGGGGTCCCTTTTCATAGCCCTTGTGTATTTAAGCCTTCATGTTGCCATAGGGTGCTTCACAATTCTTACTTGTGCATCCTTGTTTCCTTTCCTAGCTTCTTTTCCTTGCGCCATAGCTCCATCCCTTCAGGATGTGAGGGAAGAACGTGAGGAAAAGACGCGAGGACGGAGGAATTGAATCAAGTGAAATGATATATCCTCACTCCCTTTAACATCACTTCAAAGTGGCGTCAGTTAATGATAACTCTGCAATGCTGGATTTAGTTGGGATTCTTGAACATTAGAGATACCTTATTTATATTGTAAGCTTCAGCCTCCACAAATTACCCCGTTTGTCCATATTTTAATTAATATTACCGGTTATTATTAACAACAATCTCCAGTTATTAACGGCTTTTTATTCATTGTATAGTATTAGTTTTTATTTGTTTCTCTATTTGTTTCTTTCATTTTCTTTGGCTTTGATATAATTCTGCAACTGTCAGGTGTTGTTATTTGACAAACATTTGTGTCTACGATGTGAAGGGGGAGGAGAATTAATGCTTGCGTCACGTTTAGTCGATAAAACACTTCCGCAAAGGATACACCTGTGTATCCTCGCTCATAGCTCCTCAGGAAGCCTTCTCACTTGCAGTGCAATTAGAGAATAAATTGAGCACCCATACGTAGTCTTTGTCTGATATTGATTGTGTAACCCAGTGTTGGTGAGTCTTTGTTTATGTCCAGTCAAGTCAAGTCTTTTGTTTGTTTTTGCCAAGTCTTTGTTTTATGCTTTTGGATTAATAAAGAAGCTGCACTTGGGTTCTAAACCTCGCCTCCCAGTGGAATTGCATTACACTACTAATACTCTAATGAGAGTTAGTTAACACGTAGTTGTAAAGCTACTTATAGTTAAAGTGGACTATCAAAATAAAGTGTAACCGTATATTCTGAGAAAATCAAAGTGTTTTTTGACCTGTTATCCATTTAAACCTGTTGAAGGAGACATCCAAAAGAAAACCAGGAGCCTTTAAAATAGCATAATAGTTTAACTCATGTCCCATATTGCCTATATTTCTCCATCATTTACACTATGCTCTTCTGACATCAAGATCTAAATCTGTTAGGTAAAAAGGAATGGCTAGCATACTCTGCTCCTTTACACAACCCTGTAATGATCCTCAATACTCTCAGGAAACAGATATAAGCAAGGTCAACCCCTCAAACTCCAGTCTCCACTGTGACCTTTCACCTTCATCCTGCTCTTTTCATCATTACATTCCCATGAGCCCAGTCCTTCCTGCTCTCTCCTTCCTTACCTTTCCTGTGATCCCTCCATCTCCCTGCCCTCCACCTTATCCCATCCATTCCCCTCCAGCAGGGCTTTTTGCCCCCCAAAGCAAACCTCTTTTCGACTACATTCGTTCTATCACCTGCACCACAGCCGCTCTCTGATTAATGGAGCTTTGATCTAGCCCCTCTCAAATGACAGAAGAGAAATTTCCCTTCTGTCATCTATGCCTGTACTTTTCCATTATCTCTCCAGTCGACCTGCCATGTTTACCAGCCCCGATTGCTCCCTTTCACCCACACCACAGGGCCTTCATCTGCAGGTTTTACTGCGACACGAATACGTGAGAGGTTAATCTTTCGTAAAGGAAAATATTTATTTCAGCATTTTCTTAATCCCTATCTGATTTTGCAGATGAGCAGATTCATTTGCATTGCATTACAAAAACGCTATTAGCCGTGGACTCATTCATGCGTGCGCAAAATGATAATGCATGGCGACTTGGAAGGTGTGTTCCTTGCAGACTGCCGAAGTGTTAAATAACGTTAGGTTATTGTCGCAAACAATATATTATATAATAAAAAAAAGATAAAAAAAGACAATTTACAATACAAAAGTTATTAGTCTTTCTTTGCATGCCTGGGTGATCAATGTGTGTGATATTCTTTGTTTTGTAATTATTATTATTTGTAATAAAAAAACACCACATTCAAGAAATGAGATCAGTGTCAACATGCTATTACAATTACATGCATGATCAGCATCCAGTGTGAAATGTTTAATGCAGTATGCTAATGTCAAGGTCTACCAGATGCAATCACACCGTTCCTTTTCTTATTACATTTTGAGGCAAACCATTCTAATTTTCAACGCTTGCTCCAAATAAATGTCTTTTTTTTGCAGCTTTCACTACAGCATGCTCTTTGAGACATGCCATGGTAATTAAAATGAAGATTATCACTGCATGAAACACCCCCAAGTGTGTTATCTTGATGAGGTGGGTGTCACAATACAAAGCAAGGGTAATGTTCTTGGCCTTGCTCGTTCACTGCATGCTCTAATACACAAATAGAGCACCTACCACCCTTTAAAGACCCGCAGTCACCCTAGTGTGTAATGACGCTTTGGGCTTTAGACCAAATTACTGTTGTGATGCATCCCCACAATGAAGATTAATTACATTTGATTTGCAATATCAGATATGGGCTCTCAATAGGTCTAAATGCACTGAGCCTTTATCAGAGATCGTTCAGTTCGATATATACTGAGCACACAACCAAACTGGAATTTCAAACCTGTGCACCAGATAAAGTGCATTGATGTTATTTCTCCGTAATTGTGAGCGGTGGCACTTTGCAGATGCCCTGCCTGCATATCTTATATCATCAAGAGGTCAAGTCTCACAAGACAGCCGTGTTAAATTACTGCTCAATCATTTTGATAAATTGTTAAATAATGGCAGGCCCGGCTAATGGAACAAAATGTTTCAAGAGCATTTTCACAGTCTCAAAATGAAAAGCTTTCATTTATCATTTACATACCTATCTCATTAAAATTCAGCAGGAGCATGTCCATTACAGAGGTTAACCAACATCTCGCAGGTCAAAAACACGCTGCTATTTTTTAGTCTCCATTTTAGTAGCAGTAGCTGGAGATTCAGAAATTGATTCAGAAATTGATAACTGGTTTATATTGTAATTTCAGTCAACATGAAATCAAAACAGAAATTGTTAGAATCCTGGACTCCAGTGAATGATATTTCAAATTGCAAATGGCCAAAACAAATATCTTGTTTAATATTCATGTTGTTTTTGGTTGAAAATGTTTTAATCAAAATTATGACACATTACTGTAATAAACTGTTTTGTTTAAAGGTCAGAGTTTCCTGGTTATCATCTGTATGCATGTCATTACTGCACCATCTGGCAGCATCTTTCTCCATTGATGGTCGTTTAAAAAAAGAAAAAAAATGTATTATAATGTGTCTGCAAGACACATTATACCATTATTTTATAAAAACAGTTTCACAAGTGCCCAATTGTTTTTTGGAGAGCTCAATGGGACTTAATGGGAATGCAATAGAATTTTGAAAAATGAAAAATTTTGTTTTATGTTGAGTGTGATGCTTACATGACATTTTGAATACTGTTCTGTCATTAACGAATAACTACACAGGAACAAATGACTAATGCATTATTAACATTATAGTAACTATTAACTATCAATAAACTCTAATTAATAAATTAGTAAGTAAGCTTAGTTGAAGGCATCAATATCTACTATTTATTTCACACATCCTAGAGGACTACTAACTATACAGATTCATAATATAAATGCATGTGCTACTTTTAACATACACTGGTTACACATCTGATTTTAGGGAGGTCATAAACCTTAACACATACTTTAAAGTCCTCATGAAATTAAAATCGATCTTATTTACTTTGTTGGCACATACTACAGGTCATAGGGTGAACAATCTGTGCAAGTTAATACACTGAAAAAAAAAAAAGTGTTTGCCATGATAATCTTTAATCAAAATCTGAACAGTTACTTCCGGTCTGGAAACGGCGTTCCTTCTCAGCTGATGTCAGTTTGACGGTTTGAAATGCGTAACCACTCCCCTCTACTGTTCGTCTGCTATGAGCGTGAGATGGAGAGGAGGCGCGCTGAGGTAAAACCCTGCCCTCTTTTCAATACTCTGTTTCACTTGGAAATACGTCACAGCACTGAATTAAACTCACTCGCTACTTCCGGTTCACTGGGACTTTAAACCACTTAATAATAAATAAGGCAGCCACAAACTCTTTCTTTGTTTTTATATTAACCCCAAACCAAATTCACCTCAAAGAAACCACATTCATTTTGCACCCCAAACAAACAGCACCAAAAAGAAAAGAAAATGCACAACATGACATACGCATCTAAGAGATTACTTTCCAGCAACACATCACTCAGACTATAGCAATTGTCCTATTGGGTAAGGCAAGACGCAGGCAAGAGTTAAAGAGTCAGAGAATGTCTTTTCTGTTACTATGATCGGACTATTGCCTGTCCGATGACAATGATAGTCACTAAAAAGGCAATCCATGAACAACCTTATAGGTCCTCCTGACTTTGCTGATTTCCACAAAAGATTTTCTCTTTTGAGCAGAATATTTACAACATTTAATAATATTGTTTAACATTTAATAACATTTACAATATTAACAACTTTTTCCCAACAAAGACATTTGTAAACAAAAACCAGCAAAGCATGTTGGCATGCTACCTGAGTGGTAGCCACACTTTCTTCCTCTACTAACTAACTAACTAACTAACTAACTAACTAACTAACTAACTAACTAACTAACTAACTAACTAACTAACTAACTAACTAACTAACTAACTAACTAACTAACTAACTAACTAACTCGATTAACGCTATGGTGAGGAATGAAATTGCAGCCTATCAGAGATCAGGTAACAGGCTAGAAGACTGTTACAATAATTAAATTGAATAATGTGTACTATATAAGTGAAGGTCATAGTAACCTACTAGTAATGTCTCAAATGTTATCAAATCCTTAAGAAGTAATTACTACTTATTTGGAAAAGTATTCTACAGTAAAAAAATACCATAAATACTCTCTAGTAATGACTGACGTCATTGTAAGCTTTTGAGGTTTTTGTAAGTTTTTGGATAGTTATGGCATTTGACAAATTTGGTAACACTTAATTACTGATTACTAATAATTAACTAATTATGAATTAATTAATTGATTAATAATTAGTAATTGCTAGTGGGTTACCATGACCCTCACTTTAGAATACTGGTCCAAATAATTAGTAATTACTTTAGAAGGATGTTTAAACATAAGTCATTTCCATCCAAAAACTTAGCTGAAAATGACTTCAGTAATTACTAATGGTTTGTTGTTTTTTCCACTTTAGGGTTAGGGTTAGGGTTATGGTTATTTGAATACTCATTGAAATAATTAGTAATAACTTCTAAATTCTTTGATAATACTTGAGTCATTTATAGTGGGTTACTATTGTATAGTGGCTTAAAAATAAAGGTTCTTAAATGGTTATTTGGCAGCGTGTGATTCAATGAAGAACCTGTAATATCCAAATAACCTTTCTATTGCACAAAAGGTTATTTGTAGTGCAAAACGGTTCTTTAGACTATAAAATGGTTAGAAAAAATGGATCTTTAAAGAACCTTTCACAAAACGGTTGTTTGGGGAACCAAAAATGGTTCTTCTATGGTATTCCTGTGAAACCCCATTTATGGTTCTTCCTGGCACCTTTATTTTTAAGGGTGTTTGACAATCACTTTAGAATTGATTATATATTATGAATTAATCACATTTATTATGAATCTGGATTTACTAGTTCTTATGTAGTCCTCTGGAAGATGTGAACAAATTGTAGTTATTGATTAACTAATAGTGAATAGTGAACTAATTCTAATTTGTTAATTAGAGTTTCTTGTTGGGTAATAGCAGTAGAATGTTATTAGTGCATTACTCATTTGTTCCTGTGTAGTTATTCATTAATGATGAGACAGTATTCTAAAGTTTTACCCATTCCATGAATGCTGCCCTTTCTTGTCATTCACAGCCAAGTCATTTTGACATGTATTCATGTTGTATTCAGCCAGAAAAATACAAATAAAATATAATGTAACCATGATTCCCGAATGAAAAGCTTCAGGATGAAATGCATCACTTTTCTTCTTAGATGGAAATAATAATGGGACAGAACAGGAAATATTTGCATAATGAAAGATGGATCGGCAAGCATCAGCTTGCCCAGAACAGCAAAAAAATAATCACAGTTGGTCTGAAATATTCCACGACAGTTTCATTCCAGTGCTCAATCTATAGAGGTGCCTGATTATATCAAATAACAATGTCAAAGTCAAAAAGGTGTGTCGGAACAGAGGATGACAAGCTCTCTTTGCTTGTTGTTGAACACAGCATGACATTTGGATTAATAAAACTCTGGCTCTGTAGATTTCAAAATCATTTTTATATTCTGTTCTCATTTCTTTTTCATACTTATGTTTGCTCCAGTGGTATGTGGTGGGCTTCTGCTTTTGGGAATTTTTAGCCTAGTGTAAATTCATAAGCCAGTTTAATTTGAGGTTTACACGGTTTATGAGTTAAAGCAAGATGCATGCAACACCATTTACCTCATCAACAAAAAAGACACAAAAAAAAAAAAAAAAAATACGATATTGTTTTTTACCAATAACAATTGTATTACCTTTTTTTTCAATTGCTTACACGCCTTTGTCCAATCTGTAGTCACATTTTCAAATCTCTAAACACAATTAGTCTGTTGTGACCATACCATTACAGTTTTTTTTTTTTTCAATCGATTTGACACATTTCTCCGAATGAATCTAGTTGGTCTCAAAACTATTAACACAGCAAACTAAACAACATTCTTATGTTGGCAAAACATTTCGGCATGCATGAATGGCATGCATTCACTGCATAATGAAGCACTGCAGTTTATTCTATTAATGAATTTATCAAAAATAAATACTACCATTGAAACTAAAAGTGTGTTCTCTTTTGATTTAATAAAAAATTCCGCTGTAGATACACAAATACAATAAATGAAAATACACATTTTTCATGTTCTTTAATTGTGTTATTTAAAGTTCTTTAATGATTTTACAGTTTTTCTCAGATGCTTTGGTACATTTCTCAGATCAGAATTGAAATTCTCAAAACTACCTGTTCAATTCTCACATCATTTTGCCACTTGTGCACATCAAAAAAGCAGTTTCTCATTTCTTTGAACAAGTTGCAAATGCTTTGGTACATCCATACAAATGATTATGTACAATTATGTTGTTTCATTATCAGTTGCTTATGTCATGTTGATCGAAATGTATCATAATGGGTCTCTGTTGAATAGTCTCACCCCCCACAACATTTAGGCACAAGCTCATAGCATAAGTCTTTACATGCAAAATGGTTGGACAAGTTACCATAATATGTCAAGCATATTTCTATATTTCCATTTGATTTTTTTCTTTTCTAAATCAGTTATTCAGTGCTGTCTTTTCATTTCTGTATCTCAATGACATGTTCTGTCAATAAAATACAATACAAACCATTCTCTTGCAATTACACTCACACATACACTAAGATGTAACTTACAACTGACAATAATTGTCATGAAAACTTTAGCCATAGTTTCCATCAGAACATCCCTCCAGAGTAAACTGGTATATTGACAACATGAATTAACAATTTGACTGTCTCAATGACTGTCACAATGACACAAGGACTTGTCATTCTGATGGCACTGACATGTTCATTGACACAGATATTTACTTTTGAGAGATGAACTAAATATTTTGAGCATGAGAGTGGCTTTTGCAAGTTATCCATGGTGTTTTGCTATTTGTACAGATTGTTTTGAGAAATGCACTTACTGTTTTGCAAATTGTTAGTTTGATTCGAGAAATGTACCAAAGCAACTGAGAAAAACTGTAATTGTATAGCCTACACATAAAGATGTTGAACTAACTGTGTTAAGAGCTCAGGAAAATTGTTAAAAGTATTGGCAAAATTGTCATGGCTATTAGCTGTAATAGCAGCAATTTAATTTCTCATTTCAGTAAAAGCTACACATGAAGATTTATTGAAATGAAAACATGAAATTGCTGCCAATTGCTACAACATTTCCATAGATGCAGAATGTAGGGCACTAAGGATGCACCATCAACATCCCACCTCCAGAAAGCAAGGGTTTACATGTAAGTATTTTACTTTTACTGCATGAAAAGGAAATGTAATTATAAAAACAATAAATTTCATATTGTCTGCAGGTAGAACTGAATCATAGTAAGTAAGGCAGTTTGTGTAATGCTATCATCTGTTAGTACACTGTAAAAAAAATAAAAATAAATCGGGTCTCCAATTGAACATTTTCAAGTGACTGATCACATCTAAATTTTTCAGTTGGCCGAATCAAATTTCTGTTAATTAAATTGCATAAATTCACAGAACTTCAATTCGGCCAACTGAACAATTTAGATGTGATTTGTCACTAGAAAATGTTCTACTGTCTGGAGATTTTTTATTTGTGTGTGTGTGTGTGTATGTGTATGTTGACAGCCATTCCAGACATGATTGATTATATGTTCATGTTGGTTAGAAAACATCTCGGTTACGTATGTAACCCTCGTTCCCTGAAGGAGGGAACGGAGACGTACGTCAGAACTGAACCGACGAATTGAGATCTGACTTTAGAGACCAATCCTACTTTGAGTGTATGAAAACGAGCCAATGAAATGTGGCATGCAATCCACGCATTCCAAGCTCCACCCTGCAGCGCGGGTATAAATAGGAAGTGGAATGGTAGATCAGAGCTTTTTCTGCTGAGGAGCCGACTAGTGACTTGGACTCCTAGCGGAAACACAGCACCTGGCGACGGGACGTACGTCTCCGTTCCCTCCTTCAGGGAACGAGGGTTACATACGTAACTGAGACGTTCCAATTCAGTCGGTCACATTCGACGAACGTCAGAACTGAACCGTCGAATTGGGATCCCTATTGAAAACGCCAGGATGCTGGCCCTTCCAGCGTCCTGCTTGAGCACACTGTATTGTCTAGTATGGTACGGAAGCCAGGGCTCCAAGCAGGGAGGACAGTCACTGCTGTTTCTGCAAGACCCACTCAGAATGACTATTGGATAATGCTGGGAAAGCCTGCCTGTCTCGGGAGATGGAACGCTGCAGGACCACGGCCCCTTGAGGGCATGGTGGTAGAGTACACATAAGGACTAACCTGGCAGGGTAGTGCAACATATGGCAGTCTCTGGGGTGGTTCCAACCTAATTGTAGGGGGGGGAAGAAAACGCCCAGAGACGACAGAGCGAGGCTCTGTCCAGGGAAAGACACGGGGCTAGCCCGAAGGGTAGCTGGTACCGTGGAGGAATACACATATGGGGTTGCCTTGAGGGAACCACTACATATGGAACCCAGCCTACAACCACGTTTCACAAGCATACGGATGCAGGCCTGGCGTCAGACGGTCCGCAACGTCTGACACCGATGGGGTGATGGAGGAGCTCGACAGGGTTAGCCGGTTTCCCGGGGAACACAACTGGAGACAATAGACGCACCTATCCGGCCCAGAGGGCGGGAGTGGCGTTTGCAAGCCGACACTTAGAACGGGCTCTTAACGCTCCTGGTCACTGGGCATCTGGCATCTGTGCCGAGGGTACCCCCGGTCAGGCAATAGTACTACTGGCAATGGGTCGAGTCCGGAGAGGCAAACAGGTCTACCTGTGCGGCTCCGAACTGGTCCTATATCAGCTGAACCGCCTGGGGGTGGAATCGCCACTCTCCCAGAGGTGTCGGATGACGAGAGAGCTCGTTGGCTGTCTGGTTCAGCGCACCAGGGACATGAATGGCCCGAAGCGACCTCAGCTGCTTCTGACTCCACAGGAGGAGGTGGCGGGCGAGTTGGAGCAAACGACAGGAGCGTAGACCACCCTGACAGTTGATGTACGCAACGGCCGTAGTGCTGTCCATACGGACCAGTACGTGCTTGCCACATAGCGGCCCCATGAGGCGGTGGAGTGCCAAGTTCACTGCCAGTAACTCGAGGCAATTGATATGCCAATGCAATTGCGGCCCCGTCCACAGACCTGCAACTGCATGCCTGTTGTATGTGGCCCCCCAGCCGGTGGCAGAGGCATTCGTGTACAGCACAGCATGCCTGGACACTTGTTCTAAGGGCACCCCGGCCCGGAGAAACGAAGTGCTAGACCACGGGCTGAAGGTTTGGCGGCAGTAAGGAGTCACTAAGAACCGGGTACTGTCCGCTCTGCCACGCCCACCTCGGGACTCGGGTTTTGAGCCAGCATTGAAGCGGTCTCATATGAAGCAATCCGAGTGGCGTTACCGTGGCTGCAGATGCCATATGCCCCAGGAGCCTCTGAAAGAATTTCAGTGGGACCGCTGTCCTGCCCTTGAACATATTCAAGCAGTTTAACACCGACTGGACTCGCTCCTCGGTGAGGCGCGCAGTCCGGTTGACCGAGTCCAATTGCATACCGAGGTAAGAGATCCTCTGTGTGGGACAGAGTTTGCTCTTCTCTCAGTTGACCCGAAGGCCCAACAGGCTGAGGTGACTGAGCACTAGGTCCCTGTGTTCGCACAACTGGTCCTTCGACTGGGCAAGTATCAGCCAATCGTCGAGGTAGTTGAGGATGCGAATGCCGCGTTCTCTGAGCGGAACAATGGCTGCCTCCGCGACCTTCATAAAGACGCGAGGCGACAGGGACAGCCCGAAGGGCAGGACCTTGTATTGATATGCCTTCCCCTTGAACGCAAAGCGTAGGAACGGTCTGTGTCGAGGGAGGAAAGAGACATGAATATATGTGTCCTTCAGGTCGATCGCTGCGAACAAATCTTGTGGACGGATGCATTCGAAAATGCGTTTCTGCGTTAACATCTGGAATGGGAGCTTGTGCAGGGCCCGATTCAGGACGCACAGGTCCAAGATTGGTCGTAGCCCACCCCCTTTCTTGGGTACGATGAAGTAGTGACTGTAAAACCCTGTCTTCATCTTGGCTGGAGGAACCGGCCTCGATCCTGTCCTTCGCCAGTAGGACCTCAATCTCTGACCACAAGACTTGGGTTTCGCTGCTTCGCACAGAGGTGAAGAGGATGCCCTTGTACTTGGGTGGCCGGCGGGCGAACTGAATCGCATAGCCGAGTCTGATGGTATGGATGAGTCAAAGAGACGGTCTGGGGAGCTGTAACCAAGCTCCTAGGGACCGTACCAGCGGGACCAAAGGCACCACAGACATAACCGCGGTGGGGCAGCGAGATGGGGTGCACTGGCTCGACTCGGGAGGCCCGGAGGCAGCCCAGAGTGTTGCGTGAGTACTCCTGGTTCGGGCAGAGTGTGGGTGAGAAGGCCCCGGAGGCGTCCTCGAAGCCCACTCTGCTGCCCGCTGCCCAGAGGCAGGGAGGTGGGGTACTCAGACCTGACTCGGGAGACCCGGAGGCGGCCCAGAGTGTTGTCTGAGTGTTCCCGGGTAGGGGCAGAGTGTGGGTGAGAAGGCCCGGGGGCGTCCTGGAAGCCCACTCTGCTGCCCCCTGGCAATGGGAGGGGAGGGAGGGAGAGACAAGGTCCGGAGGCGTCGTGAACTGCCAACCTGGCCTTCTTGGGGCCCAGGGAGATAGGAAACTGCTCTTTTTGTGACAATGTGCATCCCGCCAAGCTCCGGAGAGCTGGCGGTAGAGATTATATGGTACCAGTTGGGGCCCCCCTGTCTTCCTCCGGGGGGTGGAGGATGGATGCAGACATCATCTCCCTCAGAGCAGCTCCTCTTCTCCCTGGGCTGCCCGTCTCAGGGTCACTTCCCCTTGCGCTTGCTTGCCGGTTTAGCGCCCTGAGCGGGTTGGGCGCCACCCTTGCGCCCAGCACCCTGCTTCGCTGGTGGAGGCTGCTGCTTTGGCCTGGTAGACCTGCATGAGCGCCATGGCATGCAATGCTGATGCGGCTTCCCTGCAGGCTGTGTAGGCCTTGCCCGTTATACCAGACGAGAACTTACACGCCAGGAGGGGAGACGCAGGGCACCCCGCCAGTCCGCAGCGGTCTTGGGACACAGATGATAGATAGACAGACAGACAGACAGACAGATAGACAGATAGATAGATAGATAGATAGATAGATAGATAGATAGATAGATAGATAGATAGATAGATAGATAGATAGATAGATAGATAGATAGATAGATAGATAGATAGATAGTATTTGTTGCAATGTCATATTTTATTACACCTTGTTTTTACTCAAGACTTGATTTCACATGTTCATTAACTTTGATCCTTTGGTTGAGTTTCAAGACTATAACATTTGGAAATAGCATTAAATTGACT
Organism: Pseudorasbora parva; assembly: GCF_024679245.1. NCBI lineage: Eukaryota > Metazoa > Chordata > Actinopteri > Cypriniformes > Gobionidae > Pseudorasbora > Pseudorasbora parva. The sequence goes on along the minus strand of NC_090183.1, from coordinate 32,910,542 downwards.
CTTGGGTCGTTATGATGCAAATGTCCCAATTAAACCAGCTACTCTAGGCAGGTTTGTTCTTGTCAGAGTATCTGCAGAAAATGAACCCAGGAAAATTAGTGGCGACCAATGGGCCCATAATAGTACAGGGCATAATTTCCACACCATTTTGAGGAACATAGAAGTTATTAGTTTCCATTTATGTTTGTGTTCATCTTATCTATTTTTATTATCTTTCACCATCGGTCTGATAAGTCATGTGCCACTGCTGAAACAGTGTGACTGTATTTTGCATCAAAGTTGCTAGGCGAGTATATAAGAACACTGACTTCAGACTGAACATTTCAAAAAGAACTCTCAGCCTCTGTCTCTGCAGATACGACGCTGTGGTGAAATGTTTGAATTTGAGAATTTCACACATATTTATTTTCCAAAGAGCTAAGGTTATACAATATCTGTTTAATGCAGTTTTTGCTTTAAGTGGCTTTGACATTGACAGAGTGCGTTCATGTCACTCTATATGTGAGGGGGTAAAAAGACAAGAATTACCTTGATAAATACCTTTTGATAAATATTAGTTATGTACATACACGAATACACTGAAGTTGAAGTTGTGATGTGGCTGACTGCTTCAGTGTAGGGAGATTGAAGCTGCTTATAAAATTAAATATTGAATTCAGTCCAGTTCAGAATGCAATCAGAAGCTTGGGAAAATGTGACAATCACAGATTCAAAGAAAATTTGGGAACAATGTTCTTTATGGCAAAGATTGAGAAGTGATTAGACTCTAGTCTCCCTCTCCCTCTCTCTCTCTCTCTCTCTCTCTCTCTCTCTCTCTCTCTCTCTCTCTCTCTCTCTCTCTCTCTCTCTCTCTCTCTCTCTCTCTCTCTCTCTCTCTCTCTCTCTCTCTCTCTCTCTCTCTCGCTCCTTCAATATTTCTTTTTTCTTTGCTTAGAATAGCCTCATGCTTATCAGCCAGGAGTTGCCTGCTGTGCCAGATTGAAAATCTCTAATGCACTAATTACGAGAGAGAAAGAGAAAAAGAAAGCACAAAGTAATGACCTTTTCAATAGAAATATGTTGGTTGGACTTTAAAGAGAGCTGTTTTGAAACACAATGTTCTGCTTTTAAAAGGAAAACAAAAAAAGTTGGTATTGCGCAACATCATATTGTTACTTAACATTCGATTTCACTGAGTAATTTGAGCACAGTATACACTTTTATGCACAGTTGTATTCACCAGCCACTGGCAATCCAATTTAATTGTGCCCTAAACATTTAATTTAAGCTATTATTGTTTTTCAGTGCAAACATGCCTCCTTTCTGAATTAAGCTCCTGCAGACTGTGCCTTATTGACAAAACTTTTTTTCATGGTACATTTAGTTTTGTTCTATTACCGCCTGTAGAAAGAAGGTTATAAACAGCACCCCCTGTTTTCACAGATATAAACGCAACAACATTTTAGGAAAAAAATCAATACATTTTAAACCAGTAAACCTTTAGTAAGGAATTTAACTTAATTATAAATTATATTTCTTTTATTAAACTGTTTTAATCTTACATAGTTTAAGTGTTTTTTGTCACAGAAAAGCATATTGCAAATGTGATATTGATATTAAAGAACAGATAAATATGCAGTAAATTAATTTTAAAGGTTTAGTTCACCCAAAAATGAAAATTATGTCATTAATTACCCTCATGTCGCTACAAATCCGCAAGACTTTCGGTCATCTTCGAAAAACAAATTAAGATATTTTCAACCCAATCTTATGGGGATTCGTACATATATCACAAGATGGCTAATTTGTACAAATTTGTATGACCTCACTCGTATTCGTCCTATTTTAGCTAAATTGTATTTGATGAGTTCCCAAATTCGTATAAAATCATACGAATGATCTACCTCAAACCCTGCCCCTAAACCAACACGTCTGTGGGATTTAGAAAAACGTACAAATTCGTATGAGTGAGGTCATACAGATTCGTACACATTAACCACCTCATAAAATACGTACAAATTGGTCGTGAAATAGCGTTTTATATAGGAAAAATCCATGTGACTTCAGTGGTTCAACCTTAATATTCTGGAGCAATAAGGATACTTTTTGTGCTCAAAAACAAACAAAAATAACTTTATTCAATAATTTCTTCTAGTCCATCTTAGTCTCCTACTTTGTTCACATAGTAAATACAGTGCAGTTCCGGGCACACTACTGGCCGACGCTGTTCACATGAGCACAACAACACATCCGTACATACAAAACATACAATCAGCCAATGCTGAGCCAGAAGTGGGGGGATAATAACATTCCAGTCTTTTAGGGGTCACAAAGCTCTCTGGTTTCATAAACAAATATCTTAATATGTGATCTGAAAATGAAGGAAGGGTAAGTAAGTAATCTTTAGACACGCTGCCTGTCTTTGCTCCTTCAATTAAAGGTGCACTATGTAATATTTTTGCAGTAAAATATCCAAAACTCACCAGGCCAGTGTTATATATTTTGTTCATTTGAGTTCTTACAATATCCCAAATGTTTCCAACTATTTGTAAATTGTGAGAAAATTGCTATTAGGGAGTCACCTGTCAATTGCGTCATATCTGTGTTACCCTTGTTTTTTTTGGCAGAAATGATTTACTTTTCGCAGAGTAATGTCATAACATAATTTTAAACACACTTAAATGTATGATAAACAGAATTGCGTTACCTCATACTCATGACCGGAAAAGCGGAAATAGTGCCCGCGACTGTGTCCTGTGATAATAAAAGTCCCGCTGCTCGCGAGCCGTGTGTTGCGTTACAATCCCTCCAGCGGCCTTGCTCAGCTCCTTCAACACTCAGTCCTGCTCTGCATCACAGGTGAAAACCACATGTCCCAAGTTTCTGCGCTCAAACTTGGCATCATTAAACTATGCCATTGTTTTGAATAGGCAACCTCTATTGGACAGAAAACTTACATAAGCCCCGTTTCCACCACAGAAACTTTACCCAGAAACCAGGAACTTTGGGTGGAACTCGGTGTGTTTAGACCGCAGGAACCAAGGTCTAAATGAAGTTCCGGGTAAATATTTCCCCCTCCAAACGGCCCTGCTCGCGAGGTAGTACTTTTTCAAAGTTCAGGAACTTTCGAGGGCGGGACTTGGGCGCTGAACATGCTGATTGGTTTAGCTCACGCAGCATTTTATTTCAACCTGCATTTTTAAAAGTCTTTTGCGAGGTTCGGTCTACGTTCAGTAAATATCAGTCTTGCTCTCTGTCTGATGGCGCGCGTTCATCTCAGCCATCTCACGTGCAATGTCCATAATAGCTGATAATAATATACATTGTCATTTTAAATCTAGCTTTACAAGCTTTCTGAATATGCTGCTGAATCGGCATATTAGTGCTCTTTTCTGTCGTTGTTAATTACCTCTTAGTAAACCTATACATAACCAGCAAAAGCAGCACAGCTTGAATCTCTTCCATACTCGTTATTAATTTTTTTACAGTCTATTTTTTTCACCATGTAAACGACCTGACCGATTACTATAAGTGTGCATCCTTACATGACGTGACAGCACGCGCCGCGCTCATTTTGACAAGATCGACAGGAAAGTTAATTTTTCTGAGGGGTAAACTTTTTTATTTCGTAAGTTATGAAGATAATGTTGGAATAATGACACAGCGTATATTGCCCCAGGCAGTTTTTACTTTTTACTGCGCCTGACAGAAGAATTTTTTTTTTTTTTCTGAGATGATTATTACACTTTACAACAAATAAATAGCTTATTATTTAATACTGTATTAGTCCTGGTGGCCGTTAAGAGTTGCTATGGCTACAGTTAACACATTCCAGCTGCTGGAGAAAACAGCATTGACATTTTTGATGCGGCAGACAAACTGCATGTGACAAAATGATTGCGATTGAAAGTCATCACATGTAAACAAGATCGGTTTAGATAATGTCTCATGTAAACAGTCCACTAAATCTTTCAATCGGTACAAACAAAAATGATTACTGTCGGTCACTGACTTGGAGGAGCAGTCGCGCGCAGTCCTACATCACCGGACTAATTTGCCTAATCTTCACGGAACTTTATCGCGGTGCAAACGCAGACAGTTGCAGGTCTGGGGGGTGAGAAAAGTTCCTGTAAAAAAGTTCCTGGTACAAATTGTTCCGGGTAATTTTGGTGGAAGCGGGGCTATTGTGTAGCTTAAAACAAAAAATCCAAACAAAGCTATCAGAATGAAATAGCTGCCCAATGAAAGCACCCTTAAACCCAAAACATATTTCTGCACCTTGGAATTGTATTTAAAATGTTTGTGTTTATTGTTCTTTTAATCATGACAGCAGTTATTCATCAACTGAGGATCATATTTTGGAGAAAAGTATTACATTTAGGCATGTATCCATTCAAGCGCACACTCCACATTTTATTTGGGTTGCAATAGTGGAGCGATGCTATAAACAGCAATTGCAAAGTATGCCAGATTGCAGTATACTGCAGGGAATTATATATATATATATTTTTTTTTTCCCACATTCACAATATGTGATAATATTAAACAGTATTATTAATATTAAATAGATAAACAATTTCATTCAGCTTCATAAAGTCTCTTCTATGTCAGCATTAGAGGGAATAATAAATCAGATTTTTGTAAAATATTTGTTTTACAAATATTTTAATATAGGGTCCTTGGCAGTTTAAAACTGCATCTCCTATAGCCTATCGCTCAGACCCAACGCAAGATCAGAATTGAGCCATACGCATTGTATCCAGCATATAATTTGCTCTGATACAGTAATTGCATATAAACATGTCTTTAGTAAAACTCTAAAGCAACATGCTCCCATTTGATTTGAATGATTATTAAATATCTAAAGAAGTGTGCACATATCATGATATTATAAGGTGCTTTACTCAGTGACAGGATTTGCAAACATGAACGACACAATTTCCCAAAAGAGAAATTTAATTTCATGTTTAATTGGCAGTCAAAAAGAAAATCCATTTGATTATGTTAGCATGTAGAAGATGGAGCCGGCGTGGATAAGTCTGTTTATGAAAGCACTAATAACCCCTTTAAGCTGTGTAATTGTTTTAAATCAACTTAAACGCCTTCCCCAAATTCCCTTCTGAGGGTGTTTCGGCAAACAGATGACAACACATCCCTTTATGTTGTGACTTTCCAGGAAGCATCTTATCAGAAGCAGTCTCTTTTGCGGCAGCATGGCAGGTTCAAGAAGATGAAATCCCTGTCACACATGTCACCTTATTTGAGGCCAACCTCCGAATCCCTCCGAATTGTGGTTGCACAAAGCTGTTATGAATTTGTCACCTCCTGTTGGTTTATCTCACTTTACAGGCAGGCAGGCTCTCTCTTCTCTGTATATCTCTGCACTGGTCTTTTATAAGCACTCACACACACACACTATTCCATGCATATATGCACAGTATTTTTCCATAGCAGGGAATCTAAATTCCAGAAAGCCGGTGTATCTCTCTTTTCAGAGCCCAACAAAAGGTCTAGCTATTATCTGAAATTTTTAAGCCCGAAATAGAGACACTTGTATCTACATATGTTAACAGCTTCTTTTTGTCTTTGTCCACACCAATTAGATTTTTTACAATGTCAAACATAAAGCATTGTCCCTTTACAAGTGTTAAACCCTTCTGCTTAATTAACCATTCTACCCTTTTGGTCATATTTTACAAAGGATAACCTAATGTAAAGAGACTGATAATTTGCCTGAAATTATAGACATTTCAAAGACTCTTTGAAAGAAACTCCTCAGACAGTCTGAGGTCAGCAATGGCCACTATGTAAAGTGACTGCTGGTCATTATTTTCCAGATCAAAGGTGAGTTAATTATGTAAATGCATCTAATTTTTCATGACAGGAAGATCTTGAGATCTTCAATTTGAGTATGACTGCAAAAAAGCTGAGGAAGACAACAGGGTTCAAATGCAGTGCATGTATGTTGAAATTTTGATGGAGAAGCTTGTAAAAGGTGGTCATCTTGGCTGTACATCTATATTTCAGCAAAGGTTGCGATGATAACGACTTTGAAGTATATTAGCTGTATCCTCAAACATATTGCTTGGAGAGCTTTTTTAATGAAATCTAAGGCATCTATAAAACAGCGGCAGACACAATCTTTTTTATATATCTACTAAACGCTAGCAGGATTTCAGGAAAAAGTAACACTCAAGTTATAAAATCATTAATGTTTGTGTAATATTTACATTTTCAGGTCGTTATACTAACTTATGTATACAGTATATTGCTGGATTATGACAGCGCTAAGCTGCCTGTCAGACTATTAGATGCAGACACATTTCAAACTAGCTGTAAATACCCATCTAAACTTTCTACCTTTCATATACGGATAAACATGGTGAACTCGTGGCTGTTTTGCTGCTTGTTATACTACCTAAACAAACAGTGATGCTTCACGCTCATATTTTATGTCTGCAGTGTATGTTTGTGGGAGTCAGGGGTGTATAATATCACATATTCCACCGGGGCAGGTGCTGGGATCCCACCTCACGTAAGTGTGTCTTCATGCTTGCTTTGAAGTCTTTTACTTGAGCAAGTGTATGCAACTCTTCCATATGTCACAACTGGTGGCAAACATGCTCTGAGACAGAAAGTAGAATAACAAGTTAAAACAAGATCTAGTCAAATGTAGAGAAATCTAGAGGGAGAAGTGTTTTTGGAGGAAACTATATATTATAAGCCTTCCTTTATTTGCTTCACTTGATGATCTGGTTGATTTAAAAATTGCAAAGATCCTCATCATGGCTTAGATTCGCAAAGGAACGAAGATTTAGGAAGGACATCCACATTTTCTGCAGGCATGCTGGTGGCTGTCGAAGCCTATGTGGGACAGGCAGGTCCTGCCACAGCGGCTGCAGGTAAAGGTCTGGTCCAGGATGGGTGCTGAGGGGACACCGTTCCTCCTTCTCCTTATATCTACTCTACTGACTCTGTGGGTATCTTCAAAGAGGGAGGTGGCCTAATGGACTGTGTGCCGCTAGGAGTCGTGATCAGCTGCTTGAGTTGCCCACTGACGGTGATTGAAACAATAAGCAGTGAGGGACTTCTTCAGGTAGTCTTTGTACCGCTTTCGTGGTCTCCCGATGTTGCAGTAGCCAGAGGACAATTCCACGATCTTAGGTAGGCGGTGGTTCTCCATCCTGAAATTGTGCCCTGCCCACCGAAGTTGTACCTTAAGGTCCATGGCCTCAGCTGACTCGAGGATTTCAGTGTTGGCAACAAAGTCACTCCAGCGAAAATTGAGGATTGTGCGGAGGCAGTGCTGATTGAAACGGATTCCATAGAGGCGCCATACAGGGGAGTGGTACAACTTTGTATACACTAACCCTCTTGTCTTTATTGAGGTTGTTGTTCCAGACATTTCCGTATAGTCTGCTGAATGCACTCTTTGCCTCGGCCAGCCTGTTGCCAACTTCTTTGTCGATCTCAGCGTCAGAAGAGATCATGCACCCAAAGTATCTGAAATGGTAGACAGCCTTTAGTTCTGTTTAGTATTAACTCAGGAAAATGCACACAATCAATACATTAATAAATATATATGGGGAGGGCTAAATATGAAGAATATATGTAGGGTACAATGGGGCTAAAGGCACACCTTATATATGAAAAGAAAAAATGCTTTTATTTTATTATTTTTATTTATTTTTTTATAATTTCTAAACTTATTCAAAACAATCACTTAAGTAGTATGTTTTACTGTTTATGTGGATAACTTAAATAATACATTGTTGTTCAGTAAATATACTGTTATTTAAATATGTTAATATAAAATATATTTGTATAAAACTACAAAAAACTAAATTAAAGTAAAGTTAAAAATTCTGAAAGCATTGAAGGAGATTCCATAATTGAACATACATTTACAATAGCAACAATAAATGATATTGTATTATATATTTATATATATATATATATATATATATATATATATATATATATATATATATATATGTATATATATATATATATATATATATATATATATATATATATATATATATATATATATATATATATATATATATATGTATATATATATATATATATATATATATATATATATATATATATATAGGTTCATTGATGCACGTGGGAAGCGAAGGCTGGCCCATGTGGTCCAGTAAACAGACAAGATAGAAAGGTGTCAAAATACAGTGCATCACAGTTTGTCGCGCATGTTTTTCCCAAGCAGCAACCTCCCCCAGTTTCTCTTAAAGCAAATACAGAAGTGAATTAAACTGCAATGCATCGACTGGCCACTAGAGAAGGGAGGAACGGAGCAGAATCCCATTGAGCCCCATGTTAAATGTTAAAATTCCCAACTTTACAGCAGAAAAAAAAAAAAACATGTTTACAGGCTGGTACACATTGGTTTTGGTCTGCTGACGTGTTTTGGAGGCCCAGGATGCTTCGATAGCGGCCTTAATGTGCAATGAATCTAAAATATATGAAAGTTTAATTTTTATCATTACATCATGGAAAATAATGAACTTTATAACAAAATGCTATTTTTTTTAGAAGGACCTATAAAGCCTTAAAGTTCTACATAATTAAGGGCGTGGCCACTTTGAGTGACAGGTGGATTGCCATTTGTCAGATGTCTGTTAGTCATCACATCACCTAAGCTCCGCCCACGCCCTGCCTCTTTGACCATTTTCTGTTATGAGTGAGTGACTATATACATATATTTAATGTATTTATTAAATCTAGTAATGGAAGTTACACACTATTTTACCTAAAAAGGGTAGGTAAAATAAGTTAAGGCTTCAGTCTACGCCTTTTTTGGTTAATATGCAAAATTATGTATGATTCATAATTATGGAATTGAGCATTAGGGACCAAAAAAAAAAAAAAAAAAATGCTGATATACTGTGATATAATGTATTATAATTTAGTACATAGCCTTTCATCTTTTCACTTTCAAAGTAAAAAAAAAAGGCAATAAATAAAAATAAATAAATAATCTGAATGAGTCTGCATGACTACATCATCAAGATTATTACTATATGCACATCTGGATACACCTAGCTGTGTTGTGTGGCTGGTGATATTTACACAGGGTGAAAATAGTCAGTTAGACATCCCTGCATGTTTAGACGATCCAGACATCAGATTGTTAGATTCATTAAAGAACAAAAACAACAAGAAAGATTTACATTTACAGCTATTTGACACCAGATAATTACCGCCGCTGAAAAGCACTTTAGACAAAATGGAGGAGGATTTCTCTTTGTGCTCCAATAAAATCCTTTTTGCAACAGTCCATCACACAAAGCAATTAGACTTCATGTTGTCCGTGCTATTCGCAAGAAACATTACTAAACTTCAAAGTGAGTAATTTTGCTCCTATGTGCATGTCAACAGACAACTATCAGTCCAATTTAATCCACCATTAAAGTAGCCATGAAGAATGGATTCATAAATAGCCTGGCCAATTAGTTATGCTTGACTTTTATTCTGCTCCCATTGTGGGCACCCCAGTGTTTTTGCATTGTGGACAAATAGCAGTGCTGGAACTGAAAGTCATTGGGGTCACAATGTCATTGTTGGTATTCTCACCTTGAGAGAGTGACCAGTGGAGAGTATCACATGCTGTAGGCACCATCTGGTCTGACTGAGGGAGAGTTGACAGCACTGACTCAGACCATCTGACCTTGTTAAGAGCAGGCTGTGAGGTTCAGGAGATGCCACTAATTATATAACACGCACTGACAGACACATACTCGCATTGGCTTAAAGCACTCAAACGTGGAAGTGCTCATGGACACACACCGTGAAAATTGCTAGATTGACAGCTTGGATAGTCACTGTGTGCTGTGGAGGTAAACATCAAAGTTCTTTGGTACTGTGCTGTGGCGCTTCAGTTTTCTGTGAGTGTGTGCTGTACCTCAGAAATGTTTAGATATATGCAAAGACAACTTATGTTTATTTTCTTTGTAGTCATGGTAACAGTTTAGGTAACGTCATTGAATTATATAATGCATTATTAACAAACATTGCTGCATTATATAATGTCTAAAAGATTATTATTGTACATTATGGCTTCAAATTGTGATTAAATTTGATTATCATTTGATAATAAATTTGATTTTAAAATGTAGCATATACTTATATAGATGTCATACAATACGGTTTCATTTAGTAACATTAGTTAACTACATCAATAAATTCTGTAAAAGTGTTTTTAATTCTTAGTTCAAATTATCTCCTCTTAATGTTAATCCCTAGCCTCGAAATCTTGACACACCCTAGCAGTAGCAAATCTAATTTGCAGCCAGTGTCATCTAGCAACTCTCCATAGACTTGAGAGCTGGAAAAACCAAACTCTGGTCAGGCCAATCAGATCGTGTATAGAGTCGGTGGGCAGGCATAACATAATGATGGCAGAGTTGAAGAGGTTCCGCATGCTAACAAAAGGTGGTCTTTCAAAACGTGTTGGCCGCGACTCTGGAAGACTTGGAGTCATGCTTTTCTTTGAGAAAAGAACAAAGAACAGCACTGAAATCCTTTTTAAGAAAGATGTGTTCGGAGTTTTGCCGACCGGATACGGCCAAAGTTTATTCTATCAACTAGCTCGCTTTGTGTCGCTCTGGTGGTTTGTAGCGCTATCCAATTGCGTGCAGAGGGCATTTAAATGACAACTGTTTATCCCGCCCTTCGGACTGAGCCCTGTCAATGCTGAGTTCTCAGACCCAAAATCTTGATGTGGGTCAGTCTTGTCAGGCTAGTTAATCTCAACAGTTACTACATGTTTAAGATTTAACATCAGTTAATTCCTTGCAAGCTAACATGAGCATGGACATTTTTATTCTATCAAAGGTTAATAAATGCTTTGAAAATATAGGTTACACATTATTTCACAGTGTCATTGTTACAGTGTAATTATATATTTAAGTACTGAGTAATATTAATAAACATATAACATTAGGGTTTGGTTGAAGGTTTAAGGTGTTATTAATATAGCAAGTACATGTAACATGCAATAAGGACACCGTAAAATAAAGTGTTACTAAAACATATTGCTCATTGCTTTTATGTTAGTTAACACATTAACTTATGTTAAAACGAGATTGTAAAGTGCTATCAAAATATTTAATCACATTATTATTGTAATAAATGCATTTATGCATCCAAATAGGCTTTAATGAAAAAAAAAAAAGCATAAAAAAGCAATCTGTGTGCATGACAATCAAAAACATAATATATTTAGAACCTACCACGGTTAAAAGCTATTTTACAGTGCAATGTAGGACATAATAACAGACAACTATAATGACACTCTCTGGTCGCGCCTAAAATATGACAGTCATACAATAATGAGCTAAAAATACTGTACATTACACAAAGTGACCCAAACTCAGACACGGTGCTGCTCTAATTCAGCGTGCTATTTAAGGTAGCTGTGAGAGAAAGAGCACCGCCACACTTCAGAGCACATGGCACCCACAGCCCCAGCCAAATTATTTTTCACAGCAAACAATTTATTGTTTTCTCTGAGCGCCATTCGACTTGAACGATCCTTGTGACTCCCTGAAGGAAATAGTCACACCGAGGCAGAGAAGAGCATTTCATGAAGTGTGTCCCAATGACAGATGGCATTTTCACAGGCTCTGGCAAGCCTGGCCCCCACTGCTGGAACACCAGCTAATTGCCGAAGTGGTGACCATCATGACGGAAGTCATAACTAACCTTTTGTCTGGCTGGAGTGAAAGCGTAATTGTCAGGGAAAAAAAAGGTGGAGGGCAGAAACTTACTAAAGTTGTGCTCAGAAAAGTTTGACAGGCAAACAAAACTGTATTGCCTTTCATTCAGGCAAACACTACTGTGGAAGAAAACTTTCAATATGTCAGTCAGGACTTGCTCTTTAGTGGCTGTCAGTCAAAATACAATATCAGGAACACTATGCTACTACTTTTAAGTAAAGAAAAAAAAAAACTCTAAAGTTAAGAAAATTCTAAAAATCAGCATGAAACGGAAGTTGTGTTTGTCTTTTCTTTGCTATTGTGACGTATGTCAGAGTGAAACAGTTTCTTGAAGAAGGAAACATGATTTTGTCTATCGGAAATTGAGGTTCTGGGCCTTCAGGGAAATTTAGTCAGGGCCACACACACCGATACATACAAAATGCAATCATGCACTGTATGCACTGTTACAAAGGTTATATCTCTTAAAGTCAAGATATGTAAGTTTTCACCACCAGCGGTTTAATTTTCAAAACAATAACAAAGGCTAAGCTTGATGATGCTATGAAGTATGACATTCACCAATCGTGCACATATGAGGTAATGAATGTTTTTGTATTACCTGTATGTTTGATCACACTATTAGCTACAATGAACGTAAAATGTAATGCTATATATTAGCCTGTTATATAGACTATGTGACAATTTTTTATAAAAAAATAAAAAATATAAAAATCAGGTATATCAAAATTAGAAGTTATTTTTGGAAAACTGGGACGCCATGTCATCCGAACTAAAGAGGACAAGGACAACCCAAGTTGTTATCAGTGCTTGGTTCAGAAGCCTGCATCTCGGATGGGATGTGGTTAAATGGGCAGCTTACACATCTGGAAAGGCACCATCAATGCTGAAAGGTATATCCAGGTTCTAGAACAACATGTGCTCTCATCCAGACGCCGTCTCTTTCAGGGAAGACCTTGCATTTTCCAACATGACAATACCAGACCACATACTGCATCAGTCATGGCTCATGGCTGTGTAGAAGAAGGATCTGGGTAAGGAAATGGCCAGCCTGCAGTCCAGATCTTTCACTCAGAAAATATTTGGTGCATCATAAAGAGGAAGATGCAAAAAGAATACCTTGAATTCCAGTTTATCAACACAAAATATGCTTTGTTTCTCATATTTGCCTATGTTTTTGCAGAACGTGAGAGTTACATCTAATATTTCAGGACTTCAGGTTTCAGTATAGTCAAACCAAAGATTATTCAGACACCAGATAGATATTTTTTTTTATTAGTGGGTAAAGGACACTAACATTCATTTATGCAAGTGAGAAAAACAAAATAAAGTAAACTGTGACAAAATGGCAGGGTGTATGGTGTCATGAAGAACCTTTCCATTGCACAAAAGGTTATTTGTAGTGCAAAAAGGTTATGTAGGATATAAATGTTATGGCAGTTAATAAAAAGATAAAAATAAAGTTGTGGGGATAACAGTTTATTAAGGAACAAAAGTAAACAAAATCAGGATCACAGAGAGAAAAAGGGAGTCCGTGGTCAGAAGGGGAAACAGGGATGATCCAGCCAGGTACAAGGAAGTACTACGTCTGCCCAACAGGGTGCATAGGAGAAAGCTTTCTGAGAGCAAATGGCAGAGCAGGTCCAAAATGCAACACTGGAGAATGGAGATAGTAATGAGTATGGTCCAAATACAATGAGGTAGGTGAATTCACAGACAAACACTTGGTGAGGTAATGTCACAGTGGCACACACACAAAGGTGGTGGGTTGCAGGGCGAATGTGATGGCACACTTGGAGAGGAATGGGTGATACAACTTGGGATCCCCGTCTATGTAGGTGGTGTTGGCACTTGGGTTCAGGAGCCATTTGGCCAAGAGCTGGAGCATCACTGCTGGACGACAGCTGCCCGGATCTGGTCAGAGCCCGCTGATTCCATGGTGGCCAGATCGAACTGTAAGGCCAGTATAAGATGAGGAATCAGTTGCGGGGATAACAGTGTTTATTAAGGGACAAGAGCAAACAAAATCAGGATCACAGAGAGAAAAAGTAAGTCCTTGGTCAGAAGGGGAAACCGGGATGATGCCATCCAGGTACAAGGAAGTATTACGATTGCCCAACAGGGGGCATAGGAGAAAGCATTCTCAGAGCTAATGGCAGAGCAAGTCCAAAAATCGCAACACTGGAGAATGGAGATAGTAATTAGTATGGTCCAAAGACAATGAGTTAAGCGAGTTCACAGACAAACACTTGGTGATGTAATGTCACAACTGCAGGGGGTGAGAGAGAAAGAGTAAACCTGGAGAATGGAGGTAGGGACCTGGCAGTGGAGGCTGAAATCCTTGGTGGCAGACAGGCAGGGGATCAGGAAGGTCGGGATCTGGCAGCCAACTTAGACAGGGAAGCTGGGAGCAAAAAGAAAAGGAGAGGAGAAGACAAACTAAAACTGATCTAGCCAGACAGGAGCTCAAAACAAGATTAGCAAAAACAGAGAAAATAACAAAATAAAGAAACAACCAAACTGCAGAAAGAATGCAGGAAAACGAAACTAATACTACTAGTACTGAAGTAAATGCAAGCTCACAGTCTCAGTAACAACAGCCGAGAGCCAGGTAACTCAGGAAAGCAGAGATTCAGTCTGACACATGTAGGACAGAAGACAAGAGGAGAATATAAAGGGTGACAAACAAACTAAAACAGGCGTGAGCACTAATGAGACAACAAGGTAACAAGAGGGGCGGAGTAACAATAGACAACACAAACAAGTCCAAAGCTGATCAGACCGGCACCCTGATAAAAAATGTTTAGAAAAAAAAGGCTTTTACAAATCGGTACTTTGGGGAACCAAAAATGGTTCTTCTATGGCATTACTGTGAAACCCCATTTCTGGTTCATCCTGAAACCTTTATTTTTAAGCGTTTATATTGGACTACCAGTAAAACTGATAAAATATTTGAGACCAAAATTATTCAGACACTTTGACCTGACCATGTTTTGCTTAATTGATTTTTCTTTAATTGTTAATGCAACCTTTTACACCACAGACTGAACAAAATTAAGCATTGCTTGTTAAGACATTATCTGACATTATCAAGACTAATTTGTTTTGACACAGTTTAACTCTAAGCTCTTGTCATATTTTATTACCATTTTCCAAACTATAGCGAATAAACTTGACTGTATCTCCATCAAAAAAGGAAAGATATCCTTAAATTACCTAGAAATGCATTCATCTTAATAATGCAGATGCATATTCTGAACACAGTGTCTAATGTTGGCTTTGGACTGAGCAAGTGATCTGGCCTCCTGATGGTCTGTGATGACTCTGGCTGAGAGGATAATCACTGATGCGGCCTGTCTGTCCCTCCACGCTAGAGTGTTTACATCCTGGTCCTAATGGAACACACATGGTTTAGCACATTGTTTAGCCAACAGTTTATCATAATTAAAGTCAAGGAGCATAGCCATATGGTGTCTGACTGACACTTCCCTCTGAATATGCTTCCAATAAATCAGCTGAACTTGTAGTTTTGCCGCCGAAATATACTTTTTTTGCAATACAGTTATTATTATTATTATTATTATTATTATTATTATTATTATTATTATTATTAATAATTATTATTATTATTATTATTATTATTATTATTATTATTATTATTATTATTATTATTATTATTCAATCATATATATTACATGATTTATGTATTAATTAATTTATTTAAGTTTTTTTATGTTATGCATTTGGGAGATTATATTACTTATATTACTTATTAGCAAAATGACAGAGATGGATACACTTACAGAAAATAATGGAGACAAGATTGGTTTAGATTTAAAATGTATATATCTGCTTAATAGCTTTTTCCCTTGACATAGTTATGGGGACAAAATGTCCCCACAAAGATGGCAATATCCGAAATCCTTGTCTTTGTGGGGACATTTTTTGGTCCCCATGAGTAAAACCCCACTTATAATCATACTAAGTGGTTTTTTGAAAATGTAAAAATGCTGAATGTTTCCTGTGATGGGTAGGGGTAGGGGCAGTGTAGGGGGATTAAATA
Source organism: Pseudorasbora parva (assembly GCF_024679245.1). NCBI lineage: Eukaryota > Metazoa > Chordata > Actinopteri > Cypriniformes > Gobionidae > Pseudorasbora > Pseudorasbora parva. The sequence goes on along the minus strand of NC_090183.1, from coordinate 32,894,753 downwards.
TACAGTTTTTACAGTGTAAAAAACATTACCCTAATGGAAAGTCCCCTTAAAACATGGAAACAAAGTTTGTGTGTGTGTGTGTGTGTGTGTGTGTGTGTTTGTTTATTTGTTTATTTATTTGGAACCCCATTAGCTTCCACGAGTGGTCGCTAATCTTCCTGGGGTCCATTTTACAATATCAAAACAATATACACAATCACATTACACTTTTTAAAATATGTTATCAAAAGACTACATACACTTCAATTTGAGTCATTACACTTAGTTATCATTACAGATCATACATTTTTTAACATTTTTTTTAAAATAAGATATGTTGCTTGTTTGTCTTATACACATTGAGAGTTGATTCCAAGCTACTGAGGATCTAAATAGTACAGTTCTTCTCATATAGTTTGATTGTGCAAAAGGAACAACTAAATCACCTGAGCTGACCTGCCGAGTAATATGTTGATGGCAATATCCACTGTACACCAATTTATCCACAAAAAATGTAGGCTTGTTTTTTTTAGATAGCGTTATGCATGTAACACAGAAGACTTATCTTTAATTTATCCTGTACCTTTAACCATACTAATATAGTGTGCATCTCATTCACACCGGTCCTGTACGAACAGCCAAGAGCAACTCTGGCTGCTCTATTCTGAGCAAGTTGAAGTTTTCTCAAGTGCTCTTGTGTAGCACTGGACCAAATAACTGAGCAGTACTCCAGGTGTGACAAAACCAAAGACTGGACTACTGTTTTCATGACTGAGGGTGGACAAAACGGCACACACTTCCTAGCTAAAGCAATGCCTCTGCCCATCCTAGAAACAATATTATTTATCTGATCAGTCCATGAGAGCTGATTATCCAGCTTGACACCCAAGAGTTTAGTTGTAGTAACCTGCTCAACCAAAGTTGTATCAATGTTCAAATTTAGGTTACAAGGTTTATTTAACAAGTGTTTAGTACCAAAAACAATACATTTGGTCTTAGAAATATTTAGTACTAATTTGTTCAAATTAACCCAGTTGATAATCAAATTTAATTGGTTTTGAAGGTTCATACTTAGATCGGTTATTGAAGGAGATGCACAAAATAAACTTGCATCATCTGCATACAGTACAACTTCTGCATTTCTAACAACATGGGGCAAATCATTCACAAAAATTGAAAATAAGAGTGGACCCAGACAGCTGCCCTGTGGAATACCGCATGATATACATTTACTATCAGAAAAACTACCATTAAAAAATACTTGCTGAGTTCTGCCATATAGATAACTCCTTATCAGTGAAGCAGACAATTGTGAGAATCCATAATACTTGAGCTTTGACAACAGAATATCATGGTCAATTACATCAAATGCAGCTGTAAAATCTAAAAGTACTGCACCAACAAGTCTTTTATTCTCTATATATGTAAGCCACTGATCAACCATATGCACTAATGCAGTGTTAGTTGAATGGCCTGGTCTATAGGCATGCTGTGAACTCGTTAGCAATTCATTTAATGTAAAGTACTCTAGCATTTGATTAAAAAGTAACCTTTCAAATATTTTGCTTAATACAGGAAGAATATGAATTGGTCTGCAATTAGAAGGAGTAAACCCTGCCTTTTCATCTTTCAGTAAAGGCACAATTTTAGACTGTTTCCATATCTTCGGAAACACTCCGCTGAGAACTGACCTATTAAAGATGTGACATATTGGTTTGGACAAAATATTTGCAACAATTTTAAAAATTTTGCCATCAAGATGATCATTACCAGGGGTTTTCTCATCAGATAAAGAGAGAAGCAACTTCTTAACGTTGTCCTCATCACAAGTATTAAATGACAGGGAGCAAATTTTCCCTCTCATAATAAATCTAACATTGTCACAAGGAGATTCAGTGTCTTGCATTGTCATACAAGATCTTAATTGTTCTACTTTGCATATAAAAAAATCATTCAAATGATTGGCAATATCACAAGGTTTACTTAAAATGTCACCATCATTAGTCTCCATGTACATATTCAAATTATTTGACTTTTTACACATCAATTCCTGTAATACTTTCCACAATTGTTTGCTATCATTCCTAGAATTGGAGATTTTTTGTCCATAATATGCTTTCTTTTTTATGTTATTTAGTTTTGTAGCTTTGTTTCTCAACTTGCGATAATGTGCTCTGTCTACATCACATTTTGATTTGAAGGCCATATCTTTGGCATTGTCCCTTTGCCTCATGAGGGACATTAGCTCTTCATCTAACCATGGAGCACTGTTGATTTTTATAGATTTTTTCCGAAGAGGTGCATGTTTATCAACAATTTTACTAAGAGTGTCCATAAAAATGTTAAGAGAAGCATTTACATCCTCCTCCTGAAGAACTGCAGACCAATTTGAGTTATTGACCTCATCAACAAACAATCTAGGATTAAAGTTTTTATATGATCTACGATACATGATCCTTCCACCAGATTTAGGAATTTTCATCATTATTGAAATTGCTATCAGGTTATGATCACTGCATCCTACCCCCACAGAAACAGCTTGTGAACATAAATCAGGAACATTAGTAAAGATATGATCTATGCATGTTGATTTAGATATATTATCCATAGCAATTCTTGTGGGTTGTGTCACCACTTGTTTGAGATTGCATACAGTAGCCATTGTAAACAACTTTTTATGCAATGAGCACTTTTTTGAAAACCAATCAATATTAAAATCCCCAAGCAGAAAGATATCCTTATTTTGATCTGAAACCATGTCCATATTTTCACATATTTTTTGTACATACTCTACGTTTGAGTTTGGAGGTCTATAACAGCAACCAGCCAAAAATGGCTTATTAAATGGAAGTTTAATCTCTAACCATATTATTTCAATATCTCTGCACATTAAATCTGATTTAAATGTAGCAACAATATTCTCCTTTATATAAAACGCAACTCCCCCACCATTTTGATTTCTATCTCTTCTATATAATTTGTATTTATCAACAGTAAGCTGTGAGTTCTCAAAACTGTCGTCTAGATGTGTTTCAGATAAAGCTAAAACATGAATATTTTCTGTTGAACAGATTCTTGTGATTTCATGAATCTTGTTTCTAAGACTGCATATGTTTAAATGAGCTAAAAGTAATCCTTTTTTTGACAAGTTTACAAATAAAGATGACATATTTACAAAAGATTAAAAACATCAATGAAACACAATTGGAGTTGGATAGTAAACAAAGTCAGTTATTCTCTTTGTCCAATGGCAGGCCAAATGATAAGTTTGTCATACATTAGACTGGCTCTTTCACCTTTTTCTCTGGCTGCTTTCAGTTTAGGCAGCAATTCCCTTCTCCTTTGCTGCACCACATCTGAAAAGTCTTCGTTGATGTAAATATTTGTGCCCTTTAATTTCTTCGCAGAAAAAAGGATGCGTTGGCGATCTTTAAATCTCAAAAACTTAACAACAATTTTCCTCTGCTTTCTTCCTTCCTGGAACTGGCCCATCCGATATGCTCGCTCAATCTCAATTTTTGTACCATCGAGACCCAAATTCTCAGATAGCACTTGTTGAATCTTGATTTCTAGTCCACTCACAGTTTCTCCTTTTTCCTCTGCAATCCCATCAATTAGAAGATTGGATCTCCTGGACTGATTATCAATGTAGTCCAACTTATTAAATAACTCATCCATTTCCTGCCTTGACTTTGCAATACTGCTTTCAAATGATTTGATTTTTACATCAATGTCTATATATCCTTTTTTCATATCTTCCATGATGCCTTGAGTGAATTGTAGACTTGTTTTCAACTCCTGGACATCTCTAATAACACCATCCAGCCTTTTTGTGTTTCCATCCATGATTATTTGAATAAAACTCTTAAAGTTTTCTTGTTGCTGTTGTAGCATGTCCTTGTAGAATTCTTTCTGCTGATCCAGTAACTGGGTAAGTGTACTCATGGTCACAACAGCATCCTCATCAGGCATTGCTTTAGATTTAGGAGGCATGATTACTCACTCTTACCACGATGTACCAAGTTAGATGTTAAGGTGAGGATAGATCTTCAGGCCTAGGCCAGAAGCCTCCAAAGCGTGGTATAAACTGTTGCAAATTACAAAGTTCTTTACAACTCGATGCTCTCAAAATCCACCGTTTGTGATCAAAGTGCATATATTAAGCAAATCTCAAACTTTATTTAATGGTCCTTAATGCGATTAAGTAGATTTTTAATAGATTGTAGGCAGCCAAGAACTCAGAGAAAAGGCATGGCAGCCATCTTGAATCCCTATGTGACGAAAGAAGTGTGTGTGTGTGTGTGTGTGTGTGTGTGTGTGTGTGTGTGTGTGTGTGTGTGTGTGTGTGTGCCTGTTTATGTGGTTTATGAGGACACAAATTTGTATAACTACATGGGTATTACACTGGTATTACACTATAAATGTGGTTTATGAGGACATATCAAATGTCCTCATAATTCAAATGGCCTTAAAAACATACTAAATGATGTTTTTTTGAGAAAGTAAAAATGCAGAATGTTTCCTGTGATGGGTTGGTTTAGGGGCAGGGGCAGTGTAAGGGGATAGAAAATACGGTTTGTACGGTATAAAAACCATTACGCCTATGGAGAGTCCCTGTAAACTACATAGACCAACATGTGTGTGTGTGTGTGTGTGTGTGTGTGTGTGTGTGTGTGTATACTGAGTGCTTTCACAAGCAAACAGAGTATAGAAGGTATAGAAGTGATGTTTTCATGGTAGATTTGACTATACTTACGACAAAAAAATATATATACTTCAGTAGACAACAAGTGACCCAGTGATTACACATATGACGTCATTGAAAAAAGCCAATATATTTTTGAATTTTGCTCCTTGGTTTGTTGGTTGATTTGTAAATATTCTATTACCCTATAGGTTTTTTTATTTTAGTTTTTTTTATTATAAAGAGTTGCCAACACATCAGTATACTGTAGGTCTGTGGCAATTCAATTCTCTGTCAAACAAATGTGCAACATTCTAGGCGTGAACTGTCACTGCATGCTTGTCTCCAGCTGTTGTGTTGGCAGGACACTGTTGTTAGGGTGTAAATTAGACTGATAAAGTGATAATGAGGAAATATCAACACATACAACGATTCAAATGCCCTGGATTGCAAGTCAATGAGATCTGTACAGTAGGCTAAGGACAGTAATGGCTCTGCATCCAACCGTTTTTTTCAATTTGCAGTTTCCTAGAGAGTGTGTAAAAACAGATTATATTTTCAAGCCTTGTATTGTTCCACATGCAGGGAAAACCATTTCCATATCTATTTGGAAATGGAACTGCATATACCTTTAACAACTATCTGATCAAAGTGCTCAAGACAGATGATGCATGAGTGCATCCACTGAAAATAATCAAAAGTCACTTACACGTACCAGCAATTCGCTTTTACTAGCAACACATGTTCCTAGAATCTCTCGTCGCGCCACAAGCCTCCATCTGCGAGTCTCTGTGTAGTATATGGAGCTCTCACGGGCTCCGAGGGACATGCAGTGTCAAACTGCAGCATTCAAATGAGTAATGGAAGAACAAGCTCATAAAATGGCTCTGCTGACCTTTCTGCAATCATACACAAGCAAGAGGGGGGAAGCTGCGAACAACACTTAAGCATTAATTGCTCCCAAACAGACAATGGTCCATGTCAGCGACACAGCAAAGACCTTTAAATATGCACAGAAGGACAGATAAAAAAGGGGAATCCACATTAAGACTCATTACAGAAATAATTTATTTAAAAAGGACACATCCTTTATTTATGCACTCTAATGCTGTTTCAGGCCTTTCTTGAATTAATGAAGGTCCAATTTTAAAGCAATGTCCAACTTTTCAATAATCCTTTACAAACATTTCATGGATAATTAAATTATGAATCAGACAAAATATAAACTATACATTTGTTAAAATATCTCTTTTTAAATTTCTCTTTATCTTTCACAAAACATATTAAAAAATGAAAAGTCTGCCACTAATTACTCACCCTCGTGTTGTTCCAAACCTGTAAGTCCTTCGTTTATCTTCGTAACACAAATTAAGATATTTTTGATGAAATCCAAGAGCTCAGCTATCTGACCCCTCCATAGACAGCAATTCAATTACCACTTTCAAGGCCAAGAAAGGTAGTTACAATAGTCCATATGACTATAGGTTTATATTTAATTTTATGAAGTGATGAGAATACATATTGTGGGCAAAAAAACAAACAAAAATAACAACTTTATTCTATAATTTCGTGCAGTATGCAGTTTAGGTTGTTCAGCTCCGGCATCAGCATCACACGCATGCATCATGGTGCTCACATGTACAGCATCGGCCAATGGTAAGCCGGCATTTTGGCGTACTTCTGACATAATTTGGAAGTGTTGCACTGTATTTACTATGTCAGCAGCGTAGGAGACTGACATAGAAATTGTTGAATAAAGTTGTGTTTTTTTGGCACACAAAAAGTATTCTCGACTGGTTGAACCACTGATTAAAGGGGTGATGAATTGAGGAACTTTCCTTGAGCTTTTGATATATAAAAGGTCATGGTAAGATCAGAATATCCTCTAAAGCACTATTCGCACGGGATTAGTATTATCTAGGGACCTCTGTGATTTAGAAATGACTCCCCCACATCTGAGTTTTACGTGGCACATTTGCACGGGATACGCAAAGCCTGTGATTTTACTCGAATTTACTTACTTCTCCCGGATATGATGTCAAGACTTCGTTATAGATATATAGCTGTATGAAATCATAAACAGGCATCGATATCGTTTTGATTATTTTATAGTAATAAATAAACAATTTCGTTCAGTTAGCGAACAGACGCCATGAACTGAGCTCAGACCAGCGGCAGGAATCAGATTTCATTTATCACGAGTGAGAAGCTGAAAATATGCAATGGAAGATTCAGTTTCAAAACTAAATGTAAAAGTGCCTATTTAAACAAGCTTGTCATTGTACTGTACTGTTATGTTATGTTTTCATTAAGAACAGTATTGATGTTAATATTAAACACACCATTCAATCAGTTTACTTCCAAATTGATACTCATTCTAAAGTGAAAGTATATTCCGTGCGGCTGCACGGAAATTCATAATAGTGTGCATTATGAATGCATACTTTATTCTTTGTGAAAGATAAAGATAGAATTGCTCACAGGAAGAAAAAAAAACTTGCAAAAATGATATACGATCCGCCTAATCCTGGCCAAATCACAGAGATGTCGATTCGCACAGGACTACTATTATCACAGGACCTCGGTGTGGGCGAAATATGGTAATTAATTTGCGGGGGAATTTTTACTTTACAAATTACAGACATGGCCGATTCGTACGGGATTAAGATCACAGACATTCTCTGCAATTATTACAAATCACCAGAGGTCCCTAGATAATACTAGTCCCGTGCGAATGGGGCTTAAGTTTCAGGGCTGAAAACTTCATTGTTAGTCAAAGAAAAGCTTTTCTAGACACCATGCTCAGCAAACGGTCCTGTGCTTCATACTGACGTCAGTGCGCGATGAAACACCGCCACTCACCGCACGTCAAATCCAGTAGCCCCGCCTACCGACTCATGGAGCTGATCGGCTGGTGCTAGCAGCTGGTCAACAACAAGAAATATGCGAGGAAGATTAAGATATTGCGTTGTGGAACGCGTTGTGGAATTGCGTTATTGATATTGGTTGTGGAAGAACACAGTTGCTGCATAAGCTTCCTTCGGATCCTATTATTAGGAATGAGTGGTTGAACTTTATTTTTAATGAAGTTCCAGCTCACGTGGGGAAGATATGTTCACTTCAGTTCACTGCAGGATCGTTTGTAAACAAATCTCCGGTCGATGCTGTATTTGGATCCAACAGGAATGGTGCAACACACCATGTGAGTAAAACGTGTTTTGATGTGTGATAGTATTGCATTGTTATAGATTGTCTTGCTTATGTGTTTGTGTCTAACAGAGCATGCATTTAGCACACTGGACTCAGACACGTATGGGCCAGGGCTCGCAAAGCCCGGACGGCCAATTAATCTCTCAGTATTCTCTTCTTGTTCTGCTATTTTCTCTCTCTCTCTCTCTCTCTCTCTCTCTCTCTCTCTCTCTCTCTCTCTCTCTCTCTCTCTCTCTCTCTCTCTCTCTCTCTCTCTCTCTCTCTCTCTCTCTCTCTCTCATTGATCAGACTGATCGTCCGATTTTGTGGGCTATGTGTAATATAAAAATAATATTCCAATCAATCCTGGGTCGATGAGAAATAAAACATTGTGTTTGTTTGATAAAGACGTTTACGAGCCCTGTGATCGAGATAATCATTCTGGTTGCTTCTCCCTCATTCTCTTCTTTCCCTCATGTCACTGAACTGACAGGGGAGGTGAAGCTCATTAAATAAGCAAATCTTATCCAATCCTAGCCATGGGCATTTACTTCCAAGTCTCCAGTGCTGCACGCCCATCAGAACCCAGCGTTCAGGAGAGAGCCTCAAAACCAGTGTAGAAAATAGCCTATTACTTATTAGTTATGATGTTTTTGAATGTAAAAACCACTCAGACATCATTAGTTGACCTCAGACAACAGTATAAAAAAAATAAAAAAGCCAGTTCATGACACCTTTAAAGGTTGAACCACTGTCACATAAACTATTTTAAAGGGGTCATGAACTGGCTTTTTTTAAATTATTTTATACTGATGCCTGAGCTCAAAGTTTGACGTTTGCATGTTTTTTACATTAAACAAACATAATGAATTGGGTTATTTTCTACCCTGGTTTTAAGCCTCTCTCATGGAAAGCTCAGTTTTTATGGACATGCTAAAGACTTGGAAGCAAACACTCACAGCTATGATTGGAAAAGCTTTCCATATTATAATGAGAATCTGCTCCCCATAGGAACAAGTGAGGAATTGTTTCCGGAAATTAATCATCCAACAGGACATGCAAAATTTCTTTATCAAACAAACACAATGATTTATCTCTCATCCACCCACAATTAAATGGAATGTTATTTTTTTATTACTTGCCCCATCCAATCATTTGATATAACCATAAACCATGCATCACAGACACACACACACACGCACACGCACACGCACACGCACACGCACGCACGCACCCACGCACACACACACACACACACACACACAGCCTCACGGCAGACAAATCAGCATGATCAAAACTTCCACGATTGTTATTTTCTTTCAAATACAAGTAGTCTGTCAGGAAAATAAATAGCCCTGAGATGTTGGGCTTTGCAAGCCCTGGCCCATGTCCGAGTCTGATCACAAATCACAATATAATGAACCAACAACTCTTAGCGTGCTAAAATATGTTCAATTTGACATATATATATATAAAATTACAAACATAAAAGTGTTGCTTCATTCATTCATGTAATCTCATCCTGTCTGCAATACAGTTACTTGTTTACAAACAAATCTGTGGTAAAATGAAGGAACAACTGTGCAATGTCTTACCCATATGAGCTGGATATTCATTAAAAAATAAAGTTCTTGCATGTATTCAAAATACTGTAAACCGAATTAAGCTTATGCAGCAGGTTTATTGCTAGGAAGTTCGATCTGGTTTAGCTGCACATAGGACTATTATTTATCTATAAAATGCACTGCACAAATCGGTGGACGAGGGTACATAATCAAGCGTTCATCTTCTTTGGTTAAGGCTGTGTTTCACCACATGATGACATCACAGCTTGGCAAAATCTGAAATTGAGCGTTTGCTGGGTCTGGTGTCAATAAAAGCTTTTCTTTCACTAACAAGGAAGTTTTTAGCTCCGAAACTTACAGGATATTCTAATATCACAATAAACTTTTATATATCAAAAGCTGAATTAAAAGTTGATGTTTTAATTCATGATCCATTTAACAATGTCTTGTTCTTGGAAGTGGTAATTAAATTGCTGTCTACAGAGGGGTCAGAAAGCTCTAGGATTTCAAAAAAAAAAAAAAAATCTTAATTTGTGTTTCGAAGATGAACGAAGGGCTTATAGTTTTGGAACGACAAGAAGTTGAATAATTAATGACAGAATTTTAATTTCTGGGTTAACTAACCCTTTCATGTAAAATGTTATAGGGGTTTGGAACACCATGATATATTTTTTTTGTTTGTTTTTGTCTGTTTTTTGGGTGAAATAGTTCTACGAGTGTTCAGTCCTCCACAGACATTTGTAATTATAGTGAAATCAGAATAATCAGCATCATGGCGCTAATGTCTAATGATGGTGGATGCTCAATCTAACTGATTATGCAGAAACAAAAAGGTTTGTCTTGGTTGTTGTGGGTATGAGTTGCATTAGTATGTTTGCAAGTTAATCATTGTTTGTGCATTTATCTAAATCTTCTCATTTTCTAAGGGTGAGATTTAAATGGAAATGCACAAGAAAAAAAAAAAAGAAAAAACATGCTCAATTAGTTCCTGCCCAAGGCAAATTTAAATGAGACCCACCGCAGCTTTGCCTATTAAAGAGTTCTCATGACCCAGTTCCTGTCTCAGAGCTGGTGGCAGCTACCATGACAGTATGAATCAGTCAAACATAAAGATCCACTCTTGATCGATGGAACCATCAGTTACACTAACAGTCAAGCTGGCCGCAGAACACCTTTGCCCTCCTTTTGTCATGTAGACCATAATGCCATGCTTTGTTTTCTGCTAATTGGCTCTCCCCAGTATATAAATCACTGAAAAAATCCCTAGCTACATGAGTTATTTCCTCTGAGAGTAGACTAAATCTAGTGGAGGAGTGGAAAGTATTCTCATTAATAAGCCAGTGGCTGAGAAGCTCTTGTGCCCTTATATATGCTGAGATTTCTGTGACCTACAGATTTTGGCATGCGGATACCAAGTTAAGGCTTGTGGCAATCTATAAGAAATGTCTGACACCTACTAAACCCCAGCCATCAGCTATTGACAAAACATCAATTAAAGTAGATCAAGTTTGCAGAATATATTGTAAGTTTCAAAATCATATCCAATCCTAATGGCATTCTTCAGAAAGTGTAGAACAGTTGTTGGCTTCAATTTAGACTGTCGAAAGACCTTTCATGCTAGTTGCAGGCTTTTAACACATAGGGCCCTTTTTAATAATCTTAGAGCATTATCTGAAGCTCAGGTGCACACAGGGCATGTCTGAATCCACTTTTCAAATTATTTTACAGCAGATTGCTTTGTGAACGAGAGTCAATACAAAGGGACAATACAAAACACAGTTTTTGCTCAAAAGTGGTTACTCAAGGGTGGAACCGTACCAGCTGTATGTGATCCAACTTGTATAGTCTTTGGAGCAACACTGGCCATGGCAGTAATGAAAGGGAGAACATGCATTTTATTACAGTTCATCAGAGCTGTTTTATAGATAAAAAAGTTTACCAGTTTAATGCAAGGGATAGAGAGTTTATGGAGAAGACTTTAATCCACACTTCTTTGTTCTATGCATTTAAATCTCATGGTGATTTTCTGTTGTGAAAACGGGCACTTCATATTTAGTGTGCTGTACAATAAACTTCATAAAACCCATCAGTAAAGTTCTGGCCATTATTCAGACAAGGTCCCCTACGACAGGATTATACTAAAAGTGGATAAAAGCAAGATGAAAACATAATTTAGAAATGTAATTAAACTAAACTATACATGTTCTCTATGTAGAATTTATTCTCTGGCTCTGTAAGCATCACACTCTGTAAGACCACATCTGAGATTTTCAGTGCATGAGATTGTCCTGTTTGTTTGTTGCATGAGTTCTTGAAACTCCACCCTCTTCTTGAAAGGGGGCCAGAAGAAGCAGATCATTTAAATTTAAAGGGTCACACACAAAAACAGCACATTTCTGCTCAATTATCTGTGGGGTATTTTGAGCTAAAACTTCACATAGACTAATTAATTATTTTTATATTAATAGATTAAATGCACTAATTAATAGAGATTAATTTTACATATTGTAATAGATGTCCTTTAACAAATAAACAAAGCTTATTAAGTGCACCTTTAACGCTATTGAACATCTAACACATTACCTTAACATAGCCAATAACGGTGGGTATAATGGTGATAACCATCAAGTTAACATCAACATAGGTATAACAGAGTCCGGACGAGGAAGGACTGAACACGAGGGAACTAAATACACACACTGATCACTGACTAACGAGGGGGAACAAGTGCCACAGATGACAAGACACAGCTGACATAACTTAACAAACGAGGGGACTAAACTGAGGCGGGGAAACTAGAACAGAGGAACATGTGACTCAAACTGAAACCAGGAAGTACATGGGGAAAACACGACAGACAAAGGCTGTGTCCGAAATCGCCCCCTATACCCTTAAATAGGGCACTATTTGAGGGGACAGCCATTTGTAGTGGTGTCCGAAACGTTTTTGAGTGCACTAATCCAATCCCACAATGCACTGCAATAATGAGTGTATAGGTGTACAGCCGATGTAGTAGGCTACGAGCAATGGAGGAAGAGGCTTGTTCGATGCAGCAGCGCTGCGCAGACCAATAGGCTCATAAATACCGCGAGAGCGTTTCGAGAGCAAACGACTCCTTATGCTTTTGAATCGCTCTCACTCTCAACGCACGAGAGTCGAGCACTGAATAAATTACCGCTGTCCGATTCGCCCTGTATACCCTCATTCATTCCCTATTACTCCACTAGTTCACTTAAAGGAGTAAATGAATACAAGTGAGTGAATTCTGACACTGAAGGCGACAGAGATAATGCTGTTTGGTTTGAGATTTGCTTGTTTGTTTGTTAAGGTAAAATGAATGCACAGTGTGGTGATTGCTTTGTGTCACACGCAGACATGCTTATACCTGCAGGAGTATTTCCGCAAGATTTTTCCTCAACAAGCTGCTGCGTCATGTCGTGCTTTTACGAAATATTATTTTAAATTGTTCTTCAAATGATAGAATTGAGAGAATAACGAAATTATAGAATAACGAACTTTTAATACATCAGCTGAGACATCCTATTCTCTTATGCAATGGTCATGCAGCTTGTAAGTCATATGTGCTCCTATTTTTAACCCTATATAGCGCTCTTGTGTGGCACTAACTTACTGGGAAAGGGTTATGTAAGGAATAATAATAAAATGTTTTATATATATATATATCGTATAGATGAAGCAGACAAATTTACGGAAAACCCAGATTTATATACAGCAACAGTTTGCTAGTGTAGGGGTGAAAATCGCTTTTCCCATCAGATATCAGATTGGAAAGGTATTTATTTTCAATAAAAATAAAGAAATATTATAAAAATGGAAATAAATTGTCTGTTTAACGTGTTTAATTCACCACGTCCTAACACTTATTATTAGAGACAATAAAAGTTAATGGGTCTATATATAATATAATTGGTCTTGTCCGTCTACAATGGTTGATTCCGCTGTGGATGCCATCTGCTGGCGAGACGCGGGAATTCATTTGACGTGTGGCGCGATCTCACAGACAGTGCATTGTGGGTATTCTTTAGGAGTCGAGCGAGCGTACAATGGTTGCAAACTCATTATAGCGGTGCATTTTGGGATTGAATGAGTGCACTCGATAACGTTCACTATGGTTTCGGACACCACTACAAATGGCTGTTCCCTCAAATAATGCCTTTTGCAAGGGTATAGGTGGATATATCTGCCAGGAGATGGCGCTCGCAGCTAAATAAATCATCCATCCATCTTCCAAACTGCAATGGTCCAGCGGACTATCACACAGGTATAAATTCATTTTTAATTGATTATTAAATTGTTTGATTATGGTTTATACCTGCTAGTTTCCACGGCAGAGTGCAAGATAAATCTTTTAATTATTACTGGAGCTGCCAGTTTGCTACGTTTCAAATAAACAGCAAGCAGAAATTGCAAAAGCGGCCGCCCTTCCGGCTCAGTCAGTGTCCGAATTCACTCACTCGTTTTCCTTCACTCCCTCAAGTGGACTATATTAGTGGACTAATGTAGGGAATAGTGAATGAGGGTATAGGGGGCGATTTCGAACACAGCTAAAGAGTAGACGTGACAATATGTGTGTGGTTTCATAATTAATATTCATTTACACACTTAGTTAATACTAGATGTTTATAGAGTACTAATCCATGATCACACAAATAATTAATAAATCGATTACTAATAAATAAATGATTTGTTGATGCAGTTCTTCATGAGTCATATATTAATCACAACTCAAGAATTAATCTTCATTAGTTGAACATGAATTAATACTAGTGCACAGTAAAATGTAACTTTTTTGTTCTGAATGTATACAAGATTGAGAAACAGAGATGCTCGATTTGTTGTGTTCTAAATGTAATGGCATTTTAACACACACACACACACACACACACACACACACACACACACACACACACACACACACACACACACACACACACACACACACACACACACACACACACACACACACACACACACAATGAATTTGTATGCACAACATGGTATAAACAGATACAGCCTACTACAGCTGAGCTCATTCTCAGCTTGGATATGCTAATTAGCAGTGTTTGCTAAGGCAAGCATGGCTATTGTTATTGCTTATGCTTATTCTTCTTGTTTTTCCACTCGAAACATAACTTGTCCCGCACCATTACGTGAATGTTAATGTACCTTAAATAATGCAGCTTATTGAGGAGAGATGTGATATTGTTTTTTCTAGTGGTTAAACTTTTGATTCGATTTTATTTAGCAGACAGAAAATGGGTAAAAAAAAATAAACAGAAATAAAAGATTCTAAACCAATAGGGCAATAAATATGCATCAGGATATCATTGAGTGGTGCATGGTAGCTTTGCACACAAAAGCACAATTCACCTTTTCTTCAGATTAGAAGGTGTACAGTACATACCACACACAACAGATAACAGATTGAATTTGAAAAATCAATCATGGCAACTCACAGGAGGCTGAGAGTGTTTTCACAGAGGGCTGAGACTGCTTTCTATAGAAACAGTAAGTTTGGGCAGGGCATATCAAAGGGCTCGTTCCTGATTTTTTTTTTTTTTTTTAGTACCATATTTGATACTTACAGTTTTTTTCAACTGCTTACACACAAAATTGTTACTTGTCACACAATTTTTAAAACCTGACACTCAAACACCAGAACCACACACTAAATCTGCAAAACCATACACTAATTTTTGGCCTTTTACTCAGTTTTCAATTTCATTAAACACTTTTTGCAAAACACAACACACAATTTTCTAGGCAACACACAAAAATCTGACATGACGTTTCTTGATTTCCTTTTTTAAACACAACTAATCAAAATGCCACACTAATTCATCAGTGCCTCACACTAACTCCTCACATGTGCAAACACTTGTTGCTTTACTTAACAACAACCAATCATAACTTAAGTAGTGGCCTATAAATAGGCCAAAGGTGAAGTAATTTCTTTTGGACAATGGATGCAAACAATGCAGACAGAGTAAGAGGAGTTGTGGAGACACTGATGCTGCCTCCATCCAAGGTTGGATACGCCATACAATAAGGTTCTTTCCACGGTGTCTGGCAAGAGGAAATATAGCATGTGACGTGGATGAAGTATTGTGGCCGGACCCAGCCCGGAGGAGAGATAGAGCCTAGATACACCCAACCATCTCCACATGCAAGCACACACATTATGTTTGGTTTTACACTACATGCTACAACACTACATATTTTTGATGTGTTTTTTTTTTTTTTTTTTTTTTTTTTCAAACTGTGTACACTAATACTACATTTACAACCACAAAGAGCAAAAAAAATAAAAACATAAATAAAAAGTTTGGTTTCAATTTTGCTTTTGTTTTTACTTTATATATTCAACAGCTCTCTCCCAATTACATTCATTCATGTACATGTGAGCTTTTAAAAGAAGAGCTTTAGGTTTTGAATGACAGTGTGTATATGACATAATCAAAAATATAACATTATGGTAAAGGTGTTTACAACGTAAGACAAATGTTTGCTTTTGAAATATGTTTGTGATATTTTGACTGTGTTGTTTCATTTTGAAAGGGATGTGAGGGATTTTGCATCTTGTGTGTGGAATTCTTGAATTTGTGTGTTAAGTTTTGAAAAAAAGAGGAAACCTCTGGAAAATGTGTGTAAGCAGTTGAAAAAAACTGTAATAGCTTGGTGTAGGGAAATGAAAGAGCAATTGATTGGACAAAAACCTGTGCATTCCAACTCAAGGAGAAGAAGGGCTATCGTTTAAATGGAAGTAAAAAATAAGTTCTTGTTTGTACATTGTGTAAAAGTAATTTTTATTTATGAGCTGTACACTAGCAACCTTGACACATGGACCACAAAACTCTCTTTTTATTATTTTTATGTCATCTTACCACAATACAAACACACAACGTATGACCTTTGGGTACATTTAAAGCTGAGGTGAAGATTAGTGAGCACATTTTAAGTTCAGCAGCTCCAGTAATATTAAGATTTATCCGATAAAATGACTTTTGCAGATATCAAGCATATCAAGATTTATTTTAAAGTGCATCATATTTCGATACAACTTCAAAGGACGGGCTTATGCCTGGGCGAAGGCTCAGATATCCTATGACCCTAGAAGTGCTTGAGGTGCTCGTGGGGATGCAGGGCTGAGGCATGCATCTTTATGCCCATATTTCCAATAGTCAGCTGTCTAAACCGAAATAAAAATGTTTATTTACCAGTGCAGGAGCAAATAACCACTTGTTACAGTCTCTGTGCATCGTGCCTTCTGGAATACAAATATTGTCCATTGCCCTGGGCAGCACCTTACTGTGTGACAGAAATGGCAGATACACTGCCTGAAGTTCTGGTCAATGAGTTCTCATTTTTCAGCCGGATAATAGCCAGCCTTGTTGCTTTAGCCTGTTTTCAACAGAAGGATAAGAGGGTGCTGAGCCAAGCTTGTGTTGTATTCTTCATTCCTGACACTTTGATAGCAAGCTTGTTTGTTTTCTCAGTCAGACTTGGCAATTAAAGCCATATCTTAAATAATGTCAGACAGGCCTTTTGTTCTGACTACACAACTGTTGTAGCAACAGTTTTGATAAAAGACAAATTAATACAATCATAACTGTAATCAAAACGAGACAGCACACCTATATATAGCATTTATTTATAGTATACATAATTTAACTAATATATAGCCCCCACCCCCCCACCCCCACCCACACACACACACACGCACACACACACACACACACGTTTGTTTTTGTGAATTGTGGGGACATTCCATAGGCGTAATGGGTTTTATACTGTACAAACCGTATTGTCTATCCCCTTACACTGCCCCTACCCCTAAACCTACCCATCACAGGAAACATTCTGCATTTTTACTTTTTCAAAAAAACTCCTCCTGTGTGATTTATAAGCATTTTAAAAAGTGGGGACATGGGGTGATGTCCTGATATGTCACCATTTTCTGTAATACCTGTGTCATACACATGTTATTATACACATTTTTGTCCTGATATGTCACAAAAACAAGCACACACACACACACACACACACACACACACACACACACACACACACACACACACACACACACACTTTTTTATCTACTTTGATATAGATGAAATAGGTTTTGACCTGACACAACACATCTAAATGTGTCATGTTTGAATTGTATACAAGTGCGAATGAGTTTTGTGATCTCTGGTGGAAGGAAAGATGTGAGCAACTGGAAGTGAATAATGTCTGTTCCTTTCACAAAGCTCACTTATTTGATCCCACATGGATAGCCTAGTATCATTGTTAAAATTAATAACTTTCAAAGAAACAAACAATACAGGCTGAAAATTACAATATAGACGTAACGTCATTAAATGTTGCAATATTACGTTTTTACAGCTACAAAACCAAATATTTCATATCATAAAGATGTCTTTATGATTTTCCTTTTAACCATTTATAGACAAATGTAACGTACCTATTTTATACAGAATATAAAAAAGAATAAAGCAAAATGGACAGAGATGTGTAGGAAAATGACATTTTTAGTAAAAATATAGTAACTTCTTAATATATGGTGGAACTTTTGAATTTTAAATATCCATATTTAAAACTTTATAAAGTAAAATATCTAGCTACTGCCAGACCACCTTCCATATTCAACTTAAAGGTCCACTAAAATCAAAATTTAAGTTTTTTAGCTTTTAGTATGACTGTGTTTGCCTTAAAGTTATAAATAAGCTGGTATATTCTGGTATGACAACATTTGCATTTAGGAGATATACGCATTCAAAATTTACAGTCTCCCACTTACGTTAAAACAAATCTGAGATTTTGGTGACATCATCGCAGACTTCACTTTCTCGTCAAATCTTATGTCCAATCAAAATGCTCTCTAGAATCTAAATCCCGCCCCCTACACTGCCGAAGCTAAGGCTTAAATCGGTAATTTGTTCACATATTTACTAATTTCTAAATAGTGAAAGGCACATAGCAACCTATATATATATGATAGGAAACGATTCAGTGTAAATATGCTTTCATTTGAGGCGAATAGTCTTGCGAATAGAATGCAACACAGCAGCGCACACATCCCAACGGCTCTGGTCTAAATTTAGACTACAGACACGAGAGCGCAGCGCGGATCATATGGGCGAGTCCGCGCAGACAACAAAACATATCGACCCATTTGAATTCTGCACAGAATGCTGCATTTCAAAGCGATATGGAGGAGATTATGATGGTAAACAGTTAGAGGAAACTGGCTTTACCAAACAGAGAAAGGTCCGCTCTTGCGCTCTAGTCAAACTGTATATTAACGAAACGCTATTGCCTGTTTCAAAAAAGTGGAGGAGCTGCTAACAGCTGAAGCCATTTCAGAGGAAATTACGTCAACACATTAAATAATGTGGCACGTTTCAAGGCACTTCAGTGGGCCTTTAAGTGTAACGCCTCTTGCGATTCAAAGCACATGCCGTCAGTTACACTTTTTCTATTAGTATAATACATAAGGTGGTCTGGCGGTAGCTAGATATTTTACTTTATAATGTGATTAATATGGATATTTTTCATACACAAAAAAGCCCTGTATCGCTTCGCTTTAGAAGGCCTTTATTAGCCCCCAGAGCCATGTGGATTACTTTTATAATGGATTGATGCACTTTTTTGGGCATCAAATTTTGGGCTCCTTCACTGGTTTAATAAAGCTTGGGTTAGCCAGGACATTTTTGTAATTTCCATTTTTGGGTGAGCTATCTGCCTGTACACACGATAAAACATAAATAAAACCATTAGAGGTACAGACCTGGTCCTCTCTCGTCCTTCACTGGTGTTGCTCGTCCTTACATGCCTCCAAGCTCCCTCTTGAGAGGACTCGAGACCGGTGTGCCTCGCAAGTGACACTCATCTTCAATCACGTTCCGGTCTCACTCACTCCTCCCACATCTCTAGCTCGACTACCTTGCCACACTATCCCGTTAAGTTGATAAGTAAACTGCATTTGATAAAGGCAGCTGAAAATATGTCATTGATATGACATTTAATACAGTAGAGTCAAAGCACTGATGCCACAATTTAAACATTCATTTATGTAAAAATACACACATATCCTCATGAGATCACGTTGACATGGGTCCTCTAAGAACATCGGGCAAAGCTGTCACGCAACCTGGAAGGCTACTCTTGACTAACTGGACAAGCATCATTAATCGTGAGTGATCTCTGTAGAATTGCATCCTTCATATCTCAAAAAAAGTATTTAGTTGTATTTTAGTTTTATTTAGTTTATAAAAGACAGATACACTGTACTACTGCAGTGGGCAGAGCTAAACACACACACACACACACACACACACACACACACACACACACACACACACACACACACACACACACACACACACACACACACACACACACACACACACACACACACACACGTCGCATTAACCGTCCCTGGATAACTTTATATTCACTATATATGTTTGTGTTGTTGACATTATGCAAAACACAGACATTTGATGCATTTTCGACTCACGACCGGGAACAAACAAGCCCACTTGCATAACTCAGTTGTTGCTCCAGAAAAACAAACGCCATCCATTATTATACATACTGCATACATTATTTGGCAAGCTGAACAAGGTTATCTTTCCCTAACAACCAGAAACACATATTCTTTAGTGACGATGTTATGGTCTAAAAAACAAAGCGCTGCCAATAGCTCCCGTAACACGAACAAGTGCGTTCTTCCTGAGAAGTGCCCATACAAATAATTCCACACATTTTTAATAATATATGGCCATACATATGAAAAAAAAAAAAAAAAAAAAAAAAAACTTTTCCAAAACGTGTTTGAATTTGGCATACTCTGTCATACATCTAATATTTAGCATAAGCATCCAACTCTTTTTTTTAAAGTGCAAATAAATCAGAATACAAATTATTACAATTATTAAAAAGTCAAAATCTGTTTTGAGGAGGTTAGTGAATAACATTTAAAAGAGGAAACTAGATGAATTGATCAGCAATATGATCTGAATGAGCGCCCTGACCACTGTGAAAAGAGTATATTACTTGCAGCACTAGGTGAATAGGTACAAAACAATCTAAGCTATTTTTCATCCTTTGCTAGAAATTTTATCACAGGAGGAAACTCATTGCACTTTTCTGTGGTGAAATTTGCAGATGATTTGAGATGAGAGGTTAAACAGCCTATCCATGGTGGGTAAAAATAATCTAGGGCTGTTTTGTGGCTGATAAACTTGAAAAGTAAGGTATACTGGCAAACCTCAAATCATTATTAAGAAATTTCAAATCTCACACGTATTGCATTTTTCCCATATCACAATATTGTGAGCGATAAAGGATATACCTATAAAATGTTACTGAAAAACTATTCTGAAGAATGGAAAGTTTGTCACTTTGGCCTTTTTTTTATCTCTGTGAAAATGTCTGGTACTAAATTGAAGTGGAGCATAAAATAAAAGCAAATTCTTGTCTAATTCTACAAAATATGTTTTTATTCATTACCCTGGAAATTTGCAGACCCCTCACAAATATGACACTGACAAATGTGCTTTTGCTTTTACGTTTGCTCATTATCTCAAACAACCACTGCAGTGGTTTAGCCACATAATAAGAAAACCTGACAAAGTTTAACTTTGCCATTCCAGTGATAAGTGAAAAAGTGATTATACTTAATCAGCTCTCAGTTTTACAATGAACTCTGAATGAGCCCTTCAGCCAAGATTATTACAAATGCATTTAACTTTCTGACACTAATAATGATAACTTCTGAGAAATGTACAGAGCTGAAAAAAAAAAAAAAAAAAAACATATGTTATGTAACTCCAGCAGTGAACGTCATCAGGAAAAGAACAGGCAGTCCTTAACAATACATAGGTCTCTGAAGGGGGTTATTGAAAGCCTTGGAGCAGTGAGCAGAATGCAATTAAATAACCTAAACACTTTTTAAGTGAACTCCCAGCTGGATTTGTGAAGCAGTGTTGATTGCTCTCTGTATTTCCCAGCGTGCATCACATGTCCACTTGCTTCCATTACTTTAATACAAAGCTTCGTATAGGTATAGGTTCTATAATTAATTATTTCTTTATGTGAATGTATGTACAAATTATACAGAAGAATACCATTTATTGCAAATGCAAAGGCTGTTTCTTGCTGCGTTCAAATCAAAATCAAACCACAGTATCTGCATTAAAGGAAACAATGGCCTATTTCAACACAGACGTTAAAGGGTTAGTTCACCCAAAAATGAAACTGATGTCATTAATGACTCACCCTAATGTCTTTCCACACCCATAAGACCTCCGTTCATCTTCAGAACACAGTTTAAGATAGGTTACAGTATATTTTAGTCCCAGAGCATATGCAGTCTATGCACACTGTACTGTCCAATCGATCAATGATTCTGATCGCCAATATCACGTGATTTCAGCAGTTTTCCAGTGGGCATTTGATGTCAATTTTACATCGGTAAAAAAATTGATGTCAAGGTGCCAGCTGGGTTGGCAGTTTGACAGGTGATCCAAACTGCTGAAATCACATGACATTGGCGATCCGAATCATTGATCGATTCACTGATTCATGGCCGTTTTAATTTTTATTTGAGGTTTGAAAACAAACGCGGAAGAGAAGACTGATGCTGAATAAAGTTAGCCTGACAAGCCAGACCCACATCAAGATGTTTGGTCTGGAAACTCACCTTAGACAGCTCAATCCGAGGGGCGGGATAAAGGGTTGTCTTTCAAATTCCCTCTGCACGCGATAGGATAGCGCTACACCAACCAGAGCAACGAAGGTGAAACAGAGCTTGTTGATAGATTAAACATTCGCCGTATTCGGTCAGCAAAACCCTGAACACATCTTCCCTTTTTAAGAATGACTTCAGTGCCGTTCTTTGTCTTTTCTCAGAGAAAAGCTTAACTCCAAGTCTTCCAGAGTCGCGGTCAAAGCTGATTCGAAAGACCACCGCCGTTCGCCAGTTTCTGTGTTTACTATAAGCACGCAAACGCAACTCGGCCGTCGTCATTATGGCCCCGCCCGCCGACTCTATACACGACGTGATTGGCCCATCCAGACTGTGAGGAATACAGCTCAGAAGGGTATTGAGAGTTCCTAGACGACACTTGCGGGCAGATTAAATTTGCTGCCGCTAGGGTGCGTCTAGATTTCTAGGCTAGAATAAAGTCATATTTTTTTGTTATTTTTGGACCAAAATGTATTTTCGATGCTTCATGAGATTCTAATCAACAAACTAATTTCACATATGGAATACTTTGATGATGTTTTTATTCCCTTTCTGGACATGGACAGTATAGTGTGCATAGACTGCATATGCTCTAGGACTAAAATATAAAATATCTTAAACTGTGTTCTGAAGATGAACGGAGGTGTGGAACGACATTAAGGTGAGTCATTAATGACATCAATTTCATTTTTGGGTGAACTAACCCTTTAAAAGCATTACAATTAACTTAGAGCAAGGCATGCCATTACTAATAATGAGATACATTGTACACACAGAGACGCTTTTAGATTTGTAACAAAATTGTATCATATCAGCATATTATCCAGAATGATCCAGCGTTTTGGGAGCCTGGAACCGCTAATTCTTTAAAACTGGGTTACCCAGAGTGGATACATTTGAAAATGACACCCTTGAGTGTTCGTGATAGCCAATCCATATATTTTGTGAAATGATGATGTCTTCACCCCACATCTTGCGCATGCTCCAAGTCTTCTTCTCCAATTTTATCTCTATAGCAGAATTACAGCACCACATACTAGTCTGGCATGTGTACTACATCGTTTTGAGTCATTTTCAGTGGTTTTGAGTGTACGCAGATATTTATTGAGACAAGTGGGCGGAAAAAAGATTAGATAGAGAAAGCGCTGGCTTTTTTGTGCATGTGGCCTTAGTTTTGCAGCATGGATGAACCTTAAACCCCACACACCGGAAGCACTTCAAAGGTCATTGTACTGCAGCACATTGCCAAATATACCTCTTAGATACAGAAGTTAATATTTTATGGAGGTAATAGTTTGTCAGTCTGTAGAGATTCTGCAATTATGCATGACCAGTCAGTTGAGGATGATTAAAACTGGTTAAAGTGTCAGAAGACAAGGGAATTAACTAAAAGTCTTTAATTATACCCCATGGACATTAATCATGCCAATAGTTGAGCCTCATTTCCAAGACATTTTAATCTTCTTCATGGTGTGACTAGCTGTCCAGAGAGGTGCATGACAAAAACCTGAACTTGCAACTGCTCTTTATGCTCCATGCATTTTTGTCTTTTGTTTCTTGAATTACACTCTTTTTAGGTCTTAATCCAAAATTGATTTTCAGAATATTTCTTATCAGGAGGAAACAGTTCCAAATGTGTTCCATTTAGTCAGATTTCAAGGAATTGCTCACATAAAAATGCTAATTCAAATTTTTGATTTTGAGCTTCAAAAAGGACACACAAGCAACATTAAGGCATGATGAAAGTGTCCCATACGACTCATGCACTATATTTAAAGTCTTCTGAAGCCGTAAGATAAGAACATTTTCTGTGAGAAAGGCCAAAATGTAATTCCAATGAGCTGTTAACTGCTGCAACCAGATTCGTTAAATTTGACAACTGGTTCAGCGTGATTATTCACTGGTCTTGTGAACTGAATAATCTGATTCAGTTGAAAATATCCAACTCAGAGTGATTCGCACAGATGTCAACATTTACACTGAAAATTATACATGAACATGCATTCATTTGGCAGATGCCTTCATCCAAAGTGACTTTGTAACCCATGTATAGAATATTCTGAATGATACCAATCCACAATCTGACTTGTGATGCAGTGGCACCACATCATGTTGGTTCAGTTTGCCAGAGGAGAAGCCTGTTTTTTTCCTAAGGTTTATTATATTTTATTATTTTATTTTATTATATTTTTTCCATTTCTGTCTCTAATGCAGTTTAGATTCCTGGCCACTGTCGCCTCTGGCTTGCTTTGTTGGTGACACATAATATTCAACAATATTATTGATTTGGTACCCCTATCTTAGATGGAAGAGATGGAGCAGGTTCGCAATGTCTCCTGGACCTTACAAGTCGGTCCAAGACAGGCTCCTGTTGAGGACGTTACCTTTGCCCCACAGGGCCTTCTACCACAAACAGAATAAAGCAAAGTACATTGCTCTCCTTTACCAATCTCTTCCAGTCAGACAGCCCTAACCAAAAATAATAATCAATAATCCTCCTTTATCACATGGATAAGTATTGTTAGTCAATTATGTTGATTTTTTGAGAAAATATGGATTGTTTTAACAGAAACTTTCAAAAGCCCAGGAGAAACCAAGGCAGAACAAGATAACAGCAGTTACCACTCTTTTCCTTTGGTTTGGAACACTCAAAATGAGTTACGCTACTCTGCCTTTTTTTAGCCATGCGTCAAAATTTAGTTACGGTGCCGATATGCAGTTATGGTGTCCTGCCTTTTTTTTTACTGTCTATTAAAGTAGACGTGTACTGTCATACATGTTTTCATAATGTAGAATATTCACTCAGCGCCAGCCTGTCAGGCAGTCTGGGGCTGCTCAGATCCACGAGTGTGTACTCGAATGCCGTGACAGCGTGCGATCACAGTAACAGTTCGCAATTATATCCATATCCTACCTTTTCTTGTAAACCCGAAAAAATCCATGGCAATAAACATTATCGGAGAAGTTTAATCCACAAGCATTCTGAGAATTATTTGTTGTTTACATCAATCTAAAAGTTGTCCTTTTAGGCTAGGTTATTTTCATTCAAATCGATGTAAAAGCAATTAAGCTATATAGCATATTGTATCCTTTTTTTCTAGATAAAAACATTAACAACATATTGCAATAAATAATTACTCTGTTTGGCCTATGATTGGCCAATCTGATCCAGTCAGCGCTGTCATTAGAGTGTGATAGCCAAACTTAACCCTTGATTAACCATCAGCACTATTTGCTATTTATCTTATTCCAATTCCATGCATTTTAAATTTTTACATGATTTGATCTTTGTATTATTTGTTATATGTTCGCATTAGATATGCAAATGTTTATTCATAAGAAATAAGCTTATGTTGTTCATATAATTCAGTTTCACCTATTAACCTGTAAGTTTAGCTGCATACCAATTGAAGATACTCTTTACAAGAGGTATTGTGTCATGTCTAATACTGGTATCAGAATGCAACCAAAGCACATTATAGTAATAAGAAGATGGCTATAAGTAATTGTAAATCATCCAAAATAAATGTCATATCATTAGATTTTATACAGGTGTTACTATAATGATTTTGTAAATGGTGATCAGCAACCAAATATTGATAATATGGAAGTCACTGCCTTTTGCCTTGGCATGACTCCTCGATTTTTGCTGACAATACAAAGGCAGAGTGCAGTAACTTCAAAATAGGTGTCAAAAGTCAAGTTTGAGTAAAAAAAAAAAAAAAAATGTAGATAATTTTCATTACTACAACATCTAAATGCCAGATTTCCAGTGTCCTACCTATAATTAATTTGGCTGGACAACAAAAAGTCATTTTTCTCAGTCCCACACTCCAAGGTATTTTGCCTTTGTAGGGCAGATGTGTTTTGAGTCTGGATTTGAATGTGACTACTGTTGGAGCACATCTGATCTGTTCAGGAAGCTGGTTTCAACTGTGGCTGGCCTAGTAGCTAAACACATACTCTGCTTGCTTTAATTAGAATATCTGCTTGAATTGCGGTCCTAGGTCATTGAGTGATTTATAAACAAGTAATAATACTTTAAATCGATCCTAGATGTAACTGGAAGCCAGTGTAGAGACCTGAGGACTGGTGTGATATGGTCATATTTTCTGGTTCTGCTCAGAAACCTGGCAGCAGCATCCTGTATGAGCTGCAGCTGTCTAATGGTCTTTTTGGAAAGGCCGGTGAGAAGACCATTACAATAGTCCACCCTGCTGACGATGAAAGCATGAACGAGTTTCTCTAAGTCTTGCCTGGAAACAAAGTATTTAATTATTGCAATATTTTTCAGATGATAGTATGCTGATTTAGTTATTGCTTTGACATGGCTACCGAAACTCAGGTCTGACTTCAAAATCCAAGATTCCTGACTTGATCTTTTCTTATTAGACCTTAAGCCTCAAGATATGTGGTCACCTTGATAATTTATCTTTGCTTCCAAATGTAGTGATTTCGGTTTTGTCTTTGTTTAACTGAAGATAGTTTTGGCACATCCAGTTGTTAACTTCATCAATGCATTTGCACAGGGAGTCAATGGGGCTGTAATCATTAGGTGATAGTGCTAAGTAGACCTGTTTGTCGTCAGCATAGCTGTAGTAAGCAATTTTGTAATTTTTCATTATTTAGCTCAGTGGCAGCATATACAGGTTAAACAGGAGTGGTACAATAATTGACCCTTGTGGGACTTTCGCATGTCATGGATGCCCTCTCAGACTTATAGTCACCTATACTCACATAATAACCTCTCCCTTCTAAGTATGACCTGAACCATTTGAGGACCATCCCAGAAAGCCTGACCCAGTTTTCCAGCCTGTCAAGAAGTATGTTGTGGTCAACAGTGTTGAATGCAGCAACGAGGTCGAGTAGAATCAGAATTGATGTTTTGCCTGTATTAGTGTTTAGTCTCTGTGCTGTGATCCCGTCGGAAGCCAGATTGAAAATTGTAAAAGTATCCGTTCTAGCTTAAGCATGTGTTTATCTGATTGAAAACTTTTTTGATGATCTTGCCTATGAAGAGGAGATTTGAGATTGGTCTGTAGTTGCTAAATATGGAGTTCTCTTTTTTTCAGGAGAGGCTTAACTACTTTAAGGGGGAGGTTTTTAGGGAGTTTAGAAACGTCCCTTAGAGAAGTAAGGAGTTCACCACCTATAGAAGGTCTGCTTCTAAACTATTGAACACACTTTTGAAAAAAAGTAGTGGGTAGTGTGTCAAGGGTGCAGGTTAATGTTTTAAGGTGCTGTACCATTTCTTCTAAACTTTTACTGTCAATTGTTTCAAAATCAGACATAGTAAATTTATGGGGTTGTGGTCTGATCCGTCTGACCTCAGAACAACTCAAGGATGTGCTGATCGCCTTTCTGATATTATTGATTTTCTCCAGGAAGAAGGAAGCAAACTCACAACATTTGCTGTCTGAAAGCATTTTGCTGGGAATGTGTGTGTGTGTGTGTGTGTGGGGGGGGGGGGGGTTGTTAGTCGCTCTACAGTAGCAAAAAGGGTGTATGTGTTGTTTATGTTTCTGTTTATAATATTTGAAAATAAGCTATTTCTAGCTTTGTCTAATTCCACATTGAAAGCATAAAGGCTGTGTTTATACATGTCACAATGTACTACAAGTTTTGTCTTCCACCACATGCGTTCAGATTTTCTGCATTGTCTTTTCATTATTTGAACTACAGTTGTTTTTCTCCAAGGTGCTTTTTGTTTGCCACTCATTTTCCTGACTTTTAGAGAAGCAATATCATCAATTACACTATTAACTTTTGAGTTAAAAGAGTCAAGGAGAAAATCAACAGAGTCTGCAGATATGCTTGGTATTGACGGTATAGCCTTCATAAACAGCACATTGGTGTTCTCATATAAGCATCTCTTTTTGACAGAGACAGTTCTAGCTTCAATGGCAGGAGATATCAATATATCAGAGAAAATACAGAACATTTCAGACAGTGCCACATCCTTAATAACAAATCAATTCAATGTTTAGACCCTTACTGATAAGTAAATCTAGAGTGTACCCACAAGTCTGTGTGGGTATATGTACATGCTATGTCAAATCAAAAGTGTTAAGAACAGTTATGAGCTCTTTTTTTTTGTACTGGATTCAGCATTATCTATTGTGAATATTGAAATCCCCGGCAATAGCAAAACAGTCAAACTCTGAGGAAATTATTGATAACAGTTCTGTAAATTCCTTAATAAAAGCTGAAGAGTATTTCGGAGGCCTGTAAATAATAATAACCAGGATGCGTGGTGCACCTTTTAACACAATACCCAGATATTCAAAAGACAAATAGTCAACAAAATATACTTGCTTACACTGATAGAATCTTTAAAAAAGAGCCGCAACACCTCCACCTGCACCTCTCCTACATAGAACATTATCAATTTATATTATTCAAATCAGTTAAATGATTAGTAGGCTGCATTAACTAGGTCAGTCGGAACCGGGAACTCTTCCCATAATGTGCATAACACTTCCCAGCGATGTACTCGCTACATCATAAGAAGAATGGCATCTACGCTAATTTTAGTCTCTCTGTTTATCCTGAGGTTTACTGCAGTCAGCCGTATCCGGGCTGTATCCAGACCAGATGGTGGACCTGCACCTGGACATGACCAATGCAACCCTGAAGGGTCTGCAGAGAGCGTGTCACTTAAACTCCCCCCTGTAAATGCTGCATCGACACGGCATCCTCAATAAACCTGTCTCTGGCATGACGACTCCAATCTTTCAAATAACTAATATGTATTTACGTAATATTACTTAAGACCTGCAATGTTGGCAGAATTATAATCATACACTATTTGTTCGACAGCCAGAGGAGAACTGGCACCCCAACTGAGACTGGTATCTCCCCATGTTTTTTTTCTCCATTCTGGCCCTGAAGGAGTTTTGGTTCCTTGCCACTGTCACCTTTGGCTTTTGACTTGCTCAGTTGGGGACACCTAAATTTCAAATATATTACCGATCTGCCCACATTGACACTGTAATAATTGAAATTAGCTTGATAACATCACCATTTTCACCAAAGCGGCTGTACAGCTGAATCAAAATCTGTCGCATTATCTTCATGTTAACACCATGAAGCTGCTTTAAAACAATTGGACTTGTAAAAAGATAAGAGGCTATATGATAAGAAATGATTTGATTTGATCTTTGGACGTAACTGAATCAACACTGAACTGACCACAGCTGAAAATGATGTCTTCTTTTTAGAGCTGATTTCATGCAGAATCAAATTATGTTTGCATCATTGAATCAATATTTTCTTGTTTATCCATGTGAAGCTGCTTTGAAACAATTTGTATTTTGTAAAGCTCTATATAAATAAAGGTGACTTGATTTGACGTAGTGCTACATTATAATGTTCGAGCCAAATCACTCAAAATGTTACATTTGTTTGTTTATTAACTATTAAGCATATATACCTCCCGATAACGAAGTGCCGTTTCACTCATACTTACTGCAGACAGAAAATGAAAAAAATAGTATAACCTGCAACACTTGAAATGGCTCAGCAATTTTCTGCAGAGCAAGTCCTGACAGCAGTCAAATATTACTGTCACTGTCACTTGATGGTGGATCTGGGGCCGGATTCACGAAAATGTTCAAAGAAAGTTAAGAAAATTCTTATAATAAAGTTCGTAAGAATGTTCCTAAGTGCAATTCTTGAAAAATTCTTAAGAAGTTCTCAAATATTTTCTTTAGAACATCTTAATTTTTTACTTAAGAAGAAAATAAATGGTGTTATTTGGTGTTATTTTATTGAAAGGAATACTGAAGATTTGCTGAATGAAAAACACCTCAAAGCCCATTTTTTGTGCTTCCTGTAGATTACCGTAGATATCATAAGTGTGCAGACTATTTTAGTCGTGACTGGCTTGACGGGAGTAAATCACTCAATGTCGTGTTTTTAATCTGCCGTGCTGGTAAAATCTGTATTTTATAAGAGCTTAGCCGTTTATCAAGAGCGCTGTTCGGGTACCAAAGATCGGCCGTTAGATTAAACAAGATAATTCATATCTCGGAGACATCTGAGCCCGCGGCAGACGTCAGAAGAACTGGCAGAGGAAAGGCTGCTCTCGGCGGGGTTAACGAGCGCTGGTCACCTGCTGAACGCCTAGATCTCACGACTCCGAAAACGCCACATAAAATGGTCAAATAGGCGCTCTCTTTATAAATAAATCACAGATTTAATCTTTAAACAAGTACATTCTTGTCTGAAAAAGTCTTAAAACTACTATTTGTGAAACAATACCAGTAGTATTTTTAAATTACTTAGAGTTTCTCGTCCGCTATTGTCTTGCTGGTTGCTGGTTTTATACTCGTCATCTATATGGTACTATTAGTAATATATATTATATTTAGCTATAGCTACTGTTATGTTGTAATGCTTAATATTTGAAACAACCCAATACATACGTTAAACATCTTACATTTGGGTATTAAAGATAGGTTGGAGGTTATTCTAAATGTAAGAATTTATTTACAATGATTTAAGAACATTATTTTCGTGAATATGAATACTTCTTAAATTTGATCTCAAGACCAATCATAAGAAAAAAAGATAAGAACATTTTTAAGAAAAGTTTTTGGGAATACAAAATATTCTTATATTTTTTTTCTTAAGTTAGAAAATAAGAATAAATTGGCAGTTAAGAATCATTTTATTCTTAAGAATGTTTTGTGAATCTGGCCCCTGGTGAAGGAAGCTGTCAGTGTATTGAAGATGATAGTTTTGAGAATATGTTTGGGATTGCAAATGGGTTTATTGCTGCATGTACTGGGAAATGAGCCCTGACGAGGACAGTGATGATGGTATAAAACTTTGCTCAAACTGAACCCTTCCAAGCTCCAAAACGTAACAAAACTTGCTTTAATTCTTCTTCGGTAATTGTTACTCAAATTTCAGAAGACAGCTTTTTTATCTCGACAGCTAGAGTTCCACCTGTGTTAGATACAGATCTGGGTTGCTAAAGACCCAAATATGTAAGAATGTAAGAAAAAAGTTATGCATTTATGCTTTAAAGCTTTACAGTTTTGATCGGTAAAAGAAGGAGTAAATAACTTTATTATTTATTTATTTATTTATTTATTTATTTATTTATTTATTTATTTATTTATTTAATTATTTATTTATTTATGTGTTTATGTGTTTATTTATTTATTTATTTATTTATTTATTTATTTATTTATTTATTTATTTATTTATTTATTTATTTATTTATTTATTTATTTATTTATTTATTTATTTATTTATTGGGGGGTGAACTATCCATTTAAATAAGTCACAGTCAGGAACCTGAAGCAGAAATGGAATGGAGAGTGCTAACTAAAGTATGAATTTGTTTCCTAATGTACACCAACTCCTAATTGCATCTGGCAAACATATATTGGAGGCAATTAATATGCCTGTCCTAGTTGCCCACAAAATATTGCTTCCCTAACTCACAGTGACACTGTAGAATCTGTAGCTTTCTTTGAGGTGCTCCCATCTTATTAACTCACCTGTGCAAACCTCAGTGGATTAATTCTCTTTGAGGATGACAAAAAGTGCTCTTGATTTTTACAGCAAATGCATTAAGGGGATGCATTTAAGGAGCATGCTTGGGCTCAAATCAGATATGAGTCATTTAAGCATGTAAGCATCACTCCTTTGATCAAATCATACAGGTCTGTTGGCAAACAGTTTAATTGCTAACTAGGGACAGTTATATATAGTGGATGGCTCTTGCAAATCAATCGCTGCTTAAAAAAAAAAAAAAAAAATGAGCTGAAGATTTTTTTTTTTTCTTTCATCAGTTCCTCTTGATTTACTATCCTTTGGTCTGGCCACATTTATGTGCCACTCATTTAGAATACAGTAATTTGAATCTCATTGGTTTGCTAGGGATTTTTGATGTGCAAGAAAACTAAATTGAATTCCAAGGTCATTTGAAAAGAAAAAAAACTGTCATCTCTCCTTTCTCTTTCCTTGATCTAATCACAATTAATGACTCACTTAAAATCCATTTGCATCACTTTATGTTTTTTTTTTTTTTTTTTTTTTTTTTTTTTTTTTTTAGGTTTCTTCTATTATTACAACTATTTTGTGTGCAGATGCATAGCTGGGGGTATTTTGGAGCATAGCCGATGGGTTAATGAGATGGTAGCTTCTGACTCCTTGGTTTTAATGACTTTTCTTTAACCTATCATCTGTGACAGAATCAGAGTCACCCTGCTGCTCAGACCAAGAGGAGTGAGACAACATAACCCTGCTGGCAGCTCAAGATGAGGATCATCTAATGTTTATTGTCTTCTCCTTTGCTTGCACCAGGGGTCTTTGAGGTGTGCATGGGACAGCCAAAAGACAATGACCCAATAGCACACAGGTCAAACTTAATTTACCTGCCACAACAAATCCACCATATGGGCTCTCACATGGTTCTAGTCTGACCATGGTGGGGTTGTTGCAAAAAACCCAAAAGGCACCAACTGAATACACACACTTCAATACATTTTCTAGCTGAAACACCAACAACGTATTACTTTTCAAACAAATTATGATTACAGTGGCAGAGTATGGACTAATTTAAAAAAAAAAACTATTTGTGTGATTTGATAAATAATACATTTTCGTGTTTGCACCCCTTTTCTGATATAGTAAAAGCTCATCTGGTACAGCATTACTGAAACATGTCACAAACATGCTGAAGACCGTCTCAGGTTACGTATGTAACCCTAGTTCCCTGAGGGAACGAGACGCTGCGTCGAAACGCTGTGAGAACGCCTCTGCGTTAATGCGTCGTGAAGCGCCTGTAGAACCATTCCATCGGAAAAAGATCGATCGTCGCCGACGTGATGACGTCGCCGACGTGATGACGTCATCAACCGGAGACTATAAAAGGTCCGCGAACACAAACAGGAACTAGCTTCTGATAAAGCCTGAAGTAAGTGATCACGGACACGCCGGGAGTATGGCAGAGCGACGCAGCGTCTCGTTCCCTCAGGGAACTAGGGTTACATACGTAACCTGAGACGTTCCCTTTCGGGGAACTCGAGCTGCGTCGAAACGCTGTGAGAACGCTTATACCCACATCGCCATAGGACCAAGTGTCTCGTATGTGTGAAGCCGAAGCGCACACGGTTACGAGAGTACCTGTGCCCCAACTGTAGATGCCAGGTCTAGTTCATAGAACCTGACAAAAGTTAAAGGAGACGACCATCCGGCCTCGTTTACAAATATCGCTCGACCACTCACTTGCTCATCCTCTGCTTAGATACTGGGGCCCCTTCTTAGGGGGCCCGAAACAGACAAACAGCTGATCAGTTTTCCTCCACAGTCTTTTGGCAGCTCTGTGGACATAGTATCTAGTGCTCTAACAGGGCACAGCAGATTAATCTTCCTGGTCTGACGTCGTGAAAGGAGGAGGACAGAATGCTTGAAGAGTAATGGGGCCCCGTGGGCTCGTAGGAACCTTGGGGACATAACCCGGCCTGGGATGAGAAATCCCCGGCGCAAACTCTAGACATGAGGGCCCTACAGACAGGGACTGAATATCTCTTATTCTTTTGAAAGATGAAATAGCCAAAAGGAATATAGTCCTGAGGTGAGGAACTTATCCGACACCTCCTACAAGGGTTCAAACGGAGGCTCGGACAAGCCCCGCAAAACACAGGCTAAGTCCCATGCTGGGACCCTCGAGTGCATAACAGGCCTCAACCTTAAAGTGCCACGGAGGAAACGTGTAATCAGAGGGTGTCTTCCCAAGACACTCCACCCAAAGGGACGTGGACGGCACCCAAGGCCGCCACGTACGCCTCTATTGTGGAGGGGGTCAACCCTGCCGAGAACCTTGCCTGCAGAAACTCCAGCACTGTACCAACCGGGCAGTTAACTGGGTCCCACTGGCGTTCTCTGCACCATGCTGAGAAAAGTTTCCCTTTCAGAGCGTACAGTTTCCTCGTGGACGGAGCTCTGGAGTGAAGGATGGTCTCTACGACCTCGGCCGAGAGACCTTCCTCTATGAGCCTAGCCCCCTCAGAGGCCAGGCCCACAGTTTCCACATCTCTGGGCGTGGGTGCAGGAATCTCCCGCCCGCCTGAGAGAGTAGATCCCTCCTGGTCGGAATCTCCATCGGAGAGCCTTCCAGGAAAGATATCAGGTCCGAAAACCATACTCGGGTCGGCCAGTACGGAGCCACTAGGAGTACCTGGGCCCCGTCCCGGCGTACCCTCTCCAGAACTCCTGGAAGCAAGACAATCGGGGGGAAGGCGTACAGAGGTAGCCTCGGCCACCCCTGTACCATGGCATCCAACCCCAGCGGGGCTGGATGGGTCAGAGAAACCACTGCGGGCAGTGAGAACTCTGCGCCGAAGCAAATAGCTCCCATATACCTTCCATAGGAGCTCCACCACTTCTGGGTGGAGTCTCCATTCCCCGGGCCTCGGCCCCTGCCTCGACAGGCTGTCTGCTTCCTGATTCAGGACCCCCGGGATATATACTGCTCTGACTGACAGCAATTTCCCTTGGGCCCACAGGAGGATCCGATGTGCCAATTGTCCAACGGACGGGACCTCAGACCCCCCTGGTGATTTATATAAACGACCACCGATGTGTTGTCTGCACATGGTGGCCCCTTGAGGTCGGGCAGGAACTGTTTCAATGCAAGAAACACTGCGAGCATCTCTAGCCGATTTACGTGCCAGTGCCGCTGATGTTCCTGCCATAGACCCTGGGATGAGCGACCACTCATGGTCGCCCCCCCAGCCCGTGAGAGAGGCATCTGTCGTTAGCGTTACGCGACGAACATGAGCCCCCAACACGGGACCCTGAGCGGGTTTTTCCACATGACCAGAGCACGTAGGCATCGCCGCGTGACTTTGATCATGCGGAGCGGATTTCCCCTCGGGGAGAACCCTTTTGTTTTGAGCCACCACTGCAGTGGCCTCATGTACAGTAGGCCAAAAGATATCACGTTGGACGCTGCTGCCATGAGACCTAACAGTTTCTGGAACCGTTCAGTGACGGCTCGGCCTAGCTACTGTTCTTTGGCGGCTGCCAGGATCGATGCTATGCGTGTTGGCGATAATTGCGCCCGCATAATTACCGAGTCCCAGTTCACACCTAGAAAAGTGGTTCTCTGAGCCGGAGAAAGCACACTCTTCTTGGCGTTCAGCCTCAACCCCAGCTTCGACATATGGGCGAGAACAGCATCTCGATGCTGAACCGCCATCTGCTCTGTATTCGCTAGAATCAGCCAGTCGTCGATATAGTTCAGTATGCGGATGCCCTGTAGACGCAGCGGCGCCAGAGCTGCATCCACACACTTGGTGAACGTGCGGGGTGACAGTGCTAGACCGAAGGGAAGTACACGATATTGGTATGCCTCTCCCCCGAAGGCAAACCTCAGGAACTTCCTGTGATGTGGAAGGATGGAGACATGAAAATACGCATCTTTGAGGTCTATGGTGACAAACCAATCCTCCGATTTGACCTGCGCTACAATCTGTCTGAGTGTAAGCATCTTGAATTTGAGCTTGGCCACCGAGCGATTCAATAGCCGCAGATCTAATATCGGGCGTAAGCCCCCATCCTTCTTCGGCACGATGAAGTAACGGCTATAAAAGCCAGACTCCCTGCTGGGAGGGGGAACCCTCTCTATAGCCCCTTTTTGCAGGAGTGTCTCTACTTCCTGTGCCATTACCAGAGCCTGCTCCGGGCCCACCTCTGTAGGTAGGACACCGCAGAAAGGAGGTGGCCGACTTCTGAACTGAATGGCGTACCCCTTTTCTATTATCTGCAGGACCCACTGAGATATATTCAATAGACGTTTCCACTCGTCTAGAAATCTACTAAGGGAACCAGCCTCTCGAGGCTGGCCTCTGGTGTATTTTGAGCAACAAGCACAGTGCCCTGAAGCGGCGGACCGGCAGGGAACGACTGACTTGACTGCTCGGGAGCCCCCCGAAGGGGAAGCGGACCACCCTCGAGTGGCCCGCGGGGACCGTCTGCGCCCCGGCATTGCGGCGGGGTTGGCAGCGCGGCCCCCAGAGGGCGCTGCAGGACAACGGGTACCGTAGGCAGAGGTAAACACCGTTTCCCTTCGGAGGGGACTACCCTCAGCGTCCTTTTGTTTCCCCTGCCCTCCGAGGAGGGGGCGGACCACCCTCAGGTGGCCCGCGGAGACCCTCTGCGCCCCGACATTGCGGCGGGGTTGGCAGCGCGGCCCCTTGAGGATACCGAAGGAAGACGGGTACCGTATGCTGAGGTAAGCACCGTCTTCCCACGGAGGGGAAACTAAGGGAACCAGCCTCTCGAGGCTGGCCTCTGGTGTAATTTGAGCAGCGAGTGCAGTGCCCTGAAACGGCGAACCGGCAGGGAACACCTGACCTGACTGCTCGCATGCCCTCCGAGGAGGGGGCGGACCACCCTCAGGTGGCCCGCGGAGACCCTCTGCGCCCTGACATTGCGGCGGGGTTAGCAGCGCGGCCCCCTGTGGGCACCGAAGGAAGACGGGTACCGTGTGCTGAGGTAAGCACCGATTTCCTTCGGAGGGGAAATGCCAGGGACGATGCAGCTGAAGGCGAGAGATAGCTCGCAAGCGTCTCTTCGATCTTCGGCATCGCCCCATAACCATAGTGTCTCAGCCCAAATATATTACTGTATGCAGATGTATGTGGGCTGAACACTCTATATGATACCGCTTGTTTCCTCCATGACCTAGACACCTCGATGTGCAGGTCAGGGAAGAATGGCAGGACGTTGATGCTCTGCACGAGAGGGCAGGAATCGCTCATCTAATTTCGTTCTCTCTGATTTCGATGGGATTCAGATATTTCAGCCAGCCAGTCATTTCTTATTTTTATATTTAACCTGGCCACAGCTCTCGTGAGAACCTCAACTCACTAGCGGGTGACTGAAGTGGCGAGTCTTCAGTCGCGATGCTCTCAACGTCCACCTCCTCAGAGCTGGATAGTTGGAGCACCGGTGCCCCGCCCAGGGAGGAAGAGACCGCAGAGCGGGCTTCCAAACCCCGAGACGAGACACTGGACGATACAGGTGAGGGCTGAGATAAGGCTGGGCCCGTCTCAAACCCCTCTGTAAAGTCCACTTTTTTTTTTTTTTTTTTCTCTAGCACAGGGGACTGAAGTGGCGAATCTTCAGTCGCGATGCTCTCAACGTCCACCTCCTCGGAGCTGGATAGTTGGAGCACCGGCGGCTCTCTCGGGGGGGAAGAAACCGCAATGCGTGCTTCCAAGCCCCGAGAAGAACCGCTGGATGGAGCAGGTGAGGGCAGAGATAAGGCAGTGCCCGTCTCAAACCCCTCTGCAACATCCAATTGTGAACCCCACGACTGCAGCCTCCGCTCTGCCTCGGCAGCAGCGGGACCAAAGCCGCGGGGAACACGAGCCGAGGCACCCTCCTCGAAGAGTGCCCGGCGGGAGCGCAGCGTTCTCAGTGGCATACGCTCACAGTGCTCGCAAGCAGCCCCCTCGAGGGCTGCCTGGGCATGCTGCGCTCCCAAGCATGCAACACAGAGAAGATGTGTAGCGTGGGCAGGGAGGAACACACTTTCTGAAATTGCTGCTTTCACTCGCCATTTCTATCTATTTTATTTTCTCTTTTTTCTGTTAATATATGAAATATTTAACAAAAGGGTGGAAAATCTCTGATAATAGACAGACAAAAACACCAAATAGACAGACAGGTTCACACAGATCGCTTACTGAAGGCACAGAAGCTGGTTCCTGTTTGTGTTCGCGGACCTTTTATAGTCTCCGGTTGATGACGTCATCACGTCGGCGACGTCATCACGTCGGCGACGATCGATCTTTTTCCGATGGAATGGTTCTACAGGCGCTTCACGACGCATTAACGCAGAGGCGTTCTCACAGCGTTTCGACGCAGCTCGAGTTCCCCGAAAGGGAACTGTAGAAGCAAGCCAAAATGACATGGTTGATTTAAGAAGTGCATTTTTATCTAAAGTTTGGTTTTGTTGACACTGCTGTAGGATAGGTTTAGAGCAGGTATTTTTAAATGCAACCGAGCAACCTTTTAGTGCCACTCATTAGATATTTATTTTCCAAACTGGCACGATACTTAAAACAAAGTTAAAAAAAAAAAAAAAAAAAAAAAAAAAACATTGCTAAATTCACATTGATCTGTTTTGACCATCCTAGGTGTAAATGAAATTCTTTCATACAATATATATATACACAATTTGAAGTTCAAAAAACTGTGCCTATTCATAATAAAAGTAATCCATACGGTTCCTGGGGGTTAATAAAGGACTTTGTGAAACTGGAGTTTGTGGAAAAAAGGGTTTGTGAAAAAAAAATATCCATATTTAAAACTTGAAATATCTAGCTTCTTGATAGTCTTCCGTATTCAACTTAAAGGGGTGATGAATTGACAAATCAACTTTCACTTGAGCTTTTGATATATAAAAGTAATGGTAATATAATTAGCTTTTATAGAAAAGCTTTTATAGACACCAGGCCCACAAAACGATCCTGTTCACAGCTTGACGTCAACGACTGACACAGCACCTTATCTACAGAATAATAAGCATGTGTAGTTCAGTAGCCCCGCCCGCCGACTCATGGAGCTGTTCGGATTATGCTAGCCGGCAGCAATAAACATGCTGAAGAATATAGCACGGTATTGCGCTATTCCTGGTTGTGGAAGAACATAGTCGCTGCATAAGCTTCCTTTGGATCATAATATTAGAATGTGTGGTTGAACTTTATTTTTAATGAAGTTCCAGCTGACGTGGGGAAGACATTGTGTTTACTTAATTTCACTGAAGTATCAAGTGTAAACAAATCTTAGGTGGTGCTGGATTTGTAGACATATTGAGATTAAAATACAACGCTGTTTCTTCTATATTGGATCCGACAGGAATGGTGCAACACACTCATGTGAGTAAAACATGTTTTATATTTAATAGTATTGCATTGTTATACATAATTTTGCATATATGTACGTGAACAACAGAACATATCTTAAGCATGCTGGACTTAAGGCCACCAGCAGGTCAATAAATCTCGTAATATTCTTTTCTTGTTCTGCGCGGTTCCGTCTCTCTTGACTTGACATTTGAAGGGCGCGACCACGTGTGTGTGTGCGCGTGGTTCGAGCTTATATCAAATGATCGTGCGGGCTATGTAATACAAAAATAATAGTCCAATCAATCACAGTGGATGAGAAATAAATCATTGTGTCTGTTTGATAAAGACATACTTGAATCAAAAACAACCCTTCCCTCATGTGAACTACAATATGACAGGAGCGTAAGCTCATTAAGGGTGCGTTCACACTTGTAGTTCGGTTCGTTTGGTTCGTTTGGTCCGGACCAAAAAACAAAAACAAACATAATAGTCCTGGTCCGCTTAGCGTTCACACGGGCATTTTTAACAGCGAACCTAAAGTTACCGAACCAAAGGCACAGGGAGACGGTCACAACCTGATTGGTCGGCTTATATGACGTAGGAGCTCATTTACCGAACATTCAAAACAATGCTGTGTGCGGATTACACGCGCGGGCATATTATGCGTGTACATATGGCATTATTTTTTACCAGAGAACTCATGAAGAGCTCATGAAATGTTCACAACATTCAAAACAACGCTGTGTGCTGGATTAAACGCGATCATTTTATGCGTGTAACACATATGGCATTATTTTTTACCAGAGAACTCATGAAGAGCTCATGAAATGTTCAAAACAACGCTGTGTGCTGGATTAAACGCGATCATTTTATGCGTGTACATGTGGCATTATTTTTACCCACTGAGAACTCATGAAGAGCTCATAAAATGTTCAAAACATTCAAAACAGCAGCAGGATTTCCTCCGTTGTGCAGAACAGAGACGGCCGTTCTGTCGTCTGTACCTGCTAATAATGGGCAACACAGGAACTTTGATGAGAAGAGCCAGGTATGCTTTTTGTGTGTTTTTTCTAGCATTCTCCAAACATGCTCATCTGACCAAATATTGATGAGGCACTGCCTCGTTGCTCCACGTTTGCCCTCTAACGTTAACGTTACTCATTTTGGATACACCGATCTTTCCGCGTCGTCAAATCAGCTGCATTATGGGTCGCATCTTGTGACATTACGTCCGGTTTTTGGTCCGTTTACATGTCTTTGGTCCGTGTTGCATTCATATATCAATCGAACCGCACCAGAGTTCGTTTGGAAGCGGACCGAGAACCAAGACCCATCTTTTTAGCGGTCCCGGTCTGCTTGTTTGGTGCGCACCAGGGTTCGGATGGCAGCGTTCACATATGTTCAAATGAACCGCACTAACCGAGCAACCGCACCAGGGTTCGTTTTAATCAAACCAAATATGACAAGTGTGAACGCACCCTTAATATGCAAATCTTATCCAATCCTAGCCATGGGCATTTATTTCCAAGTCCCCAGTGCGTCACGCCCATCAAAACCCAGCGTTTTGGAGAGAGCCTCAAAACCAGTGTAGAAAATAGCCTATTACTTATTAGTTATGATGCTTTTAAATGTAAAAACCACGCGAGTATCATTAGTTTACCTCAGACAACAGTAAAAAAAAAAAAGTCAGTTCATGACACCTTTAAGAAGAAAGTGTAACACCTCTAGTAATTTAAAATGCTAATATTCTACGTGCAAGTCATTGTCACACCAGCTAATTTTTGTTTTGTTTTTGTTTTCTTTAAGTTGAATAAAGAAGTCTGTCCGTCGGAAGCTAAAAATTTTACTTTATAACGTGTTAAATATTTTCTAACAAAAAACAATTGATTCGCTTCAGAAGGCCTTTATTAACCCCCCAAAGCCGCATGGATTACTTTTATAATGGATGAATGCGCTTTTTTGGGCATCAAATTTTGGGCCCATATTCATTGCCATTATAAAGCCTAGAAGAGCCAGGACATTTATTTCAATAACTCAGGTCGAATTCATCTGAAAAAAAAAAAAATATATATATATGTCAAAAGTGCTGTTTTAGCAATACATTTAGTAGATGTAGCATTTAGATTGTAGGTGGTTTATTAATAGGATGCAGGAAATGCTGTACTTAAAAACGGCCTTCAGTTTAAGGAATTCACTCTTCAGTTTTCCTGCCCTTAAATATATATTATCCGTATGCTTTTCATCCACATATCTCAGGAGCAGTGAACTGATCAGACGTGTATATTGTACACCCCTGACAATAAAGCTGTCAGAAACATAGCCTATCTGATGACAAATAGATAAATTATTTGCCAAATGCAGTGTATGC
Organism: Pseudorasbora parva; assembly: GCF_024679245.1. Taxonomy (NCBI): domain Eukaryota; kingdom Metazoa; phylum Chordata; class Actinopteri; order Cypriniformes; family Gobionidae; genus Pseudorasbora; species Pseudorasbora parva. The sequence continues at coordinate 32,853,313 of NC_090183.1, read as the reverse complement.
CTTCCACTGAAATCTTGTTGTGTCCTTTATATTGAGGATGGAAGAGGATTTGTAACATAAAATGAATGTGCCATTCTGTCAGGCTTCTAGAACAGGAGCTAAGCTTCTCCCAGTCACACTTAAGCAGCTTCTGATGGACTGTCTGTCTTTGCAAATACAGCAGTGTATATGTGTGTTATTTGTTATATAACTATCTTTTAATTTGTTCATTGAATATAATATAGTACTAAAACTGCATTAAAAACATTGGATAGACAATCAGGTTGTATATGGCTTTATGTCTGGGTTAGCCCTTTGATGAAGTGTCATTTTGATTAAATGAACAATGTTAGCCAGATCTAAGTGCTATTATTGTGCACATACATTATAAACATATATCAAATTCTTTATTCAAACTGTAATTGTTTTACATGTGGACATAATGGAATTCAGCAATGCAATAGTCTATGATTGTATTGCCGCGTAAATTAGAAATGTATGTGGAGAAAATTCCCAAGCGAATGACCAAGTGGTAATTTCATTTCTTTCTGAATTGTCATCCGAGTGTACAAAACGGAATTGGCCCATAAGTCGTATTGAAAATCTTTTTTCTCACTTCTAACTGCCTAAGGCTGCTATTTGACACGTTTGCAGATGAGAATTAGACCTGTGTGTTTGGCACAAATTATGCTTGTTTCAGTAAACTGACAACTGAAATTAACTTTGCAAAGTTTTTCAGTGAAAGCCATGATTAAATTCACCAGTTCTCCCAAACTCACAATTGGCATTTGGTGACTTAAATTTCCATCTTTTTATCACACATAAGAGTGTGAAAATGCAAGTTTTTGAAGAAAAAAAAAGTCTTAAATGCTCATCACTGTATTATTTTAAATCAAAAATACAGTAAAATGGTGAAATTGTGCAATGTTTACAATCTTATTTGTATTTATTTATTCTATTTTAATATACTAATGTATTCATCATTACTGTTGTCACATTTTACCAGCGTGAGTGCCCATGACCACCACCAGAGGGCCCTCCACCCCGGACTGTCACTCATCACAAACTACATTACCCATAATCCTTTGCCTAGGGCTCATTAGCACTCACTGTTTACACCTGTGTCTCTTTACCTCTGCCTACATATACCTTGTTCACTCAGTCATTCAGTGCGAAATCTTGTTTAGTGTCACAACTGCATTTCTGAGAGTTTTTACTGGTTTCATGTATCTTGGTCTTTGATTTCTTGCCTTCTCCGTGGATTACCCTTTTGCCTGTACCTTCTGTTTTGTTTGCCTTTTTGGACTGCTTGTGTATGACCTTTTGCGTGTTTTATGGACTACGACTTTGTATTACCCTTCAATAAATACTGCGTTTGGATCTTCAACCCAACCTTCTGTCTCAGAGCAGTTTGTTACAACTGTGATGGCAAAGTTGAATGATCGACACCATAACTCCAACTCTCAATTTTTTCTGTCCCTTCAGAAATCATTATAATATGCTGATTGTGCTTAAGGAACATTTCTTCAGAAAACAGGTGTGCTGTTTATTATTTTTTTGTGAATGCCATGCTCTCTTTTTAAGATTCTTGAATAAAAAGTTTAAAAGAAAAGCATTTTCAGTATTTTCTAAGATATACGGCTCAAGATTAAAAAGTATACTCATCCAAATTGATTTTCTTAGCCCCCCAATATCATTAATGGCAAGCTCATTATTAAAGCTCTAAAAGCCTTAACTTTTATCTGTACAACTGGTTTGGCAATTCAATTTAATTTGAGTCATCGCAACTAGCCTTTGCCAGGGAACTTCTTAATGCGTCTGATGTATTATTTCAAAGACAAGTTCTACTGCTAATGTGTTACATATTTTTGTTTCTTTCTGTCCTCTCTCTCTCTCTCTCTCCCTCTCCCTCTCTCTCTCTCTCTCTCTCTCTCTCTCTCTCTCTCTCTCTCTCTCTCTCTCTCTCTCTCTCTCTCTCTCTCTCTCTCTCTCTCTCTCTCTCTCTCTCTCTCTTTCTCTCTCTCTCAGGAGACTAATGAGTCAGGATTGATTTTAAAGGTAACTTCTTATTCACAATGATAATGCAAAACGTGTAGTATTGTAGAGCAGTTAGTATAGTATAGTATATATAGGGCAAGGCTTGCAACTATAAAGTAGATGTGGAATGAGTTAAAGTTCACTTCAGAATTAAAATTTCCTGATAATTTTCTCACCCCCAAGTCAAGATGTACATGTCTTTCTTTTTTTAGTCGAAAAGATTAAATTAAGGTTTTTGAAGAAAACATTCCACACTGTAAAAATTATTTAGAAAAAAAGTTACCTGGTTGCCTTAAAATTTTGAGTTCATTGAAATTAAAATTTTGAGTTAATACAATGAACATTTTTTAAAATTCGACAACCTTTATTAAAATAGTATTAAAAGATTTTGTAAGCATATTGGGTAATTGTGTGTTTTATTTCTGATGATGCAGTGAAACATGCCAAATAGTGCTATTTTCATGATTTATCAATTTTTTTTTTATGTGGTTCAGATACAAAAATATTTTGAGTTTCTATTTATTAAACAAATTTCCTTCATTGTATCAACTCAATTTTTTTAAAATTGTAAGGCAACCAGGTTACTTACTTTTTTAAGTTAAACCAAAAAAAAAAAAAATTACAGTGCAGGATTTTTCTCCATATAGTGGACATAGAGGTTCAACAGTTTGAAGATCCAAGTTGCTGTTTTAATGCAGCTTCAAAGAGCTCTACAAGATCCCCAACAAAGAATAAGGGTCTTATTAAGCGAAACAATAAGTAATATAAAATTATATATTTTGTAACCACAAATGCTCTTCTTGCTCAGATCTGCCATGCCACGTCATCGCATTTGAAAGGTCACGCATGACGTATGCGAAAGCGTTTACAAAGAGAACGTGCAAAGTCAAACACCATCACAAAAAAAGATAAAGCAACGATGTCAGACGATTTTGAAGTTGGAGGAGAAACTGAGATGGAGTTTTTGTTCTACAGCTGTAACAAGTAGAATTAGGTAACTGCTCATTTAAGGTGGAACGCACTCTCATTAACTCACTATAGAGTAGGCAGTCCATAGATAGAGCCCGAGCTGTGAGCATCGCATACAGTATTGTTCAAAATAATAGCAGTACAATGTGACTAACCAGAATAATCAAGGTTTTTAGTATATTTTTTATTGCTACGTGGCAAACAAGTTACCAGTAGGTTCAGTAGATTGTCAGAAAACAAATGAGACCCAGCATTCATGATATGCACGCTCTTAAGGCTGTGCAATTGGGCAATTAGTTGAAAGGGGTGTGTTCAAAAAAATAGCAGTGTCTACCTTTGACTGTACAAACTCAAAACTATTTTGTACAAACATTTTTTTTTTCTGGGATTTAGCAATCCTGTGAATCACTAAACTAATATTTAGTTGTATGACCACAGTTTTTTAAAACTGCTTGACATCTGTGTGGCATGGAGTCAACCAACTTGTGGCACCTCTCAGCTGTTATTCCACTCCATGATTCTTTAACAACATTCCACAATTCATTCACATTTCTTGGTTTTGCTTCAGAAACAGCATTTTTGATATCACCCCACAAGTTCTCAATTGGATTAAGGTCTGGAGATTGGGCTGGCCACTCCATAGCATTAATTTTGTTGGTTTGGAACCAAGACTTTGCCCGTTTACTAGTGTGTTTTGGGTCATTGTCTTGTTGAAACAACCGTTTCAAGGGCATGTCCTCTTCAGCATAGGGCAACATGACCTCTTCAAGTATTTTATCATATGCAAACTGATCCATGATCCCTGGTATGCGATAAATAGGCCCAACACCATAGTAGGAGAAACATGCCCATATCATGATGCTTGCACCTCCATACTTCACTGTCTTCACTGTGTACTGTGGCTTGAATTCAGAGTTTGGGGGTCGTCTCACAAACTGCCTGTGGCCCTTGGACCCAAAAAGAACAATTTTACTCTCATCAGTCCACAAAATGTTCCTCCATTTCTCTTTAGGCCAGTTGATGTGTTCTTTGGCAAATTGTAACCTCTTCTGCACATGCCTTTTTTTTAACAGAGGGATTCTTGAAAATAGATTAGCTTCACACAGACGTCTTCTAACTGTCACAGTACTTACAGGTAACTCCAGACTGTCTTTGATCATCCTGGAGGTGATCATTGGCTGAGCCTTTGCCATTCTGGTTATTCTTCTATCCATTTTGATGGTTGTCTTCCATTTTCTTCCACGTCTCTCTGGTTTTGCTCTCCATTTTAAGGCATTGGAGATCATTTTAGCTGAACAGCCTATCATTTTTTGCACCTCTTTATAGGTTTTCCCCTCTCTAATCAACTTTTTAATCAAAGTACGCTGTTCTTCTGAACAATGTCTTGAACGACCCATTTTCCTCAGCTTTCAAATGCATGTTCAACAAGTGTTGGCTTCATCCTTAAATAAGGGCCACCTGATTCACACCTGTTTCTTCACAAAATTGATGACCTCAGTGATTGAATGCCACACTGCTATTTTTTTGAACACACCCCTTTCAACTAATTCAACTAATTGCCCAATTGCACAGCCTTAAGAGCGTGCATATCATGAATGCTGGGTCTTGTTTGTTTTCTGACAATCTACTGAACCTACTGGTAACTTGTTTGCCACGTAGCAATAAAAAATATACTAAACACCTTGATTATTCTGGTTAGTCACATTGTACTGCTATTATTTTGAACAAGACTGTATGTGCGTTATTTCTGTTGCTCTTTGCCATTTATTTCTCTGTTGAATAACACAGTTGTCAGTGAAGTGTTGCAAACTGCCCCATTCGGTCCAGCTATCCAGTCTCTCTGTACAGCATTACACCGCGATGCTTCATGTCACGGGTGTCACAAAAAAGTATAAATTTTTGTATACAAAATGAGAGATGGTTTCGCTAGATAAGACCCTATTCCTTGTCTGGGATCATGTAGAGCTCTTTGAAGCTGCGATCAAACCGCGTTTGGACCTTCAAACTGTTGTACCCCTATGAAGTCCGCTATAGCCTATGGAGAAAAACCCTGGAGAGTTTTCCTCAAAAACCTTAATTCCTTTTCGACTGAAGAAAGAAAGACATAAACATAATGGAATGTGTGGGGGTGAGTAAATTACCAGGAAATTTCAATTCTGAAGTGATCTAATCCTTTAAGTAGAAGATTTCTATGTTGATTTCGTGGTGTCTTCAGAGTTACAACGGTTCTCATTGAAGTGGGATACAACTGGAAATAAGATTTGGCTCTGTGAGTAAACTCCTATAGTGTAACAGTACCAGTTTAATGTCTTTCAAATACAATTTCACAGCTGATTTGGAGCAAGACTGCCACTTCAGAGAGAGAAGTAAATACTATAGGTGAGAGCCATTTCACTACTTTTTTCTATTTCAAAGAAATTTGCTCTTTCAGGATCCTGAGATTTCTCTCACATGTCTTCCACAAGGGCTGATATTTATATAAAAAAGGCTGGTGTCCAGAATGTCTCAAATCAACTTCACACTGCTTTAAAAGGGGAACTGGAAAGTCAACCAATAGTATCAGAGTGAAATTACAATCTTTCCACCATAATCTCTTTAAGATGAGCCCACTCTAGTACTGTACACACAGCATCTGAAAACCATGCTGCAAAGGGAGATTAGCCTAGTGGATTTACAAAGGAAAAATACACATATTTTTGGCACTTTTACAGGGAGGTGATATACCCACATATAAACAAATATTTTTCCTATCTATCTATCTATCTATCTATCTATCTATCTATCTATCTATCTATCTATCTATCTATCTATCTATCTATCTATCTATCTATATATCTATCTATCTATCTATCTATCTATCTATCTATCTATCTATCTATCTATCTATCTATCTATCTATCTATCTATCTATCTATGTCTGTCTGTCTGTCTGTCTGTCTATCTATCGTGATCCTTCAGAAACCATTTTAATTAATTGATTTGGTGCTTAAAAATAAACAAATAAAAATATTATTATAAATGTTAAAGCTGTGCTGCAAAACAAATTCTCTTTTTTCAGGATTCTTTAATGAATAGAGTTCAGAAGAACAGCATTTATTTGAAATATAATATTATTTTTATTAAGATTATAAACGTTACAGTAACTTTTGGTTGCCTTAATGCTTTGACCCATTTGACCCAGACTTTTGAAAGCTAGCATGTATGACAAGTGATTATTATTTTACTTTAAATTATTTATCTTTATTATTAAATTATTTATCTTTGCAAGTTAAATTAAGTAATGTTGTGCTGTTTAATCAGTATATATATGTGTGTGTGTGTGTGTGTGTGTGTGTGTGTGTGTGTGTGTGTGTGTGTGTGTGTGTGTGTGTGTGTGTGTGTGTGTGTGTGTGTGTGTGTGTGTGTGTGTGTGTGTGTGTGTGTGTGATTTTCTCACAAAATTAAATGACACTCAACACGATCTCACTGCAATACGTACACATTTTATGAGGTGGCTAATTCGTACAAATTGGTAAGTTTTTTGTTAAATCGTACATGAATTCGTATGATTTCTTACAAATGACAAATGATAGGTTTAGCCCAGCTTTTGCCAAGTCTTTTATCACTATAAGAACGCTTTATTTTGTTTCAATCATTTGATGGATGTGTTACATATTACATGATATCATTATATTTCATCTATTTTAATAGTTTACCACAATTCAACTAATTTGCATACAATGGTTACTTAGCATGCCTGGGAATTCATGTTTAGAGTGTCTGTGTATGGCATCACAGGGGATAGTTTTCTGCCAATTCATAGTATTTCATGTTGGTCATGGTCTGCAGGATGAGAGCACAGTGTTTTGGATGACCAGAATAGGAAGTTAGCAATTACTGAAAGATCCAAAAGTTCTCTGGCGAGAGCGAGGACGGGTCCTTGGGACCATATGCTTCGCAGCCCACCAAGTAATACATCTGTCTGTCTCTGCATCAGGAATTCAGTAGGGTACAAACATGTTATGCCAAACTACCCTCAATGTCCAGAGGCTGAGAAGATTCAACCAGACCATATGGCATCACTATGACACATAATATCCATAAACTATGATAAATGCCAATTTTCAAAAATGAATCTGCTTAATCTATTGTCGATATCAGTTCTTTTAAACGAGAAACTCAGTTTCAATATTATTTGTGTTTGTGTGTGTGTGTTTTTAAAGCTATACATTTTGAGTGCACATCCTTTTTCAACTACTGAACTGAAACCTACTGCATGAAGAATATAAGGCAACTGTATCTAGCTCAGTATTGCGTGGCTGATGAAGACAGCAAACTAATGGCTGAATAATAAGTGTTAAGTGACGTGCGAAGGGGTAATCCACATGCATACACATTAGTAGTGAACACACACTGCAAACCATGGACACACACACTCGGAGCAGTGGGCAGCCACTTTACAGTGGTACCGGGGAGCGATTGGCGGTTCCTGGCTGAAGGGCATCTCAGTCATTTTCTGTCAACAGTTCCTGTTTAGAAATGAACACTCAACTTTCTAGTTACTGTTCTAACCATTAGGCCTACTGACTGCCCTAATCACAGGAAGGTTGGTCCCATGTGGCCAATAAAGAGTAGATAGAATAAACAGGATCAAGAAACACACGGCAAGGACTTTAGAAGGATATGTTTGCTGTGAATGCTTTGTTACTAGGAATGTAACGAACTCAACTCACAATGTGATATGATTCACAATACGGTTTTCTCACTTTTTTTTCCTTTTTTTTTCTTTTCATTATAGAACCTTTATAGCATAAAACATTCTTTGGAGTTGAGTATACAACTCAACTTCAGTTCTATAGGGTTCTATATAGAACCTTTTAGGGGTTCCAAATATGTAGCGCCGATAGAATGCATTTACTAAAAACACCTTCATATCTTTTGCCATGAAAACACACATGCACCTTATAATCTCTGTGGCTCTCAACCCTCGATGCTGCAAGCGGGGCTGCAAATCCGCTGGTCAGTGTGGTCTGGCCTATTAATATCCTTTTACATGCAGACGGAGGTGACTGAGCTTCTCAATGTGGTGATTATTAGTCCGTAACGCACAGATCAAAAGACATGTGAAGAAGCAGAAACAAGTGATATCATTCGTTAACAGATGCACATGCAAAATGATACAACCATCAACATTAAACAGCAAAAATGCCTAATGTTACTTGGTGAAATGTCAACCCAGGACAATCGACAGGACTGTGAAGCTTTGGGGGTGTTGATGGACTCAATCTATTCCATCTGATAATTGTTCTGAATCTGATTCAAATGTATAGTCTTTGATAAAAAAAAAAGGATTTTCTAACCATTTTGCTTTTTTATGAAACTTACGAAATTGTTGATAAAAAAAAGGAATGCATTAAGCATTTTTTATTTCTTTTTTTTAGTTGTTCTTTCTCTTAATACGTTGAATATTCATATATTCATGTAACAAAATATTGCGGCGGGATGGCAACTTTTCAAAATGCTGGTCGGGAATGAGTTAAATGCTAAGCTTATTTATTTTTTTACAGTGTAATCTGAAAATATGACGTCATTGAAGCAAAATAGATCAACATTTTAATATTTACATTTTAAATGTACTTATTTATTTTATTTTATTTATTTAAATTTTATACTAAAATACTAAACTATTTTCCTTTAGGTTTCTCTCCATTTTTCATTCACACTACCAAGGCTTCAGAATGGCACTATTCCCATAACAGTGTGAAAGCATTATCTGAAGGTTATGAAATCTATCATGGGCCTTTTTTAGCCAACAGCACCACAAGGGGGATATATTACAGGAGGACCTTTACAGAAGGGGTTCCTAACATTTTTGCGTAGCTGCGCCCAAATGCCTTACTTGGAGTAACTCCAGAGATTTTGAGTAATAGATACAGTGAATTTTACATTCTAGCATGATCACATAATTGATTTAATTAGTATTGCTATTTTTGATTAAATATCATTTTAGGGGAGACCGGGGAAATGTTGTAGTATGAGGTTAGATGTAACAAAGATTGACCGGTCCAAAAGAGCTCTGGTAACGTCATCAATATCATATACAACCCCATCTTCTTTTTGAGCTCACATGAGAAATTGCATGTGACTGTAAGCAAATTTGCTAATTTTATGACCAAAAAAACAACAAAAAAACAAGCTTTTTAGGTAAGAAAGTAACCTTTTTCATTAAGGTTTTTTGTTGCCTCGCAATCATTGAATTGATCATCATTGCTGTGCCTTATTGGATCAGATAGGAATGGTGCAACACACTTGTGAGTAAAACATTTTTTTTTTTTTTTTTTTTTTTATAAGTGATGAAATTGCATTGACACAGATCGTTTGATGTATACTGACTATGTGTATATGTCTAACTAAACATAATTAACAAAAACTTAGTCACAGGCTGGAGTATCTTTAGTATTTGAGGTGTTGTTGGTTCATTGTCCTGCAATTTGGGATCAGACTCTGAGTCGAACATGTATCAATGAATCATTCCTATTGCCATTTTTCCAAGTTTTCAAAACAATTCCCCACATGTACTGATGGGGGTGTCAAAACTCATTATAATATGCAAAACTGTTATCCAAACATAGTAGTGGGGAGTTGCTTAAGCTCTTCAATGTGGCACACCCATAAAAAAATATAGCTTTTTAGGAGTTAGGCTAAAACAAATCATTATGAAGGATTTTTTTTGTTTGTTTGTTTTTTTGTTTTTGTTTGGTATAACATAGCATCACGACCAGATGAAATCTCTGATTTATACAAGTTAACTGAGTGTGTTAAAAATTAAACATATTGGATGACAAGTAATTTTCTTCTATTACATTCGGATAAGTCAAGTAATGAAGTATTACTTATTAGACTAATAATCTGTACACAGAATCTCTAAGCTACAGAAATCTGTTTTTGATGCATAAAAGTTAGGTCATGCATTTATGACCTGACTAGATTACAGTAATGCATTAGTTACTAGGTGGTTGTCCTGTATCCTCAATAAACAAGCTACAGTTAGTGCAAAATGTTTTTACCGGCTCAACAAAATATGAAAATATAACACCAATTTTATCACTGGCTAACTTCTTTATGCAAAGTATTGAAACTGAGCTAGGTCCTAAATGGTTCAGATCTTGTGTAATTAATCGATCCTCTAATGCCCCCTACTATCCATCACGCTCTTAAGGTCACAAAACTCTGGACTTTTGGCAGCATCTAAGTGCACTAAAGGAGGGAGAGCCTAAACTCTGGAATAACCTCCCTTATGATTTTCCAGCTTAGACTCACTCTCTTAGTTTATATCTAGATTAAAAGCACTTAAAGATCTCCTTAGCCAAGCATTCACACAATACATCTCATAACATTGTACTCCATAACAGATCAAGTGCACATAATTATATTTTTCTTGAAATGTTATGATCAGCCGCTATACACTAATTATTGTCCATTTTATTTTCTCTTCTACCTCGTGATGCTAGCTTCATTTTGTATCCAGCCTCTTACAAAGATTTCAGATAACCCAACAGTTGTGAAGAGATGAATCCAACCCCTGCGAGGAATCAACATGCACCACTGCCAGATTGTCTATATATTGTTATCATTATGACCACAGTTTTATTTGCTTTTACACAGAGTCAAAAGTGCATCAGAGACACATCTGACACTCAGTGAAAAAGAAATATGATTTGACATATTGTTGAGTGCCTTTTATGCAGCATTACATGAAGCATGATTTGTAGATTTTGCAGAATTTGGAGCAGGCAAAGAGTTGCCTTGACTCAACGGTGTACAGATGGCTTATCAAAATCTTGCAGACACACTGCAGTTCCATCACAAGACCCTAAGGGTTTGGGAACAACTGGCTGAGAAGCCTTGTTTTACAGAATAGCCATCACATAGGCTTCCCATAACAGTGGACAACTTGAGAATTGATCACACATACCTTCCTGAAACTGAAGTTTACAGCAAGAGACTACAAACTGAAAGCTGACTCTTTAGAATTTAGTGAAGTTTAGCATATAATCATGGATAAACAAAGCCCAACACTTTATTGTTAAACAATGATTTCCCTGGCCCTTTTCCGTGTTTTACCTCTCAGAATACATGCCGAAAAAGCCACTTCTGCCAAGTGATTCCTTCTAGTCTGTCTTCAAAATGAAAAGAAAACTCTTGTCTTTCATACTTCACTGTCATCCTCTGTGTGCAGATGATGGTAAGAAGGGATATCCCCTGCCAGGCTTGTCTTCTCTGATCAGAAAGCATGGAGATGTTCACCCTTCACTTTGATGGACTCCGACAGAGCAGCCCTGACATCTGCGTGTTGCACACTATGAACAATGATCCATCTTCAAGTATGGCAATGATGTGAATAATGGCAACACTTCTGAAGTATTATAAAACTGATGCATTTCCGGCACGGTTTTGGACTGCCTGCAGCTCATGTATTTACTAAACTATGCATATAGTATTCAGTACTTGTTGCATATATCAACAGGCTGTAAACACACTTTTAAAGTTTATGAATTACTAGTCAGATTGTAAATGTGAAAGCTCTTTGAACTCTGAAGAGCATCTCAAAAAGTTAAAGATGAAATAAATCAAATGCATCACTTACAGACAAAACTTTCCATATGGGAATTATATTAAATGTCCTAAATAAATATCTAGAAAAGGTTCGCTGGAGAAGCAAAACATGTGAAATGCCCCAGAAAGACCAACCGTTCAATGGATAACAGAGTTTAGTAGCTGAAAGGGATAATGGAGCATGATTTAACCATATTGAACACTTTGCTAAAGATAAAAACTTGCCTGTGAGGGAAGCCATTGGGAAATGAGACCAAGATGGAGCTTTTTAGCCAAATTCAAATGGTGATTAAAACACAAACCTAATCCTTCCCAAACTAAAATAAAAACATAAAAAATAAATAAAAAATACAAACCTGTTAAGAAATGTCCATGTCACGTTTCAGCCTAAAACCAATGGGGACAACTTATAGACAACATTATTTCAATTCAAATTTCATTATAATTGTAACATGGCTGTTTCAGTAAAGACTCTTGAACCCAGATGTAGCTTGACATTTATTAAACTAGACAAAAGTAAATCCAGGCAGAAAATAGCATGAAAACAGAAAAAGAAGAAGATAATCAAAGATGAGAACAACAGGAACTAAAACAAATGCACACAGAGTACATTTAGGACAACACCAGAGAAGCAACAAGAGAAACACTAAGGTTAAAATACACAAGGGGTGAATGGCAAATAAGAAATGCCTGGGAATAATAATAATAATAATAATAATAATAATAATAATAATAATAATAATAATAATAATAATAATAATAATAATAATAATACTAATAATAAATATAATATTAAATAAATAAAAAATCAACAAGAAAAACCAAAGGCAACACGGTCTCACTCCCAACTCGTCAACATATTGAGGCTTGGTCAGGACCCCTCTGCTTCACTTTTCTTTGCCTAATGCATCAGATCAAGATAAAAAGTAGACATGATTTTATGAATATATGAATATTTATTGGCTTCTTTTATATTTTGGAGCAACTAACCGAACTCCTACCCTAAACCTACCTACTTCTCAACATTATAAGACACATAACAGGCAAATAAAAGTACAGTCACGATTATTTATTGCAAAAACTGACCAAAACAGTATTAAAGTATTAATTCATGTTGCATTCCAAGTCTTCTGAAGTCATACGGTGTCTTCATGTGAAGAACAGAGTTGGTCTTAATGTTTTAATCGCTGAAATGATGATCCCGCCGCTCCGTAAACGCACTCATTCATATCTCATTCAAATGATACACACGACTCTTGAGCATGACTCAATCGGTCACATGACACATGACACGTAATAACGCAACGTGTCACGAGACATACGTGAGCCTTTCACTATGAAATCTGACGTAACGTTTCTTCGGGCAACAATTTTTTAAAATTTGATGTGTGCATGATCTCTGGCGGATGGAGACGCTGATCGCTTTTGGGGATTTTCTTCACCCAAATCAATCATTTTGTCCTCGGAACACTTGGAATATTTGTACTTTTTGAATAAATTGTGCATGCAGTCATATCTGCCTGTTATATAATGTGTTTTAAATAATATAATGCACAAATTGGTAGGTTAAGGGATGGGGTTGGGTTACCTGTTAAAATGTGTTTAACTAGCATAAATAAAAATAGATGTAAATAAAAATATACTCCTACAGGTCATAATAACAAAATCATAACTAAATATATAATTTCATTATGATCATATGCCCAACACGTCTGTGTATGATACGTCCCCGGTTACGTATGTAACCTTAGTTCCCTGAGAACAGGGAACGAGACGCTGCGTCAGCTGACACTACGGGGAACGCCTTCAGCGTGACAGGTGTCTGAAATCGCTATCAAATCACAATCCTACTGACCGTCGGCAGCTGCTGATGTCATCACCGTGCGACCAGGAAGTATAAAAAGGCACCGTGCCAACATGACAACATCCGCTTCGTCTGAAGGGACTGTGGGCAGGCACACCTTGAAGCATGGCCATGTGACGCAGCATCTCGTTCCCTGTTCTCAGGGAACTAAGGTTACATACGTAACCGGGGACGTTCCCTTTCGAAAGGGAACTCGCGCTGCGTCAGCTGACGCTACGGGGAACGATATACCCACGCCGCCATGCTGAGGGGAGTGCACGCCCCTTACTAGCAGTGAGAACTGCCTGGACGAGTGTTCGCGGAAAGTCTGAACCACTCCCCCTCTAGCCACACAGGCTGCCAGTGACATCATTCCCTACGGTCATAGCCCAAGCTATATGCCTAAGAGAGAACCTAAACAAGTTTTAACTGATGTTTCCTACTCTCGGCTTGCTCGAGGGCCTGGGACCTACTACTTTCGAAGGAAGGAGTCCCTTAAGGGAATGTGGCTAGGGGACCCGAGGGCGCCACCAGCCGTCACTAATTCGGCAGGGGGGCCTGCCCGTCTGATCAGACTCAAGCGGCCGTAAGCTCGCAGACGACCCTCAATGAGGGGAGCTCTTAAGCCAGCTTGGTAGGTAAACCATGCTGTAGGCTAGCCAGTCCTTGTCCTGAAGGGACTGCGCAGCAGAAACGGAGTCTCGTTGTGCTAGGGCACGAGCCCGCCACTGAGTTATACCGGCCCAGGCCGGGACCCAATGGCAGGCAGCCGCTAGCTGTCAGCCCAAAGCCAGTTCTACGTTTCCGCTTAGGGGAACCATTTCCCCTCCAGGGAGGCCAGGAGGCGCCTCTACCTGGCACCATTAGTGCTAGCTGTTAAGAGCCGCAGGAAGGTGGCTTTACTGGTTCCTCGGGGGCTCATGAGGCTATAACGCCAGCAGCCACCTATGCTAATGGCTAGCTTGTCACCGAGACCTGGTCCGGGAATCCCCTCCCAAAAAGGCCCGAAGAGGCCTGATAGCCCGATACACTGGCCTACCGAGCGTCCCAGCTCGGGGGCTCACCCTCAGGCAGCCTACTTCCTGCCAGCCAACGAGCAAACTGTCGGGAGCTTTTGTGTTCCCGGGGCTCGCCTCCAGGGAGGCCTGTTTGATGCCTACGTACAGTCCGGTCTTCTTTTAGGGCGGCCTGGAGAGGCCTATTGCCGAATGGCAGTTCCCTATTAGATTGGTGACAGATGGTGCTTATCCGATGGCAAATCCCACCGGAAACCCCGCAGGGCCGGGAAACGACCATAGGACGGCCTGAAGCGGCCCGTCCCTGATAGCAGACCGTGCTAGCCGCCAGGCTACCACCCACGCACACTGTTGCAAGACCTGGAAACCGGGGCTCACCCTACAGGAGGCCTAAAGCGGCCTAGATCCTGCCAACCAATGGTCGGAACCCTAGGTCACCCCCTCAGGGGACGCCATGTGAGGCGTGCTGAAACTCAGCGAGCCCTCAAAGTCGGGCTGACAGTGGCTATCTGCTGGCTGATAAGGACTGGGTATCCAGTCACTACCTGGGGACTCATCCCCAGGGAGGCCGTTAGGGGCCTACTTATGACAAAGTTTCTGCTGGAACTCATCCGCAGGGAGGCCTACTGAGGCCTACCACCTGACCCAGAGTTAACTGCCCGGACTGCCTCGGCTGGCGTCTCCCGCCAGCCAGCCTTCTATAGTCGGTCCGCCCCAGCGGCCCATAGCAGCCTTCTGCGACGGCGCAGTCTCTCAGGCAGCGCCTACCAGCGTGGACCTAAAACACAATGCCCACAGCAGTGCACTCAGCATAAAACGCCTTGAACCCTCTAAAGCGAGGGGAGTACAACTTACGCCACCTGCCTCCAGGGCGGCCGTCTGGTCGTCCAGCGGTCCGCCCTCCGCGCAAGGGCGTCAGCCGTGACAGTGTTTCGACTCCAGGGGAGCATCCCACCAACCGATGCTTTCAGATGGTTGCGAAGTACAGCTCGACTCGAGCCTAAAAGGTGAAGCAGAAGACACAGAGCAAAAAGTGAAAGATATTGAACACACACAACCGGCCATTTCCTGAACCAAGCCGGGGGGCCGCCCAGAAGTGGCGGCCGCACTAGCTCTGGGGGGCGGGGCTAGCAAAACCAGTCTAACTGCGCACCGCGAAGAGATGCCTACCCCGTCCCCACGACCACTGGCTGAGTCGCGATTCATTCTGCTATACACCTTTTTGCATTAATAACAACCCCCAAATGCAGAAGGGGGGTGGGCATTGGCCGGACGACCCTACTGCGGGGAGGCCGGGTAGGGATACAAAGCTCCTGCGGGGATACCGACAGGAGCCCGGGGCAACTGCCAGGGCGATATGCCACCGCAAAACGCCACCGTCATCCCATCAACAGCCTAGGCCAACTTGATGCACTAGCATCGGTCTGATAATCCCACAACAACGGCCCTAAAAAGGACTGGGACAGACCTTACTGCAGTTCATACGCTAGCCTAACCTCACAAATTCATCTAGGTATTTCACTAGCAGAGGTGCCACCGCTACCCAGAGGTGGCTACAGCTAAAAAAGTTCGCCAGGAGAACATACGTCAGTTTATATCGCCGCTGCATGCCCGCGGCATGTGCGGTGGCCTCAACTGCTCATATTACACATATCCAGAAGAGAAAACAGCCTTATAAACTACTGTTGCTACACTAGCAAACATAAACCTACATAAACACACTGTGTTTATACAAACATCGTTCTAGCCACCTTTACTGGGGAACTACAGGCCCACTTCTCCAACTGTTACACTTTTCTTCATCTTTTGTAGACAAAATATCCCTCAGGGAAGCATAGAGTCCAAACATACGGCATTGAAAAGAAGAATGTTTGCCCTAAAAGGGGACTCACCCGCTGTCTTCAGTGCCTCATCGCTTCATGTAACATGCATGCTTCGGCGCACTAACCTGAGGGTGGGGTGCTTTATTCTCACATGTAAGGCCGAGGAGGCGGCCGCGGAATCCCGCTTTTCCCAGAGACGATGCACTGTGTGCGGGCAGAGCACACACCGGCCTGGCAGGCTTTCGTCAGAGTCTCACCTCCGCTCATCATCAGCCCGCGCGGCCTGGTGTAAAGCGCGCCCGGGGAGAAAAAAGAAAAACAACAGAACAACAAAGGAGGGGACACAACATCACTTCCGCGCCCTCGGGGGCGGAGACTCACCACCTCGCTTTGGGCGCTGGAAGCGGTTCTTCTCCCCGATGTCCCTCCTCCTGTTGCAGGTGTCCCGCCTCTTCCACGTCCTACTCCTCCACGGAGGGGGCGCACGAGAGGCCACGCTACTGCGTTGGCCCATTTTTTTTTGATGATCCTCGGATCTTGATGGGCCAGGGACACCCTCCTGCCTGGGCGCCGCCCCAGACCTCAGCGGAATACACGTTCTATACGCCGCTGAGCGCGCCCTCGCCTCTCTGAACTTTCCCACCACCGCCTCGACGGAGGTGCCGAAAAGCCCAGAGGGCGAGACCGGGGCATCGAGGAGAAAAGCCTTTTCTTTCACCCCGATGCCCACCAAGTTTAGCCACCGATGCCTCTCCGTGGCGACCATAGCCGCCATCGACCGTCCGATGGCGACTGCTATGTGTTTGGCCGCCCGGAGAGAGAGATCCGTGGTGCGCCACTCAGCCATCGCATCAGGGGGTAGGCGCTCCCCCCGATCGAGGTCCCTCAGCAGGCCAGCTTGATAAGCCTGCAACACAGCCATTGTGTGCAAGGCCGCCGCCGCCGCCTGACCCGCCGATGTGTATGCCCTGCCATTAAGACGTGAAGTCGTCTTTAATGGTTTCGATGGCAGGGCTGGAGCTTCACATCCAGCAGCACCCCATACACGGGGCAGGATGGCTGGGAGGATTTGGCCTCAGCCTTATTTTCCTCCTCATCCACAGCCATCCTCTGATCGACTGGAAAAGCACGGGCTGACGAAGAGGAGGAGTCTCCATCCGACTCCTCCTCCGTCCGCCTGCTCTCGCGACCTGGCTGATCGTCCGTGAGCACTGTGTTCCCCAGACGATGAGCCAGATCCATCTGGGAGCCCCAGAACAAACGGCGCCGCTCAGCCTCGGCATGAGCGGGACCGCTCCCAAATGCTGGCTCTTTTTCCCTCGAGAAGAAGGCCAAGCGAGAGCGGAGCGTTCTCAGTCGGAAAAACGCTCGCAGTTTGCGCAGGAAGCCCCCTCGAGAACCTCCCGCGCGTGCTCTTCCCCCAGGCAGAGCACACAAAGGGTGTGCGTGTCCCCAGGCGTGAGAAACCTGGGAAACGGATCAGCGCACTTCCTGTACGCTCCCTTGGATTTACGTGTGCACTTCATTTCACTTTAGAAAGACTTTCTAGCAAACCAGACAAAACAGTCCCTGAAGACGAAAGGATGTTGTCATGTTGGCACGGTGCCTTTTTATACTTCCTGGTCGCACGGTGATGACATCACCAGCTGCCGACGGTCAGTAGGATTGTGATTTGATAGTGATTTCAGACACCTGTCACGCTGAAGGCGTTCCCCGTAGCGTCAGCTGACGCAGCGCGAGTTCCCTTTCGAAAGGGAACCAAAGGTTTCTCATTAAAATGAATAGAGCACTCTGCTCGTTGAAAAATTACGCTAAATGGGTATCCTGTGCGTTAAAATGTATCCTGACCAAGCGTCAATATGTGACGAGTTGGGAATGAGACCGTGTTGATAAGGATTACAAAAATGGCAAACAGGACAGGAAAAAGAAACAAAACCAGGGGAAAATGCAAACACAAGAAACACAAGGGGAAAACAGAACAATAATAAGCCTAATTAACTCCACAATTGCCATTTATGTATTGTATTATACATTTTTTAAATATGTATTTCCATAACTAATATGGTAATTGTTTACTGCTTTAAAGTAAATACATGGGTTTGCAATTTTAAATTATTTAATTAATTTTATTTAATAATTTTATTATTTTTTTATTAACTAAATGTAGAACACAACATGCTTATGCTTATATATGTCTTTTTAATTGCTTATATGTTTGTGGTAAATGTGACCCCCTCAAACGGCTCTCTCCACTTGTTTTATATTGTTGTTTAGAAGCTTTGTATAAAAAAAAATGCAAGTATTAACATCTCCTTCAGGCTTTTCACCATTTGAGTAAAACTAGCACTATGCAATTTGTGATTGATGTCGCCACACAACCATTTGGTATAATCATACTCATGCAGTAATGTTAATGCATACAGCATGGAGAAAGTGTTAGTTTAACATGGTCTGATCTTCTGTTCCTTTGTAAATAAACCTTTTAAGAATATGAACCATGTTTTGTCACATGCCTGTCCTGTCTTGTGTGCACATGTGGGTTCTGTCATGTCTTGCATGTGTACTGTCTACGTCTTCCGTTCCCCTGTGACTTCCTTGTGGTATGTGTTCAGTTTAAGTTTATATTGTATTATTCTATTGTGTGTTTTTCCCCCTCGTGGGTTTTGTTTTGAGTTTATGTTTTATTTGTTATAATAAATATATCCTTTTCTGCACTTGAGTCCTCGCACCATTTCCTTTGTGTGTGTACGTGACAGAAGGATCCAACCCTAGAGGATTCAGCAAGAGGATTTTTTTTTAGTTTTTGTTTTGTTTGTTGTTTGCTCTTTGGACTATGGAGCTAACCAGGCGCGTACAGGTGATGCGGCAGGTGAACTCCAAATACATCCGCCAACAGGGGGCGGGTGTAAGAGAGTTCGCCGGCCAATTCCTCAAGGAGGTGCATCACCTGTACCTTAACGACACAGAGAAGGCAGAGGTTTTTAACCTCTGCCTGGACATGCCTCTCAGTCCCACCGAGGTGGAGAAAATGGGGAATCCAGACTTTTGGGAGTTTGTGGACCGGCTGGACTCCAGTCCCTCTAGGACCAGGGTCCGGATAGCTCCAGTGGTCCCTGTTCCGGTGGTCTCCAGACGGAAGAGGAGAAGGAAGGCTCCCTCCGTGCCTGTTCCGGTGGTCCCAGTGCCGGTGGATCGTGTGCCGGTGGATCGTGTTCCGGTGGTCCCTATACCGGTGGATCGTGTTCCGGTGGTCCCTATACCGGTGGATCGTGTTCCGGTGGTCCCTATACCGGTGGATCGTGTTCCGGTGGTCCATATACCGGTGGATCGTATTCCGGTGGTCCCTGTGCCGGTGGATCGTGTTCCGGTGGTCCCTGTGCCGGTGGATCGTGTTCCGGTGGTCCCTGTGCCGGTGGATAGTATTCCAGTGGTCCCTGTGCCTGTGGTCCCAGTACCGGTGGATCGTATTCCGGTGGTCCCGATGCCGGTGGTCCCTTTACCGGTGGATCGTGTTCCGGTGGTCCCTATACCGGTGGATCGTGTTCCGGTGGTCCCTGTGCCGGTGGATCGTATTCCGGTGGTCCCTGTGCCGGTGGATCGTGTTCCGGTGGTCCCTGTGCCGGTGGATCGTGTTCCGGTGGTCCCTGTGCCGGTGGATCGTGTTCCGGTGGTCCCGATGCCGGTGGTCTCTGTTCCGGTGGATAGTGTTCCGGTGGTCCCTGTGCTGGTGGATCGCATTCCGGTGGACGCCGCTGGGCCGGAGATGCCTCCCAGGCGTCCTGCTCTCACCGCACCTCCCAGGCGTCCTGCTCTCACCGCGCCTCCCAGGCGTCCTGCTCTCACCGCGCCTCCCAGGCGTCCAGCTCTCACCGCGCCTCCCAGGCGTCCAGCTCTCACCGCGCCTCCCAGGCGTCCAGCTCTCACCGCGCCTCCCAGGCGTCCAGCTCTCACCGCGCCTCCCAGGCGTCCAGCTCTCACCGCGCCTCCCAGGCGTCCTGCTCTCCGTGCGCCGCTGAGGCGTCCTGCTCTCCGTGCGCCGCTGAGGCGTCCTGCTCTCCGTGCGCCGCTGAGGCGTCCTGCTCTCCGTGCGCCGCTGAGGCGTCCTGCTCTCCCTGCGCCGCCCTGGGTGCCTGAACTTTTTGTTTTCCTCATGTGTCCCTTGTTGACCCCTCCCTTGTCTGTTCCTTCCTTGTCTGTTTCTCCTGTCCCTCCCGTGCCCCCCTGGTCAGTCCCTCCCGTGCCCCCCTGGTCTGTCCCTCCCGTGCCCCCCTGGTCTGTCCCTCCCGTCCCGCCCTGGTCTGTCCCTCCCGCCCCGCCCTGGTCTGTCCCTCCCGCCCCGCCCTGGTCTGTCCCTCCCGTCCCTCCCTGGTCTGTCCCGCCCGTCCCTAGTGGAGCGTCTGGTAGCCGCTCCTTAAGGAGGGGGTAATGTCACATGCCTGTCCTGTCTTGTGTGCACATGTGGGTTCTGTCATGTCTTGCATGTGTACTGTCTACGTCTTCCGTTCCCCTGTGACTTCCTTGTGGTATGTGTTCAGTTTAAGTTTATATTGTATTATTCTATTGTGTGTTTTTCCCCCTCGTGGGTTTTGTTTTGAGTTTATGTTTTATTTGTTATAATAAATATATCCTTTTCTGCACTTGAGTCCTCGCACCATTTCCTTTGTGTGTGTACGTGACATGTTTAACATGTCCTAAAGGTATGCTTTAGCCAGTCTTGTCTTGGCAAGGCATAAAAGGAACACTTACCTTTCTGCCTCACTGCACTAGTAGGTTTACAAGCTGACCTCCACCATCCAATCATCCCTTGTGGTGCTGGTTCTGTACTCCTGTTGCATGTCCTGCAGACAAATTCAGTCTTTAAGCTGTTACTTGTTGAACCCTTGTATTATGTTCGAATTTTGGGTAAGACTCAGTAAGGGATTCAGTAAAATTCACAAAAAAATCTTTAATATTAATACTTTTCACACATTACAAGAAAAATAAAACCATTTTTTAAAAACTGTACAAATAGTTTTAACCAGTAAAAAATATGAATGCTGTAAACAGTATTGCAACTATTTTTATTTAACTTTTAATTTTCAATATTTGGTTACATCTCAGCATGCAGTTCTCATAAACAAGCTGCTTCACTATTTCCTTATTAAATGAATGATGTTATTAGAGCTCTGATGACTGTTTAATGGTTTGGCTAGCAAGGACAAATGCTTTCTATCCAGTTGCAAAGGAGTATATGGTAATAATCTTTTAATTTCATGTTTTCACACCAGTTAAATTCTTAAGATTTAGAAACTGTATGTTCCTCAACATATGCTACTTAGCAATGTAGATGCGTTTCTGATCCACTGCTTGAGCGCCGAGTCTCACAGAAGACCTTTGAATTCAGTTTCAACAACTGCAGTTGGCTGTGCTTCACAGATTGGGGCTGTTTAAGAGTTTTGGCCATTCTTTTACTTGACAAAGGGGTTTTGGGGCCCTGAACCTTTAAAAATGAGTTTCAAAGTTCATTTTTTTTTTTTTAAAAACGATTCCATTATTGTTACTACAAAAACACAAATTTGTGAAAAAAACTTTGATGCTATGGCAATTGTATGTTCAGTCTATAGGCGCAAATATTTTTTCTTTACAGAGTGACATTGCCAACTACTGGCCTGGCATGCATAATACAGTTAATAATATGTTTTTAATCGTTTTCGTGGATATGTGTGAACAAGGACCGTTTTGACAACTTCAATCGTATGTATGCGGAAAATGCACATGAAAACCTTTCCATTTTTTAGTACATCATTGGTGTGTAAATGTACCCTAAATGCCATCAGAAACAGATCAGGAAACTCACAGTCTCCATGAAATACCATTGACATTTATCAAATCACTCTACTGATCACCATTTCTGCTCTTCTGATACCATCACATAGCCTGGATGCCAGCCGAACTTAGCCTCGCCAACAAAATTTTCAGGTAGGGCAGTTCGGTCTGGCCTTGCTCTATAGAGGAGTAATTATCCCCGTACAGAAACTGATCGGACCAATGAAATCATCAGGGCGGGCTTTAGACGATGACGGACAGATGATCAACAGTAACGTAATCATGCACATCATCAAAGGGGCTTGGATTATATTTGTTTGAATCCTAAACGGAGAGCTTGCTTGTATATGCATTCACCTTCACAATTTCTCTCAGAAATGATGATCATGTTGGGTAAGTACTCTGTGTATCTTTAAATTATGTTATTTTTTTACAACACCGGCAAAGATCGTTTATTCCAGCCTGATTCCAGCGCGCGTGCAGACGGGGTTGCCAAGTTTTACAACAAAACCCGCAAACTACTAGCCCTAAACAATAGCTTCTTGGGGGGTTCTCCGGGGAAAAAATGGCGTTAGGGGGGTAACGTGTGTTATTTTGGCAAGGTTGCCTGCTAAAATTCGCACACTTGGGTCTATATATCACATAATAGTCGCTACAACTCGCGGACATAGAGAACAACCCGTGGAGAAAACGCGGACTTGGCAACACAGTGCAGTTGAACTTTGTTGAAATTTGACAATGCGTCGCTTCGTTGCTCTGATTGGTTGTAGGTCTATCCAATTGATGTCTTTCTTGGTTCGGTTGAAACACGCCCCATAATTACAGCCCAATGGAGTAGTTTCAGACTCATATTCTGACTAGAATTGAATATGACCACGTCAGGCTAACCCTCACATCCTTAAGTCGTATATTATCTGGACTATGCTGCCCACAGGTTGCAATACTTAAAAATAAATGACAGTTTCCCAGGTTGACCAAAGTAATTGAGTCCATAAAGTATTTCATTGTTCCATCTTCTTTGTGTAAAAGAGCATTCATCATTATATCCCTTTTGTCAATTAATGCTATCAACCAGGCCTTGGCTGGTTCATAAATCTGCCATTCCCTCCTTTTGTTTATGAACGTTTATGAAGCTCCTAAGCCTGTGACAGGTTAAGATGCTGCTACAGGGTGATGAGCCCTTGAAAACATCTGTTGCAGGAGATTAAATAAAGCCTTATAATCCGAATCTTTAAATTGTGACAAGTCAAACGTGCCATCTTTATTCAGAGTAACATACAATTTGCAATAGTCTAGCCAAGTGACAACATTCAGAGCAGTGACCGTTTACTTCACCTCAAATATTAACAAAGGTCTGATGGTACCACTCGTCACTCATCCTCTCAGGACATTCTCCTTATTGTTAGCTGTGCTAGCCAAATGTCAGGGTTATGATTAAGTCTGTCTAGTTTCATTGTGTTTTGGTTTTGTTTTCCCTGTTCCCGTTTTGTGGGAAATACTGGAATAAGACTAGAGCGCTGCCAGTCCAGACTCTAGAGATGGAGAGACTGAGTTGGGGAAAGATTGCTGAGAAAGTGTTATTGTACCGAGTTGTTGAGAGTGCGAGTTTATGTTGTTTGTATCTCAGAGCTCTGAATAAACACGATTGAACACAAAATGCTTTCAACAAACACAGCTTCTGTTAAAAGCGTCATTCAAACGGCAGTTTGGACTAGTGTGCACTGCAGATATACGTTTGATGGACAGATCCGAACATAATAAAGAGTGCTCTTTGATCGCTCTCTGTAGTTTAATCATTTAAATAACAGATTTGTTTTATGCTACTAACTGAAAGGATGTGAAGATGATCGTTTTAGTCACTGGCTTGATTCACTGATGCATCAAAACGGCCAGCGTCCGGACTGGGTATTAAACCATTTAGAAAGAAAGTCTTTGTGAACTTGAATGATCAGCTACACATCAGAACTCATTGATCCTAGATCAGGCATTAATGAACACTGTTACTCACTGTTTGTGGGAGTGCTGTCGATTCCATATGGTAAAGCCTGTGCTGTTGACCTCACGACTGATAAACTGAATCCATTCTCTGGGCGGGCAAAGCAGAGGATGGGGAGGTTACCTTTCCTGGTATAACGTCATAACAGGAGAATTCAAGATCAGCTCATCTGGGCTCATTTTCTCAAAGGCAGAGAAAGACAGCCTGAACTCGGTTTACACCGATCAAAATTGCTAGCCACTTGGGGAATATATTCAGGCTAGGGGAACTCATATTAATGTTGCAAAACCTAATTTCATGCCTTGGGACCTTTAAAAAAAAAGTGAAAATAGCAGCAATTCCCTCTAGCGTTTTGAGCGCTGTTGAACAGATTCTTAAATGCCTCTGATTGGTTGTTGTTTTCACCTCCTCAACATATATGTCAAAACACAAATGTCAAAACATGTTTTACATCTTTGGTGATCTTCACTGAGCGCTTGTACAGATACACACAGGAGCTTTCGAAAGCAGACGTCTATCAGCGGCAGTGGTGTAAAGTAATGAATTACAAAGACTCTCGTTACTGTAATTGAGTAGTTTTTCTCAGGAATTGCACTTTTTTAAGTAGTTTAAAAACGGTGTACTTTTAGTTTCATACATTTTAAGTGCTGTATCAGTACTTTTACTGTAAGTAAACTTTTTTTTAAGTGTATTCTTTTAACAGAGAAAACATCCATTGAAACGAATACATCTTGAAAAGAAAGAACTGTGCTTTTTTATGAAAAATTGTTAATGCACAATACTTTGCAACCTTTTTCTAATTAACCTCAAGAAAACTTCAAGAGAATGGTTGTCATAAATGTTACCAGATTAATGGTTGCTTTCTTTTTGTTGTTGTTGTTGTTGTTGTTCTTACTGAGAATCATCCATAAAAGAGTAAGCTACATTTTTAATTTGCAGGGTATGAGGTGGAATAGCATTCATAGCATATTAGTCACTATTCGCTACTCTTGAGTACTTTTAAAATGGTACATTTTTACTCCTACTTTCAGTATTATTTAGGACATGTACTGTTACTTTTTACTTTTTTACTTTTACTCCACGAGATGTTCCCATTCAGGCAGTTTCGGGCAGTAAAAGGTGCCGTCCACGATCTTAGTGAGCTCCTCGTGCACCTCCGGAAAGAAAGGAACCGGGGTGGGGCACTGAGAACAAGCACAGGCCACCCCGAGAAACCAATCATCTAACCTCGACGGTTCGGGACGAGGTGGAGGGTTCCACATGAGCCCGACCTTCTCGGTGGCCTGGGAAAGCATGACCATCATCTCCGGATCAGTATCGGGCACAGCCCCCTGTGCCGACACTTCATCTCCAGAAAAATCAGACCCTCCCTCTGATTCAGCGATGGACATCTCCTCATCGCGGGGAGCCCCGAAGGATACGGGTGGTGCGCATCTCGAGGACGGCCTACCTCATTCTAGCGGCAGCTCTACTGGCTGCGGAGCGCGGGAGGAGTGAGGATTCCCCGCGGGTTGGTTCCCTGGGGGAAGTGTGCTCACCGTTACCCTCAAATCGGCCGTGCTACAACTGCAACTAACCCTTTTGGGAGGGTTAGATCGCGGCAGAGGCATGTGGACTCCGCCATTTGCAAGACGAAGTATCGACCGCAACTCCGAGATGGTCACGTTCCCGCAGTAAGAACATGAGTCATCCATCAGTGCTGCCTCAGCGTGCTGAATGCCTAAACCCGAGATACAGCGCTGATGGCC
Organism: Pseudorasbora parva; assembly: GCF_024679245.1. Classification (NCBI taxonomy): domain Eukaryota; kingdom Metazoa; phylum Chordata; class Actinopteri; order Cypriniformes; family Gobionidae; genus Pseudorasbora; species Pseudorasbora parva. Next base: position 32,827,502 of record NC_090183.1, on the reverse strand, counting down.
ATCCCGCGGTGAAAGGTAACCACCGCACCCAGAAACACACAGATAGAATGTTATCTTTAAAAAGACGCAAGCTCTATCTGTGTTGCTCTTTTAGAAGGACGCTCTCCTAGGTGCTGAAACACGCAGGGGGTGGGGCCGCGGTGACACAGACAGGGAAGTAGTGCAGCCTGTCGTGCACGCTCTCTCTCACAGGAGGCTCTCGAGAGCGGTGAGAACAGCTTTTTAGCGCTTTTCACCTAGCGCACCGAACCAGCTGTGAAAACAGGCCTTGTGGTTGCTATAGACAACGAAGAGAGATGATCCGAAGAACACACGACCCGCTGCTGTGTCGTCACACCAACACTGACTGAAGAGATCTCTTCCAAAAGGAAGGCTTTTTCTCAGTCGAACTGCGAAGTGAGGAGTGATATCTGGCATAACCCTATACCACTCGGCTCAGAACCAAAAGGATAATCTGATGCAATCACCTGTGTCTCATTTATACCAGCGTGGCATGCCATGAGCACCTGGCGCGATCATTGCATGGCAATGTGCATTGGCTCATTTAGTTAGACTCAAAGTAGACTGGCTCTAACGAGCGAGATTCTTATTCGTCGGTACTCCGAGTGAGTGACCGACTGAATGGGAACTACATTGTTTTTTGACAAGTAACAGTACTTCTACTCGAGTATGCTTTTTCAGTACTCCTTCCACCACTGATCAGTGGATGCCTAATATATCCACTGATAGACAGATCCGCTGAAAGATGCCTTTAAAATTATCCCTTTCAACAGCGCCTAAAATGCTTTTTGACATAACTATGTGCTATTGGGAATTTCCTACTTCCCACTTCTAAACCTGTGATTATGAGCTTTTCAAATTCAAGTGCTTTGTTGTCAGGAATCATGGAGGACATTTGGTTTATTGTTGCCTATTTTGGGAAAATCATATTAAAGCCAAAAGTATATAGCACCCTACACTGTCAGAAAAAAAGGTACATTGCTGTAACTGGGGCGGTACCTTAAGGTACAAAACCGAAAAAGTACTAATATGTACCTTTAAGGTACTATTATGCACTCTTAAAGTACTGATATGTACCTTTTAAGGTACTAATATGTACCATGTAGGGGTGAGTAAGGTACAAAGATGTACCTTTTCACTTTTGTACCTTAGGGTACCGTCCCAGTGAAAGCACTGTACTTTTTTTTCTGAGAGTGTATTCATTGACAGTCATACAAATATAATTGCATTATCTAGATATCTTGCTGATTATTCTGGAATCCCTGTCAAATACAGACTATTTCCGCTATATAATATCCTTCAATTGATTATTCCTACATGTAAATATGGATTGCTTTAATTGGGTGATGTAGCTGTTGTGAAAAACAGTAATAAAGAATAGTCATGCCAGCAATTGTTTTTCCCTCCGCCATGCTTAACGTTCGTGGCACACGCAATTCAAGAATTTAGGTATCAAACTGATCCCAGAGATTCCCAGTGGAAATATGACTTGAGAGGGCATTCCCGTATCATTTTTAACTAGGAAACTCGTATTTACGATAATTTGATAGCATGTGGGATCATTAAGCAGTCAATTTCCTCTGTTCATTGTTCTGTCAGGACCACTGTCGTCAAATATGATTGACTGTTAGCATACAGTTTGGATTAGTCGATTCTGTTCTTGGCAAGATCTCCCTGCGCATGTGGCATAGCATAAGAGCAGGGAGAGCAGCAATAACCCCCATAGGGTAAATAGAACAGAACCAATATAATGTATTGCAGATATCATTAATGTCGATATTTAAATGTACAAAATAATTTGGGGGTTTAGTCTGATTCAAGGGGAATCAGAATACCAAATCTTGACTGGACAAGAGGAGGAGCTGGGGATGAAGGAGGGTAAATGAGCTCTGGAGAAACGTGATAGCTGCTGATAGTACTGAAGGAGCTTATATACTGTAGCTGAGATATATGTATGCTAACACACCATCATCATTCTCAGGGTCCACAAAGTGATTTGAAGAATCACCTCATAGTCTAGGTGGAAAACTGTGAATGTAAACGTTCCATTTTGTGTTTTTTGTTTTCATTCCATTAAGTTTCAAATGGGCATGTTGTTAAAAACTGACTATGAAAGTTGCTGAATTGTTATCACTTCAGACTGTAAATGAGCTCTGAGGATGTCTAGCCTTGGAATATTTCTAGAGATTTGCAGGGCTTCAAATATATCCCTTTATCATTACTCTCACATAAAGGGAAATATTATGCTTTTAAGCTATACCGTTTATAGCTGCAATTAGATAGTCTTTAGGCAAGTTTTTTGATTTAAAATAGCTAATTGTATCTCATGCTTGTTTAAACACAAGAATGTGTGCTAATGGAGCCATTGGCTAATTGCTGCTTCAGCTAGTGTTGCCTGCAGTTCTAATAATTTAGCCATATCTATTCAAGTGATACTTCAAAATCGCCCTCTAAACCTTCATTCACTATTCCTTACATTGAAGGAGTGAATGAAAACGAGTGAGTGAATTCGGACACTGAGTGCATCGGATGGGTTGCTGCTTTTGTATATTTTGTGCTCGCTGTTTTATAATCATGGGAATCTTAGCAAACTGGCAGCTCCGGTAGTAATGAAAGGATTTATCTTGAACTCTGTCATGGAAACTAGCCATAGACTGTATAAAAAGGATGGATGATGCTCCTTCACTCTCTTCCATTAAAGTAAGTGAAGCCACCAGTGTCCAAATATGGTGCAGGCATCTTTGGTCTCAAGTCTGTGCAGTAGTGAGCGTGAAGTGGAGCCACAATATCAAGGTCCCACCCACATTCCCGTCTAATCAACAACTTTTTTTTTGGTGAAATAAACAGTTATGGAAATCTAGAAATTGAAGTTAATGCTCCAATCTCCTCCAGAAGTTTCAGAAAAAATGTTCGTTGGTTCCTCAGTTTCTACTTTGCTCAAAGAAGTTGTCAATCTCAGCTGTGAATAATGACGTCACTCCCCAGTTTTTTATAACATCAAATAACTAACTAAAACCAAACTTATTTAAAGAATGAACCGGTACTTAGTGTGTTTCAACTGCAGGCACCAGGGTCTTAATTAAGTTCTGGGAAAAAGAGTTCCACCTCAGAAAGTCCCTCATGAGGTATACCTTTCAGGAACTTCCGGGGGTGGTACTTGGGAACAGAACATGTTGATTGGTTGAGTGCACGCATCCTTTTGATCGGTTGACTCCATGTATCAAGCTCCAATCTTCTCCAGAAGTGCCCAAAAAATGTCCGTTGGTGCCTCAGTAACTACTTTGCTCAGAGAAGCTGCCAATCTCAGATGTCAATCATAACACACCCCAGTTTTTATAGCATCAAATAACTAATGCCTGGTTCAGACTACACGATATTTTGCGCGATATCCGCGTCTGCGATAGTTCACGACGTCATGACAGAAAGACTATCATGTTTCATTTTTTTTGCGGTCCTTCACGACGGGTTCTGTCACGTGACGCTGACCAACCGGAGCACAGACAGTTTTTGTACACAGCTTTCAAACACGGCGAAACGCATGAGAGATGACGGTGCGGCTAACTTAAGGTGGAATTATAAAATGGAGGAAAGGTTCATAGAGTTGTGGCAACAGTATTCCTGCCTGTACGATGTGTCATCGACGGACTACCACAACCAAATAAGAAAAATGCTGGCGAAGGATAGCGGAAGCCCTTCAGGAAGCCGGTGAGTAACGTTACTGGAATGTAAGCTTAACAGATGTTTTACAAATACGTTGTGGTGGCAAGCTTTTACTTCTGGCTAATAACTTAATATTTAATATAAAAAGAGCAATATTTTACCTCAAGTTCTTTTTGGAGGATTGACAGCCCATAATGTCCTCTTCCAGCAAGCCAGGAACATGTTTTTTGTTGGGTTTTCTTTCTATTTTTGCGCTTTTCTAAACATAAAACAGCCAAAACATGCTGCTTCAGACATCGTTTGTTTACGCTCTTGTTTCTTAAAGTCAATGACATCACGCACGTCGTGACAACAAGCGATGATTGGTCGAGTAGCAACGTGTAGTCTGACATGTTTCTAATCCAGGACACGACAAGATTTTAGGAGTAAAAATCGCGTAATCTGACATAATAACTATCGTAACAGACAAAAATATCTTGTAATCTGAACCAGGCATAACTAAAACCAAACTTATTTAAAGAACGAACACTTGAACTAACATACGCGTGATTAAAGACAACCTAAAATAAAACTTTAGAAAAGAAATATTGAATATTTATTAAATTTGATTGTTTAGCTTGTCTAGTTTGGCAGGTTTATGACCTATACTGCACCCTGCAACCTGGGGCCGATTGAGACGCCTTGGCTTTACTTTTCAGGACTCGTTTGGCATACTTGATACTAGCATGTATTAACCTTAAAGTGATAGTTCACCCAAAAATGAAAATGTGATGTTTATTTGCTTACCCCCAGGCCATCCAAGATGTAGGTGTGTTTGTTTCTTCAGTAGAATACAAATGAAGATTTTTAATCTCCCAATTTTTCCCAATGCCATTACTTCCACCGGAGAAGGTCAAAATGATGGCACAATTATTGATATGTGTACATAGATGCCTCATTTGATCAATCCACATACACACACACACACACATACATACACATATATATATATATATATATATATATATATATATATATATATATATATATATATATATATATATATTGTGGCAAGGGGGGCGTGGTTCAGCGAGGTCTGCAGCGGGAGAGAGAGCCGCGGGACGAGCGGTAAGTGAGTGGGTTGGAAGCAGATTAATAACACCTGTCTCTTGTTCCAGTAATGAGCGCGGAGAGGGTATAAAACCTCGGTGGAACCAGAGACCAGAGAGAGAGAGAGACGGACGGTTGATGCACAAACCCCAGAGACTGAGTAACCGGAACCCGGAAGTGCCGACCCGGAAGTAATCGTTGTGACATTGAGAAAGAGAAACTATACACCACTGAGTGTGTTTTGACAGTAAATGAGAATAAATAAAGAACGCATCAACCGTCTAGCCGACCCCCGTGTCCTCTTCCTTCCTCCTATTAACGAACTTTGCTACACTGGTGCCGAAACCCGGGAGGAAGTAGGACAGCGCCCCCGCCATGCAGACGCCCTCCGCCACGCCATTTGCGGACATTATCACATCCCTCGCGGTCCTCCATCAGGACCAACATCAAGCCATGCTGGACCTCCGGGCAGACCAGGAGCGCCGCTTCGAGGCCATTGTCCGAGGCCAGCAAGAGGACCGCGAGAAGTTCCGGAGCTGGATCGACCGGGAGGTTCGCACCGAAGCCGCCGGGCTCGCCAGCGCACCGGTCCACGTGCCCCTGCACAAAATGGGGCCACAGGATGACCCGGAGGCGTTTATTGACCTCTTCCAAAAGGCCGCGGAGGCCTGCGGGTGGCCCCGGGCACAGTGGCCGGTGCGCCTGATACCACTACTGACAGGAGAGGCCCAGGCGGCTGCACAACAGCTACCGGTGGCGAACCTCCTGGAGTACGAGGACCTAAAGAAGGCCATCCTCCAGCGGGTCGGCCGCTCCCCGGAGCAACACCGACAGAGATTCCGCTCCCTGGAGTGGGGGGAGGCCGGCCGACCCTTCGCGATGGCCCAACAGCTCCGGGACTCATGCCGCAGATGGCTCCTGGCCGGCGGAAGCGACGTGGACCACATCGTCGATCTGGTGGTACTGGAGCAGTTCATCGCTCGGCTCCCAAGGAAAACTGCCGAGTGGGTCCAGTGCCACCGGCCCACGTCGCTGGAGACGGCCATCCACCTGGCGGAGGACCACCTGGTGGCGTGCCCGGGGGTCGGCGCACCCCTTTTAACCTCTCGCTCTCTCTCTCCCCCCTCTGTGTCTCCCTCTCCTCCTATCCCTCTCCCTAGGTTCCGTCCTCCGGGCCTTCCTCGGATTCCCCCCAGAGGCCGGGGTGGGATGGGCCCTGGACCGCTCGGGAGTTCGCGGGCTCCGCCCAGGGGGGCGGGGCTGCTGGGGATGGGGGGTGATAGTGGCTCTGGTTCCGCGCCCTCCCCGCGCTCATTTTCCAACCCACTCCCCGCCGCAGGGGTGGCGGGTAAGCCTGGGCTGGCCTGCTGGCGGTGCGGTGATCCGGATCATTTTGTGGACCGATGTCCGAGGATGGACATCGGGACAATGATCCGGATCCCGGACGTCCAGCGGACCACCCCCGATCAAGCAGGAGAGTACCAAATTCCTGTAAGTATCAAGGGGGGTACATATCAGGCCTTGGTGGATTCAGGATGTAACCAAACCTCGATCCATCAAAGCCTGATGCAGCCTGGGGCATTGGATACAAGCCGCATGGTTAAGGTGCGGTGTGTGCACGGGGATGTGGTGGAATATCCGGTTGTCCCAGTCACGATACAGTTTAGGGGGGAAAAGCATAGTGTTGAGGTGGCGGTTAGTCCCCACCTCCGGCATCCGCTAATTCTGGGGACGAATTGGCCCGCCTTTTCGGCATTATTGGGGTCGTTATGCGCGGATGCCGCTTGGGAAAACAAGGCTAGGAACGGGGCGGTGCGAGTGCAGGTGGGCGAGACTGATACGGGACCCTTGGGAACAGCTTCAGAGGAACCGAGCGGGGTCGAGAGACTGATTCTCTCGGACCGCGATGACTTCCCTCTGGAGCAGTCTCAAGATGAGACCCTAAAACATGCATTTCAGCAGGTCCGCGCTATCGACGGTCAGTCTCTCCAACCCGCATTGCCCGTCACGTATCCTTATTTTGCCATAATTAAGGATCGGTTGTATCGAGTGACCCAAGACACTCAGACAAAAGTGGATACAACCCAGTTATTAGTACCAAAGAGCCGCCGGGAAATGCTTTTCCAGGCGGCTCACTCGAACCCGATGGCGGGCCACCTGGGGCAGGCGGCCACACTGAATCGCTTAATGACCCGATTTTTTTGGCCAGGCATTCATGACAATGTGCGCAGGTGGTGCGCGTCTTGCCCTGAATGTCAGTTGGTGAATCCACTGGCCGCCCCAAAAGCGCCATTGCGCCCCCTTCCATTAATGCAGGTCCCCTTCGAGAGAATTGCGATGGACCTCATCGGGCCATTAGAGCGATCCGCACGCGGACATCGTTTTGCGTTAGTCATCGTGGACTACGCAACACGATATCCGGAGGCAGTGGCTCTCCGCAACATCTCCGCGAAGAGTGTTGCGGACGCACTGTTTCGTCTGATCTCCCGAGTGGGGATTCCGAAAGAAATCCTCACTGATCAAGGCACGGCGTTTATGTCACGCACGATGAGCGAACTCTACGGATTATTGGGCATTAAATCCATTCGAACAAGCGTCTATCACCCACAAACGGACGGCTTGGTCGAACGATTTAATCGCACTCTTAAATCCATGATCCGTAAGTTCGTACAGGAAGACGCCAAAAATTGGGATCGGTGGTTAGAACCCCTCTTATTTGCCGTGCGGGAGGTTCCACAAGCCTCCACGGGGTTTTCCCCCTTCGAGCTTCTCTACGGACGACAGCCACGGGGGGTGCTGGACGTCCTACGAGAAACTTGGGAGGAGGGACCTTCTTTGGCCAAAAACGAAATTCAGTACGTCATGGACTTGCGAACAAAACTCCACACCTTGGGGCGGCTATCTAGGGAGAATTTGTTGCAAGCCCAGGACCGCCAGAGCCGGTCATATAACAGGGGTACAAAACTACGCAAATTCACACCGGGAGAGAGAGTGCTCGTTCTACTCCCTACGTCGAGCTCAAAATTAATGTCAAAGTGGCAGGGGCCGTTTGAGGTCGCACGACAGATAGGAGAGCTCGATTATGAAGTGATACGATCCGATAGGAACGGGGCACGTCAAATATACCACCTCAACCTGCTAAAAAAATGGAATGAGGTGGAATCAGTGTTGTTGGCAACGGTGATCGGGGGAGAGGATGATCTCGGGCCAGAGGCGAGCATTAAAGCGCAATCAGTCGCGCTGGCCCCTGGGGGAGATCACCTCTCACCGTTACAACTCACTGATTTATCAAAATTGCAGGCGGAGTTCGCTGACGTGTTCTCGCCCCTACCGGGACGTACCGACTTGATTCAGCACCATATCGAGACCGAGCCGGGCGTGGTAGTTCGCAGCCGGCCGTATCGCTTGCCTGAACACAAGAAAAAAGTAGTTCAGGAAGAATTAGGCGCAATGCTCGACATGGGAGTAATCGAGGAGTCCAACAGTGACTGGGCGAGCCCGATAGTTTTGGTCCCCAAAACAGACGGCTCGGTCAGGTTCTGTGTGGACTACCGCAAGGTGAACGCTGTGTCGAAATTCGACGCGTATCCAATGCCGCGGGTTGACGAGTTGCTTGATCGGTTAGGCACGGCTCGATTTTATTCGACACTGGACTTAACAAAGGGCTATTGGCAGATCCCCTTGTCTCCATTGTCCAAAGAAAAAACAGCTTTCACCACGCCGTTTGGATTACACCAATTTGTCACGCTTCCTTTCGGCTTGTTCGGGGCGCCCGCAACCTTCCAGCGACTCATGGATAGGATTTTGCGCCCCCATGCTGCATATGCTGCTGCGTACCTGGATGACATAGTGATTTATAGTCACGATTGGCAGCGGCATATGCAGCATGTGAGGGCGGTCCTGAGGTCGCTGAGGGGAGCGGGGCTCACGGCCAACCCAAAGAAGTGTGCGATTGGGCGGGTGGAAGTAAGGTATCTGGGCTTCCACTTGGGTCATGGTCAGGTGCGTCCCCAAATTGATAAGACTGCCGCAATTGCAACCTGTCCGAGGCCCAAGACCAAAAAGGAGGTAAGACAGTTTTTGGGGCTGGCGGGATATTATAGACGGTTTATACCAAATTATTCGGACCTCACCAGCCCTTTGACTGATCTTACTAGAAAGGGGCTACCAGATACGGTCCAGTGGACGGAGCCGTGTCAACAGGCTTTTACCCAAGTGAAGGCTGCTCTATGTGGCGGGCCGCTTTTACACTCCCCTGACTTTTCTCTCCCTTTCTTGTTGCAGACTGACGCGTCGGACAGGGGGCTGGGCGCAGTCCTGGCCCAGGAGGTGGAGGGGGGAGAGCGGCCGGTGCTGTACATTAGCCGTAAGCTCTCTAAGAGGGAAGCTAAGTACAGCACCATAGAGAAGGAGTGTTTGGCCATCAGATGGGCCGTTCTCACTCTCCGCTATTACCTCCTGGGGCGGGAGTTCACTCTCTGTTCGGACCACGCTCCTCTCCAATGGCTCCACCGCATGAAGGATACCAACGCGCGGATCACCCGTTGGTATCTAGCTCTTCAGCCGTTTAAGTTCAAGGTGGTCCACAGGCCGGGTGCTCAGATGGCTGTGGCCGATTTCCTCTCCAGAAATGGGGGGGGGGGGGGGGGGGGGGCTGCAGGCCGGACGGCTCCCCGGCCTGAGTCGGGCGGTGGGGGTATGTGGCAAGGGGGGCGTGGTTCAGCGAGGTCTGCAGCGGGAGAGAGAGCCGCGGGACGAGCGGTAAGTGAGTGGGTTGGAAGCAGATTAATAACACCTGTCTCTTGTTCCAGTAATGAGCGCGGAGAGGGTATAAAACCTCGGTGGAACCAGAGACCAGAGAGAGAGAGAGACGGACGGTTGATGCACAAACCCCAGAGACTGAGTAACCGGAACCCGGAAGTGCCGACCCGGAAGTAATCGTTGTGACATTGAGAAAGAGAAACTATACACCACTGAGTGTGTTTTGACAGTAAATGAGAATAAATAAAGAACGCATCAACCGTCTAGCCGACCCCCGTGTCCTCTTCCTTCCTCCTATTAACGAACTTTGCTACATATATATTGTGGGATTAAAAATGGGAACTCAATAACGTCCAATATAGTTTTGGACACTACTAAGGCTGTCCCCTCAAATAGTGCCCTTAAGGATTAAGGAGGCAATTTCAGACACAGGCTCAGTTAACTCAGATACTCAAAACTGCCTTATTGTTTTTTCTTTTTTTTTTCTTTTAAACTACAGTATAATATACACTTTTAATTGTACTGTTTTCATTGTATTTGGTATTGTATGGCTATAAATAAGTAGCACAGAGAAGGGTCTTGACAACAGCTTAATTTGTCTCTGTAATGTGGTGGAAGGAAACCTTAACAAGTGACATAGTTATGTCCTCTGGCTCTTGTTATGAAGAACTTGTTACGACCTCTATAGCTCACTGTTAGATATAAGAACAATTGGAAAATGTGTGGGCTTCTGCTGCTGCATTGAAATATTGGACAGCATTCATGTTTCACTCGATTACCTGGCTCACTGGAATCTGTCTCTACATTTGCCAATGAAAGCATGAAAATAATTGTACCCTTTGTGGTGTAGATGGCACAAAACACAAGTGTAAAGTGCACTGAGAAGCTTGACAATATCTTCTTTGTGCTTTGTCATGACTTTTACGATTACTACTAAGAAAATTACAAAAGCCACTACTCCCTTGTGCATTATGTATGCATAATGTTCTGCCAAATAAATCAAAAGCGAATCTACAAGTTTTGTCCTACTTGTTTAACAATGTTTTGTGCTCGCTCACTAATAATGTTCCCACTCCAACTGAATTTAATATTGATTAGACAAGCTTTTAATCTAAATTACAGCGCATTGCAATCAATACACTTCCTGATAATCAAATATTATTAATGGCCCTGCAAGTCTTCAATAAAGTAAACAAATGATAGAAAGCCAAATTAAGGTAATCATCATTTTACATTCAATTACAGCTTGAGGTGATTCACAAGATGCTTAACTATTTATATGACAATTAAAATACCAATAAGGTTAATGGCAAGTTATATTACTGAAGTAGCAACCATGTAGCTAATAAATACATTTGCCGAATTCGTTGAAAAACTCACTGACAGTTTCATCATGCAGCTCACTGATGAATTCACATCGAATTGATGAGTTCACCAGTGAAATCTCTGGTGAGGTAATCAACAATGTCATTGCTGAGAAGATCAATGAGCTTCCTGACACGGTAATCTTGATTAGACATGACATTTCAAAGCAATAGAATAGTTCAGTTTTCTGTGTATATCTAACATGTATTAGCCATTCTCATGTATGCATTTCACAGGAGAAGGCTAATATATAAATAGTATAAAAGTATTTTTTTTTTCTTATTTTTTCTCTGTTCTGTTTTTTTTCTTCTTAAAAGACTGAACCACTTGTCATTTTTAACAGTTTTTTTTTTCTTTTCTCTTTTTTCTTCAGTTTGGCAGAATTAGCAGCAGTAACAATCTTCTCTGCATGTTTTATAATCACACTCATTCATGGCTTTAGGAAATAAAGTGAAAAGTGATCGTAATCCTTAGTCCTTGAATCATTTTGAAAGGAAAATTAAAGCATTTTTATTGCATTGTTGTATATTAACTAGCTGCTTAAAGCATGCTATTCATATTTGAATGAAACAACAACACATAAAAAAAAAAAAAAAAACTAAATTAAAATATAAACGAGCAATTATGTAACCAAGTGCAGAAAATCGTGATTATCTGAAATGGCCATGTGTGAGAATCTTCCAATTCTGTAATTATATGTCATACAGGAATCAAAACTAAAATGAGTTTAGTGCATGGGCGTCGGAATCATTGTGTATGGGTGGGACAAGACCCAACCACTGTTTACGACCAATTATATTGGACTCACTTTTATTGTCTATAATTCAGCGCGTCTGTTTATCTATCCCTAACTGATAAATGCTTATTTTTAAACACTTTATATGCTTTATTTCTCAATTTTTATTGAAAATAAATGCCTTTCTGATTTGAAATGTGATGGGAAAAGGGAGTAGAGCGAGTGTGGCAAAAGGAGGATTCAAACCTCTGACCGAGTTGCATAAAAAAATTCTGAGAGAGCGGACCCACCCCCTTTTTATTTAAGATTGTATGGTAACACTTTGCAATAGGGGTGTAATTCATACTTAACTAATGCACAGATAATCATGAGTTAATGTATTACTAATGCTGAACTAACCCATTTATTAATGATTACTGCATCATCAACTAATGAAGATTCATCATGATTAATAGATTGACTATTAACATGACTATTAACTAATTGATTAAGTAATATGTAACTGTGGTTATGGGTTTTGAATTAATTTTGAATTAGTTAATAGTCATGTGCCCCAACAAGTAGTCATAACATAGTGATACCTTTATAAATCATTAGCTAATGAATAATTAAAGCAGGCAACTGGAAGTTGAAATGCATGGCTTGACTCCTTGTGGTAATTTAAATTATTAATTAATATAATATGTTATTAAGGAATGAATACATTATGACACATTTAACTAATAACAATATAATGATTACTTAATCTATTAATCATGATGAATCTTCATTAGTTGCCGATGCAGTAATCATTCATAAATGGGTTAGTTCACCATTAGTAATACATTAACTCATGATTATCTGTGCATTAGTTAAGCATGAATTAGTGCATATTAGTGCACCCGTATTGTAAAGTGTTATCGAGTGAATTTTAATAAATAACAGGTTATTAGGCAAAACTTTAGAGAACATACACTATAGTTACACAACGCATAATCTTAAGCCATGTTTTAAAGAGGTTAGTTATAGTCCTTGATTCTGATTGGTCAATAGCTGTGTTTTATTCACAATAAAACCCTGCTTCACCCAATGGTTCTCTATATCACTGCACAACACCCTTAGCAACCACTTTTAGCAACATATGTTTGTTCTCATTAATATTGTTAATTAAAGCTTCTATTATTATGTGAGAGAGATTGAGTGAACGATGAGTTTTGTAAAACGATTTCAAAATGATGAGCTTTGTAAAAATCAACTTCAGAAAGAGGTGGGGGGGCATAGAGGAACAACAATAATGTATGGTATGTGTAAAATACTGACTTTTTTAAAATGTAAACTGTGTTAACAAATTGCATTAAAACAAATACACAAAATAATGTTCTTTTTAGAACCTTAATATGACCCCTTAAACATATCCCTTAAGTTCAGTCCTATGTTCATAATAAGAAATCAGCTACATGTCCACTGCCACACTGTCAGAAATAAAGGTAAATTGCTATCACTGGGGCAGTACCCTAAGGTACAAAACTGAAAAGGTACTAATATGTACCTTTATGGTAATAATATGCACTCTTATAGTACTGATATGTACTTTTTAGGGGTGAGTAAGGTACAAAGATGTACCTTTTCACTTGCTTATTGTTCTCATCTTCACGCATCAAGATTTAGTCCTTTAACATAAATGTTTTTGTTATTGAGTGGTGTTAAGTGTCAAGTGTCATCAAGTGTCATTAAGACATCTAATGGCATAATAATGTTCAGTAACTTGCTGTCACTTATAGAGAACATTTATATAGATTGTTAGTTTTTGTTCAAGGTCGGGGATATTTTTTCTGGTGGAAGGAAAGCTTTTAGGGATTTTTCTTCATGAAAGTTGCATTGATAGATATATTTTGTTTTTAAAATTTGTATTGTGTGGTAAACGTTTTATAAAATCCCAGTGAAGCCATGGTTTACAGTTAATTTATAACAGCTAAGAGGGTTTTAGGCACAACGCAGAGCAGAGCGAACACTCCTGTTATAAATTTATTGTAAACCATGGCTTCTTGGGGCATATTGCTTTTTTCCACCCAAGGAAATTTTGGGAGGTACTTAGTGTGTTTCAACTGCAGGCACTAGGATCTAAATGAAGTTATGGGTTAAACAGTTCTTCAGAAAGTCCATCAAGGGGTCCTTTTTTTTTAAAGTTCAGGAAGTTTCGGAATTGTACTTGGGGAGTGAACATGGTGATCGAATGAGTGCATGCAACATTTTGATTGGTTGATCCCATGCACCATTTTATTTTAACCACCATTTATAAAGTCTGTTGAGGAGTAAGAGTTGTTTGCTATTCAAATCAACAATGGAGTTTTAAAAAAAAATATGGCCGATAGACCAACAGCAAGGTTCAGGCTTTATTAAGCTTATATGCAGAAGACAAACTCCAACAGGACCTGGAAAGTTGCATACAGTCCTATGTTGCTAATTTGCTTAATCTTCACTGTACTTTAAACAGCAATGGAAACACAGAGAGTAACAGTTCTGGGGGAATAAAGTTCCTTGGACAAACAGTTTTGGGTAATTCCAGTGGAAACGCGGCTTTAGACTCCGAAATGTATTACAGCAACAATTTGAATCTTCTAGCATACCAAAAGTGACTTTGTGTTTTACTGTCACCATCACTGGTTGGTTTCCATCCATTCCATGAAAAGTGAATCTTTTCAAAGTTTGGAGTGGATGACGGTGGTATTGGTAACCTAGTAGCCAACAGTAAAAAAACACCATCAGCAAAAACAGCTGATGCATTTCCATCTCCTATTATTTTCGCATTAACTCTTTATAGAACAAGTAAAACATGTTTTTTTAGGGGGAATGTGGCTTTTCCATCACTTGTTTCTGATGTGATACTTCCAAATACGCATAAAAGCAGGGTGATGGAAACCTAGCTACAGACACCTTTGGCCATTGTTTTTTGTTTAGTTATTGTTTTTTTTTTTTTTTTTTTTTTTTTTCCTTTGCAGTGTTGCAAAAATACAACATAGGCTGCTCAGATAAACATCATGTTTCAGTCGTCCAGCTTACTGGAAATACTCTTTGTGAAGGTTAGAGGTTGTAGGTTTCCAAATAAACATGTTCAGGTATCAGGGGTCAGTGAGGTGTAGGGCTATCTCAAGACCAGGCATTTCGAAGGCTCTGAGATCAATGCATCCACATACAGTCTATTATAGCTTGCTGGAAAGGAGTAGAAAAAATGTGTAACCCAAGTTCACGCTAAAAAAAAAAAAAAAAAAAAATGCATAAACTATATGATTTTATAACAAAGCTTCATGGCAACATTTCTAAGTATAATACAATAAAATAGTACATTTTTAAAATCAACTTTTGGGTTTTTGATTGTTAAGAGTTGTGTTTAAAATGTATTATTTTAAACAAAAAGTTATAATATGTCATGATATTTTGTTTTAATGTTAATAATCAAGTGAAGTCAATTGAGAGGGGGGTGGGGGGGTGATCTGTATGTGGCATTTGAGCTGTGACAAAACTAATCTCAGGCTGGATGCTATCACCTGATAGCAATCTAAGAGGTTTGTATCAAAATCTCACCTCAGTTTCAGTACATGACTGATTTTGGGACCAAAAGACCATTGCAAGGGCCAGAAGCATCATGGATGACTGCACAAACAGTTGGATGGCACTTCCTTTAGCTGACCACTTTTAAAACTGATGAGAGATAACACGTGAGTTCACACACACACACACACACACACACACACACACACACACACACACACACACACGCGCACACACACACACGCGCACACACACACACGCGCACACACACACACACACACACACACACACACACACAGTTGAGGTCATTGTTGGTAATTGTTGGTAAAAATTCAAAATAGAGTTGAATTATTAGAAGTTGAATTATAGAGTTGAAAATCTCATTATACTTGTTTTTTTTTTTTTTGTTGTTGTTGTTTTTTCAATGCACAATAGCCAGAACTGTTGGCCCCTTTTATACAATAATTGTTGCAACCTCCATACACCAATATAACAGCTCTGAGTCTTTTTTTACAATGCCCGATAAAGTTGAAGAGCACCTGGCAAGAGATCAGAAGCCATTCCTCTATAAAGAATATCTCCAAATTCTTCATATTCCAAGGTCCATGTCGGTGCTCTCACCTCGAGTCCATCCTCATTTTCTATATGATTCAGGTCAACACATTGGGATGGCCATGGCAGAACCTTCATTTTGAGCTTAGTGACCAATATTTGTATTGATTTGATATTTGTTTTGGATCAGTCTTGATGGAAGATCCAACAAATGGGCAATTATAAGATTGTGTGTAGTTTTTTTTTTTTAGTTTTTATTTTATTTTTTTAGACTGATCCCGAGACTGAATTTCTGCAATCCCCCTCAAAAATATCCTCCTCGCTGTGCATTGAGACAATATAGACACACATCCTCTTCCAGGAAAAATTGTAACATCTAAACAGTAGCCAAACACACATCTAGGTTCTTGTCTACACAAACCAGCGGATTCCACCTCCCCATTGCTATTAACAGAGAAAAGCACTCAGCCATGACAATAGGTTAATTAAAAGTTGTTTTAATTAACCTTATCCAAGAGTTGAGGTTATAATGCAGTGCAGTGACCCATTTGTCTTACATGTGTAACATTATACGATTCTATAAATGTCACCACATTGCTTCATTATGGTCAGATTAAAAGAAAGCCAAAGAGGACAGAGAAAGTGAGAAAGATAAAAAAAAAGAAAAAAACGAGTTCCTTTTCAAAAGCTACACTCAATGCTGCGATGCTTAGTGCTATTGGGAACATCTTTAGTGACATCATCAGAATGTGCCAGTATCAGAGGCTATACATTGATGAACCCACAGCTGAATCGTCAGGTCCTTTGTCCTTAGAGGCCATTCAAAAATTCAAAAACTCATGATCTCTTAATCTTAAACAAGCTGAATGGCTCACTCCACCAGGGGGTCGCCTCCTCTACTGCTTTAGCAAGGGATTCCCCTTACAACTTGTTTGTGATGTGGCAGGTTGGTCCTCTCCGCACACATTCACATAGTTTTATAATTTGGATGCACGGGCTCTCATATCCTGAGTGTAGCTTTTGCAAGGGAACGGTCTATACTTAACTGTAACCCTGTTCCCTGATAAAGCGGAACGGAATGCTTTGCTTTGCCGTGCTGAAAATGTTCCAGGACTGCTCTTCAGACAAAATATCCTGACAATGCAGCTGTTGGATCATCTATTTATAGCCTCTGATGCTGCCACATTCTGATGATGTCACTAACAAAGGCCTTAAAAGCTCTAGGTCGATTGCATTGATGTGCTTACACAGCTTGACATGGTAAAGAAGTTCCCAATAGCGCTAAGCAGCGCAGCATCTCGTTCCGCTTTATCAGGAACAGGGTTAGAGTCAAGTAACCCGGACCGAACTCTGCTACTTTAAGGTGCAATTATCCTGAAAAAAAGCTAAAAACACATCGCCAAAGCATATGCTCGTAGTTATCCATTATGTGTGAGGTTCTATTGATTTTTCAGCTAAAAGCTATAGATATTTTGAAGCAATAATATGGAACACCATTTGGAGTTTTTGACCATTAACACAATTTCACTGTAATGATTTCACCATACAGAGTGAGACATGGTGTTACGACATGGAGAGTAATGAGAGAGAATCACGAAATAAAATAGGCCAGCTGCATCAGAGGTTACTATATTAAGACGAGGGTGACCACACTGACACATTGTGAACATCTAACCCAGTAAGACTGAAAATATCCCAACCACTGTTTTGCACAGAAATATAAAAGGTAAGGACAAGCCAAAAGAATAGCAATATAGTCATATTTGCAATTTCATATCCTTAAAATAACAGGACAATAATAAAGGCCAAGTATCACACTCACATAAACAACACTTATGCATTTTCAATTTGGTTCATTAAGGTTGATAATGCATTGCTTCCCTTCATATTCAATCTCACAGTAATCAACAAAACATGCTTGCGCTGTACTAATGGGACTAATTAATATACAGCAGAATCAATTACAACCAGAAAACACGGCATATATAAACAGGGCAAGTTAAAAGACTTCTGCCTTGAGCCTTGGCAAGGTGAAAGAGCATGCTGTGGACAGATTAAATATTTATTGAGGGATGTCATTAACATTTAAATCAGTTCATTAAACAACAAGATGCAGTAATGATAAAACAATTACGACGTTAATAGAACAAGATGTCTGAGGATAAGGAAATAAATAAAATAATTTGTTTTGATGTTTTAAATGATCATAGTACGTTTCAAAGGTCATTGCCCCATGTCCTTTGATGAAACCTGATAATATTCTGCTGTGCATGGCTACTACTGTCATCATAAGATAGCAACAGTATGCAGAAAGCTACCTAACATATAAAATGCTTGTATTTACATTGATTTATATATACATATTATTAAGATTATGACTCATATACATTGTATGTATGTTTACATGTTACAGACAGGCAGATATTTAGTAGCCTTTTCAGCAGATTCTGTGAGACAAATGATGGAATGATTCCATGCTTTACTAAAGCCACGGTCACACTAGACTAATAGATCACACCGTGATGTATCAAACTTCTATTGGTCAGTTGGTTCTACAGGTCAGAGTTCACTTGAACTTTTAAACATAGCGAAAAGGAAAAAAAGCTTTTTATCTTATGAGCTTGCGTTTCCAGTTTCACAGAACCAAAAGTGTGCTGTGACTGACCCTTACATTTAACATACACATTTATATATTTATAACCAACTCATTTAAAAACATACACTAGTAAAAATGTTACATTTAGGTGTACAACAGATTGTCAATCTTGCAGTATGCTTAAGGCCCCGTCCACACGGAGACGCGTTTCGCTGTATACGTATAAATTTTGTACCGTATCAGCGTTTCGTCCACACGGATCCGGCGTTTTAGAAGCATGAATCCGATATTTTTCGAAACCGGGTCCGAAAGCGGATAAATCTGAAAACGGTTGTCTTCCGTCTTCGTGTGTACAGCGAATCCGTATATTTTCTGAAACGGTGATGTCATCACACTACGTCCAGCACGGTGAAGAGTTTAAGGGATACAACTACGGGCACTAGGCATGCGCACATCAATATTGCGTCATTTAATTACCGTATCTGCATTATTGTAAGGGTATGTTTTGGGTTGGGGTAGGTGTAGGCATTAATAAAACACATCTGTTAAGTAGCAAATGTATTTATTGTTATTTAATTGTGAGATTTTGGCTCACCTCCGACCACTGCTATACCCCTGCTAGCCACAACTCTTCTTCTCCGTTTTTAGTGTATTTCTGTGGCAGAATTACAGCGCCACACACTGGCCTGGCATGCAAACTACATCGTTTTTAGTCCGTTTTCTTAATCCCGTGTGGACGCAGATATTTCTTGAAACGAGGAAAAAAAATGATCGGATTAGGAAAGCGCTGGCTTCGTGTGGACGAGGCCTAAAAGGACATATATTTGTGACTTTGTCAGTCTTAAAATGTGCACATTAGTACCTTACAGTAGCGTTAGATGTACCTTAAGGTACTACAATGAACCTTTTAGGGGTAAACTTTTTAGGAACAAAGATGTCTTCTTAAAGGTGGGGTAAGTGTTATTTCACAACCGTTTTAGAAAAAGGACTCGGGCCGAGTGGAATAACAAACTTGTAGCCTATCAGCAGGTAAAGGGCGTGTCTATTATTGATGGGGAGAAGAGAGGCTCAACGTCATTATTCAAAACACAAGACACACATAACGGACATTAGCCGAGAACGAATATATGATGACTTTTTTTTTGAATATGCTCGTGTGTCAAGTTCACTTGTTTGTTCATTTACGATTGTATTGTGGCTCACTTCCGCGATGATAAAGACCCGTTCATTACCACACTGTATGTTGCATCTAAATCTCCCCACTGTTTGTTTCAAGCATCAGCTCAAAAAATGTGTCCTACAAGTAAAATACTATACTCCTAATATATGTTTGCTTCCTCTTTTCATGATCTATATAATCCTAATCTTGTCATAATTGTAATATGTTGTTAGCTGGACTAGCTTGTGTACTATTGAGTTGTTCATGTGCTTTGTGATCACTATAACTCTAATCTTGTCATAATTGTAATATTTCGTCAGTTGGACTGTCATCCCCATGTGCTATAGGTTTGTTCATGAGAACGGTTTGTGTTTTTGTGATCGCTATAACATCTTGTCATAATTGTAATATGTTGTCAGTTGGACTTTCAAGGCTCGTGTACTATCGAGTTGTTATGAGAACGGTTTGTGTTTTGTGAACACTATAACTCTAATCTTGTCATAATTGTAATATGTCACCAGTTGGACTGTCATGCCCATGTACTATCGGTTTGTTCATGAGAACAGTTTGTGTTTTGTGATCGCTATAACTATAATCTTGTCATAATTGTAATATGTTGTTAGCTGGACTGTCGTGCTTGTGTGCTATTGAGTTGTTCAAGAGAACTAGTTTGTGTTTTGTGATCGCTCTAACTCTAATCTTGTCATAATTGTAATATGTCGTCAGTTGGAATGTCGAAGCTTGTGTACTGTTGAGTTGTCATGAGAACGGTTTGTGTTTTGTGATCGCTCTAACTCTAATCTTGTCATAATTGTAATATGTCGTCAGTTGGACTGTCGAAGCTCGTGTACTATCGAGTTGTCATGAGAACGATTTGTGTTTTGTGATTGCTATAACTCTAATCTTGTCATAATTGTAATATGTCGTCAGTTGGACTTTCAAGGCTTGTGTACTATCGAGTTGTCATGAGAACAGTTTGTTTTGTGATCGCTATAACTCTAATCTTGTCATAATTGTAATATGTCGTCAGTTGGACTGTCGAAGTTTGTGTACTATCGAGTTGTCATGAGAACGGTTTGTGTTTTGTGATCGCTATAACTCTAATCTTGTCATAATTGTAATGTGTCATTAGCTGGACTGTCGTGCTTGTGTACTATCGAGTTGTTCATGAGAACGGTTTGTGCTTTTGTGATGTAACAGATGACTTTTTCATTGAATATTCGACCTGGATTAATTACACACAGATTCTGCCATAGTCGTTGCCTGGGTTACTTATGTGTGGGGCGGAGCTATCTAAAAAGGGTGAGACCCTTTTGGGGGGTAGGGGCGTGTTTGTTTTGGTGATTTGAAATATCAACAAAGGTTTCTAGATAGCACTTACCCAACCTTTAAGGATACAGGGAGAGTATTCGAGGAATTTGTTCAGAAACTTTAAATTATTTTTGCATTCCATTTGATGGCACTGGTGGCACAGAAAAGCAGATAAACAGATTCAGTTTTAAATAGCTGATTTGGATTTACAGAGATTTGACATGTTCATCTGCATATATTAACACTTCTCTGAGAGACCACAGAAATGTTTGGCATAAGTGTGAACGGATAAGCTTTTTAAAGAAGCTAAATTACTTTATCAAAATGGATTATTAACATGTATTGCCCCTGATAAATTTTGTTTTCATAGATTGGCCCACCAATGCTTATATGAGGGATGTAGATAAAACTGCTGCTCGTAATCGAGGTTGAACTTGCTGTAGTACGCATGCTATTATACACTAACCCTTCATTTGTCATGCAAGAGGGCCCTTTACAAAATGGGAGAGCTACTCTGCACAGCACTGATGAATGAATTTACCCTTTCAGTAAAGAATCCCATTTCCACTCCTTTATTATTATATATTATTTACCTCTTTTATTGTGATATTGATTTATCTCTAGGCTACTTGAATAAAAGCTTACACTGTGCTTGGCCTGTAGATGTGAATTCCACATCTACAAATCACTCATGCAAATATTCCCCTTGTTAAATTGTTAACCAATTGACATTCTGTCTGCTAGACCCTTTTAATGCCAACTGAAAACACTACACACATTATAGTCTAATCATATAGCCTAGCTATGGCCATATTCTACTCCAAGAAAATAGAAAAGTGCAGTGGGATCTGTCAGCTTGCCATAAAATAATTTGTTGACCGACAACACCAAAATTCACACTTAATACCAAAAAGAATGAACTCCCTACTACTACCCTTGAGTCAACCATGGGGGTTTGACAAACACCATCTGTTGAGTAATAACAACAACATTTTTCTCACAGTTTGAATTCTGGCTGCATACTGGAAAATGAAAAGGAACAATAAAATATATAATTAAGGCGGGGACATCAAATTCTACAATGTGTCTAATTTAGGTGTAAAAAAAATGATCTCTATGATAGATGTATAATAGAATGAGAGATTGTGGTGGTTATACAGAAAAGAGACAGACAAAAGAAAAATGTCTGTCAGCTTTTAAACTTTCACTTGAAAGAAACTCTTGTACTCTCTTGTGCAAAAACTTGTTGTACCAATCAATCTTCCTCCATTTTTCTTTTTGTCTTATGATACTTTTTTTGTTTGTTGGTTTGTTTTTTCAAGTGTCATGATAACTTCATAACATCCCTGAAATTTTGAACAAATGAAAAACTGGGAAAATACTTATGAACTGTATTTTTTTTAATATAAGCATATAACATCTGTCATGAAGTTTTCCTTTTAATCTTTTGTTTTGCTTCTGTGCATCAAAGCCCAAAGACAATCAAGTTCCCCATTTGATTCTACAGAGCCATCTGATTGAGACACAGTAGGAAATTTAAAGCTTGTTAGCCATCTTTCAGTTGCTCATTAGACAAGTTAATGAGTTTCCAATGGTTAGAAACATAAATAAATAAATAAATAAATAAATAAATAAATAAATAAATAAATAAATAAATAAATAAATAAATAAATAAGATTAATAAAAGCGATTAATTAGTATAAGCTGCAATGGTTTGAATTACAAGTAATACAGTAAATTAAATGAATGTTTAAGAAATATCAGGAAAAGAATGGGGTCAGTATAAATTGTATCATATATACTGTACAGAAAATGTTTTTAAAATAAAACACTTTGTGATTTGTCCATAGACACAAGGCCACAGGTAATCACAGCATGCTGATATAAAACATATTGCACAGTTACGTTTATACATATATGTACAAATAAATATGAAACAACATGGAGTGTTCTTTTGTTCAGAACTACTTCCTTCCAGCACGGATTCAAATCTAAAGTTACTAATTCTGAAATGTCACTTTAGAACTAGTATTGAAGGAACATTGTTAAATCGCTACATCAAAGCTTATTGTATTATGTAGAGTAGAGTAGGATGGTATTATGAGAAAAAGATCAAATAAACGAATGTATTACCTGTCTCTGATAGTATTCATTCTTCAGGCCGATGCCCATAATATTATATCCATTATAAGTGTGTCTGCTGATATCTTTTTTTTTTTTTTTTTTCATTTATAGGTGCCGTAGAATGAGTTGAAACAATATGTTAAATTGTTCTCTTATATCTACATAGAGGGTATGTGGCTTATTTAAGGGCAAAAATTGTCCAGATACCGTTTTACAGGTCCATTTACAACCCTATAAATTTTCCCTATGTAATGCTCTATTTTGCCTTATTTGGAAGAGTCATGAATATTAATGTTGAGCTCTGATCTGATTGGCTTATTTCAGCAGCTCACAGCTCACAGCAGTTCAGTAAAGCGTCTTGTGAGTCCTGACCATCCTGACAGAACAGACCGACATATTTTTATAAAATGAATAGCCTTGTCAAATGACTGTCGTTTTAACTTATATGGTGGAAAAGGTGACATTTGCTAGAAGGATCAACATATAAGCAATATCCACGGTTGTATTTTGAAATACAAAATAATATTAACCTTTGTCATTAGACACACTATTTAGTTTTGTATGGTACTTGGTGTTTCCAATTGTTACTGTCCTAGCATCTTGCGCCATCTAGATAATGCGTTCTTTCTAAGAAACTTTCAATTTAATCAGAAATTGTTTAAACAGCTAGTTAATAAGCGAATAAATCAGTACTTACAGGAATACAGTTGCCCCTTTCTTCAGTTTAAGACGCTGAGCGAAGCTTGCTTGAAATGGGATGAACAAACGAACGATTTTTGTTGTGGTATCCGAAATAAACCTCAACCATGACTGTTGACATATTAAAAGTCCTCATGTCCCCTCCACAGCATGAACATGATGTGTCATAATAGCTGCCGTTTTTGCTATCTTCGAGTGTCTTGTTTACCTGCAGTCTCAATGATTCAGCTCCGTCAGTTCCGCCTGACAATGAACATGTTTGAACAGATGCAAATGTTGGGGGCGTGCATATAAATGATCCCCAACTCTTGTGTCACCGTTGGCCTTATGTTGAGAAGCACTTATTTTTCTGTGGTGTTTTTGATTCACAAGATTTACATAAGAAGTAGGAGGCAATGTAGTTTGAGACTCACAGTATGTGATGTCCATATTAAACTCTTATTATTTCCCTATGGCAAGGTTAATTGAAATTTTCATTCTAAGGCACCTTTAAAAGTTAAAATATTAACTTTTAGGATTTCCCATGACCACAGTCACTCATAATTAAATACATTATTTGCCGCCATTTAATGGTTTAATAATGCAACTTTCACTGAATTCGAAATCACGATCACTAATGGACCTTTTTCAATACCAAATATACGGCATGTTATTTATATAAAATTATATTTTTTGAACAATGATATTTAAATTAACAACAAGCCATTAATAGGAAATAAACACAAACACATAAAAATACAGGAAAAAAAAAAGTAGCACTCTAGTAGGCCCTGCAGGATTTAAGATAAATATAGCCAAATTATAAAGTAAACTTTTTCCCTTAATCTAAATCAGTTTGTTCTTATAAGTTAATAAGAACAAATATTGCTTGTTTGATATACTCAAAATTAACGATGTCATTTTTAACTAGGCCTGTCGCAATAGTCGATTGTAATGAACTGCTCTAAGACAGAAGGTTGGATTGAAGATCCAAACACAGTATTCATTGAAGGGTATTCCAAAATCATAGTCCATTAAAACACACAAAAGGTCATACACATGCAAGCAGTCCGAAAAGGCAAACAAAACAGAAGGTACAGGCAAAAGGGTAATCCACGGAGAAGGCAAGAAATCAAAGACCAAGATACATGAAACCAGGAAAACACTCAGAAATGCAGTTGTGACACTAAGCAAGACTTCACACTAAATGACTGAGTGAACAAGGTATATATAGGCAGAGGTAATGAGGTGATGAGACACAGGTGTAAACAGTGAGTGCTGAGTCCTTGGCAAAGAATTATGGGTAATGTAGTTTGTGATGGAGTGACAGTCTGGGGTGGAGTGCCCTCTGGTGGTGGTCATGGGCACTCACACTGGTGAATTGTGACATCGATAAATCAATTAATCGCACGATAAAAAAAAATGAGCTCAATAATTTTTCCGGCCGCAATAATATCCATTTGCATGGTTTTTTGTTTTTCTCGTCTCTCTTGTTGACTGCGCGCGCCTCGTCCGTTTGGGGAGGTGTTTATACTCGACGCGCAGACCGCGTGCGGCATGATGAGACGTCATTCTCGGCCAGCAGATTCGTCTGGAACTCATGGCTCTTCGGTTGCGAAGCCACACGCAAAGTTACGAAATTTGACGTGCACAACGGCAAGCGAAATGGGGTCTCGCGCACTCCGCATCTTTGTGTGCTAAAAAGGCACATAAGTTCCTGTAGCGATAGCAATACACAGTCTGCCAAATAAATGAAAAGCATGTCATCAATGTCTTCTCTCTTGTTGTATCAAAATATCTCTTTCCGCAGAAGTTCAGTTCGAGCATAATTAGGCTATGATAATGCTTTTTTTTAATACTGTATCCTAAATTGTGGAAAATGAATATTTCAAATGCTGAAGTACATTTCTGGATTAAAAGAAGAAAAAAAACAACAAGAACCGTACATAACGGAAAACCGTGACCATAAAACCGCGATACAAACCGAACCGTGGGTTTTCTGAACCGTGCCACCCCTAATATGCCCCTAAAACACAATCATCCGTTGCAGTTTTCATCCATTTTATTGTTTTTGGTACTTATTTGAATGCATTTTTTTTTTTAAACAGACTCCATGCTTTTATTGTTTTTGGTTGTTTTGTTCATTTATTGTGGTTATTTAAATTGTTTTCCATTTTTAGTGTTAAATAGTCTTTAGAAATCAAAGTTTATTGATCTTTGAAAAGGTGTACCTGCATTATTATGCCATTATCATTATTTTAGATGAAAATGGTTTCAGAACGACAATATTATCGTTTATCGCAATAATTTCTTGGCAAATTTATCGTCCAGCAAAATTTGTTATCGTGACAGGCCTATGTTTAACCACTAAATAATAAGTAAGTCAGCTACAAATTCCAGATGGACTGGCTGGGATTAAGCTATTAACTCAATTTACTTACTTTACTCTGCTCTGCGTTTACATGAGCGATGTACGACCACTGATAGCCTGGAGCTTTCGTCTGCGAAAGCTTTTGAACATATTGTAAAACAGGCGTTATATGATGTCTAAAAAAACTACATTTAACTTAAAAAAAAACTCTTAAAACTATATTCTGTGGCGCAAAACAATAGTATTTGTAAAAATAAAAAAAAATGTTAAAATAAAAGATATATATATATATATATATGGTGAATTTGCTTAACTGCCATGACAGTCGCCCTTAAGTGATACAAACGGTGAAGAGTGCTGATACTGGGAGAATATTGGATGATGGGAAAAGGCTAAATCTGATTCGAGAACCAGACTGATACTCCCAAAAAGAGTATTAAAGTTACATTAATTACAGGTGAGAAGTCTATCATTACCTTTCCTTCTTTTAGATCCTCTTGTCAGCCTAAATCACCCTGATATGTAATACCAGTAATACAAATTCGGCAAGTTTTTATTTTATGTTACTTCTTGTATGTGTTGAAGGATGCACTGTGTGTGTTTGGCCTGGCAGAGGCATTTTGTCAACCCATTCATCTCTTGGAATGCCAGTTGACTCTCTCTGTGCCCTTGAACGAACCATAAGGTGAGGTCATCTGAGTCCTGCAGTGCTTTTTTGAGGTGTTTATTATTAGCATTGATAGCATATGTAATTAATTGCTTATGCAAGCTGACCTTCTAGGTCTTCAGATGTGTAATAAAAAGGCTGTCTGTAGGGGCCTGTGATGTGAAAAGTTTGTAGATGATTAAACAAATTGTGATGTTCTGGTATGATAGAAAACAAGGTCGACCCATGAGACCTTGAGACAGAGAGAAATAAACTTGGAAAGTGATAGCACAAAGTAGATTAAGCTGTTGTGTATTTTGTTCCACCAACAGTGTGACCAATGAAAAACTCTCTATAGCAGTCAACTTTACATCTTGCTGAGCAGATGTTTTCAGTTTCCCTTACTGATTATTGTGTCTCTTCAGGCCAGCAATTATTGCTATTTTAATGCACTTGATATATAGTCACAAACAATTAGAACTCATTTTAAAGCAATATCAGTTTCTTGTAATCTAAATGTAGATTACTGTGCCCTCCACTAACATTGGCACTCTTGGTAAATATGAGCAAAGGTGGCTGTGAAAACAAATCTACATAGTTTAACCCTTTGACCTTTCTTTCAGAAAATTCAGAAAATGATAATCTTTTATTGAAGTAAAGCTATTTGAAAGTGTGTGTTTGTGTGTGTGTGTGTGTGGGGGGGGGGGGGGGGGTCCTCATTATGAAATAAATGTTATTCTCCAATGAATGTTGGTCACAATCATTGGCACCCTAGAAACTCTTATGAGTACAATTTCCCTGAAGTATATTCTCATTTATATTTAAATTTTTATTTTAGGAGCATGACATTGTCCATGACTTCCTGTTCCACATGCGTATAAATATGAGGAAACACAAAGGCCAAATTACCTTAATCATCCATCAAAATGAGTAAAACCAAAGAATATGGAATATTGCAGCAAAAGATTGTTGACCTTCACAAAAAAGAAAGTGGCTGTAAGGAAATAGCTTAAAAATAGAAAATCCCCATTTCCACCATTAGGGCAGCAATTAAGAATGTCTAATCATCTAAAGATGTTACAAATCTGGCTGGAAGAGGACATGTGTCTATATTGTCTTAATGCACCGCAGGGAGGAAAGTTTGAGTCGCCAAAGGCTCTCCAATGATCACAGTTAGAGAATTGCAGAGATTAGTTCAGTCCTGGAGTCAGAAAGTAAATCAAAATAAACAAACAAAAAACATTATCAAACAACACCCACATCAACACATGTTGTATGGGAAGGTTTAAAGAAAATCATCCTATCTCATCCAAAAAACAAACTCCAGCATATTCAGTTGTCAAACAGGACTGGGACTTGTTAAAAAGTGACCTGGTTCTATGGTCAGATCAAACTAAACACTTTTTGGCAGCAAACCCAGCAGATGTGTTTGGTACAAAAAAGGATAAAAAGTACCCCATGGCCGCATGGCCGCATGGTAAAAGTACCCCATGGCCGGTTAAATATACAGTTGGCTCTTTGGATGCCTGCCTTTACATGTACATGAATTTTAATGACATTCCATTCTTAATCCCTAGGGTTTAATATGGTCCACTCTTTGCAGCTATAACAGCTTCAACTCTTCTGGGAAGGCTTTCCACAAGGTTTAGGAGTGTGTTTATGGGAATTTTTGACCATTCTTCTAGAAGGACGTTTGTGAAGTCAGTCACTGATGTTGGAGGAGAAGACCTGGCTTGCAATCTCCGCTCTAATTCATCCCAAAGGTGTTCTATCGGGTTGAGGTCAGGAGTCTGTGCAGGTCAGTCAAGTTCCTCCACCAGACTCACTCATCCATGTCTTTTTAACCTTGGTTTGTGCACTGGTGCACAGTCATTTTGGAACATGACTGGCCATCCCCAACCTGTTCCCCAACCTGTGGATTGCCAGACAGGGAAGCATGATTCATCACTCCAGAGAGTGCTCTAGAGTCTAGTGGCAGTGTGCTTTACACCACTGCATCTGATGCTTCGTGTTGCACTTGGTGATGTAAGTCTTGGCTGCAGCTGCTCGGCCATGGAAACTCATTCCATGAAGCTTTCCATGCATTGCTCTTGAGTTAATCTGAACGTCACACAAAATTTGGAGGTCTGTAGCAATTAACTCTGCAGAAGTTGGTGATTTCTGCACACTATGCACATTTTATGTGGATTTTAAGTTGGTGTTGTTTCCAATTGCTCACACTTTGATATAATACCACTTACAGTTGACTGGAATATTTAGTAGTGAGAAAATTTCATGAATGGACTTATTGCACAGGTGGCATCCTATCACGGTACCACGCTTGAATTCAATGAGCTCCCTAGAGCAACACATTCTTTCACAAATGTTTTTAGAAGCAGTCTGTGCGTGATTTTATACACATTTGGCTGTGGAAGTGATTGGAACACCTGAATTCAATGATTTGGAGGGGTGTCAAAATACTTTTGTTGATATAGTGTATATGCGATCATGGATTCTAGTAAATACCTAAATCTAAACTTGACTGCTTCTGCTAGAAATCTTATAATGGACCATGTTTGGATTTTTCCATCGTACAACATTCCAAAACAAACATCAAAATCAACACACAAATTTGTCACTGAGCACAATATGAAGCTTCTACCATGGTTGTCCCAAATCCTGACCTGAACACTATAGAAAATGAGCGGAGAGAAGGAATGGTCTCTGATCTCATGTCAGGTGTTCTCCGAACTCATCAGGCAATTAGGATAAAATTCAGAGCTGTCTTGGGAAAAACATGTATCTCATAACCCCCCCCCCCCCCCCCCCCCCACACACACACACACACACACACACACACAAACACACACACACTTTCAATTGTTTTACTTCAATGTAAGGACAACAAGGAAAAACAATGCAGATCATATTTACCAAGGATGCCAACATTTATGGAGGGCACTGTATCCTAAATGGGAATCAAAATGTGGCCATAACTGTTAAAAGGTATTTTCTATCTATCTATCTATCTATCTATCTATCTATCTATCTATCTATCTATCTATCTATCTATCTATCTATCTATCTATCTATCTATCTATCTATCTATAGATCTATCTATAGATCTATCTATCTATCTATCTATCTATCTATCTATCTATCTATCTATCTATCTATCTATCTATCTATCTATCTATCTATCTATCTATCTATCTATCTATCTATCTATCTATCTATCTATCTATCTATCTATCTATCTATCTATCCGTCTGTCTGTCTGTCTGTCTGTCTGTCTGTCTGTCTGTCTGTCTGTTTTTTTTTTTTTAAATGCAACCTGGGTAATAATATTTCTGAAGATTATTATATATTATTTTGAGAGAGTCATTTGTCTATTGCAATAGAAGATAATGTTTGAAAAATAATACCTAATTATGGATAAGGGTCAGAGATGACTATGGAGGTTAGGATGTAACTTGCATTATGCATATGGAATCTGGAGAAGGTGAGTATATACACACAATAAAAAACTAATATATGTGAATAACCCCACAAACATAACACAAATATGAGTAACTCTTCCTTTCGTTTAGAATAACTGAATAAAAATCCCTGAAATTATAGTACAATTTGTCTCATACCCCTTCATGCCAGGCAGTCCTGAGCAAACTTTGTCAGCCAACCAAGTCTGCCAGTCCTTCCTGGCAGGATTTTGCACAGCAACAAGGCCGTAAAGCACTGCTCCACTGTCCTCATGCATTCTTCATGAACCATCATCCGCAGTAAATATTTCACAAACCTGCTGACTAGCTGTGACGTTGATGCCCCGTCTGGAGATGCCTGGGTGTCACATTTGGAGAGAGAAATGCGATTATGCTCTACAATGTCAGCTGGTGCCACTTGACGGCAAGAGAGCTGTAAGATTCAGGATGTGCGAGATAAGGAAGTTTGTGAGACGTGTGTGTGAGCCCAACTTCAGCAGAAGTATTGCTGAATGTGTGAGAAATGTGTTTGTGTGTTTTACTGTATCAGGCAGAGGGTGACTGTATCGATTTATTCAATAAGCGCTATGAGCTTTGGTGCATGGTGGGCAAGTAAGAAAACAGATAACGAACAGACGCGGCTACAAACTGTTGTAGTATAAAGCCTTGTTAAGATTAAAGACACCAGAAAGGGCTCTGCAAATCTTTAATGTGAACATTTAATAATGATGTCAATAACTTTTGCCCCTCATTACACTGAACAATAAAACCTTTTTTTTTTCTTTCGGAAAAGAAACGATGATCATGGGCTTCCCAGTTTATCAACAGGACCTCACAGCAACGGACCGCTACTGGGCGATTATAGGTGGTTAGCTATAGAACAAGACATGCCAGTGACTCCCTAAAATTGTATACAAATAAATCACAATATGAAAGTGAAGACGTTTAGCACCCAGTGAATGTTGTAGAACATTTGCACAAGCATCTGTCAGATTGCCCAACTTTCTTAAATATATGAGGAAGGATCCCAGACACTGAAGGACCAAGCTGGAAGAAAATATAGCAATTATTCGGCAAATAAAATTTTCAGAGATATGTTATTTTATGATAGCTGAGCCATTTATACCGTTTCTTTATTTAATATTTAGTTTTTGTGCATGCATATGCAATATGTATGTCTTATTTATCAGTTTGTATTTGTTTCTGAACATAGGCCCAATGCATGTAGTTCAATTTATGTATTCATATTATTATAATTTATTCATTTGGCATTTATAATTTTGTCAGCCTGAATATACAATTATGATGTCTTTTTATTTATTTTGTTGCTTGTTTTTGTTTATATGAACATATTCTCAATGTATGTAGTTTAGTTTATATATTAATATTATTATAATTTATTCATTTTACATTTTAACTTATTTTTTGAGACTGAATATACAATTTTGATGTCTGTTTGTTTATTTGTTTGTTTGTTTGTTTTCATTTCTATGAACATAGGCCCAATGCATGTCGTTTCATTTATACATTAATATTATACTTTTTTTTTTTTAGCCTGAATATACGATTTTGTTTTCTGCATATTTATTTGTTTGTATTTGTTTTTATTTTTATATATGTTTATGTTTAGGCCCATTGTTAAAATATGTGTGTGTGTGTGTGTGTGTGTGTGTGTGTGTGTGTGTGTGTGTGTGTGTGTGTGTGTGTGTGTGTGTGTGTGTGTGTGTGTGTGTGTGTGTGTGTGTGTGTGTGTGTGTGTCTACTTGACTTTCACTGACAATTTAGTCTGTACAAAATGTGTTTTAATTCATAACTAAATTGTAAATGTCCTGTGGTTAGACAAAGTTAGCGAAGTATGAATTTTATTCTCTTAGACATTTTGTCTGTTTATTTGTTTGTTTGTTTGCATTAATTTCAATAAACATGAGCCCAATGTTTTTAGTTTATTTATACATTAATATTTAAAAAAGCGCCCACCTCAGTGTTTCAATGGATTAAAAAATATATAATAATAATAATAATAATAATAATAATAATAATAATAATAATAAATAATATATATTATATATATATATATATATATATATATATATATATATATATATATATATATATATATATATATATATATATATATATATATATATGGTACAATTTCATTTTCATAATCTTGCCTGTAGGCCTCACAAACACAGAGCTGGAACTGTCCTTTGGTTATGGAAAATCTGCCAAGTATTGCAGAATGTCAATCGCACACCCAAGAACATAGAAATCAATGTGTGTGCTCTAGAATGGCTAGCCCCGAGAGTATGAGTGCATTGTGTTATTGAAGGGGGTTCATCAATTGCTGCAGGTAAATCAAATTTCCATTTCTTGGCAGAAAAATAGGGCTGCAGCTGAGGTGAGAGTAGACTGGACCCTCCTCAGCTCACCATCTATCCAATCTGCAGAAGTGGCCTGGCGGATCCAGTCAGAGGCCCTAGGCTGCTCTCTTTATGTGTCATCCGGTGTCATCATCACTGTAAGCGTCTCATCCTCTCAGGTCAGCCACGACAATCTGTTAATGTCTCTGCCTTTCAGTGTGCACTGGGGCATTCAGATTATCCCACAGAGAATTGATTTATTTATTTATTTATTTTTCCATTTTAAAGCACTGTCCATTGAGATTCTAGTAAATAAGAATAACTAATTAATTGATGATTATGCATATTGCCATGTAAGTAAAAACAAATCGGAAAAAAACAAGTGTTGATCCAATATAAAGAAATCTGTGTTTTTGTTTTTAAATCAATGATTTTATAATATGTGTGACTTACTGCAACTAACATTATATTTTTATAAATACTGAGCTAAATAAATCTCTTCAATATAAATCTTTATTTATATTGAGTGGGTGGACATGTTGAATCTAATAAGCACAAGAGATAAAGAAGACTGTAAAACAATTTTGGTAAATACTTAAAAATCGTCAAAGCAAGCAACATCCAAGTTATGGGTAAAATTCCTAAAAACAAAACAAAAAAAACATACAAAGTAATATATTTCACATGCTGAATACCAAAAAAATTCAACAAAAAAATTGTAAAAAATTGTAACAAAACCCTTCAAATTATGCAAAAATACAACTCAATATAACTTCAAAATCATAACTGACATTTTTTAATGGGGGTGGGGGGGGGGGGGCTTTTAAAAATGTGAAAGGGTTTTTTGGAAGCAGCAACAGAATGTAATAAGTCACTATACTCTCAATTTCCATGTGAAGATTTATAGAAATTAGACAATTGTGTAAAAATCTGCTGATAATTAAATGTTTCATAAGGGGCTTATGAAAATATTTCAGAAGTTGTGGAGGACAAGTGTCATGAAATAAATAAATGAATACATCAATCAACATAGATCACTGCAATAGTTTTGTTTTAAACAGGCCGAGTACATTATATGCAGTGGAATTTCTTCCACTAACTAAATACCTCTTAAAACCCAAGGGTGGCACTGTTGTTTCGGCTTTCATACTGTAGTTTCACCCTCTCAGGTTTCCACAAAGTAGGACAGATGGCATTACTAAACACCAAATTGTAGTTCAGATTGTGCAGTCACAGTGTAAGTTGACAGAGTGTGAGAGAGACTTGTGATGTTAGCATGTGGAAGATGCCTCTCTGTTTACCAATGCAAAGTTACTGCAATTTTAAAGGAATATTTGTATAGCAAGCAAACTGGATTAAACATAAAACAGGACATATTTTACTAAGTGTGGGTAAATAGATTGTGTGCATTTTTTATACAAATATATTGCTCAAAAAGACAAAATGCATCTTTTTAGATTCAGCTTTTCAAGTTTTCCTCTCCATCATCAAACCTTTAACTTATTGATTTGTTGTAATTAAATAACAGATCTTGCTCTGCTAATACTTGGCATTCAATTTTAAATACTCATTACAGTTGCTTTAGTAATACTGTTTATATCAATTGTGTGTGCATGTGTGTGTATTAAATGTACTGTGTATTGTGTAAAGCTCAGCCAGCAGTACATGCTCCGACAGTTACACGGGTCAATACACGGTAGGTGGCAAACAATCCCCTTGAATAAGTCACCTGCTTCAATTAGATGTCTGCGCAAGTGTGATTTATATAAAAGAGTCGATGTCAAAGAACGTTCAAAATCACATATTCTTTTGAAATGAGAAAGAAAGAGCCGTAACAAAAAGGAGGGGTTGGGGGGGGGGGGGTCTTCTGCGAGAAAGAGCTCCTGCTGCAATCGAATCATGCAGTTTTCATAACCAGTCAATCTGATCAAACTTTCATATCCTTCCAACTCACAGATCGCTGGTCAAGTTCCACGAAGACACTGACGCCGCAAATATATTTGCACGAATTCTCATTTAAATGATGCCATTCAAGTTTCTGATGATGGAGCACTAAGGGGAGTTATAGATCTGTGGTCCCGCATATAAGCTTGGATTTGGAGAAAAGGGTGTCGATAAATTGAATTTGACTGAGCTGCGGTATGAAAGTAACAAAATTTCACCTGAAATATGCTCCCTTGAAATATCAGTTCCCCTTTAATCTTCAAATCCCCCCACGAAGCACACTGTAGCACTGTTAATTTACCTCTCATCAGTGTGAACAAGCTGAAAACATGACTGTCATTTGAGCTGAAATAGCTGTCATCTGAAACGCACCCTGAGAGAAAACGAACAAAAACTATGGCAGCAATAGTGATGTATCAGATAATACAACATAATGAGGCCGTTTCTAAATCCCACGATATTTACTCCAGAATAAACCCCTCACCGCAAGCCATCAAAAATGCCGGCTTTGTCATCTGCCGCACTATTAGCACGGCTACATACTTCGTCACTTCACAATGAGTGATTGCGCTTCATCATTCACCACGTATGCGCATTACAAGAATCACTCATTTCTAATATGTCACCTTTCATATTAAAACACCAGAGATTTGTGACAAGAACGTGAAGGATTTGCCTTCAAAGAAACAGCTCAGGGCAAATAGACCTCAACCACCTCAACCTGGCTCACTGAAAAAGACATGCCTTACATTTCTGCAAAACTCCAGCAACTTACCTATACATTACAAATCATTGCAGTTTACAGTTGAAATGAATATACTACTGACAATAAAACACCAACAACTTATATTACTTTTCATACAAACTATTATTACAGGGGCATCGTTTAAGCCAATAAAGTTTTATTTTGCATGGTTCATCGCACAATACAATGTTATTACCTCAAAACATCTTTACCATAGTGCATGATTTGTAAACTAATACATTTTGATGATTGCATCACAAAAACAGACCCATAGCAATAGCTTTACATGTACTAAACTACCTCTTCCTCATTTACGTAATAGGTTAAAAAAACAAACAAAAAAAAAAAATTGTATCAGCATTTTTATTTATTGATTTATTTATTTTTGCCAATTGGAAATAGTGTTTATAACAGTAATTAATGAAGTTACAAGTCTTCCATTTTTTATAACTGATATTCTGGCCAAACGGACCATGGTAGGAACTCATTTATACATGTTATTGTCATCAACCAGCGGTGAACATAATTTCAAGACTCAACTACACGAAAGGATTTCATTCTATTAACTATAATGGATACTTCCTTGAAAATAAATTCCAGCCCAGTGCTATAATGACCTAAAATGAACTGACCATTCATAAATAAATAATGTTTTACAGTGAACTGTTAGAGAGCTACGTATACAAAACGGTATCTCTGCGTCACTTTTACAACGTTTCAAATCCATCAGTTCTCCCCATCCCCAAAAGGCGAGGTAATGTTGATTATCGTTTTATTACAAGCGCTGTGACATTCCCTTTTTGCCATTCTTTTTTAATCTGCCACAATAAGTACAATAATAAACCTGATAAAACTTTGGCAGATTTAAATTAATATGTTTCAGATAAAACAAAATGCTCTTTTAGTACCACTCACTGGACATTTAACTTTGGAAGTGTAGCGAAATGTAATATGTATTTATTTGTTGCTAACATCAGTTATAAAGTAGCTTAGTACATCCCCACTTCTTATTTTTCTCTCTTTATATAATTTTACATTACATCTGGGAATTCACAAAGAGGTGTCAGCTATAAACCAACATACTGTGACTTATTTAAATTACAAGCAGTCTCTGAGGAAAGCATAGAGATGTTTGTGTTAGCAGCTAGCAGTCTCCGCTGAGGTTTTATCACACATGTGAGTCAGAGAATGGATTTTAGTTGTTTAGCATAATGGAAGTAAGAAGAGGTGTGATCAAGGCTAATATCTGACATCACCTTGACCTCCTGAATGAAGCCAGAACAATAAGCCATCACAGCAGTTCTCTCAGGAGCACTGCATGCTACAAAGAATGCGGTGTGGCCCCAGGATATGGGAGTTATGATGTATTATATGCATGCCGCATGAGGAGAACCTTGCCCATTAACAGGCAGCTTTGTTAATAACAAAAACGCTACGTTTCTCCGTCGTAGCCTTTGTGAACTAGCGTACCACCCCAGCCACCGTTCCAGAGGGGCGCGGATCGTCTGCATGCCGGAATAAAAACTGGAGCATTCTCTTCTATCTCATCTGTCTCATTAGTGATTAATTCTCCAGCCAAAAACAGTGACTTCCTCCTGCATTAATTTCCTAAGTAATGTGACACCTCCATAGAACGACAGGGCGAACAGGTCTGAAAGTGCCCGAATGCCGAATTCTTTCCTGCTATAAATCATTAGCCATTAGGGACCTGTGGGGCTTAAACGACTTAAACAAATGAACTTGTCTGATTTAATAAGACCTTCAGTTACATCAATATGGTTCATGAAAGAATAAATTGGAGGGTGAGAGGGAAAAAAAAGGAAATTGTAGTAGATACGCAGAGATCTTCCCATGCTTCACTGTTATCAACCCCTTGTACTAAGCGTAATTGATTTCCATTTATGTTCATGCATTTGCCAAGTACAATTTCAAGTTCACACAGTTACCTCAAAGGGCTGAAAGGCATTATATTACGTAAAAAATAAAATAAAATAAAAAAATTCTCAAAAAATAAAATAAAAAAATGCACATTTTACACATTCTTTATATTGACACACATATCACAATTTGATTAAAGCTTGCGATTCGATTACAATTTTGATTTGATATTGATTGGTTTGAATATATATCAGGTATAGTATGTAGGGAGTTATATATAGCTCAATATATAGAGTATATAGCTCAGAAGGGAAATATTAATTATTATCCATAACTCATTATGATTATCAATTATGATTAAATATGAATTTTTGAATCAGTTAATGAGATTAACTTGATGTAGTTACATTATCAGTCGATCGACCGGCCCACTCGACCGACAGACCGACCGACCGACCGACCGACCGACCGACCGACCGACCGACCGACCGACCGACCGACCGACCGACCGACCGACCGACCGATCAATCAATAAATCAACCAATCAACCAACCAATCAACCAATCAATTAATCAATCAATCAATCAATCAATCAATCAATCAATCAATCAATCAATCAATCAACCAATCAATTAATCAACCAATCAACCAATCAATCAATCCATCAGATCATCCCGTGAATACTCAGTATTGATTATGAATTAATCATAAGAAAATGGTATTTTTCGTGTCCACAGAAAAATAATTCTTCCTTAGCATTTACAGCACTTACAAAATCGAGCATGAAACAAAATCAATCATTTAAGTGACAATATATTTGCAGGCAGGTAATCAGAACCAAATATGCATTCTGCGCGTTTTAGTACTTCTGCAAGTTTTAGTACTTTTACCTTAAAAGTCTATAGATATCTTAGTCAGTACATACTGCTGTTAACATTTTCTCTGACAAGCGGATGCAATGAGACCTGTTTTCCGGTTTATTTTTGCAACATTCGGCAGTCACGCCTATCATTGATCTTCGGATATTGAATGGATTTTCTGAGGTAAATGTAATGAAACATTTTGTTTTGTTGAAAACTTTCCATGGTTAAAACACTGACTGAGTGATACATTTTGTAAATTGTACCGTATCATTCAAAATACCATCTGATGTTCATTCATGTTAATTTTGTGCTATAACAAGTAGTACATTTATTACCGCCATTATTTACTGCCCAAAAAAAGCGGTAAAAAAACTATCCGGATGTGTCTGTTTTCTTTAATTTGCCCATTGTCAGTTGATCATGCGCAGAACCTTCTACTCCCATTTTCGCTTTTTTGGAATTGCGTTCTCACTATAATTTGCCGTTTAGTAAATTTGGCCCATAGACGTTTAATGACCATTGAAAATACATCTCTTTGACACGTCCCATCACGAAAAATTGAAAAATCAATCAAAAAGTCAATATCTGAATACATATCTGAATGCATTTTTATGAAATTTTCTGTGTTGCATATTTTTACCAATTTATGTCGTCCTACATCACCATTTTTGGTAAGGGACACAACGTTGCAATCAGACCAATGTTTACTGGGTATTTTTAAAATAATTGTATAACTTTTAGAATTTTGAAACTAATTGAAAGCTAAAGCTACAAATCTGTGAAGTTTGGTTCACACATCAACATAATCAACATAAAAACATATACCTAAAATTTAATTCTTTGGATCTAGGAATCGATATAGGTTCATTAAAATGAGAGTCATTTCCAGATGAGGAATACAGACAAGTATTTACTCATCCAAGAAAATATCTATTTAAGTCTGAATGTTGTTACAGTTTAAGACATGTCTTAAACTTCTAAATGTAGAATGTTATTTGTCATTCATTATGTAGATAGGTGAAAGGTGCACATATTAGCTGTATAACAGCAACCATTGTTACCTGCTGTAAGTGTTAGTAGACTGTCAGACTGTGAGAGACTCTTGAGGCAGGCTGCTGTAGTTTTGCCCTGCTGGGGATACAGGCTCTTACTTAGAGCTTAAGGGTGTGTGTGTGTGTGTGTGTGTGTGTGTGTGTGTGTGTGTGTGTATGTGTGTGTCTGTGTGCATGGGGGTGTAATACATGCTGGTAACCATGGTGATGGTGAGGTGCTAAGGCTCATTAGAGGAACACATACAGAAGGTAGCAGGAACCGCGGAACGGGTGTGAGTGCAATTGTCTGTCCATGGCGGAGAAGCAATGGACCAAACTATGTGTTGAAGTGCTGTTAGGTGGTGAAAAAAGTTCTTGTTTGCAGAATATAGTCTTCACACTCTTTCAAATCAACTGAAATGTAAGCCTTCAGCTGTCCATTTGGTCTGTCCTGCTTCCTGGCCTAAAGCAGAAGCCCATCGTGCACTCATGATCCTGTCATATACTGTAATACAAGCATTGAGCACTATCTAGGCTTCTGAAAGACACTGACCAGGTGTGAAAATTAGGACCATTGCATGATGGCTTATGGCAGTTCTGTTCTAGTCAATGGAAATATGGATACAGGGAGGGGGGAAAACACTGCATGCACATATTTTAATTAAGTTGCTGGCATTGATTTTGTCTTGCTTTCTATACACACCAGCCACTTTATTAGGTACACTTGTTCAACTGCTAGCTTGCAGCTGATAGAAACACAAAAGTAACTCAAATAACCCCTCGCTA
Source organism: Pseudorasbora parva (assembly GCF_024679245.1). Lineage (NCBI taxonomy): Eukaryota > Metazoa > Chordata > Actinopteri > Cypriniformes > Gobionidae > Pseudorasbora > Pseudorasbora parva. The sequence goes on along the minus strand of NC_090183.1, from coordinate 32,787,858 downwards.
CAAGGTTTGCAGAAGAGGATCTCTGAACGCACAACATGTCGAACCTTGAAGCAGATGGACTACAGCAACAAAAGAGCACACCGGATGACACTCATGTCAGCTAAGTAGTGTTGTAGTACTCGAGATCGGTCTTGGTCTCGAGACCGGTCTCGAGACCACTTTTTAAAGGTCTTGGTCTCGTCTCGGTATCGACCGCATTTTTACTCGGTCTCGTCTCGGTCTCGGGCGAAGATGACTCGGGATTTTGTCTCAAGACCGGTCAAGACCACAGCTGAAGGCATATAAAGAGCAGAGAACTCCACCCTGCGCGCACTCTCTCTGTCTTCAAAATAAGCACATAAGCTCTCTCTGATACTTCACATATTAAGCTAAATCAAAAGTTCAGAAAACCGAATCCATGTTGAACGTTGCGCGTTCGGACAACTGTTTTGAAGTACCGCTCGGTGTGAATTGCGCTCAAAAAACGTTTGACCAGCTAAACAGCTGACATAAATCATACATTAAATAAATAGGAAACAATTTCTATCCAGTTATGAAGTGTTTTCTGTGTGACAAACCTTCCGCGATGTTCTGACAGCCGTGATTCACACACAACGGGTCTGCTAATGTCCGATTCATGACCAAATGACTCATTTGAACCGAATCATTTTAACGACGGTAATAAGAACTGATCTGTTCAACAATGAACTGAACGAATCAGTTTAATCATTTACTCAGAACACCTCAGAAATGAGAACGCAAGTGTGCTTACCCAATTTAGCAAGAGTGGAGAGTAAGATTTATTAGTTTTAACTATCCACAGTATTTCAGCTTATGTATGTTGAATGTGTAGTAAAATAAATAGTCTAAAATCATTTAGTTTAGACTGGAGTGAGGTGAAAACAGAACAAAACTGTTTGTTAGCTAGCGGATCATTTTATTAAATTGTATATGGCAGAAATTGTGGCTATTTGTTAACTGTTAATGCTATTTCTAAAATTGATATGATTATATACCAAAACAATTCAACCTGTTGGAACAAAAGAAACATCAAGATAAGAGATCATACATAATATGAGATATAAACATAAGATAATAAAGAATGATTGTTTCGTTGCATTTAAAAAAAAAAAAAGCCACCACCAAAGACCATTTTTGACCCAAAACCCTGCACATGTGAAATATTTGTAAATCAAACTGTAGTTAATCAAAAAATGCAAGTACAGGGTTTCTTTTCCTTGTTGTTGTACAATAAAGCGGCACAATAACATTTTCAATTTGTAAATGAAAAATATGTACATATTTAAAATAATTTGCTTAAGCAGCATACTAATGCATATCTGTATGATACATCTTCCACCTCCTGTTATTCACATTCATTTAAGACATAATGGACTGTGTCTGAGATCAATACCTCATCCAGATTAGCATTCTTAGGGAACTTTGAGTTTTAAAATGGGATTGAGCACTTTTCACAAAACAAAACACAAAACTCTGTTAGTGTCAGTTTGGTGTTTGTGTCCACCATTGACTGTAAACAATATGGACACATCGTCTTCAGTGCCTCCCATTGAAGAAAAGTTAAGTGTTATTTGCTTTTAGAAGAAAAAGATTAATTCCCACAAAGCTGCAATGCCTTTTGATTATTTGATCAAAACTTCTCTCATGGTACACTTACACACCCACACATACGAGAGAAGTGCCAATCATATGCATATTCCACATTTTATCATAAGTGTGGGGACATGCATTGGTCTCGGTCTTGACTCGGTCTCGGCCTGTCTTGGTCTTGGTCTTGACTCGGTCTCGGCCCTTCAAAGTCTTGGTCTTGTCTTGGTCTCGACCCTTCAAAGTCTTGGTCTTGTCTTGGTCTCGGTTTAGGTGGTCTTGACTACAACACTACAGCTAAGAACATGAAACCGCGGCTGCAATTCGCACTGGCTCTCCAAAACTGGACAATAAAAGATTGGAAAAACATTGCCTGGTCTGATGAGTCTATGCTGCGACACTACCACCCTACATGGTAGGGTCAGAATTTGGTGTAAACAACATGAAAGCATGAATCTATCCTGCCTTGTTTCAACGGTTCAGCCTGCTGGAGGTGTAATGGCGTGGAGGATATTTTGGGGCCCCTAAGTACCAATTGAGCATCATTTAAACGCCACAGCCTGCGTATTGTTGCTGAGCATCACTTTATTGCTACATCTTCCAGGAGGATAATGCGTCATGTCACAAAGCTCAAATCATCTCAGACTGGTTTCTTGAACATAACAGTGAGTTCTCTATACTCAAATGGCCTCCACAGTCAATACAATAGAGCATCTTTACGACGTGGTGGAATTAGAGATTTAAATAATGGATGTGTAGCCTACAAATCTGCAAATGTATCAAATGAATGATGCTATCATGAAATGGACTAAATCATTTTGTATATTTCCAGCAGCTTATTACTACTAACAACTAACTTTCCAACTACATGTCAGTTAACTCTCATTAGAATATTAGTTGTAGACTGTAAGGTTAGGGTTAGGTGTTAGGATCAGTGCAAGCAGAATAAGTTAATATACTTGCAAAGTTACTAATAGTCAGTAGAATGTTTCAAGTGGATCAAATTAAATTGTTGCCTTTCTTTTCATCAAGTGACAGTAAGGACTTTTACATTGTTACAAAAATATATTTTGACCGAATGCTGTTCTTTGAAACTTTCTATTTATCGAGGAATCCTGTGGGGAAAAAAAAGCATATCATAGTATCTAAAGAAAAATTAAGCACAATAGTTATCAACATTTAATTTAATATGATTTTTTTTTTTTTTTTGAGCTCTAGGTTTTTTTTAAAGATCTGATTTAATACAACACACGTAAATTCGACGTAACTATGTAAATTAGCCTATGTATGTTTATTATGTAAACTTTTATGACTGTATGTTTTGCTATAAATTATGTATAAACACAGTTTGCTATGATACATTGTTATACTTTCTTCCTTTGATCGATTTTGATACTTTCTGTTGATGCCATCAAGAAAAATGTATAATCAATAATTTGAGCTAAGATTGTTTATAATAAAAAGCATGGTTGTTCTCAGTGTTTCACAATGACCGACCAGTCTAAAAGAGCACTTTAGAAATTAAATAACAATGGAACATATTCATCCTTTATCTTGCTGCAGTTTGTTCAGGGCAAATTGCCAAGTTAATTGGACAGTGTTAACTGAATTCCCTTCCTGTTTCTCACCACTTTCAGCTCCCCTTTTTTTTCTATTGGAGGACAGGTCGGAAATGCTTATGAGGCATTTTGGTGTCACAACCCAAAATTGGCCGACACCACAAACACTGAATTCATTAAGTCACCCCTCCATTACTGGGGCCACGTCAGATGATGGAAGATTCTCCCTGATGCTGCCACTTCCTTGATAGCTATCTAGTGTAATTAAACTTATAATTGCGATGCCAAGAAGCGTTTCTCCCTGTAATTGCATGGTAGAATCCTGACAAGACTAGCCAGTTATTAGAAAGTCGAATCTCAGGCATTTTAATTGACTGGGCTAAGACATGAGTGAGATTCTCATTGATAGCCTACCGCCTACAATTATTATTATTATTATTATTATTATTATTATTATTATTATTATTATTATTATTATTATTATTATTATTATTACCATAAAAAAATAAATAAAATAAAATAAAATAAAATAAAATAAAATAAAATAAAATAAAATAAAATAAAATAAAATAAACTGGAGTAATGGCTGATGTAAATGCTGCATTGCCACCACAGGAATAAATTACATTTGCTAAGATTTTTAAATAATAATATATATTTTTTATTCTAAATAGTCATAATATTTTCCAATATCACTGTTGTACTAAATTTATTATTATTATTATTATTATTATTATTATTATTATTATTATTATTATTATTATTATTATTATTAATAATAATAATAATAATAATAATAATAATAATAATAATAATAATAATAATAATAGTTATTATTAGTAGTAGTAGTATGTATTAATAAGTTCTGCTTCTACACTGTAATTTTTTTTTTTTTTTTTTGTTTAACTTAAAAAAAGTAAGTAACCTTGTTGCCTTAAAATGTTGTGTTTATTGAACTTAAACATTTGAGTTGATACAATGAAGTACATGTGTTCAATAAATAAACACTCAAAATATTTTTGTATCTGAACCACATAAAAAAAAATGATAAATCATGAAAATAGCACTGTTTGGCATGTTTCACTGCGTCATCAGAAATAAAACACACACAATTACCCAATATGCTACCAAAATATTTTAATAATATTTTAATAAAGGTTGTCAAATCTCAAAAAAAAAAAAAAATTCATTGTATCAACTCAAAATTTTAATTTCAATGAATTCAAAATTTAAAGGCAACCACAGTGTAAAAAATTATTTAGAAAAAAAGTTACCTGGTTGCCTTAAAATTTTGAGTTCATTGAAATTGAAATTTTGAGTTAAAACAATGAACATTTTTTGAGATTCGACAACCTTTATTAAAATATTATTAAAAGATTTTTTTTGAGCATATTGGGTAATTGTGTGTGTTTTATTTCTGATGATGCAGTGAAACATGCCAAATAGTGCTATTTTCATGATTTATCAAATTTTTTATGTGGTTCAGATACAAAAATATTTTGAGTTTCTATTTATTAAACAAATTTCCTTAATTGTATCAACTCAAATTTTTAATTTCAATAAACTCAAAATTTCAAGGCAACCAGGTTACTTACTTTTTTAAGTTAAACCAACAAAAAACAGTGCAGGTAACTTTTTTTCTAAATAATTTTTTACAGTTTATTAAAATGTTGCTACTATTGATATGCAGGGACAGATGAAATCACAATGGACTTACATTATATTAAATAAATAAATACATTTACTAAATATTTGCAAATGGGACAAAAAAATAAAATAAAACTAGCAATAGCAAGAGCAACTGAAACAGCAACATATTAACACGTCCCCTAAAAACAATCAAAGAAAAAATATGTTGAGACATTAGATTGTTAATCTGTTTAGCTGAGGGATGTTTTGCACAACCTGATGGCTGACAGAACAAAAGACTTCCTGTGTCTCTCTTTATAGCACTGTGCTGCAAACAGATTGTTGCTGGATGCACCCTTTTGTCTGAGTAATGTGTCATGTAGTGCACATGATGCATTCTCAATATATAATGTGAAAGCTGAAATACATTTTTTGCTAGACATTCTCCTTTCTGTAATAATTTGCAGTATCTCAAATGATGATCTAATAAAAGATCAAGCCATCCAAATGAGTTTGTTGAGTTTAAACCATTTATAAATTATTTATATAAGAGATTATACAATGCATTTTAGTACACATCCTACTTTCCCTAATTAGCTGACAGACTACGGTGCTGTCAACACCGAGGTCATGAGTTAAAATCCCAGAGAACACATCAACAAAGAACATGTTTACCTTGAATGCACAGTAAGTCTTTATTTGAATAAAAGCATCTGCCAAGTGAGTAAATAAATGTTAGATGGAACTGACCACAACAGTGTTAAAACCTTTCCATAAGTTTACTGCAGACTCCAAAAAAACAGGGTTATGTAAAAAATAAATGTATGTAAGGGGGGGGGGGGGGGGTGTATCTTATAAGGCACGGCCTATACCAAAAAGTCTGATCTACATAAGCAATATGTATGTAGTTTTATGTTTGCAGATACTTTTGTAATTTATAATGTGTTTTTCTTTTCATACAATAAAGATGTTATTTATTCCATTGTGGGAGTTTTCTGATGGCATTCTATAAAATATTCACAAAGGAATGTAAATGAATGCAAATGCAATGTGCAAAGCATAAGTCTAACAGTAACAAAGGGCTTTTTTCGAATTTTAAGTCAATTGGTTTGTATAGTGTTGCATAAAGGACGGTGACTACATATATGGACTTAGCGTAATGAACAAATTTCAACATGACTATAAACTTGAGACAACAACTGGCTTTCTCTGTATTTGCCAGATAATTGTCATATTAAAGGGAAATAGATCTGTTAAATTATGTCTCAACATTCCCAAGGAGTGTGAATGTGCCACAAAGCTACAAAATTTGACCTAGTACTATAAAACTGTCTCATTCTTACTGCAGTACTAACTGCTAGGTGCTAACACCGCCTCAATGTTGTTTATTAAAACTCATGAATTTGGAAGGACTTACAAAATACATATACAATGAAACATGATCAAAAATCAAGGTTTCAGAAAGTGTTTTTTGCAGCATAACGTACACTTTTAGAAGAAAAGGTTCTATATAGAACCTTAAAACGTTCTATCAGGCGCTATGTATTTTGAACCCCTATAAAAGGTTCTATATATAACCATTTTAAATGCCAAAAGGGTTCTTTATAGAACCTTTTTAGCATAAAAGGTTAGTTGGAGCTGTGTAAAGAACACTATGGTTCTATAACCCCAATGAACCCCAATGTGTGTAGAATAACCATTTTTGATTCCCCAAATAACCTTACAGTGAACAGGTCTTTAAAGCAGAATTTTTATTTATTTATTTTTTTTATTATGTGAAAAATCTTAATGGAATGATGTGAGGTTTCCATTGATGTGCGATTTTTCATGGAACCGTAAGCCGTGTTTCCCTGAGTCAGGAGACGTTCAACAACGCTGCTCATTTCACGTTAAAATATCAGGCTACCAGCTAACTTCAACATTTAAAACATTTGAAATCATTTTCAGCTCACTTTCAGACACCAGCGAGTGTTTGAAATAACTTCCCTGTGATCCGATAGGGATTATAATCACCATATGAGGCAGAAATATATTTATATGCGATGCTAAAGGCTACTCACGCCAATCATTGCAATTAATTAACAAGTACATGTTTATGGAACATACCAGAGACTGCTTAAAGAACAGACAAATCATGCATCATTATACTCATTTATGTATTTGGTTTAATTTTCTTCCCTCCCTGTGCCTTTGTTGATACTGGACTAATGCATCCACACATGTCACACACTCTGGTTAACTTGTATAAGCTCCCTCTGTTGCTCTGGCTGAAAGGATAACAGCATAGTGAGGCATGAGAGATAGCAGAGCATGTCAATCTGGAACAATGTATAACTGTGAATAGGAAATCTTTGTTTATTGATGAGTGGTGACAGAAAGGTATGGTCACTAAGACATGTTATAGACAATGTAGGAAATATATTAGCCATATCACCCTGTAGCCTAAGTACCTGTATAGGAGACCTCCTGGGAAAACCAGGTTGCTGCTGGAAGAGGTGTTAGTGAGGCCAGCAGGGGGTGCTCACCCTGTGGTCTGTCTGGGTAAAAACGTCCCAGTATAGTGATGAGGACACTTTACTGTCAAAAGAGGAACATCCTTTGGATGAAAAGTTAAATCGAGGTCCTGACTGTGGTCATTAAAAATCCTGTGATGTCCTTTGTAAAAAGAGTAGGGTGTAACCCCAGCATCCTGGCCATATTATGCCCATTGACCTCTGTCCATCATGGCTTCCTAATCATCCCCCTCTCCGGATTGGCTTAATAACTGGGTCTCCTATCCACCAATCAGCTGGTATGTAATGGGCGTTCTGGAGCAATATGGCTGCCGTCGCATCATCCCTGTGGATGCTGCACATTACATGGAATGGAAGATTTAAGGACCTAGAAAAAAGCTATATATATATATATATATATATATATATATATATATATATATATATATATATATATATATATATATATATATATATATATATATATATATATATATATTCCAATGCCAATGATTAAACTAGTAAATGAACATTTGAAATTGCTTAAAGGAACACTCCACCATTTTTAGAAATAGGGCTTATTCAACTTCTTTCCTACATTAAGTAAATGGGAAAATGTTTGTCTCAGTGCCCACCCATACTCGCCCGTTAAACTGCATCTGACCCGTTTTCCGACATGGAGCATTAATTAAAATATGCACCCGACCCGCTTAAAATAGAACCGACACCCGACCCGCACCCGAATTAAATCAGTTTAGCATATAACATTATATAGGCCTACACATTTATTGCCAGGTCTTACAAAAGTAAGCACACCGGCGGCGGCATTTGGCCTCTGTCCACGGCGACTCAGGAAGTTATTCAAAATCCTGTCGTGCCACAGAGAGCTAATATACTGATTTCACCATGTGCTACAAGATGCACAAATCGTGCAGCTCTTCTATCAGAAGTGGATTCAAAACTGATCTTGCGATTATAGGCCTATATAATGTGCGCGTCCGGAGCTGAGCTTTGTGTCTGGTGTGCGACCCCCTTGAAGCCTTGTGTGATTTTATTGAAAGTGAGAGAATACTGGGAGGGCGCGCGGTGGTGCGAGCACAAATAACCTGATATTGCTTTGAAATTATTTTATTAACTTGAAATACAGGCAAGACATATTTTTGAAGATGTGTTCCTAAAAATATAAATATATTTTTACGTTTGCACTTGACTGTTTTAAATCATCATATCCATCATATCCAATCGCAGTGTAAATGGAGCCGTTGCCTCCTCTCATGTGACTTTTCCCCATTGATTTCTATTACCCCCAACAAAACTCAGGGGCTCTGTTAAAAGTCAGTGGGGACAGAGGAGGCATGTCTCCCTCTGTAACTTCACCTACGGGTGGCTCTGCTGGACACTGTTACTTTATATTTTTTGTCCCACTTTATATTAGGTGGCCTTAAGTACTATGTACTTACATCAAAAAAGAAGTACTTACTGTGTTCAAATTGCATTGCAAAGCACTTTTGCTGATATTGAGGTGGGATACGGGTAGAGTTAGGGACAGGTGTGGTGGTGTGGGTCAGTTTAAGGGTAGGGTTAGGTGTAAGGTAAGTGCCAACTGTGTAATTACAAATGTAACTACAGAAATTAATTACAGATGTAATTACATGCAGGTCTTTTTTTTTTAAATGTAAGTACAATATAAAAACATGTATGTACACAATAAGTGCCTTGTATCAAATGATTAATTAAAATGTTAGTACACAGTAGTTAAGGCCACCTACTATAAAGTGGGTCCAATTTTTTTTCTTATTTAATTTATTTTGAGGAGACCCTGCCTCCCTTCCCTCTCGGAGGAAATGCCCCAGACTCAAATGTATTTAGTATGATTGTTTAAACCATGTAAAACAGCACTGCGTTACACCACATACACCACAAAAAGAGTGAATGCGGCTGACTGCATAATAAAACATAAGCATAATAAAAGCTCAAAAACCAGTGTTAGCCGAATTTGCAATCACCCCCAAGGGCTCGCTGTACGTCCTGCTTTATACCACCATAGCATTTATAAAAATATGATACATTCACTCATTCATTAACATTTTTGTCTGAGTCCATCAGATTCCTTTCCATCGGCTGTAGAGATAGAGGCAAAACTACAACTCCCATGATTCCACACACATTCACAGCATCATCAAGCTACACCTTTGTTTTGAATAACTTACCTCTAGCTGCAAAACGTACATCTTGTGCCTTTGATCAAATTACTGTCAATTTAACATTTTTATTGTAAAACATTGGTCAAATATTGATGCTGGGATCTTAAATACATTGGCTTATGTCGTGCTCATTTTGCGACTAATCTAGTTTTCAGTCATCTGGTCAAATGGTGAGGTTGTGGGACTTTGTTTTATGGAGCATGTTAAGGGCGGGTTATGGGATAGTGCTAGGGGGCTACTGACCCAACATTGGAAACGCAACTTGATTTTGGGCTCGGTGCTTGAGGTTCGAGGGTATTGGCCCTGCCCGGCACTGGCTCGACATTGGAAAAGCAGCTGTAATGCCAATAAAGAACCATTATTTTTTTGATAGTGTAGGCTACGCTACAAAAATACCAGTGTATTTGCATGGTACACAAAAAAACACCAAATTAATTTCTGGTACATCCTTTGGTAAATTGATTTAAATTCAAAAGCACTTGCTTTGAAGATAGTGCTTAACCACTTCCATAAGATCACTCTTCCACATCTTGCTGTAAATGAACAAATTTAGGACAAATGTTAAACCTGAAAAAAAGAGTAAAACCTGAAATCAACCTTTAACAATTCCATTTACTATGACCTGAATATGAGACAGCACTAGTCTTGCCTGGGATTTAAATTAGCCTATAACCAACTTTTATACCTTGGAAAATTAGATGATTAAAGTCAGGAGAAAAGGCTAGTAATGGGGGATGGGGGATGGGAAGATGAAACAGACCTAAGACAGAGGGATGTACTAGAATGAGAGAGCCTGTTCAGCTCCACTACACAGTACTCTTCTAAAAGAGCATAATCTCACAGAGCCCATACTCCCATGAGTCTACAGAGAGACTGTGCTCTGCGTTATACTGACAGTCAGGTGAAAAGCTCTTGCAAACCTTTCTGTTATCATGATGTTCTGATGTTCTTTGTATCTTTCTGTCTTCCTACTGTGTGTGTGTGTGTGTGTGTGTGTGTGTGTGTGTGTGTGTGTGTGTGTGTGTGTGTGTGTGTGTGTGTGTGTGTGTGTGTGTGTGTGTGTGTGTGTGTGTGTGTGTGTGTGTGTGTGTGTGTGTGTGTGTGTGTGTGTGTGTGTGAGTGTGTGTGTGTGTGTGCAGATAAATACTGCATAGAAACGGCATTATGTATTATGGTATGTGGTCGAAATGGCTTTGCAGATGAATGCCTGTAAAAAAAAGGTATGACCGTGTAAAATGATTTTTTTGTAATATGAAGAATTTAAGAATCTTAAATTGAATCATGGATACTGTTAAAGTAAAATGATTAAACTCAGTGAATGTTTGTCTTCTTACATGAAATGATATCATCAAAAGACGTTCATGTGTATATGAAGTGACAATTTCTCTGAATTCCAGTGACTTTTTTGATGAAGATAAAAGCGGTTTTGTGTCAGCAGCATTGAAGACAAGTGCTAAAAACAGATAACGGCGTGACTGTACTTTTTTGCCATCCTCAGTTACATCAGCGACTGAGAAAGGGCACCTTCTTATATTGAAGATGATGGCTCATTTTTACACATAGTGTACTACTGAAAGGCATAAAACAACTTAAAAACCTCTAAAAATAATTCTGTTCCCAACACCTGGACAATTTTTACTCTCAAGAAAAATGTTTTTATTCAGACAATATGGAGCTCTATTCTTTCCAAATGCAATTGCTCTTAAATGAGAGAAAGGCAAATAAATCAAACATGGTTTCAAAGGCCACACATACATACCATTCAGTTTAGCTAAAGCATATTTAAAAAAAAGAGTTTCCCCATGTAGAATGTATATAATACAATCATCCAAATTAAACCTTCATCCACGATTTAAAAGATTTTCTTTTATGCTATATATTTAGATTTTGCTCTTAATAGCCCCATCCCCTTCTCCTGTTGGATTTGCCCCAGACAGTGCACAACTTCACTTTATTTGATATTAACTTGCATAGACAGTATGCTCGATATATTTAGATCTACTAAATATTCATGAGTCATGCATCTTATTTGTGCATGTCATTAATTAGACTTCTTAGAGCAGTTAGCTCAGGGTGATGGCCAAGGGGCCTTCCATCCGTTGGGAAAATTTCAGTTAGCCCAGTTGAACTCAGTCTCAGCTGGTCTTAATGTCTATAGTTTACTCACTGCTGAAATAAACAGTACGGATGGGATTTCCTTGTGGAGTGGGAATTGCAACCTAATCTGGAGTCAAACTGCCATTCTTGATCCTACTTTAGATTTGTCAGGATGATTTTATTCACAACACACCTTTACTATATCAGATGCTAGAGCTCTAAGTGATTCCTATTAGCCAATATGACAGCTTAGTCGCTAGACACATTCTCTCAAAAGCCAGGTCTCAGCTTTTGCTATATGACAGGGATATTTTCAAAGAAAATAAAGCAGTGCTTTACATTGGTCAGATTGTTCATTGTGTCAGGGTTACAGTGAAATATTTTACATTGCCATTTACTGTAAAAACCTGTTAAAATATTAACTTATATTAACTAATATTAACTGCCACTAGGGGTGTCCCCGACTAAGGATTTACACATTTGAATCAGAATTTTCTAATCTCTCTATGGTCGACCGATAGTCGAATCTTCTGTGTGTGTAAACCATAGACCATACAAAAATAAATGGTATAAACGGGTTGGGAAGGGCAGGACACTAGTCAGCAGGAGGCTAAGACTATTTTTATTTTACTTTACACACGGCACACAGCCACCACTTTTAATAAAGTGATCACAACTAGGCTACACTACACATTCGTAAATAAACCATTCTCTCATAACATTTAAAAGCAGCGCTCGAAACACAGAATATCACACAAATATATAAAAGAACATTTTGATAAATAAACCTAAAAAAAAATACCTGCCTAGAGAGGAAAAGAACACTTTGAGTGCGTTTATATGCACGCTCTTAAGCTGATTATGCCTAAAGGGGGTCGCACACCGGACTGAAGCTCAGCGCCGTGTCTCAGGGATCTCACACCAGGCAGACGTGAACATTATATACGCGGGAGGTCAATTTTGAATCGACTTCTGACAGAAGAGCTGCACGATGAGTGTATCTTGTAGCACAGGGTGAAATCAGTATGTACATTCACAATTTGAGGAAAATATACATTTAATCGCAGCGGACAGGCGTCAAATGCCGGCGTCGGTGTATGTGTTCGAAAGGCGCGGCATGTCCGGTGCGAAGCTCAGTGCCCTTGAATCGCTCAGCACAGCGACACGTCTTTATAACACTAATATTGAGCACCCCCATATTGCCAAAATGGTATGATCCTTGTTTCATAACACCCGCGAAGATTCGACCATGAGATCAGTGGTCGAATCCGGTCCTGCATATCGATACATAGAATCACCCCTAATTGTCACAAATAATCATAATAATAAGCTTCAAATTTCTGCTTTTAAATACTCCAATAATTTGCCCCATTTCCAAAAAAGTCGGGACACTGCATATATTGTGAATAAAAACAGAATGCAATGATGTGGAAGTTTTACATTTCAATATTTTATTCAGAATACAACACAGACGACATTATCAAATGTTTAAACTGATAAAATGCATAATTTTAAGGGGAAAATAGGTTGATTTTAAATTTCATGGTGTCAACATCTAAAAAAAAAAAAAATGTAACAAGGCAATATTTACCACTGTGTGGCATCCCCTCTTCTTTTTATAACAGTCTGCAAACGTCTGCGGACTGAGGAGACAAGTTGCTCAAGTTTAGGACTATGAATGTTGTCCCATTCTTGTCTAATACAGGCTTCTTGTTGCTCAACTGTCTGAGGTCTCCTTTGTCTCATCTTCCTCTTTATGTAGCGCCAAATGTTTTCTATGGGTGAAATATCTGGACTGCAGTCTGGCCATTTCAGTACCTGGATCCTTCTTCTATGTAGCCATGATGCTGTAATTGATGCAGTATGTGGTCTGGTATTGTCATGCTGGAAAATGCAAGGTCTTCCATGAAAGAGACGACATCTGGATGAAAGCACATGCTGTTCTAGAACTTGGATATACCTTTCAGCATTGATGGTGCCTTTCCGGATGTTTTAGATGCCAATGCCACAAGCACTTTTGCAACCCCATTATTGACCAACAATGTTTTCTGTAAGTATTCCTGAGCCCATGTTGTGATTTCCATTACAGTAGTCATTCCTGTATGTGATGCAGTGCTGTCTAAGGGCCCGAAGACCATGGGCATCCAGTATGGTTTTCCGACCTTGACCCTTATGCACAGAGATTGTTCCAGATTCTCTAAATCTTTGGATGATATTATGAACTGTAGATGGTGATAACCTTAAAAATATCTGGGAAACTCCTTTCTGATATTGATCTGATATATCCGTGGCAGCATTGGTGATCCTCTGCCCATCTTGACTCCTAAGAGACACTGCCTCTTTAAAAGGCACTTTTTATACCCAATCATGTTGTCAATTGACCTAATAATTAGCAAATTGGTTCTCCAGCTGTTCCTTATATGTACATTTAACTTTTCCAGCCTCATATTGCTACCTGTCCCAACTCATTTGGAATGTGTAGCTCTCATGAAATCAAAAATTAGCCAATATTTGGCACGACATTTCAAAATGTCTCACTTTCCACATTTGATTTATTATATATATATATATATATATATATATATATATATATATATATATATATATATATATATATATATATATATATATATATATATATACTATATATATATATATAATATATATATATATATATATATATATATATATATATAGTTATATTGTGAATATGATATACGTTTATGAGATTTGTACATTTTTGCAATCCTTTTTTATTCACAATTTGTACAGTGTCACAACTTTTTGGGAATCGGGTTTGTACAACCAAAAAACAAAACAAAAACAGCAATGCTGTTGGCTGATCCTAACTTTTATTGAATCCCCATGTTCCATTAAGGACTAAAATCATAATATAATACTTATCTGTACTACAAGATGAAAGTTGACAAGCAAAAGCTTGGATGCTATCAACAGAAACATTATGTCTGTCTGAATGTCACTTAGAGTTTATCTCTTCAGAGTAAATGTGACTTGTGGTGCTGACTATTAGTGAATTTTAAAGGACTTCTTTCCAAGTACTGTCTTCCCTAGGTCACTCAACGTCAACCATACCTCTGCTCTGAACAAAGCTCAAAGTTAAATCAAGAAAAACAGCTGACAAGGCATAGCCACAAGTTATTATGAACATGTGAAAATGAAATTAATTCAATGCAATGAGATGTCTCCGGGCAATGCTATCCTTGAGCATCCCAGCGCATGTCTCATTTGTCATGTTCTTTCTCGCAGCCAAATTAAAAATTCAAGTGTGCATATCATTAACAGATCTCTCTGACAAAACAAGTTCATGCGCATGCAATTCTCTGCGGTCACCTCTACCTCTTGAAGTTATTACTTTGGGGTCACGTGTCATAATCAACTGTCTGGTGGTAGGACAGCAAGGAGGGCAAATTATTCAATTTATGTAGAGAGGTTAGCTATACGACTTCAAAAACATGGCTTTGCTTTTAGTGTAATGTGTAGGGCAGGAACTTTGCTACCCCACCGCTGCGTGGCCCTGGGATCAAATCTTCGGAAATAGCTTTTAGCAGTTCTGAAGCAACGCACACATATCAAAGAAGGTTACCTGGTCCGATCTATGGAACGGGGAATCCATGCACATGCATTCAGATTGCTGGAAAGCTTTTGATGTGCTTTCAGTTGTGGAGTATTGATAAAACAGGCGGTAAAGAAAGATTCAAACTGTGCAATATTTCCTCTGGTGATTTTACTGTTATTGACCTTCAGTCGTTTACGTCCAGCGAAGCCTTTAAAAATAGCCCTGGATCTCTACAGAAACGCCTATTCAGAATTTTCTACTGCTCCCTGACATTCAAGTATTTTAAACAAATCCAATTTGTATTGTTGTTTAATTGTCCATTCCACCTCCTCCAGGACCTCATCACAGATCAAAAGAGGACTTGAATACAGTATTCAGACCTCCATAGACTCAATCAATGATCTTCAACTCTGGTACACAAAGCATGAACTACAACCTCCCTCCTGTTTCTTCACACAAATCACATCAGTCTGTATCTTCAGAGCCATATGGCTGGAGGGATTGTTATGTTTCCTTGAAAGTGGATGGAATGTTCTCTTTAGCACCATAGATGTTTTATTTATAGACTAAGTCCAATATTGCCTTTGAAGTAAATACGGATTTGGGAGCTTGATTCCTCTGGCCTGCTCGTGGTTGCTTCTGTCAACTTTCGCCACAATGGTTTCTCAACCAAAAGTCAATATTTGGAACTAATCGGTGCTTTAGTTTACATTATTCAAATTTAACCACTGGCCAACAGGATATGAAGAGCATGACAATTTCCTGGGGCATGTTAGGAAAGAATTTGTATTACTTGAGGAGATAAATTATTTTTAATGGGTGAAGTACATGTGGTCATAATTATTGTTATAATTATTTGCAGTCCTCAGCGGCTTAATTTAAATTCTGTTCAACTACATCTTCATTATTTTCTCATTGTTCACAACACGTTTACCAGTGATTAAAAATATTTATAAGTAGGTGTGTCTATTATACCAACACAGGCTCTAATTCAAAGGTTTTAATTCACAGTCTCAAAAGGAAAAATGAGAAAGAAGTTATGCTAATTGAGAACTTATGGCCTCATTTTGTATTCTACATATTATTCATGAATCCTCATTAGAATAGTCATAATTCTAATTAATGTAGCTGTTCGTCTTTTAAAAAATGGTTAAATAGAATGTTGCCAACTCTTCATCATAGAAAAGACAGTTGGTGATTACAGCATGGCCAAACTCCCTTATTTATTATCTTTCAAAGAGAGTAGGCAAAACCGTTCAGAAGTCTTATTTCAAACGCTGTGCAGATTTGTTGGAAAACATCCACACACTCCAAAACCTCAGAAGTAAAGATTAATCATTTGAGTCCACTGCAAAAATGTACTATGTAAAGCACTTTATATACACACTGTAGACAAAAGTATAATACAAGTACAAATTAAATTTCTCTCTCTCTCTCTCTCTCTCTCTCTCTCTCTCTCTCTCTCTCTCTCCTCTCTCTCTCTCTCTCTCTCTCTCTCTCTCTCTCTCTCTCTCTCTCTCTAAATATATATATATCAGAAACACTGTTCTTTTTAACTCCCTGAGGATATTTGTGGCTGAGGTAAGTATGCTTTGAGATATTATAAAAGTTATGTTAATAACATATATTAAAAAAAACAAAAAGTAAATAAGCAGTACTAGCAGTGGCAAGCAGCGGGGCGAGGGACCATGAGGGTCTCGTCTCGTGGCTAAGTGATGGGAGCATAAAAGGAGGAGCGAAGGCAGTGGAAGACAACAGAGGACCAGGCCTGGATTTTATGTTACGTTTTGTTTACGTTTTGTTGTGTGTGTGTGTGCAGGCAGTCGTCCGTGAGGGGCTGCCCGCGGTTTACTTTCGTTTTGTTTATTTATTTTGAAATTAAAGTTTGTTGAATGTTCCACCTCCTTCCTTCCCACCTAAGAACTGCGTTACACTAGCATAATAATTTCAACGTGGATTACTGGAACACTAGTGTGCAAAAAAAAAAAAAAAAAAAAATTCCTACAACATGCCACGCTTATTACATGGTTATCAGCATCAAGTTAAACATCTTTTCTGATTTTTGCAGTAAAAATTTTGTTTGGAAAGATAAAAGTCAGTTATTTCTTCTATGGGACACAACATTTCTTACAGATTTCTGCTCATTCGAAATGATAAAGCACTGTAAGATAACATTTGTTTGAATGCATTAAAGGGTACATAACACGCAAAGTTTCTGCCAATCTCATGTTAATCTTGAGTACCTTTAGAGTACTACTGCATCCTTCATATGTAGAATCTTTAGTTTTATCATTATAAAAGCCATATACACTGCACAGATTCTTTCTAAAAATAGCTGAGTTTGTGAAGGTGTGCAGTTGGTGGAGCTAAAGAATCTCAAGCACACACACACTGTTTACATTATATGCACTTACACAATTGCCAACAAAACACAGACATGTGATACAGTTTCACTCACTGCCTGCAGTTTTAACTGGCTGGGAACAAACTTGTTCCAATCCTGAAGGAGTGTTTTAGGCACAGAAATACGCCGTCATTCATCCAACTTGTTTTTTTTTTTTAATAATTGTGGCCATGTTTAGCATGAGCACCCAACTCTTTAACAGTGTAGATAAATCAGAATGCATGAAATAAAATTAGAGACCCTTCAATAAGTGTGTGTGTGTGTGTGTGTGTGTGTGCGTGTGCGTGTGCGTGTGCGTGTGCGTGTGCGTGTGCGTGTGCGCGTGCGTGCGCGTGCGTGTGTGTGTGTGTGAATAAGTGCTGCATGTGTAGCAAATATGCTTTCCTCTGATCATTCAGTATCTAGAAGGTACAAACTAATTTCTTGAGAACTATAACATCCTGCTCATGCCCATCACTGTCATCATAACCTTCACATATTCTTTCTGTTGTATCAAGCTAACTAAATGTGTTTAATGTCTGCACTATTGCTAAACATGTAGTTATACTATGAGCCATTGGCATGAGTTGTACTCATGATGAAGTGGTAGTGGTTCTCAGAGCAAGTGAAAACCACGACACTCCGACTAAAAAAAATACATTTTCAAAATCATGCTGCTCCTCTCCCACTCCACTCATTTACTCTGAAAGGGACTGTCATTCATTGAATCAGTCACTCATATTGATTTGTTCAAGAGCACTGAATCATTCAAGAACACCACTATTATGAGTTGCAGAATGCAGTGGTTAATTATGTTGTGGTTTTGTTTGGAACTATTTAGGTTGGCAGAGCAAAAATAGATAAAATAACTTGCAATGCACTGCATAAAATTCTAAATTATTGTTATTTAATGTAATCCATCTAGGCACGTTTAAAGGCCCATACACTGCAGTAAAGGGTATTTATAACCTCAGTTGAGAGGGTCTTCCTACATTTATGAATACTACACACGAAACCCCTGTCCACACACCAATTGTGTGAATCCAACAGGCAGGGTCCTGAGAGAGTAATAAAGACCTAATGATATATTAGGCTATAATTTATACAGCAAGTGTGTTACTGTGAGTGGGATTTAAAGCTCTAATTGAAGTGAACAATGTGTAATTTGCAATCTGAATGCTAAATTAGTCAAATCCCCTCCGAGCCTCATGCATTTGAAATAAGGACCAGACTCATCGTCAACAGTTTTTCCGTTATTCAGCACCGCAGGACCACATTTTATAAATTTTCATCATAAATCTCCACCATTCATAGCTCATAGTAATACTAAAATCTCTGTAATCTAAATTACGATCACTTAATCATTTTCTTTTCACACATGACGTATTGTATGGCAGATTTTTATGCAGTGGGCAAAAGCACAGATTGGAATCTTTTGAGGGTTGCCCTTTTTTAACCCATATTCGGGATAATCTGGGTGGATGGGGCGGGTTGTCAGGATAGCCTGCATATGCAGATAAGAGGAAAAGAAGCAGGATTGGCTGCTGAAGAGCTGCATCTAAAGGTACAGTGAAGATTATGGCAAAGAACGACAGGACAGGGATTGTTGTATCTGTAAACAGCACTGCGAAGATCAAGCTCAATTGTGTTTGACAAACCATTTCATTGTTTCATTTAAATTATCTCTAATACAGTATAGGATTTTTTTTCTTCATCCGAAAGCACTTTCAGTGTTATTGAACATTTGGCCTTTCAAGTCGTGTCATTCAGGGGAGGAGTTCTTGCTCTTGTTGTTATCAGAAAATTAGAAATGGAGGCCTGTGTGGGAGTCACAGATAAAGCACTGGAGAGCCTCAACAAGCACAATACCAAGTGCAGATGAATAGAAATACTCGTAGCATCAATGGTGTACACTGTAAGTGGTGACATGTGGACCATTCACTTTTATAATTGCTGTATATAAGAAATTAATTTTAGAGTTTTGAGTTATGAATTCAGGGTGCATTCCCATGAAGAAAGTGCTCAAAAGAATGAAGATTAACAATAATAATGATTATCATCATCACAACACAATGAAACTGAAACCTTGGCCGATATAGTGTTGTAGGTTTCACGCTGTATGTGCGGTCTGGTGGCCATTCTTCACCGAAGGGTGGAATAGCAGAACAGCCACAGAGCATAATGGGAGACATATCAGATGTCAAAAGAGGACAAATTACTTGTGTGTGTCTTGCTGGCTCATCTGTGACCACGACAGCAAGTCTTTGTGGTGTATAGTGCCATGTTGGACTGTTGATGCTATTGGAAGCTGTCTGAAAAGAATGTCCGCAAACTAACATAAAACCAATGCTGCAACTCACTGTAGAATTAAATGCACACCTCGAATTTTCCTGTATCCACCCAAACTGTTCGTTGGGAGTTCCCCAGGGTTAATCTTCATGGTTGGGCTCCTATACCAAAACCTTTGGTCACTCTTGCCAATGCCAAATGTCTGATTTATTGGTGCCACCAGTGCAAATCTTGGGCTGTGGATGATGCAAAACATTTATTGTTCTCTGAGTCGACCTTCACTGTCTTTCCCACATCCGTGGGAGTTATGGTGTGGAGAAGCCCCAAAGAGGCTTAACACTCGGACTGTTGCGTGCCCAGAGTGAAGCAAGGGGGTGGATCAGTGATGGTTTGGGCTGCAATATCATGGCATTGCCTACTGAGCTTGATGGGGGTGTCACTGCACTGTAAAAAGGTTTTTGTTTGTTTAACTAAAAAAAGTAAGTAACTTGGTTGCCTTCAAATTTTGAGTTTTTTTAAATCAATGAAGGAATATTGGTTTAATAAATAGAAACTCAAAATATTATTGTATCTGAACCACACAAAAAATTTAAATATTTGATAAATCATGAAAATAGCACAATTTGGCATGTTTCACTGCGTCATCACAAATAAAGCACACAATTATCCAATATGCTTACAAAATCTTTTAATAATATTGGAATAAAGGTTGTCGAGTCTCAAAAATATTCATTGTAACTCAAATTTTCTATTTCAATGAACTCAAAATGTTAAGGCAACCAGGTAACTTATTTTTATTTTTTACAGTGTGCCAAGGACTTCTGAACTGTTCCCTCTGACCACTGTTGCCCCTTTTCCACCAGAATGAATCAGATGCTAGTTCAGAGCCAGTGTTAGTGCCAGTTTGTAGTTGCTTCGACTGCGGAGCCTTCTAAGAACCGTTTGCTTTTTCACATGCTGAGAGCCACAACAGAGCCAGGTCTTATGTCACTGTATACATCTCATCTTTCTCAGCAACGCTAGCGAGGCAGCGGGAAACACACACACACCAGGCATGTTCTATATGCATCGACGCTGCCCAGGGCTGCGTTTCCCAAAAGCATCGTAAGCCTAAGTTGAGCGTAAAAACGATCGTACAAGTGATCTTAATATTAAGGTGTGTTTCCCAAAAGCATCGTAACTTAAGTAGCACTTGAAAATGATCGTAGATCTACGAGTGCTCTGGAGTAATCGTAAAGCTCTAAGTGTATCGTAAGAAGAGAGAGTTATGAGGTCACCTACAGGACAACCGACAGATTACACCTTTAACTTTATTCAAGTGCATTGTGATAATACTATATATAATTTTGTTGTTGTTGTTGTTGTTGTTGTTGTTTTATTAGGGCAGGTAACAAACAAATAAAAATATGAATTAAATGACAGGAAAAAAAGAAAAAATAATAAAATAAGTAATGTCGAAAATATACTTCAAAAACTGGGAAAAATAGAAATAAACTTATATGACTTACTGACGTGCACGAAAACCAGCCATGTATTGGACATTCCTCTGCAACGCCCTCTTCCTTTTTGTCAGGCTTGTAAAATCCTGCCATTTCTTGCAGACAGCTTTACCTGATCTTTTAACTAATAATTTAACTTATAACTTTTAATTTGGTAGCAATGTCCTCCCAGATGTTTTGTTTCACTTTGTTTGTACGATGCCCTTTAAATCTGTTGAAAATATTTTCCTGCTTCACCTCCTCTAGAAGGATATTGATTGCGTCTCTTCGAAAGGTATATATATATATATATATATATATATATATATATATATATATATATATATATATATATATTTTTTTTTTTTTTTTTTTTTTTTTTAGCCATTTTGTCATTGACTCAGCCTGTAGGTAGTTGCTTAGTTGCTTATAAAATATATAAAAGTTGCTTATAATTTTTAGGTGAACCGTTCAGAGGAATCGATTCCAAATAAGGTTATAGTTCAGCACTTCGCAAATGGACAGCGACTCTTAAGTAGCACTTAGAGCGCGTTCTCGCGCATTCATATTAAGTACATTTTTGGGAAACGCACGTGGAATTACCTCGTAACTTGTGATCGTAACTTCGCTCGTAGAATGAGCTCTTTATAGCTAAGATACATCATTATTGGGAAACCCGGCCCAGACCGACTCGCGTATGATATATTTAAAAAAAACGCACGAGTGAATCAAAAGCCTTAGGAGTCATATGCTCTCGCTGGACTTGTTGTCAAATGGCAATCGGTGTGCAAAGCGCCGATTAATTTCGACCAAGCCTTCCATCAACCATGCCGAACATTGCGTTACTATTGATTCACGACATCGTAAATCATCGGCATGAAAACACAGCGAATCCAACGCAATCATGCAGTTCGCAGTAATGTGTATAGATGGCGATTACAAACGAGCAGCAGCTATTAGCTCCATTAGCTGCTATTTAAAAAACACTGGATCTCAAGTTTGTGTTTATCTTCTTGACCCCACCCCCAGCACCTGACATAATCGGTTCTTACTTCTAGTCATGATAGCAATGAGGTGTGATAGCAATGTTTTAGTGCCACTTAAGAATCACTTTTCCTGGCTCGGAGCTGGTGCTTTGGGTCTAGAAACACAAAGAACCGATTTTAAACTAGGCTTTGGCTCCGAAATAGCACCAGCACTGCCTTGGTGGAAAATGGGTATGTGAAGCACTTTTATATGTCATTCTCAAGATAAACTGATGCTGCATTGGCTATAAACGGAGGCCCTGTTGTGAGATTATTGGTGCATTGAAATGTCATTTGTTTGATATTTCATTTTAAAACACTGAAACTCAAAATCAATTATTATAAGGTGAATTTTTGTTGTGTGTGTGTGTGTGTGTGTGTGTATGTGTGTATGTGTGTGTGTGTGTGTGTGTGTGTGTGGGGGGGGGGGTTATATTTAAGGGAAACAAAAACTGAAATACCCTGCTTTCATTTAACAATTTTAAATAATTATTTAACCCTTTAATGTGGTTATCAGGTTGCACTGATGTAAGCAGTTCCCTAACAAGGACACAATTACTTTACCATTGGCATCTATGCAAATCTTTAAAGTTACTATCACATCTTCTGGATACAAAAAAAAATAAAAATAAAAAATAAAAATAAAAATAAAAATATATTATATATATATAATAAAATATTGAGGGATTGTTGGTCAGGCTATAAATCTCAGGGGAAATGAAGGCCAAAGAGCATTCCACAGAAGTTAGAGATAAAGTAATAAAAATGCATAGATTAGGAAAAGGGTACTAAATAATAACCACATGTTTGGATATCCCAGTGAACACATATCAATAAGGAAGTGGAAGCAGCAACACACCACCCAGGCACTGGCATGAAAAGTCCATCCCTCAAAGTTCTGCATAATAACAAGAAAGAAACTTGTGAGAGAAGCCACAGGGAGGCCAAAAATCATTTTAAAAGAGCTAAAGAGTTCAGTGGCTGAGAGTGGAGTAATGGTGCAGTCAACCATATCAAGAGCACTGCATAATGCTGGTGAGTTTGTGAGGGTGGCAAGGAGGAAGTCGTTACTCAAAAAGCACCATCTGTAAGCACGACTGGAGTTTACCAGAAAGTTAGTGACTCTAGAAAGCTAGAGCTGTTATGTGGGAGAAGGTTTTGTGGTCAGATGAGACCAAGGTAGAGATTTTTGGCCAAAACACTGTGTTGTGCAGACCTTACACTTCTTATGCATCAAGGCACACCATCCCTACAGTGAAGTACGGTTTTGGCAGCATCATATTGTGGGGATGCTTCTGTAAGACTGAAAAAACTAGTATATGCCGAAATGTCTTAATGAAGAACAAGGACTCTCTGAGAAAATAAAGGAAATTAACATCTGAACTGTCCCTCACACACCACTGGAGACGCAAGTCTCACCTCACTATCAGCTAATCTACATCTTTCCCTGTTGACCCCCTCTCCCCCAATTCATTCCCTCTCTCATGCTGAGATCACTGAAAATACACACAGTATCTCTATATTACAATGTCAATCCACACGATACAGTATTATATGTGTTTGATATCGTTTGAAATGTCTCAGTGCGACTGGTACAAAGATCTCATCCCCACAGAAGTTAATCAAAAGATAATCAATGTTTTAAGAGTTTAGAGATATATTGTATTAGTTTGGAGGGTGTGGCTTTCAGCCATTTGGCCTTTACATCAATACAAGTCTTGATCAATGCAAATTCCCATTGTGAACTTGTGTTTACATTTGAAAGAGTTTGTACATTTGTTTCTGGGTATTTAAGGAAATGTTGCAAAGAGCTCAGGGCTTGACACTTTAAACCGGTCAGCCCGTAATGTTGGATGTCTCAAGATAGCCAGCATTATGTAATTTTCAGAAGTCATGTATACATTTCATTCTTTACTTCAGAGTATTTGATGTTATATATGGATTACCTTTGAATTGACTATGTAATTGGCTTTATACATTTACCTGACTGTTAAATAAATTGTTACACTTCTCGACAGCATACACTGGGCATCGTGTTAGAATTGAAGGAAGAATGGGGAGAGCAAAACAGCTTGGGAGTCAATTGGGAGTAAATTTATCTTCCAGCAGGACAACGATCCCAAGCACAAGGCCAAAGCAACACTATGTGGCTCAAGAACAAAAAGATAAATGTCCTCCAGAGGTCCAGTCAAAATCCTGATATCAATCCTATTGAGAATATGTGGAACTATTTGAAAATTGTAGTCCGCAAGCATCACCCAACCAACCTGAACAACCTGGAGCAAATCTTCAAAAAAGAGGGTCAAAATCACTTTGTCACTGTGTGCAAAGCTTGTACATACTGTATGTATTGTATTTTTATCCTGAATAACACAAGTGCAAATGTAATATTGATTTCATACACCTGTTCACTAAATAATATATTACTGTGTTATATTTTAGACACAATAATGGTTGCTTTTGCACAGTTTTGCCAATGAAAATATTACCTATAAAGCCAGAGCAGAACTGTTCTCCAAACAACACACAGCAGTGATTCATTTCTGGAGGAATCTGTGTTTTGAGCGAACAAATGATGAACCGATAATTAAATGGCCCATTCATAAAGAAGCTATCAAATAAATTATTTACTAATTTGCATATGTAGTGCCACCTACTTGAAATTGTAGTTTCTTATTTAGAGTTTAATAATAATCATAACAAGTAAAAAAACATTAATAATTAAAAAAACACAGGTATAGTTTTTATAGTTATTTTCTCTTCTAAAGCTACTTTTTGTAATATCTATTTTTATGCAGTTCTCAATCTTTTAGGGGTAATTGCTCAGCTAATTTTGATTCATTTGTGATTAAGTGTAACAGAAGCAGTAGAAATTAATGTACAGGTTTCCAGACTGAGTTGCAGGTGGAAATCAAATCGCCAGCAGATCAGGCTGTGTTTACCCAGTCTATAGAAATACACTATATTGCCAAAAGTTTTGGGACACCTGCCATTACATGCACATGAACTTTAAAAACATCCCATTCTTAATCCATAGGGCTGAATATGGAGTTGGCCCACCCTTTGCAGCTATAATAGCTTCATCTCTTCTGGGAAGGCTTTCCACAAGGTCTAGGAGTGTGTTTATGGGAATTTTTGACCATTATTCTAGAAGCACATTTGTGAGGCCAGGAACTGATGTTGGACAAGAAAGCCTGGCTCACAGTCTCCACTCTAATTCATCCCAAAAGTGTTCTATCGGGTTGAGGTCAGGGCGCTCCTGGCAACCGCCGATCCCAGCCTTGTTCATCAGATTGCCAGGCAGAGAAGCATGATTTGTCATTCCAGAGAACACATCTCTACTGCTCTAGAGTCCAGCGGCGGAGTGCTTTACACCACTGCATCCAACGCTTTGGATTACACTTGGTGATGTAAGGTTTGGATGCAGCTGCTCGGCCATGGAAACCCATTCCATAAAGCTCTCTTCTCAAGCTAATCTTAAGGACATATGATGTTTGTGGGTATGCAGCTATTGACTGTGTAGAAATGTGGCAACTTCTGTGCATTGTGCTCCTCAGCATGTGCTGACCCCGCTGATTTTATGTGGCCTACCCCCTGTGGCTGAGTTGCTGTTATTCCCAATTGCTTTCACGTTGTTATAATACAACTAACAGTTGAAAGTGAAATGTTTAATAGTCAGGAAATTTCACAAATAGACATATTGCACAAGCGGCAACCTATCACGGTAATACGCTCAAATTCACTGTGCTCCTGGGAGCATGCCTAGGTGCTTTATTTTATATACATGTGGCCACGGAAATAATTGTAACACCTGAATTCAACACCTGAATTCAATGATTTGGAGGGGTGTCCCAATACTTTTGGCAATATAGTGTATAATGTAGTGATTAAGTAGCAAAGCTATTGTATTACTAAAATATGCAGGGCAGTGTGTGTGTGTGTGTGTGTGTGTGTGCGCGCAAATGTGTGCAAATGTGTGTTATTGTTTATAAGCATTTACAAGTTTAAAAAAACTGTATGTAAGAAATGTATTTCAGTTAATCATAAAATGTCCTTTATATGTCACTAGACATTGAGAAATCATGTTAATTTCAAATACTTATATCACTGACAACAGTAGTCCAGCCAACATATTGTCTTTTGAAAAGTGAAGTTGCAGCCCTCAACTGATGTTGATGTTGGCATGTTGTGTTTTGGCCTGAAGCTCCGCCCTCCACTTATCGACCAATCATGAAGTCAGTAGTGTTTCTGCATCCGGGTTGCCAGATCTGCTCTAGTTACCACACCTGCAGCTACAAACGTTCCTGCTGGATCCTGCAGCCTATCTGGCTTCCTCGAGTCGGAGGGAGGAGGAGGGGGGATACACCGCTCTACAGTCATTTGAAAGTGATTGCAGTACCAGTTTTGGCCACAATCTTACATACACTTCCTTTAATATTAATAAA
The DNA here is from genome assembly GCF_024679245.1 of Pseudorasbora parva. Taxonomy (NCBI): domain Eukaryota; kingdom Metazoa; phylum Chordata; class Actinopteri; order Cypriniformes; family Gobionidae; genus Pseudorasbora; species Pseudorasbora parva. The sequence goes on along the minus strand of NC_090183.1, from coordinate 32,761,093 downwards.
CTATTTAAGATGTTAAGATGTAGACCTAAATCCCTTCATGAATTTAACAATATCGCAAAACATGCAGTTTGTTTTCTATTCGACTTTATACATTTTAATTAGTGTATACAAAAGATAATTACATGCATACCTCTTTCTAAACTAGAACAAGTGTAAGCTCAGCTGTATCAGCTATTTCACAGATGAAATGGTTCATGAATATAGCTTAATTGATTTTAAAACGTCCCTAATACTGTTAAAACCAAACCTATATCATTGATTTCGAACATTATGTATGTAACATGGCTAGTCTCTGCAAACTACATGACCAGGAAGACAACTCAGCACGTTTAAAGAAAGCAATTGAACTTAAAAATGATTAGACTTCTGCACAATCAAATCATCACTTCATAAGATGAAATTGCCTCTGCAGCAGACTGAAATATTTAAATAAAACAAAGGAAAGCGTTTCTGAGGCCGTATTGATCATCTACTAGATAAGTGAGGATATATGCAGTTCTTAGGAATGTTTTTTGAATACCAGAAAATGCATGTACAGTAGCAGGTCTGAAGCAATTATTTCAGGAGCAGATATACATTTGATGATCTACAAATGCAGCAGAGTGTGTTTGAGGATTTAATAGCAATGTTTTCCTCAAAAGAAGTGATGGAACATGTGCAGGTCGCTTGCTGTGAAAAAACTGTCAGACGGAGGAGTGTTTTGAAATCATATTGTGTATTATAACGCAATTGCTATTACTTTTCTGGTAGATTTGATAAACCAGAAAAAAAGACTGTCAAATGTATGTGTATGTTTACAATGTGCTGTGCACTGACTCTGGGCTGTTTAGTGGCTCTGAGGAAAACACTGTCACCAAAACATTAGCCAACCCTGTGTTCATATATACATAATGGACTCATCTGGAGCTTATCTGAGTGCTCCTGGCATCCCCTTGCAGAATTGCTATCTGAGCCAAGTTTCCTAAGGGTAAGAAACTTTTTGAAAATTCAGCAAGATCCACTCATAGTCCTTCTGTGGGAGCCATTTCGTTCTGAGAGCACTCGCATTTAAAGTAGACCAAGAAGCCTGCTAATGAGGACAGCTCACAAAGACACATGGCTCAGTGTGACACCTGTCTAACTGCGCACATCTAAGAATCTGTCTCCTACCCCCTTATTTATGCATTCACTTATTTCATTTGTCACATTATTGCTATCAGCATGCATTGCGGTACTGCCATGTTTGAGAGGGAAGTAAGCTCTTATTGAGCCCCCATGGCTTATGGGTCTACACTTCAATCACCCTAACATCAGTGCTACACAGAATGAGTTTTCTCCGAGAAGGCAAGGGAGGTAGTGCCTCTTGAAATTGTTTTATTTATTTATTTTAAGCGACAGTGTCCAACAGCGACACCAGCAGGTAAAGTTAACATGGCAGGCAGCACCTTTCTTCCCGTGTGAGGAGGCAGTGCCTCTATAGACCTGATTGGCCCATTATGTAGTTCACACGTTAAATCCCACCTCTCATTTTTTGTGTGCATTCTGCCTCAGCAAACTGATCTGAATGTGTAGTTAAATAATGGTGTTAATGGGGAGACTAATTAAAAGTAAGTATACACAACTCACCCACAAATTGCTCAAGAAGGTAATGCTGGTTCTAATAGGAAGGTTTCAGAATAAACAGTGCATCGCAGTTTGATGCGCATGGAGCTGCGTAGTCGCAGACCAGTCAGGGTGCCCATGCTGACCCCTGTCCACTGCCGAAAGCGCCAACAGTGAGCATGTGAGCATCAGAACTTGACCACGGATCAATGGAAGAAGATGGTCTGGTCTAATGAATCATGTTTTATTTTACATCACATGGATGGCTGGGTGCAGGTGCATCACTTAACTGGGGAACACATGGCACCAGGATGCACTATGGGAAGAAGGCAAGCTGGCAGAGGCAGTGTGATGCTTTGGGCAATGTTCTGCTGGGAAACCTTGGGTCCTGCCATCCATGTGGATGTTGCTTTGACCCGTACCAGCTACCTAAGGATTGTTGCAGACCATGTATACCCTTTCATGGAAAAAGTATTTCCTGGTGGCCTGTTTCAGCAGGATAATGTGCCCTGCCATAAAACAAAAATGGTTCAGGAATGTTTTAAGGAGCACAGCAAGGAGTTTTAGGTGTTGACTTGGCCTTCAAATTCCCCAGATCTCAATTCAATTTGAGCATATGCTGAATGTGCTGAACAAACAAGTCAGATCCATGTAATTTGTTTAATAATGTACTTGTTTTTATTATCATAGGATATGGCATGCGCTGTGAATCGTTGTCCATCATGTTGCAAGCAATTGTTGATAAAGAGAAATGTCACGTCACAATATTGGAAATGTTTGCGTTTTAAACCGTGAAGGTAAGTTAATGAGGTCACAAAAGCAATTGTGGGTTTAAGTACCTTAGGTGTATATGTTTATTTTTTTCCTGATTAAATATTTGATGGCTGAATGAATGCCATTCAGTTTATTCCTCAAGGTGGCAATGTCTGAAAAACAATGATGAAGTGATGTTTCAAACAGTTTCAAACAAAAGAATAGTAAGAATCATCAGCACAACTTGAAATGGCTCAGCAATTTACTGCAGAGCAAGTACTGAATGCAATTAAATATTATTGTCACTTTCACTTGATGGTGGATCTGGTGAAGAAGCAGCGATCAAAATATATATTTTGAAGATGTTGAAAATTATGGTTTCGAGAATATGTTTGATATGGCGAATATGAGCCAGATTTACTGACTATATACTGGGAAATGAGAGCAGTGATGATGTTATGAAACATCTGCTCAAACTGAACCCCACATTTATTCTTCTGTAAATGTTACTCTAATATCAGGAGAGTTTTATATTAGCATGATAGCTAAATATCCATGAATGCTATAAATACGGGTCGCTAAAGACCCGGATATGTAATAATGATTGGCGAAACATTCATGCATGTAAGGGTTAAGGTGTTAAATCAGGTTGTGCTTTTTTCCCATTCATATCATATTAATTTTGACACTAATATTATCCACAATATGCATAATTGTCTTATGTTTACGTTTCTGTCAAACCAAATTGTATTAAAATGTTTGGACTGGTTCTACCTGTTGCAGATTAAATGCGAATTTGTTTTCAAAGCAGTTTTGCCAGACGTCTAATTAGAGACCAGAAAACTCATTAAAAGAGAATTAAATCGTTAAATCTAAACAGTATCATTTTCAAGAGCTACATCAGCATTCATTCTATTGCTTGCATCAGTCCTCTTTTGAATCATACATTTATGAGAGCGACAACAACATGCTTTTTTGTCAAACCCTCTTATGGTCGGTATCTTCAAACCAAGTGGATATCCGCATTCATCAAACCCCTGAGGCAGTTTCCCTGAGCCCAGAACCCATGTGAATTGAATGAAAGAAAAAACTCAGACTGTGAACTTGTACTAAACAAACAGATTCACAAAGCTTTCACCTGCTCACTGTCAGTGTTAATCAGTATTAACAGCAGGAATACATAGATCTCCAGAGCCAAGTGCACTTAAAGGTTTTATGTGTTTTCTTGCTCAAAAGCAGATAAATGGCACGGGCAAGACTTTAAGGGAAGTTTTTATAGATGCCTGCAAATGAGATCTATTGCAATGCTTACATGTTCAGCTGATTATAAAGGACCTCATGATGGATAACTTGGAAGGTTAAATTTGACGCAAAGACCTCCCAAAAGAAGTCTCTTCAATTTAAACAAAATCCGTAACTCTTACACCACTTCTCGACCTCAGACCTGTGTTTTCTAATCCAATTTTCTGCACAAACTGAGCTGCAGTGGCAGAGTGGCTAATATGTTTATACTGACATCATCTCTTTTTCTCCTTCTCACACACACAGCGCTGGGTGTTAAAGTTTCTATTTCCCCCTCACTCTGAAAGACTCTGATGTGATGCCTGCCTCCTGGAACCTTAAGAGAGTGCATGTGCTGTGTGCTAATTCTCAACTGACAAAGCCTCACTTCAAATGTATGAACTCATCAGGGAGAGGAGTGAAAAGTCCCCCTCTTCCATTCAATTCCAGCGTAATGAAAAAATTTACAGCTGGAAATTGAGGCTTTATGTATGAGGGAGACAGATGGAGTAGAGAGAGATGTCCTCTCTGTTTTTCATCCTCTCATTTAAACACCCAGACAAGTTAGCATGCAGAGCTGAAGGAAAACAGCAAAGGGAATCCTTGAGGAACTGTGACCTATGAGGCACATGCAGTGTTGCTAAAATAATTTGTATTCATAAATAAGTATTCTTTTTTTTTTAACTAACAATATTAAATGTTTAATCAAGCTTCATACTTAAAGGGGTAGTTAAATTAAAATAAATTGATGAATAAAAATAAATCAATTTTATTTTAGTTATAATTTATCTTTGTGTATTCCATGGATGGATCTATCTGAATTTGAATTTCTGGGTGAAATGTTCCTTTAAAGGGACATTTTTTTTTAAACTAATAAAACATGTAATGGATCTTCACACTTCAAGGTTCACACAAAAAATAAATAAAAAATAACACATTTCTGACTCACCCTCATTCCAAACCTGAAAGCACTTTTTTCTTCATCTGTAAAACACACATATATTTTGAGGAATACTGGTAACCAAACAGTTTCGCTTCCCATTGACTTCCATTGTATGGACAAAAACACAATGGTAAACGGGAACCAAAATTGTTTGGTTTACGAACATTTTTCATGTACTAAGCCCAGAAGAAAAGAATACATTCAGGTGTGAAATGAGGGCCAGTATATTATGACAGATTTGTAGCTGAACTGACTGACAAAAAAAAAAAAAAGAAGAAAAAAAAACATAAAAACAAAGGTCCTTTCTAAATACATGGTAGCATTAAAACTTAAAGGGTTATTCCACCTCACAAAAAAAGAAAAAAAAAGAAAAGAAAAGAAAAAGAAATTCTGCCATTAATTACTCACCCTCGTTCCAAACTCCCTAAGACCGTTGTCGGTCTTCAGAACACAAATTAAGATTTTTGATTAAATCCAAGAGCTTTTTGACCCCCTGATAGACTGCAAAAGTATTACCATTTCAAAGGCCCAGAAAGGTAGTAAAGACATCATTAAAATAGTCCATGTGACTCCAGTGGTTCAACCTTAATGTAATGAAGCGACAAGAATACTTTTTTGTCTGAGGACAAAAATGGACCCAATTTATATTAGGTGGCCTTAACTATTATATGTACTAACATTTAAATTAATAATTTGATACAATGCCCTTATTGTTTACATACATGTTTGTACATTGTACTGCAGTTATAATTACACTGTTGACACTTCCCTTATACCTAACCCTACCCTTAAACTTACCCATACCACCACACCTGTCCTTAACTCTACCCGTATCTCCCCTCAGTATCAGCAAAAGTGTTTTGCAATACAATAAAAACACAATAAATACATTGTACTTTTTTTTTTTTTTATGTAAATACATAGTAGTTAATACAGCACTAGGTAACTTTTCAACCTTCATAATATATTTTTTTAAGACTCTTGTGATGATAAATCGACTTACAATAGGTTGAATGACACGTCTGCCAACGTTTTTAATCGTACTTTGAAACTTCGGGTTTCGGGTAGTAACCCGAGAACAAAAAGAACTACAAAATTTGACTGCTTTACGGCATACAGTATTTTTCAAAATAATAGCAGTACAATGTGACTAACCAGAATAATCAAGGTTTTTCGTATATTTTTTATTGCTACGTGGCAAACAAGTTACCAGTAGGTTCAGTAGATTCTCAGAAAACAAATGAGACCCAGCATTCATGATATGCACGCTCTTAAGGCTGTGCAATTGGGCAATTAGTTGAATTAGTTGAAAGGGGTGTGTTCAAAAAAATAGCACTGTGGCATTCAATCACTGAGGTCATCAATTTTGTGAAGAAACAGGTGTGAATCAGGTGGCCCCTATTTAAGGATGAAGCCAACACTTGTTGAACATGCATTTGAAAGCTGAGGAAAATGGGTCGTTCAAGACATTGTTCAGAAGAACAGCGTACTTTGATTAAAAAGTTGATTAGAGAGGGGAAAACCTATAAAGAGGTGCAAAAAATGATAGGCTGTTCAGCTAAAATGATCTCCAATGCCTTAAAATGGAGAGCAAAACCAGAGAGACGTGGAAGAAAACGGAAGACAACCATCAAAATGGATAGAAGAATAACCAGAATGGCAAAGACTCAGCCAATGATCACCTCCAGGATGATCAAAGACAGTCTGGAGTTACCTGTAAGTACTGTGACAGTTAGAAGACGTCTGTGTGAAGCTAATCTATTTTCAAGAATCCCCCGCAAAGTCCCTCTGTTAAAAAAAGGCATGTGCAGAAGAGGTTACAATTTGCCAAAGAACACATCAACTGGCCTAAAGAGAAATGGAGGAACATTTTGTGGACTGATGAGAGTAAAATTGTTCTTTTTGGTTCCAAGGGCCACAGGCAGTTTGTGAGACTACCCCCAAACTCTGAATTCAAGCCACAGTACACAGTGAAGACAGTGAAGCATGGAGGTGCAAGCATCATGATATGGGCATGTTTCTCCTACTATGGTATGGGCCTATTTTCGTCGCATACCAGGGATCATGGATCAGTTTGCATATGTTAAAATACTTGAAGAGGTCATGTTGCCCTTTGCTGAAGAGGACATGCCCTTGAAATGGTTGTTTCAACAAGACAATGATCCAAAACACACTAGTAAACGGGCAAAGTCTTGGTTCCAAACCAACAAAATTAATGTTATGGAGTGGCCAGCCCAATCTCCACACCTTAATCCAATTGAGAACTTGTGGGGTGATATCAAAAATGCTGTTTCTGAAGCAAAACCAAGAAATGTGAATGAATTGTGGAATGTTGTTAAAGAATCATGGAGTGGAATAACAGCTGAGAGGTGCCACAAGTTGGTTGATTCCATGCCACACAGATGTCAAGCAGTTTTAAAAAACTGTGGTCATACAACTAAATATTAGTTTAGTGATTCACAGGATTGCTAAATCCCAGAAAAAAAAAAAAATGTTTGTACAAAATAGTTTTGAGTTTGTACAGTCAAAGGTAGACACTGCTATTTTTTTTTAACACACCCCTTTCAACTAATTGCCCAATTGCACAGCCTTAAGAGCGTGCATATCATGAATGCTGGGTCTTGTTTGTTTTCTGTCAATCTACTGAACCTACTGGTAACTTGTTTGTCACGTAGCAATAAAACATATACTAAAAACCTTGATTATTCTGGTTAGTCACATTGTACTGCTATTATTTTGAACAATACTGTATACGTCACTTCCACCAACACCCACACTTCCTTAAATTTGGACGTGCGAGCCCAACTTTGTTCGTCGGATAATATAGTCATGTCCGAAGCAGCAGAGACAAATAAGAAAGAAAAGGTTTTGTTGGAGGAAAGCAATAAGAGGAAACGAAAAAGTGATGGGATTAAAGGCAAGACGAGGATCAAAATGTGACCAGAGTTTGCTCGTTGACGTGAGCTGAAGGAGGCGTGCCCGACCGATGCTGTCCTGCTTGTTACGGTGAGCTACCACTCAAACATTGAACTGAAGTATCATATAGATTCTGTAAAACGGTAACCAATAGACTACTATAATGATGCTGGCTTGTAAACGTGAGCATCGTGATTATTTGGCGTTTGAAAAAAATAAAACCCATGAAATTATATTCATATGACATGCTGAAACATGCCACTGACTGTAACGTCACCTGGGATAAAGACATTTCACACGCGACGCCAGAAGAACTCTGAACTCCTCTTGCAGTGTTCAGGGAAACTGTTAGCGCTGCACCGACCCACGACACCACATTTATGAAGTTATTTGGCCCGCCCCGCACCACAGTATATATTTTTACAACCCGCCGCGCACCCGCGACCATTAAATAGACATACGGGGTCCGCGGGTTATGAGACGACCCGACCCGCGCATCACTAGTTCAGGGCTATCAGGGTTGTCATGTCAACAAATGCACGCGCGATGCCATCCCCTGTTGTAGGATGACAGATCTTACGACAGTAGTTGAGGACATTATTTTTTCCAAACTGTAGGGGGACCCCGAGAGCAAAAGTAGCCAAGTGCGGCTTTAAGGCCAACTAATATAAAGTACACAACTTAAAAGGTTCTACACTGTAAAGAATTATTTAGAAAAAAAGTTACCTGGCTGCCTTAAAATTTTGAGTTCATTGAAATTAAAATTTTGAGTTAATACAAAAAAAAAAAAAAAGAGATTCGACAACCTTTATTCAAATATTATTAAAATATTTTGTAAGCATATTGGGTAATTGTGTGTGTTTTATTTCTGATGACGCAGTGAAACATGCCAAATAGTGCAATGTTCATGATTTATCATTTTTTATGTGGTTCAGATACACAAATATGTTGAGTTTCTATTTATTAAACAAATTCCCTTCATTGTATTAACTCAAATGTTTTATTTCAATAAACTCAAAATTTTAAGGCAACCAGGTTACTTACTTTTTTAAGTTTTACCAACAAAAATCAACACTTTTTTTTACAGTGTATCTATATATAAAACCTATATATATATATATATATATATATATATATATATATATATATATATATATATATATATATATATATATATATCATCAAAAATATCTTCATATGTGTTCTGCAGATTATTTATGGTTTTGGAACGACATGAGGGTAATTAATGGAAGAATTTTTGCCAAACTCCTCATTCTTCCCATTCTACTTTTTGCACTATTAATTCGTCCTTGACAATGTGGCTGTCCCACTATTGTTCAGTGGTTAGCAGGTCAGAGATCAAAAGAGTCACACCATGAGACAAACAGACATGAACAGCAGATCGACAATGAAAAAAAAAAAAAAAAAAAAAAACACGTTCCCCATCTAGGCCATTTCAGCCATGCTGCTGAGCTGTCACCATCTGACTACACCTGTTTGGCAGCGCTAAAAATCCTATCTCTCGAAAGCTGCTCTTTAATCAAGCTTTATGATGGCAGACGATGCGGGAAGCCGCACGTTTCACGAATATAGCGTGTGCCAGAAAAGATACAGTAGTGAGGTAAAAAATACAACTTGACAGTGATGGCTTCATCAAAGGGTTTTGAGCCGAATGACATTTCATAAGGAGCTGTGAGTTCAGAGAGTTTGTTACACCTCCCAATCAAACATGGATTGGCCTGTATTTTTAACCATGTGGAACAAAGCTCTGTATATGAGTCAGACAGGAAGGTAGAAAAGCTACAAAGATAAAGATTGCTTAATATGGAGCAAATTGTGCTTAGGGGCAAATAATTGTAGACTGACATTTCAAAGATGATGTTAGTACATCTCTCTTTGATACACCTTTTTGTTTAAAAAAAAAAGAAATCCTTTAACATATCAAAAAGCAGCATCATGTTTCCTTTATATAGTTTATGATTAGACAGACACAAACTTTCCCCGGTTACAAACTTCGTCAGAACAATAGATAATTAGATTACCTTTTGTAATAAATACAGTATATATAGTCATGCCACATCAAAGCAGCAAACTAATTTGTTTGATGCTCTTTAAAGTTGAGAATAAAGTAAGACGCAATTTCCTGTCAACATTTGTAGTCTGTGCTAATGCATCCAAAATACGCTTTAAGTTTTTTTTACTTGTTCAGCAGACAAGGAAATTTCCATGGCTATGTGCAAAATGCTTATCATTTAATTTATCTTTAGCACTGTAAAATATTCCAGTGCGAAGCAATAATTACATACAATTCTCAATTCTCCATGCATATGTGTGAAATGGCCTTATTCCGACTGGATTTGATAAGAGAGCCTGAAGACACTGAAGTCATGAATTAATTCCCCGCCACCGCCCTTTCAAGTTGGTGCAAAATGAGAACTGTCTCTCACATCATCCACCACATGTTATTTCATTTTCTATCACTGTGGGGTTATTTCAATATATTTGCTAAAAGGAAGCTAGATTGCTGCTTGTATTTTATTAATCTACTGATATGATTGAAATGATTACAGGCCAATTTCAAAAAGGCCTTCCCTCAAGGACATGATAGAAGACTCAAAAAAAGAAAGAGACAAGAAAGAAATAATTATACGTGTCAGACGCAAAAGGAAATGGATATTGATTTATTTTCTGCATATTAAATTTATTCCATTATTTTTTTGTCATGCTGAGTCTTTTGCTGTTGGTGATGTTTGATTCTGTTATCAAACAAGTTTCACTTTAGATAAAAAAATAAAATAAAATAAAAACCTTGATTTATTTGCACATGATATAGAGTGAACACACATTATCATCCCTCCTTTTATTATTACAATTTGCTGTTTTCATAGTGAAATGACCAATTGGAATTATACCATCCTAAAATGTTGCAAACACTTTGTTACAAACGAAATAAACATTGTCTGTCACACTAGATTGGATAAACCCAGCCTGATCTGCCGGCGATTTGATTTCGTCCTGCTGCTCAGGCTGGAAACCTGTATATTCATTTATCCTGCTTCTGTTACACATTTGTGGGAACCAATCACAGACTGGTTTAGCCACCTGGCATGCTGATTTAGGGTTTAGCACGATGACAGATAGACAAGGGATGGATTGATGCCTGTTGATCACGCCTCTTGTGGTCTGATTGGTTGAAGGACTATCCAATTGTGTACAGAGTCATTTGAATTATCCTCGTTGATCACACCTCTTGTGTTCTGACTGGTTGAAGGACTATCCAGTTGCATACAGAGTCATTTGAATTATGCTCGTTGATGGCACCTCTTGTGTTCTCATTGGTTGAAGGACTATCCAGTTGCGTGCAGTCATTTGAATTATGCCTGTTGATCACACCTCTTGTGGTCTCATCGGTTGAAGGACTATCCAATTGCGTACAGAGTCATTTGAATTATGCTCGTTAATGACACCTCTTATGTTCTGATTGTTTGAAGGACTATCCAGTTGCGTACAGTCAATTGAATTATGCTTGTTGACCACGCCTCTTGTGGTCTGATTGGTTGAAGGACTATCCAGTTGCATACAGTCAATTGAATTATGCTTGTTGACCACGCCTCTTGTGGTCTGATTGGTTGAAGGACTATCCAGTTGCATACAGTCATTTGAATAATGCTCGTTGATCTTGCCTCCTGTGCAGTAGAAAATACAGAGCAGACTCCCCAAACAAATGTTAATTCTTAAAAGATTAAGATTGGTCTGGTGGTAGCCAGACAACTGTCACCTGGCGTATACTATCAATGTGTATTTAATTTTAAGGGAGTTTTACAAGAAGTTTTTTAAAGAGCAAACAGCTGTTTTGTTTTCCTTATTTGGTTCCCAAGAGTTAGTATTCAGGCCTGACACTTCAGCCTTTTATCCTGAAAGAGATACTTATCATGAACCATAAATCAATCGAGACATATCAAATAGGTTTGATGGCTATCCTTACAACACCTATGGCTTATCTGAGCTTTACACTGCAGCCTATTATACACAACTGAATAACACATAGGGGAATAAGCAATGAACAGAAAATGTCTCTATGATTATTTCAGTAGCCTATTTATTGTAACATGCAGAATGTTTTTTTATCCAAGCTCCATGTCCCTTCTTTCGAATGGCACACATAAGGAAATGTTCAGCACTGCTTCAGGTCTACTTGAATTACTATCGCAACAAACCGCCTTGAGAAGTGAGCACCAAAAGGATCAACCCCCATTATAGCCTTAGATGGACAATGACATTATGGTAGTAGTTTAAGAAGGCAATCACACAGAAATGCCCTCAAAAGACAGATAATGACTTAGAGAGATTGAGGTGAGAGCAGCTATTCAAGCACCACAGAGTGTTTGACCACATCAGTATTGATTGTGTCACCAGGTAGTGGTCAGGGGACAGCTGCCAGATTGTGAAAGATACATGTCATTAGTTGTAAACATCTATGTAACCATGGGATTCATACTTACATTCCACGTCCCTTCTTTCCAAACCCTTGTTTGAATGCTTAACGTCACTGGTCCACCTCGCATTTGCTTCATAAACGCATCGAAAAAATGATAGAATGCAAGCAAAATATGTGCTTGTTACACCTAAAGTTAAAGGTGCCCTAAAATGAAAATTTGAATTAACCTTGCCATAGTGAAACAATAAGAGTTCAGTACATGGACTTCACATACTGTGAGTCTCAAACACCATTGCCTCCTCCTTCATATGTAAATGTCGTGCATGAAAAACACCATGGAAAAATAAGTGATTCTCAACATAACGCCACCCGTGACGCAACTGCTGGGGATCATTAATATGTACGCCCCCAACATATGTATATGTCCAAACATGTTCATTGTCAGGCGAAACTGACGGAGCCGAATCATTGGGACTGCAGGTAGACGAGACACTGAAGGATAGCAAAAAACGGCAGCTCTCATGGACACAAATGTCATGTTGTAGGCTGTGCAGGAGATGTGAGGACTTTTAATACCCTTCCCACAGATAAAAAAAATGTCAACAGTTCATGGTTGGTGTTTATTTTAATCGGACACCACAACAATTGAATTCAAAATTGTTAATTTGTTCAGCCCATTTCAAGCAAGCTTCCCTCAGCATCTTAAACTGGAGAAAGGGTCAACTATATTCCTGCAAGAGTAGCCTAGTGATTTATCCACTTATTGACTGTTTAAACCATTTCTGATTAAATTGAAAGTTTCTTAGAGAGACAGCATTGTCTAGATAATGCAAGATGCTAGTACAGTAACAATAGGAAACACCAAGTACCATACAAAACTAAATAGTGTGTCTAATGACAAAGGTTAATATTATTTTGTATTACAACATACAACTATAGATATGTTGCTTACAGATCGTTCACTCGATCCTTCCAGCAAACGTCAGCTTTAATACCATATAAGTTAAAACGACAGTCATTTGACAAGGCTATTCATTTTGTAAATATATAAATATATATTTATTTATTTATATTTTTGAGAACTGAAGTATAATGATTTTGAATGTTTGTATTTCAGAGTACATCACAGTCAATGCGTAGCCTACATCACGAATAACGTTATATAATCATGCAATATCGTTGACGAAAAAAGACGAGTCTAAAATGTAGTTTAAAAAATAAAAACTTGAACAAAAACCATTTGTTTTGTCAGAGGGAAGAACGTTTGTGCTTGCAGTTGCCAGATTTCAGTAATTTAAATCAGAGCTTTTCTGTGCAAAGAACACATATACTATCTGGTGTTTTACCTAAACATGTACAATCTGACAACCGTATGCACGCAAACTCTCTCTTGCATGCGGATGATCTGAAAACACCAGTAAACAAGTAAGCTGCATTTTAGTAATCTCCATTTGTAAGCAGTCGTTCTGCTTAAAGTGTCATTCAGTTGGTCTGTGTTCTGTCAGGACTCACGAGCCGCTTCGCTGAACAACTGAACTGCTGTGTGCTGTGAGCTGCTGAAATAAGCCAATCAGAGCAGAGCTCAACATTAATATTCATGACTCTTCCAAATAAGGCAAAAACAGAGCATTACATCCTAGGGACAATTTATAGGGTTGTAAATGGACCAGTAAAACTGTATCTGGACAATTTTTACCCTTAAATAAACCACATACCTTCTATGCAGATATCAGTTCTACAAAATATACAATTTAACATATATTTTTATAATATAAATAACAAAATTAGGCAAATTAGAGCTAAGTGAAAGCACAAATGTACAAGACTTGCAAAAGCAGTGCAACACACTTTTTTTTTTTTTTTTTTTTTACATTTCAGCATAGAGATGCACAGAAGATCTATTAATAATTGGGGGAGATACAATAAGCTACAGGGTAAGATGAGCCATCTCTTGTTTCTAGGCAACTATATACACAAATGCATGTAACAGCACTTTCAGGAAGAGGCAATAATTTCATTATATTTGCAGTAAAGGACAGCACATCACGAATGTAGTAAGAAATGACTTTTTCAAGTACATTATTATTTAGCTGGTGTCATTATGTGAGCTACACAAAACAAACAATGTATGTATGTATGGATGGATGTATGGATGTATGGATGGATGGATGGATGGATGGATGGATGGATGGATGGATTGATGGATATGCTCTGATTGGCTATTCATGTTTTTTTATCATTTATCAGCTGGAAAAATTATTTCTTAAAGTGATTTTAGCGATGATTGCAATGACAGAGAAACAATATACTGTAGTTGTGGTGTGGACTTTGATATTCAATTAAATTAATGATCATTAAAACTTTATATTCATAGTTATCATTATAATAATTGGTCTTGGTGTGAGAAGCCCTTAACTTAGTTATAACAAAAAGTTAATAAAGGTTTATTAGAACAAAATCTTTTGATTTCCCTAGCTTGCTTTGCTGGTTCATAAGAGCCTTTTAAGAAAGATAATTTACCTCAAGATAAATGGCTGTGGCCTCAGGAAAACATGAACGGTTGACAGAAATGCTCTATTGACTGTGACTTTTTTGGTATATGTAATTAATTCTTTAAGCATAGGCACTTAAAATGTTTATTACACACAGTTTCACAGTTTCACAAAAAGCACATTTTGAGAAATGTTTGTACATATGTGAAAAGAAGATTAAACACCTACACACATGAGGAGTGGAATTAGAGTAATGGTTATTACTCCCTCACACTGAATGTAGTTTTATGTTCTAAACTAATTTTCATTAAATTGAGCATTTCTTCTTTGCTCATATATCATTATAAAATGACCATGGCATGTGATTTGGCTCCTCCACACACATCCATTATGACAGACGCAGTTAAAATCACATGACATATAATTTAATGTGAAAAAAAATACAAATGCACTAAAGGAAATATAGCAAATAGTAAAACTGTAGTTTGCATGATTAACTAACACTGCATTCATGCAGGGAACCACTCTCCTGCCTCCAGCACCATAGGCATCAGTATTACCCATTAAGGTACATTTACAACCTAACTGTATAATTATCATTATGTTACAATTAATTGTGCAGCTATACATTAGGCTGTGTAAAATTAGTAAATATAACCATAAAGGGTCAGGAAAGTGATACAATACATATAGTCACATTTAAATTAACACATGATAGAGGTCAATTTTGTTTAGTTATTTTTTTTTTTAACAAGCAAACATTTTGTTCTTAAAATTGATGTGTTAGAATCAGCAAAATGGGCAAGCTCAAGGATTTGAGCAAGTTTGACAAGGGCCAAATTGTGATGGCTAGACTAGAGCATCAGAGCTCAGAACACTTGTGGAGTGTTCCTGGTCTGCAGTGGTCAGTATCCATCAAAAGTGGTCCAAGGGAGAAACAGTGGTGAACCAACAACAGGGTCATGGACTCATTGATGCACATGGGGAGTGAAAGCTGGCCGGTGTGGTCAAATCAAACCACCATGTGGATATTACTTTGACACGTACCACCTACCTATGCACTGTTGCAGAACATCTAAACCATTTATTGGAAATGGTATTCCCTGGTGACTGTGGCCTCTTTCAGCAGGATAATGTGCCCTGCCACAATGTTTCAGGTTCAGGAATGTTTTGAGGAGCACAACAAAAAGTTTTAGATGTTGACTTGGCCTCCAAACTCTCAATCCAATCGAACATCTCTGGGATGTGCTGAATAAACAAGTCCGATCCATCAAGCTAAATCACTAAATGTTGCGTTTCTAATATGCCGTGTCAGTAAAATCTGTATTTTATAAGAACCTAGCGGTTTATCAAGAACGCTGCTTGGGTACCAAGGATCAGCCATTAGATCTACGCAAGAAGAATCATATCTCAAAGACATCCGAGCTCGCGGCAGACGTCAGAAGAACTGGCCGAGGTAAAGGCTGCTCTCGGCGGGTTAACGAGCGCTGAACACCCGCTGACCGCCTGGATCTCACGACTCCGAAAAGCCAGATAAAGTTGTCAAATAGGCGCCCTATATATAAATAAACCACAGATTTAATCTTTAAACAAGTTCATTTTTGCCTAAAAAAGTCTACATTAAAACTACTGTTTGTGACACAATAACAGTAGTATTACTATTACTATATAGTATTACTATGTGGAGTTTCTTGTCCGCTAATGGCCTGCCGGTTGGTGCGAGCTTTGCTGGTTTTATAGTCGTCCATATGGTACTATTAGTTATAAATATTATATTTAGCTAGCTACTGTTATGTTGAAATGCTTAATATTTGAAACAACCCAATAAATTTGTTAAACATATTACATTTGAGTATTTAAGATAGGTTGGCGGTTATAACTTTAAGAAGTTATTTACAATGATTTTTAAGAATATTCTTTTGAATATGAATACTTCTTAAATTGTATCTTAAGACCAATCATAAGAAAAAAAAAGATAAGAAAAGTTTTAAGAAAAGTTTTTGGGAATACAAAATATTCTTATATTTTTTCTTGAGTTAGAAAATAAGAAAAATTGGCAGTTAAGATAATTTTATTCTTAAGAATGTTTTGTGAATCCGGCCCCAGATCTGTGTATATATTTAATTCTACGATAAAACGAAGTATCTGTTTTTTTTATGTAAAAGCACAGCAAGCTTCCACACATTACTGTTATTCTAATTGTAAAATGATGTATTATGTTAAAACTTAGTTTGGCATTCATACAAAGACCACGAAAGTGTAGGTCAGAAGAGCAATGTCTTTATGCTATTGATCTTTTGTTTGTCTTTCATGTAAAAACTTTTTAAATATTATTTTGCATCTGCAAGCAAGAAATTGTTAATCCATTTTATCAACACACATATTTTGGAAATAGTGTTATGCAAAGGCTCCCTATTTTCCTCAAGATTAAACCTGCTGAAAAAAATAAATAAATGTCATAAGTGCATTCTCAGTGGTTGCCCTTTAGGTAATCATATTCTCATTGTAAAATAAAGCCTTTCCCTCCCCTGACCTTCACAACAACTTTAAACAGCTTAAATATTAGGGCAACCCTGTCACCATTGTGAGAATATATATCAGAAAGGATAGGGTTGCACGATTAATCAAAATAAAACTGAAATAGTAATTTGGCTTTGTTTAATCATGAAATCACAAAGGATGCTTTTTTTTTATTATTAAATATACATTTGCATGTATGGTGTGTTTCATAGTGAGGAGCAGCATTGCTTTTCTCCATTACATTGTTTTACTCCAAGCTCACTTGATAATGTCAGTCTGCTGAGCAACATGCCTCATAACTAAGCAACAGAACTGACCATTAAAGGTGCTGTATGTCATTTTTTGACTGTACTAAAGCCTAAAAATACCATAACATGTTTGCAGACATTTAGGAAACATGCTGAACCATTGCTCGTATAATGCATGTCAATGGGGTGTAATTAGAATTAGACCCCATTGACATGTATTTTACAAGCAACAGTTGGAGTTAAAAATCTTAATTTGTGTTCTACTGAAGAAACAAACACACATACATCTTGGATGCCCTAGGGGTAAGCAGATAAACATAACATTTTCATTTTTGGGTGAACTATCCCTTTAAAAACAATGCTACAGTCAGTTATTTACTTAAGTTTTGGTCTGTGCGATACAGGTTGCCAGTTGGCGGAAAACACAGCATATTGCAGCCACGAACGCCAGCGAACAAACTGGGTAAGAGATTGCAGATTCTACCCAACCTAAAAAGCCTCAGCACTCACCTAAAAATATCCCTGAACGGGAGCGTATTAATAAATATACATTACATGTGTTAATGGCACTCAATAATGCTCAACATTTGACCCGACCTGACCGGTACTGTTAAAAGTTTTAGACCGAACCTGGACCAAACCCGAAATGTATTGCTGTAGAGATGTTCCTGTATACTTGCTACTATAAGCCAATCCAGCGTTGTAGTAAGAACCACACTGCACGCAATCGCTGAGCTATTTATTGCTTAAAACGACAAAATCATATTGTACAAGGCCTTCTGGGCCTCTGTTTGAAAGTTTTGAAAATATTATTAAATTGTATTTATTTTTTTGCTTCATCGGAATGGGATGACACTTGGTGACACATTAGCTATGTGAACACAAAAAAATCATGGAGATTAATCGGTTATGTTAAAAGGTCAGAAAAAAAGAAAGTCACACCTTTGTGGTCAAACATGGCCAACATAGGAAATGAATGGGAAATATGCAAAAATACAAAACTTCAGGGAATCTTTTGGTGATACAAATCACAAATCAGCCATGATGCAGAAAAAAAGGGCACAGAAATGTAGGGGTGACACTCTAAAATATCAAGAGTGCAAAAGTGTGACCCCTAAACAAAGAGGCCCAGAGGGTTCAAATAAAATTGTGTATGATTCAGAGAGATGCACAGAGACGGCATATCATACAATGTTTTAAGCATTTAAATACACATATCAAATAGTAGAAAATGTGGTCACACTTTAGTTTAGGGTCCAATTCTCACTATTAACTAACTATTAACTATGAATTTTGCCTCAGTAAACTCCTAATTACTTATTATGTATAGTTAGTAGCTGTTAAGTTTAGGTATTGGTTAGGATTAAGGGATGTAGAATATGGTCATGCAGAATAAGGCATTAATATGTGCTTTATGTGTAGTAATAAGCAGCCAATATCCTAGTAATATGCTAATAAGCAACTAGTTATTTCTTTTTTGTAGTGTATTTGATCTTAACGTCAGTATCATTCAAATTACTGAATTTCATTAAAGAGTCTAATGTTTTTAAAAATCATTTTTTTTTTTTAGTTTTGGCTTTGGTTTTCAGCCAAGAGCTTCTAGAATTTTCAGTTTCGGCCCAAATTAATTTTCCCTCTTTGAAAGTGATACTGTAACTTCTGCAAGGCGCAGAAGGGCAGATGTTTCTGTGGCTATAGGACGGTTGTGTAGCCAATTAGTTGAAGATTAAAACAAGCTGAATTGTGCTGCGGTGCATTCCCAATCTTCTGCCTGAGTTTTCTTTGTTGTTCAATCTCTGGCCAAGCAATTATGTGCTGGTTAAAAAAAAGAAAAAAGAAAATATATATTCCTTTTAAGCAGACCATAATTAAAGAACATAAGAACAGAACTCAAGCTCTATTGACAACATGTGGTATTCTGTTGATTCGTCCAACACATTCGAATTTGTCACTCTGTGTCACTTACATGAGCTGAGTGCACTGAATAGTTTAAAATGTGAAATGTAAAGCTCATATTTTCAATCACATGAAATGTCCATTTAAAAAGATATATAAACAAATCTGTACACATCTTCTGTAGGAAATATGGACTCCAGCCTCCTTGGTCAATAACGACGGCACCTTAAAAGAGGTTGAAGCCAATTAGGTGAAGACTAAAAGGTTTTGGTCATACCTTCTGAACAGAAAGTATATGTTAATATATTTTTGACATTTACTTTAGTACATCTATATTCTAAATAATAAATGTGAATGCACCAGTGTGGTGACATTTGAAACATTTGCAGTGCTGTACTTCTACCTAATAGATTTCCATTGCACGAGTATATTTGGAAACATGTTTCTTTCTTCTTCTTCTTTTTTTTTGGGACGTAAACGAAATGTTTCTTTTTTATTACACTATAAAAAATGCTGGGTTAAAAGCATCCCAAATTGGGTTGAATATGGCTAAACCAAACAATTGGGTTGCTTTAACCAGTGAATGGGTTATTTTAACCCAGCGGTTGGGTTAAATGTTTGCTTAAAACAATCCAATCACTGGGTTAAAGCAGCCCAATTGTTGAGTTTGTCCATATTCAGCCCTACTTTGGTTGTTTTTAACCCAGCATTTTTTTAGAGTGTATGCTTTCTTCTTTGTTAAACATAGTATTAGGTAGATTTCATGCTTTTAAGAAGATATGCTCTTTTCCATACATAATAAGAGGGTCATGATGTATTCTACCATGCTCAAAATAAATAAAAATTATCTATGCAACCTGTGCACTACAAGTCTTAAGATAGCTTTCTGTGAGGAACAGATACTAATTGTACTCCTTGATCACTGACAATTTTGTAATTTCTTTAATTTTATTCAACCAAAAAACTGTCAATTTTAGATATGTCATGCTAAGTTTGCCATGTCATATGAAAACGTCACTATCGGAGTGTATGAGGGTGCCTTCACACTAGCAGATTTTTGGTGCACACCTGGGTTTATTGATTGACATCAGAGCTTGGTTTGTTTGGATGATGTGAAAGCTGTTTTCCGAACTCAGGGTGCACACCTGCAAAACGTAAACCGTGCCCTTCTCCAGTGTCGTCAACGGGGGTAAACAGCTGCTGTTTTAATGATGCAAACACACCACGGTTCAGAACCAAATAATATGATGTGATTGTGAACACAATCCAGTGGGGGCAGGAGGAGAGGGGCAGCAATCGAATTCAGTTTCGAGACAAGCAATCAAACCTGTGTGAAATGATTTAAAAAAACACACTAAGATCAAAAGCTACAGAATAGGGCAATTTTAACAGAGAACAATAACTTGACCATTGACCATTTTGGTCTGCTCCTCACACAAGAGCACACGCTTATTGCATTCAATCTGTTAAGCGATACAAGTGCAACCTCAACATACTTTTCATCATCTCAACATTCCTTCATTGCTTTGATGGAGCAAGATGCACAAAACTCTATTTCCCTTTTACACTCTGGTGGACAGATAAAGCACACAGCAAGTGAAATCTGATCCCGGAGGGATGTTTATTGAGTTGGTTAAGGATCATTGCTGCACTTATAGGTGCTCTATTAGCTCACTAACCAAATGCATTGGGTGCCATCAAAGGTGAAGCTGTCATTTAGCCACTGAAAGCCAATGCAACAGCATGACTGTACTATTGACTTTGGGACTTCAATGACAGCCCATTACACTTAGCCCATGATAGCCTGCTGGTGAGCCTCTGGCTCTCTACAGGGCCACTGCTTGACAATAACTCCAGTGGGTGTGGACAAGACAAGGACAAGGAATGAAATTCCCATGCCTGAGTGTCCTCTGGCTGATGTGCTCTAGGATACCCCTCCAGACTCTCTCACCAGGGTATTTCAGCAAGCTCTGGGGCTTCAATCACATCACTGATGGTTTTAGTACTTTCCATTATTGTCACTTTATGATTGGTCCAAGGTAGATCCTTTCAAGCTGTTGGGAGTATGTTAGGAGAGAGATTTAGGAGCACACTAGCTAGCATATGATGTCTACAACGCTAAGACCAATAGACTCTCATTTTGATTTCATTGGGAATTTAAATTGCTGTGCCACATTAACAAAACAGTCCAGGCCTGCATCTTTAAATGATGCTATCATTATTGGCCGAGGAGCCTGGCAGTCCATAATTCCATCGGAGAATGAGTGATAAGCATGAATCTCTGATTGGCACTGTTGCTCTTTGTGTTACTAATCATCCTTTTGTTATCTACCTTGATTACGACGTCTCAGTACCATGCTTCACTCATTCATGGGATTACCCGTGAAAAGACAAGGCAGTGCTTATGGCCATCACAGTGATTATTTTTTGTGAGATTATTCCTGTAAATTTGGAATTCTCATTACATTTTCATGATAGATATGTCATAAGTGGTCTGTATAGTAATAAAGACAAAATCTGGTCCAACTGACCAGAACCCAAAACAACCTCTCTGTGCCAAGCAGGACTAGGCAAAGAGCTGTGAGAATGGGGCAAGCCAGCGGCGCAATTGCTAATGAGCATCACCTGCGCGCCACACCGGTCTCGAGTCTCATGGACAGAGATTTGGATGAATAAAAGGAGGGTTGATGACAGTGCAAACGAGAATAGACCAGTAATGGATTTTACCATCAGTCGTCCGTGAGGGGCTTTAAAGGGTTAGTTCACCCAAAACTGAAAATTCTGTCAATAATGACTTACCCTAATGTCGTTCGACACCCGTGAGACCTCCGTTTATCTTCAGAACACAAATGAAAATATTTTTGTTGAAATTCAATGTCTCAGACAGGCTTTCATTGACACCAATGTAATTTCCTCTCTCAAGACCCATAAAAGTCACTAAAGACGTCGTTACAAAGTCCACCTCCCTACAGTTGCTCTACAATAATTTTATGAAGCGATGAGAATAGTTTTTGTGTGAAAAAAACAAACAAACAAAAAAACTAAATAACGACTTATATAGTGATGTGCCAATTTCAAATCAAAGTTTTGAACGGTTATGAATCAGTATTGATTGCGCACAAAAACTATTTCCGTCGCTTCATAAAATTATTGTGGAGCCACTGTAGAGAGATGGACTTTGTAACGACGTCTTTAGTGCCTTTTATGGGTCTTGAGAGAGGAAATGACATTAGTGTCAATCAAAGCCTTTCTGAGCCATCGGATTTCAACAAAAATATATTAATTTGTGTTCGAAGATAAACGGCTGTCTTACGGGTGTCAAACGACATTAGGGTAAGTAATTAATGACAGAATTTTTCGTTTTGGGTGAACCAACCCTTTAAATTCGGTACATTGGTGCCAAAGCCCGGGAGGAAGGAGGAATGGAGAGCCCTTGCTGCTGAGGGGAATTGCATTGCTGCACTGTAAAAAAAATATTTTGAAAATAAGTTACCTGGTTGCCTAACAATTTTGAGTTCATTGAAATGTAATTAATGTAATGAACATTTTTGAGATTCAAATATTATTCAAATATTTTGTACGCATATTTTGGTTGATTGTGTGTGTTTCATTTGTGACGACTCAGTGAAAATGTTCATGATTTATCACATTTTTATGTGGTTCAGATACAATAATATTTTGAGTTTCTATTTATTGAACCAATTTCCAAAGGCAACCAGGTTACTTATTTAAGTTAAACCAACAATATTTTTTTACAGTTCGAGGAGTTCTGGCAGCGCAAAATAGCCAGGGGATGCACAAGACAGTGGTGCTGGAGCGATTGAACAACAGGGTGGACGTAGCGCTCGCTGCCTTGCGTCTGTGAGTGGACAGAGAAGTTGCCACTGTCTGCCGGAGGCGAGGCCTGCTGCCATTGGCCATGACGGGAGGAACAGGCAGACCAAGGGAACAGTGATCTCCATGGGAACTCTCTCCCCTCTCTCGTCTCCTTTTCTCTCGCCTCGTCTGTCCTTACCCCAGGTGCTGAGACCGCAGGGAGTGGTAAAGTGAGGTAAAGTTTTACCTCCTTTTACAGGAGGTCATAGCGATGGGGGTGTATGGAAAGCAGGACAAGGCCGAGAGCATGACAACAGGGTGAGGCTGGCGTTGCGATTGTTAGCGAGTATCACCCGTGTGCCGCACAGGTCTCAAGTCTCACGTGAGGGATTTTTTATTTATTTTTTGCCGGTTCCGGTCTCTTTCTTCCCTGAACAACAAACCTCACTAAACCCTCTTTTTATTTCTCCTTCATTAGCAATCGGATGACTTCATCGCTGATGAACTTTGCAGCTATTATTAAAAAAAAAAAAACGACACTGACCTGATTTTAGCTGATACTGACAATATATTGCTTTACAGCAGAATATGAATGTCTTACAAGTTTGCATCATTGCTATTTTACTGTTAAACTGCTTTAACTCTACTGGGAGGGTGGGGGGCTATATCAATAAAGGTATCTTGACATATCGCAATAATTCAGAAAGGAAACCTTTTCATTTAACATCATTAAAATTAAATATACCTTACAACAATAATTTATACTTTCATTACTTACAAGCACAACTACTACAGCATGTCAGGTGGCATAACAGACCATTATATCATAGATTAATGAACAGCAAGATGCATGTCTTAATTGTTAGCCAGATCTTCTGCTTTGAAATGTTGTATAATTAAGTTAAATTAAAAACATATGTATAATTAAAATAATGTATAATTGTTCATAAATAATAGATTCATTGCTTGTTCTTGGCTTTTCTTTTTTTTCCTTTTTTTATTTTAGCCTACTAAAGCACTGCAACAAAACAGGTGCTCTTTCAAGCACTGTCAAGTTTTTGACATCCAACTACAGATTTGCTACTGTTGATAAACAGCTGTTGGTTCATGGCAATTAGGTATTAGAATCTAATTATCATAAACATATTGTTTGATATTATGTACAATAATTGTATTTTTGTTGGGAAATGTAAAAAGATACATTGTCTCTCTTATTTAATACACGTAAAAAAAAAAAAAAAAACGGTTCCCTTTATCGAGGTAACTCGCACTGCGTCATCGAGTGACGACACTCTGGGAACGCCCCCAGCGTTACGCTACTGAAGCATGAATGAAATCTATCCAACTGTGATTGGTGCTGCATCATGACGTAGTAGTCTATAATCCGTAGTAACGTAGTAATCCGCTGTCTATGATGCTCGGCCACATTGACTTCCAGCGAATGCATGCTGCTCCATCCGCCTCTAGGAAGACTTGCAGCTGGGCAGCGAACACGTTCGCACACCAAAAATCCTCCCCGACTAAGCTCTGTCGGGTGGCCACTTTAGGGGGTCGGGCAGGAGGCTTGGTGGGTACAAGAAACCAGCCTTAAGAGGCTGGTCCCCTTGTAGAATATCTCGGTGCAGGGTTATGCTTCTCCGAATATATCTACTTGGGCCCTGTGTACTGTGGGCAAAGGGTACAGACTGCAGTTCAGCATTCCACCACCAAGGTTTATCGGTGTGGTCTGAATGGTGGTGTGCCCAGCCCAGTGGCAGGTTATGGAACAGGAAATGTGCTCCCTGATGCTAAAGGAGGCCATACAGTGTATCCCTCCGCCAGACATGCAATCCGGCTTTTACGGTCGCTACTTCATGGTTCCCAAAGAGGATGGAGGGGTTGCATCCATTATTAGATCTGAGGTAGTTGAACCGCTCTCTGAGGAGATTCAGGTTCAAGATGCACTATCCCATCCTGAGTCAGATCCAGTTTGTCACAATGTATCTAAGGACGCATATTCCATAGCTCTATCCTTCCTGCCCATAGGAGGTTCCTGAGGTTCACTTTCGGGGGCGAAGCGTATCAACATTTGGTTATTCTCTTCGGCCAGGCTCTTTCGCCCTTTTTCGCACTTTTTTTCATGAAGTGCATGGATGCAGCTCTATATGGTGCTTGGGGCTGAGACTCAACACAAAGAAATGTGTGTTGATGGCCTCCCAGCGGACTACGTTCCTGGGAGTCGTATGGGACTCGACAACAATGCTGGGTCAGCTGTCCCCCGCACGTATCGAGTCCATACTGGCGGAGGTCTCCAGAGTAGAGCTAGGCACAGCCTCACTGTCAAGCAGTTCAGAGACTGCTGGGTCTCATGGCAGGAGCGTCCCCCAAGGGGGAATCCCTTCCGTATGATCAGGGTAACGTGCAGATGCCTTCGTTCACTCGTCATATGGAAGAAACCTTGGTTTCTGTCCCTATGGCTAGTGTTGGGACCATAGTGTTGACGGAAAACTGTTTCAACAGATGCCTCCCTCACTGGCTGGGGTGCGGTCATGGAAGGCCGCTTTATGAGGGGTCTGTGGGGGACCCAGCATTCCTCCAGGCACATCAACTGCCTGGAAATGCTTGCGGTATACAAAACTCCAAGGACCTTTCTCCCGGACCTCCGCGGCCACCATGTCCTGATACGATCTGACAATATGGCTGTTGTATTGTATCTAAATCTTCAGAGGAGTCTGAGGTCGCGCCCTCTATGCAGACTGGCGCATCAGGTCCTCCTGTGGTCCCAGGGGAAATTGTCCATCCCTCAGGGTAATGTACATTCCCGGGGACAAAAACCAGGGAGGGGCATCCTGTCAAGGCAGGGGCTGAGGCCCGGGGAGTGGCGTCTCCATCCAGAGGTGGTGGAGGCCATGTGCAAGAGGCTCAGCCCAGTGTAAGTGGATCTAGTCGTATCTCAAGAGACGTCCCACTGCCCACTGTGGTTCTCCCTCAGGCACCCAGCCCCGTTGGGCCTGGATGCCATGACACAGACATGGCCGAGGCTACGTCTGTATGCATTTCCCCCGATCACTCTGCTCCCGGGAGTTCTGGAGCGGGTCCGCCAGGCAGAGCGCTTGCTTCATCGCAAATAAGCTAGTGTGTGTGTGTGTGTGTCAGCGTTGCTTTGTATCTTCCGGTTATGCCGTCATCTACTACGTCATGACGCAGCACCAATCGCAGTTGGATAGATTTCATTCATGCTTCAGTAGCGTAACGCTGGGGGCGTTCCCAGAGTGTCGTCACTCGACGACGCAGTGTCTTATAGTCATAACCCGAGACGTTTTACACGATGACAGTTTAATCATATATTTAAACCAATATATCATCCATAAATAAAATCTTAGCAAATGGGTAGATATACTTCACCGGAAAATAAAACAGACCTCACACTAGCTCAAACAACTGCCTAATATTGTTGTCAGAAAGACATTAACAAGCACTAACTGCAGCACGATCAATAGTTCGAGCTCAAGCCTCTGCTGTGAAAAGTAAAATGCTCCTCAAGGAGCGGTTTAATTTATTTATTTTCTTTGAGGTCCTTCTGATAGGCACTCAGTTTCTCTGCTGTCTGAGTGCAGTAGCATCTCTATCCCTGGATATTTCTTCCTTCGTTCAGAACACTGAGTCTGGATCACAAGCTGTACTGGTTGCACTCTGTGCCTCTGATGCTTCAAAAGTGTCTTTAACGCATTTTAAGAAATCTTTTTGTGGTATCAGAGGTAGGTGAACTGTATTGTAAAAAGGTCAGCATCAAAGAAGTTATTTGATGCAATAGAGCAGGTACACGTTGCTTCTAGAAGCTGAAAGATGACATGGAGTAGGCAGGAATTAAGGTGTACAGGGCGATAAAGCCTTCGGCCCTTTGTGTATCTTTATTTCAGATCTGCCTAGTGGATCAGCTTAGCCTTAGTGGTGGATGAGTTTAGATCTACTTAGTTTGGCATATAAATCCATGAGTTCACAGATATGGGCATCTTTGAAAGTAGTAAAAAGGACATTCTATTCATTATTTTGGCTACAGCGATCAGAAATGCTTTTATGTTATTGCCAATTTCAGCTCATAATTTAGAGCCATCTGTGGTAGAAGTTTAAAGCAGGTTGGTGATGGGCACTTAAAAAAAAATGTTACTTGTGTCAATTATCCAAAACTTTTTAATCTCCAATATGCATATAAGCCTAAAAAAAAAGAAAATAAGTAACAGAAATAAGAACATTAACCCCACCTAATAATTGAACTTTATTTACAGAATATAAAATTATGATGCTTTCAAATGTAAAAAAAAAAAAAAAAAAAAAACCCACATATTTAACATACAACAATACTGTGTATGTTCATTGATGTGATAATATTGTAATACTAAACACCAGCACAGTGTATATTCATCAATGACTGTATATTATATACAGCCCCCCCCCCACCCCAAAAAAATAAAAATAAAAAATAAGCAGCAACCTTCAACTTTGATGGTAAGAAATATTATTTGAGCAACATATAATTATACTAGAATGATTTCTCAATTATTCTGTGATCAGAATGTTTCATGTCAGTTCCATTTCACGAGTTTCATGTTAGAAATTCTAATAATTAAGCAAAAAGCATTTTTTGTCAAATCGATTCATTGTGATTCATTGCATCCAAAATAAAAGTGTGTACTATGTATGATTATTATGTATATGCATACACATATTTTATGTTTTTAATAAAAGTATATGTATATATACACGCACATAAATAAACTACTCAATAAATGGGAAACAATACTAAATATACTGTATGTCTAACTCCAACCATAAATTCATAGAAATTAGTCATAAAAAGACAACCATTCTCACCTAGAAATATTCATCAATTACCGTCAAATGTCTGCATTTGCCTTCACACACTTGCCTCTCTGAAATTAGTGATTTTACACGTCCACATAGCCAGGTGCTTTTACAGTTATCTTTGAAACATCTGGTCAGAGAGTTGCTATAGTAACTCCCTGCCAAGACTCATATGCTTGCAGACGTTTATATATGTGAAGGTTGCCCCAAGCAGAGCACTGTGTCGGGATGTACAACGGTAGTACTACATTTGACCAACATTTGTGAGGAAAAAAAGGAGATTAAGCTGCACACAACACCTTTGGTTGTCCAATAGATCTAAATTAGATTCTCTAGGCTTTTCTTTTACAATAACCATGAACAGAGTCAGAGGGACAAAAAAATTAAACTGCCTTTCCCTTGCTATTTTTTTTAAACGTTTACTTCCTTGTTCAATGCTACCTTTTCCCAGTGCACAAACAATCTTTGTCTTTATAATTGTTTTAGAGGATTAAGGTCTTTCAAGAGACTAGAAGAGTCATTTATCAATATATTAAATGCTTTGGAGGTCTATGTTGCCATCTAACAATTGAAAAGTGATCTGATCCAAGGACAATAACACAAAGTCCCTCACACAAATGGATTAAACAAACAGAGGGAATAACACTCCCCGGTTACAATCTTGTAGTCACATTACATCAGGCTAACAGTTTTAAATGTGTGAAGAAAAAGTAAAGAGGAGAGAAAGATGAACAGTGCTGAGACACTGATCTTTTTGACTCCATTGTTTAAGGAGGGAGTGAAATGCTATTTCATGCATACTGAGCTTTTTACACTGTTAAAGAGTTATGCTCAACATGGACAAAGTTTCAAAAAATAGATTGGACATTTGATGGAGCATTTCTTTGCCAAAATACTTCAGGTTTCTCACAAGTTTTGTAAATGTTTTCGAGTATGGGTCTGCTTGAGGTTATGTCCTTATATGGGCCCAGTGGTGGAATGAGTACTGAAAAAGCATACTCAAGTAGAAGTACTGTTACTTGTCAAAAATGTAATTTAAGCAGAGTTAAAGTACCTGTCCTAAATACTACTTAAAGTAGGAGTAAAACGTAGCCCTTTTAAAATTACTCAATAGTGAGTAGTGAATATTATGCTATGAATGTTATTCCACTTTATACCCTACAAATTAAAAATGTAAATTACTCTTTTATGAATGATTCTCAGTAAGAAAGAAGAAAAAAAAAAAAAAACGAGATCATCAACAGTGTTTCCATATTTCTTTGACTATTTCTTTTGATTTTTGGGCTGCTAGCACTAAAAATACAGCCATGTAATATTTGAGAAAGCACCCAATAATCTGGTAAATTTTATGACAACCGTTCTATAGAGGTTTTCTTGCAGTTAATTAAAAAAGCATGTTGCAAAGCATTGCACATTAACAATTTTTCGTAAAAAAAGCTGAGTTTTTTTCTTTTTAAGATGCATTAATTGTACTGCTTTAATTTCAATGGATGTTTTCTATTTAAAAAATACACTTAAGAAATCATAATTGAGTAACTAACAACTTTTACTGCTGATTATTTTTGTTTGCAATTTTAAATCGCCATGCGAGTACACGTTACATTAAAATATGCCTAATGCACGTTGAAGCCTGGCAAACAATGAAGCTAAATTAAATGTTTCCAGCAGATGGCACCGCGAGCTCATGCAGGACTAAAAGAATAAGTACCATTTGTGCGTGTATTAGAAAATGTAATATTCTGCGGTCAATTTTTAATAATTGTTTAAGGCACTTTCACAAGTTCAGTCAAGAGTAACCAGCACTAACACCCTATAATAAAAGCGTGTGTCCTCTCACTCTAGGCTGGTCGCTGTGGTTGATTTGACGTGAGTCACACGCTGTGACGCATGGAGATTATTCGTCTTAGCCAATCACGTTGACAGGAAAAAAATAAACATAATGTAGTGACGACAGGTTTAGGGAAAATTGCGCAGTAATAGCTCAAGTAAAAGTAAAAGTACACTGTTTTTAAACTACTTAAAAAAGTAAAATTACTGAGAAAAAACTACTCAATTACAGTAATGAGAGTATTTGTAATTTGTTACTTTACACCACTGTATGGGCCATACAGGCTCTTCTCCTGGAAGGGCGCACGCGTGAGAGAGCACATTTACGCCCATTAAGGGACTTTATGGGTAGCCGGCTGTCACAGGACTTTACCAAATCAACAATGTCACCAAAGAAGTGTGTTTTTGGTTGTCAAGGCAAGACAACCCTGTACAGCTTCCCCAAGAACCTAGTGTTAATGGGAAAGTGGATGGAGTTTGTTTTTCCAGAGCAGCAACGGAGTTGTGCAAGTGTTTTTGTTTGTTCCGTGCATTTCGGCGATGATTGTTTTTGCCTGTTTAACTTTGGATTTGTAGCTCATCAAATGCTGAAGGTTGGAGCGCCCTGCGTTGGAAGCAGGTGGTGAATCTATATGTTGTCTGTGTGTGCACATGAATAAAAAACGTATAGTTAATGTATCAATGGAACATGCAGTGTTATTTCATATTGAACCAAGGGGACGTTCACACAAAATGAGCTCCTTCATTCAAATGCGCTACTATTCCATTGTTTTCTATGTAAACACACTAGTCTGATGTGCAGAATCTTTGCTACTGTTTAATAGCATACAATAGTCCATAAACCAAACCATGTCCTCGTAAACCATGAGTAAACATGCACAAATGTTGTAAAACTCACGCATGACAAGCCGCTAAGCAAATACAGTTACAGTAACTTACATATCACTTAGAGACGTCCTGCTGTAGTCATCGTTGCTGCTGCTCCTGTTCAGTTTCTGCCTCCGGATCAGATTCTGGATCGTATACGTATGGTTGAATCTGATTGATAGCTATGATTTATTTAGGATAATGTTTTCTTTTCCACATTTAAGGATATCACAGCTTTCATAATGGCCGCTCACCATGCAATAGCTGCAAGCTCGTGATTCTTTAGCTCCGCCCACACGATACGCCTCCATCTGCTTGGTTTTATTCAGAAAGACTCAATACAGCATATCCTTCTTTTATAAATATGATAAACTAAAGACTCTTGGGAGACATAAAGGATGCATTACAAATCTATAGGTACTCAAGATTGACATGAGATTTACGGAAGCTGAGTTTTCACAAAACTTTGGGGAACCAAAAATGCACAAACAAACTCTGCATACACAGGTCAAAACTCTCTCTCAAAACACAAGATCTCTCAAACAATCAATCTGGCAACAGGAAGTGATGACAAGCTTTTTAAAAGACTGTGGACCAATCAAGACATGACAGCATTTAGCCTGCAGGAACCAATCAGATGAACTTCCTGGTCAGACAGAGAGACTCACAAAACAGAGAGGTCACAAAATACAAAACATATAGGGTTGTAACACACAACATACAATGAACAACAGGTAATGAACACAATCTCCCTTACACTTATAATAGATTTACATCTGTAACAAGCAAGCTAGTTATCGTAATGTACTTTAAATAACATTACAAGTATAATGTCAGAAAGATATCAGCTCTGCTGTTGTTTATAAATACAAGTAATGATAATGATATCATGTCGCCTGAAATGAGTCATCAGTGTCCCAATGTGTAATGAGCCAGCGTCATTTCATGTCCTTACCAGTGCCCAAATTAATGTACAAGATTTTCATGTACAAAATTTCTAGGGTTAATAGAGAATGTTCCAAAAATGAAAAAAATACCCAGTGAGTGGCAGTTCCATGGGTGCTTGCTGATGCCAGAGGTCAGAGGAGAGTGGCCAGACTGGTTCAA
The DNA here is from genome assembly GCF_024679245.1 of Pseudorasbora parva. Classification (NCBI taxonomy): domain Eukaryota; kingdom Metazoa; phylum Chordata; class Actinopteri; order Cypriniformes; family Gobionidae; genus Pseudorasbora; species Pseudorasbora parva. Next base: position 32,729,566 of record NC_090183.1, on the reverse strand, counting down.
GCTGATAGAAAGGCAACAGCAGAAGAGCATCTCTGAACACACCACACATCAAACCTTGAAACAGCAGCAGCAAAAGAACACATGAGATGACACTCCTGTCAGCTAAGAACAGGAAACTGAGGCTACAATTCACATGGGCTCACCAAAACTGGCAATAGAAGATTGGACAAACATTGCCTGTCTGATGAGTCTTGATTTCTACTGCAACGGTCAAATGGTAGTGTTAGCATTTGGCCTTGTATATTTAATATAATATAACTGATAAAATTATATTTTTATTATGATTATAATGTATTAAAATATCGTATAACTGTCAGAGCCAATAGCCTTGTGTGTATGATGTAGTGTTTTAGTTGATTCAGTTGCCGATTTCATGAAGAGGCAACACTGCTATTTGATTTGCGCCCACTTTTCGATGATTTGTGCTCATTGTTTACACTCATTCACTTCCCACATTCATTATTGTGTAGTGTTTTTTTAGGTTTATGTATAATTTTGTGCTTTCCCCTGGCTCGCCTGCTATCCACCAAACATGAGGAGGGACTGTTTCAAACTCAGATGAATATTATTCAAAATGATATGTTATTCGTTTTGAAGCCATTATCTGTGCCTTTACGAATTCTGCCTTTGGCACACCACTAGTGTGGAGAATATTTTCATACTCTGAGCCCCTTACAATTGAGCATTGTTTAAATGTCACAATGTATTTAAATGTCACAGTATTTTTGCTGACCATGTCCATTACTTTATGACCACCGTTTCTACCCATCTTTTGATGGCTACTTCAAGAAGGACACCATGTCACAAACTTCAAATCACACATGAGTTCACCAACTTAAATAGCCTTCAGAGTAACAATATCTCAGAACAATAGAGCACATTTTGGACATGGTGGAAGAGTAATTCGCATCATGGATCCATAATGCTGAGTTTTTTTTGCTTGACAATACAGCATTCAAACAATTAATAAATCTTAACTTGAGTTTTCCGAGGAAACAAGACATGGTACACTCACCTAAAGGATTATTAGGAACACCATACTAATACTGTGTTTGACCCCATTCAAAAATGTGCTGAAAGCATTCATTAGAAATGCTGATCCATTTTGATAGGATAGCATCTTGCAGTTGATGGAGATTTGTGGAAGGCATATCCAGGGCACGAAACTCCCGCTCCACCACATCCCAAAGATGTTCAATTTAGCTGAGATCTGGTGACTGTGGGGGCCGTTTTAGTACAGTGAACTCATTGTCATGTTCAAGAAACCAATTTGAAATGATTTGAGCTTTGTGATATGGTGCATTATCCTGCTGAAATAGCCATTAGAGGATGGGTACATGGTGGTCATTAAGGGATGGGCATGGTCAGAAACAATGCTCAGGTAGGCCATGGCATTTAAACAATGCCCTATTGGCACTAAGGGGCCTGAAGTGTGCCAAGAAAACATCCCCACACCATTACACCACCACCACCAGCCTGCACAGTGGTAACAAGACATGATGGATCCATGTTCTCATTCTGTTTATGCCAAACTCACACTCTACCATCTTTATGTCTTAACAGAAATTGAGACTCATCAGACCAGGCAATTTTGGTGAGTTTCTGCAAATTGTAGCCTCCTTTTCCTATTTGTAGGGGAGATGAGTGGTACCCAGTGGGGTCTTTGTTGTAAGTATATCCGCCTCAAGGTTGTGCGTGTTGTGGCTTCACAAATGCTTTGCTGCATCCCTCAGTTGTAACGAGTGGATATTTCAGTCAAAATTGCTCTTATATCAGCTTGAATCAGTCGGCCCATTCTCCTCTGACCTCTAGCATCAACAAGGCATTTTCATCCACAGGACTGTTGCATATTGTTTCTATTCTTTGTAAACCTTAGAAATGGTTGTGCATGAAAATTGTGCGCCCTCACTGCACACTTCAGCAGAAGCCCGCAAGTCTTGAAAGTGCGGACTTAGAGGAAGACTGTGAGGGTTTCGGGGCTATTGGGACAAGGCCTCTCTTGCGCTCAAATGGTGGACGCGAGCCCAACATGATTTTTTTTTTAAACTTACAAGTTTACAGCGCATGTTCTTGAGACTTTGTTGCTATGGCAACTAAGCCACTAAAACGCAATCATGTGCAAATGAGCTTCTGTACTACTTATTGTGAAATATATTTCTTTATATTTGCTATTAGTATTCTCCACACTGCAAAAAGTGTTTATTGAACTATGTGTGGAAAAATACGGGACAAATCGCATCCCGTATTGATTTGATACGGGATGTGTAATTTTGCCTGTAAATGCGGGACGATTCTATTTCATGAAACGGGTGGAAATTCTAGCCACTCTAGGTATACATTGCTATTAGTACTAGGTTGGTACTAATAAAAATTGACATTTTCAATAGCATTTTTACATTTTTGTTTTTTGTCAGTGCTTCATGTTATGATTTATTCTCACACTAAACTTTATTTCATACTTGTCAGCATCTCCATCTGTGGTTCTGGCTCAGCCAGGAGATGCATCATTTTCTTTTTTCTCCCCCATATAACTTTTTGGCACACGTTCAGGGTAGCTCATTCTCTCCCCCTCGTCATCACTCATTTTACTTGTTTTTTTTTTTGTTTTTTTTTCTTTCATTAGAGATGACAGAGGGATTGTATATATGTCCCATTAAATGAAACAGCAATCAATGACAGTTATATGATAATAAGTTATGATAATATATGATTTGTTTTAAGGCAGTAGTACTTTAGGGAATAAAGATCTGGGTTAACGCAAAGGCTACAAGTTCAAACCAGAGTAGGGGTGACCCAGGAACTAAAGAGGTAATGAGACTGTTATATTGCTATTTTTTTTTTTTAAACTGTTCCCTTGATCAAGCCATCCAACCCCAAATGGCTCGAGGGGGTTCTTGCAATTAAGCAAAAATTCACCTTGAATTTAAAGCACCTGTTAAATGGCAAATAACACTCACTATATTTGAGATCAGAAAGATTTAAACATGCTTGAGATCATGTCATCCATTCAAATAATTCAGAAAAGAATCCTGAATAGAATTAAATGTGATTCAATCATACTTTCTTCCAGTGCTCTATATTAAGTGTACTTTAGGTGCCAACAATCCACACATTTGCTATAGTTAGACGGTGAGCTTTTTCTCGCTCTATTCACTAAATTTCGAGGCTGAGGCATGATACAATAACCAGTTGTCATTGTTGGCTTCCATCCTTTTTCCTGCTGAATTTACTGGCATGTGACATAAGGTTTAGATTTACAATTTGTGTCGTATCCATAAATAACATAATATGACATGGTTCTCATTCAAGCACTTTCTCCCAACAAACTGTATCATACGTATTAACCAATGAGAGGTCGTGCTGTATAGTAAATACTGTCACACCTGAAGGTTGTTGAACCCCTTCAGCCTTGACTGCACACCTCAAGTATTTAATATAATGCTTGAATTATAGCTTTAATATAATGGTTTCCACACAATACAAATATTAAGGCATTTTTTTATTTATTAATAACGTTATTTTTTTAAACAAAATCATTAAATTCCACCCTTCTGCTTGAAAAAAATAAATACAATCTCTGACAATAACTGTAAAGGAAAGAGAATGTTCCTAGACATAATGCTTTATTTCTTTGTGTGCAGAGAAAATCTGGTGCTCATCTGGTCCTTTCTTGAGAGAAGTGTCCTCTCTGAGAAACATTTTTCAGTCAAGCTGCTGGCACACCAGGTGGTTCTCTCTCCCCAAGCGATGCATATGATAAACAGTATGGAAAAGCTATTTGCTGCACTAAAACAATCACAATGTATATCCTACATCCTTCTATTAAAGCCTAATAAAATAATAATGAAAAAAATAAAAATAAAAAAATAACATATGTAAGAAACTTGTTGATCCTTCTGATAACAACAACATTACTAGTTGTCCAATTTCTTTGCAGTTAATGTTCTGTCAGCATGGCATAGAAGAAAAAAAAAGTAAAGAGAGCTGGAATAAGGAGTGGCAGATATCATTAGTTACAGTGATCATTTTTCATTATTAACAACTTTGGATACAGTGTTAATTATTTTCCGTGCTCAGAAGCGAAACAGATGTAAGCACTTCCATGACAGGTGTCAAGTTGCTCAGAGCGACTTGCTCCAAGAAAGGCTGCAACATGCACAGCTTGTCTGTTCAATGTCTAACACTGGCACCGAGACTTTATTTGCTTCGTATGATCGACGTGACCAGGGCATATTACCCATCTCACTGAGCAGCTGGCAATGCAATTGGAGGAGGAATAAAGATGAAATATCCATGAGCTGATGAAAAAGTAATAATTCTCCTCCGGAGCACGAGGACCCAGACAGTACAAGATTTTCAGACCAAAAGACAGAAATCAATAAGGCAGATTTGATGTAGAACAATTTACAGATGACACTTCACTCATCACACTATATTGGAAAACATATTGTAAGTTCCCCCTCTGTGTGGAGACCTGCTCCTCTGACAACAGTCATGCGAATTAACGTTTTCCGAATTGAACGGTGAGCCTGAACTATGAGGTGTAATCAAGGCACATCAATAGCCAGCATTTAATGTAAGCCGCATGAAATCTTTTTCATAAGGGATGGCAAAAACACCTTTTTTTTCCTCAAATATGTTGGTAATGATTTGCCTTTTTTTTCATCCAGCACATTCTTTCATTTCTTTCCATTTTGGCCCCTCCATTTGACATGTTTATTTAATATGGGCCCTTCTAAAAATTTAATCTTTCATTCTGGGAAAATTAAAACTACCAAGGAATCCTATTTTACAAGGTTTTAAATGGGAGAAGCATATGCTAAATGGTTCTTTTGGCTGAGCTGTAGGTGAACAAAGCTTCCATGTGATTGGAGTAGTGTGAAAAAAAAAGCTTTGATTTTGAAGTCACATTTTTATTTTTTCTCCCCTTCAGTTCACCTTCATATTGTATCATTCAAAGCCCTCACTTATCCATCACAAAATTATACTCTAACAGATACGTAAGCGCAATAGATTAATGACTGTTCTGAAAATTCTGTTTTGCACAGAAACAATGACATACGATAGTTTACAGTCAACATCAAGAAAGATTCAAAGGGGTAGTTCATCTAAAAATGATAATTCTTCAAATGGAACAAAAAAAGTTACACAAAATTTAGCTGAATGTCCACACTTCTCTTGTTGTCAGCTTTACTTCAAATTCTGGCCAATGCTTCTAAGAAGCCTGTTTTGTGGGTGGGGGTTTCCCTGCCATACAGCGTGGTAGAGGGCGATGAGACACATCTTCTGAAAGAGTACTGAATCTTTTGATCAAAACACATGAAAAGAAGAAGCATAAACAAGCTATATAATATAAGCAGATCCACAGGTACAATAACACAAATTAAACAGCATCTCAATCAAAACTACCTAAAGTTACTGAAGTTGAATTAATTGTCAACCCAGGACAAGGTATAGGACTGTGGAGCTTTGAGGGTGTTGATAGAAGCAATCTGCTCCATCTGTGTTTTGATAAACGTTCTGAATCCAATCTGGATGTATTCTTTGACAAAAATGTGATTTTCTCAGAATATTGAGAACATTTTGTAAAAAATTATAAAATATTTAAATATATATGTATTATATATTTAAATCTGATGGAACTCATAAAATACATAAGCTCACAGGTACAATCATGCATTGCCTACAACATAATCTGTCATTAAAGGGTCATGAAACCCCAAAACATTTTTTTTTTCGAGATGTAAACAGATATGTATAGGCTGCACATTATTGAAAACACTAAGGGTACTCATTAATGGTTTTCATATGTGAAAATAGTTATTTTTGCATTTTTCAGAGCGATTTCTGTCTTCCGGTTTGAAAAGCTTAGTTGGAGCAACGTCACAAATGCTGACGTCAGCGTGTGCATTTCGGCCCAAGTGTGGGCTGCTGGGCACATGCTGACGTCGACCGCTCCGAGCGATTCTCGATATATATTCATGACATAAAGCTTGTTCAGTCCAATCACTGCGCTGGTAGTATGCATACAAGATAATTTAGTTAATATGCATGAGACAGTCACTTCTATCAGGCTCGTCTTCCATCATTATTGTAGAGACATGGTGGGGAAGTTTTGGAAGCAGCGTGCGGAAAAGTCAAGGAGGAAAGCTAGGCGTTATGCTGATATGAAGTAACGTGGGCGCCGAGCGAGCTGTAAGCGGGCGCCATCTGTGGAAGCCTTTGCTACAAAGGCTCGGTAAAGTAAAATTAACTTTAGGAATGGCACGCCGATCTATCTAATTTATGTCAGGAGTGTAAAATAACCAATCTGTAGGCTAATGAACAATATTTTTGATGAAATACCAACAAGAATCAAAAGCCACGTCCTCTCCGTTTTATTTGTGGTCACAGACATGTACTAAACTGCATGTGTTCAGGCTCTTAGTGAAACTGTGCATATTTGGACAAATATAGATTTAGCTGCCGAGTGACAGCGCGGATCGTCACAGCAACCCAGCACGCGTCGCTCTGTGCTTCAGATGCGCGGTCGAGACTATGAAGCCTCAAACCCCTGCGCTTTTACCCCGATCTAGAATTAGACATCTCTGTCGTGGGTGGTTCACGTTCTCTTATCACGCCGGCGCGTTGTTCATCTTGACAAACAGCGTACATGTTTAATTGGACAAATATAGTTGTATCACGTTTGCAAAATATTTAGTCATGCAGAATAACATTTATTTTCATTTCTCACTGAATTATGTTGGTTTGAAGAGCTGAATGATTTGCGATCTCTGCTGCACATCACTCATAGCTCTCTCATTCGCTGTACTCATCCCTCATTTAATCTCACTGTGGTAAACAATGCCAACGTGAACCAAGAACATGTCTCAGAACCGCTGTAACTGCTGCTGTTGGTATCGCTAATCTTAATGCACCAAATAACGCTCCCCTATTTATGCAAACCATTCCCTCTTTCCACACAATACCATCCCACCTTTTCACAGTCGACCACTCCCCTTTTAAGAAACCTTTTCAAATCGAAGGTGTGAAAAAACACCGCTGCAGCAGGGGGGTTTCATGTAAGGGATAATGTACACCCAGCCGGTTGTTATCGCAGAATAAACCCCGACAGAGTGATCAGGACCCCGACGCGAAGCGGAGGGGTCTTGCATCACTCTGAAGGGGTTTATTCTGCGATAACAACCGGCTGGGCGTACATTATCCCGCTTATTACACGGCTACTATTCTCAAATAAATAATTATTAGACACAAAATATTGTCTTGAGATTAAATATTTTATTAGTTCTTACGCAAAGCTTCCGCGAAGAAAAACAGTTCCAACCTGCTTTAAGCCTTTATCTATTGCTGCTAAATGTTGAAAATGAATGCTGAAAGGGTTAGTTCAGCCAAAAATGAAACCAAGCCAATGATTTACTCACCCTCAAGTCATTATAGGTGTATATGACATTCTTCTTTCAGACAAATACAATCGGAGTTATTTTTAAAAAGTCCAGGCTAACGTTAATCCAAGCAGTAGCCTAGTTGTAGTTGTGTTTGAAGTCCATAAAAATGCAGCTGTCCGTCAAATAACGTGCTCCACATGGCTCCGATGGGTTAATAGAGCCTTCTGATTCGAATCGATGCGTTTGTGTAAGAAAAATATCTATATTAAAAACATTATAAAGGAAACCTGCCTTGAAGTCTTCCATTGTAACCCACGGCTGTTTAAGCCACAAGATGGCGCCAGCGTTAAGAATTTGCTCTTCAAAATCACAACCTGTAAGTTTGTTTATTCATTGATGTATATATTTTCTACTGTATATACTTGTGTTTTATATTGTAGGTCTCCAGCTAACTGGCTAACTCACATTATTACTGTCTTACTGAAATACAGTTGCTACATCTCATAATTTACGAGAAACTGCACCAGTGTTCTTGTCCTTGTGATGGAGGGTTTAATACATTCTTCCAATGTTCCATCTTCGGACTGGCACTCAAATCGATATGGTAAAATCAAAGGCACCATTACCGTCTCAACAGCTGAAGTTCAGTTATGGTAATAGGCGGTTCATTTCCAACACTCGCTGTAAGCGGTACACTGGTCACAGCAGACTAGGGCATCTGGCCAATAAGAATAGGGTAGGCACACGAAAACGAGGGGTTTAGAGACTGAATCGTCGGACAAGTTGTTTGAGAATCTTTGAACAATGTGGAATGTTTGGAAGTGTTTTTTGACCTTCCATGTAAACCAGGGATTTCACTCTACTGGTTTGAGTCCTATCTCACAGGTAGGTCGTTCAAGGTTGCCTGGAGAGGAGAGGTATCAAAAGCACATCAACTGAGACACGGGGGTTCCTCAGGGCTCAGTGCTCGGACCTCTCCTCTTCTCCATTTACACTACATCATTGGGACCCATCATTCAGGCACATGGCCTCTCATATCATTGTTATGCCAATGACACACAGCTCTACCTCTCATTTCAACCAGATGATCCCACAGTACATGCATGACTCTCAAGCTGCCTGGCGAATATATTGGCATGGATGAAAAACATTACCTCCAACTCGACCCAGCAAAGACCGAGCTGCTCTTCTTTCCTGCGAATCTGACCCTACAACCTGACTTCACCATCCAGCTAGGTTAATCTTTGATTACCCCTTCAGGGTCGGTCAGAAATCGTGGAGTAATATTTGATGACCAGCTGTCCTTCAAAGACCACATTTCAAAGAACGCTCGGTCATGCAGGTTTGCGTTGCACAACATTAGGAAAATCAGACTGTTCCTTACGGAGCATGCAACACAGCTTCTTGTCCAAGCCCTGGTAATTCTTGAGTACTGCAATGCCCTTCTGGATGGACTTCCACCATGTGCAATCAAACCGCTGCAAATTCAAAGCTTTGACTCTTGCTTATAGATCCTCCACAAGCTCAGCACCCGCATACTTTGACTCGCTCCTATGAGTCTACACCCCCACCAGCAGCCTTTGCTCTGCTAACGAGCGGAGGCTTGTAGTATCATCACAGAGGCATGAAATCACTCTCCAGAACTTTTTCATTCACTGTTCCTGTTTGGTGGAACAATCTGCTGTCCTCCATATGCACTACAGAATCTCTCACTTCATTCAAAAGACAGGTAAAAACTCATCTCTTCCTTTAGCACTTAATCTTCTCATCAAAAAAATAAAATAAAAATAAAATAAAATAAAAATAAAATAATAATAATAATAATAATAATATATATATATATATATATATATATATATATATATATATATATATATATATATATATATATATATATATATATATATATATATATATATATATATATATATATATATATATATATATATATATATATATATATATATATATATATTCTTCCTCCTCTATTTTTCTCTTTTCCCTTCCTATTCTAGTTTTTGCTACTCTGATCTTTGTATTTAGGGCACTTTATGCATTTCTTCGCCTCTTCATGACAGATTGCTTCCTGTACTCCTAAGTTGTAAGTCACTTTGGATAAAAGCATCTTCTAAATTCATAAATGTAAATATAAATGTTGTAGGAAACCTCCACAAAATTTGGGAGGAAGAGCTGAAACAACTAATCGATTTAATCGATTAAAATCGATTATTAAAATAGTTGTCAACTAATTTTAATTTAATTTAATTTAACATGGTTATATTAGATAGTAAAACAATGTTTTTATTATAATAAAACCATGCTTTTGTTGGATTGATTACTATTTCTATAACCACACCCATACAATATATTTAAACTATGGATTTGAACTACAATAGCCCTGTTATTTACTTATTTATTGTTTATTTTTTGTTTGTTTTGTTCATTGTAAAACCATAGTTCGTAATGGTGATATATTCACTATGTGTGTGTTCATAGCACTCAGCTGACATGTTTGTTTGAAGGAGAGCATTGGACAGGATGTGGAATAGTGTCTTGTTAATAAAAATAAATTGCCCTTTTATCTGATTAAGCGATTAAGCGAAAAAATAATCGTCCAACTAATGGATTATCAAAATAATCGTTAGTTGCAGTCCGAATAGGGGCACTTTAATATATATATATATATATATATATATATATATATATATATATATATATATATATATATATATATATATATATATATATATATATATATATATATATATATATATATATATCACTTTCTTCTTTTTGCATGTTCATTATTCCTTGTTTTCATCCAGGCCAAAATTATGTCTGCGCAATCTGGCATCAGATTGCAGTACCTCAAAAATAACAATGGACTCAAAGCAACTATGCAATACTGTATAAATGTTAAATAATATTTGAATAAAAGATGATGAAGGGCCGGACATCACTTTTGGCCACTCAATGTACACTTCCAGTGTTCTTGCACCAACTGCTATTGTGATTGAAAACTGAAATGCTTCTCCAGTATTATGGTCTGCAGTAGCTTTAAATGCCCCCTGGTGTATTATTTTTTTTATTTTATTTTTTTGAAAGCTGTTACAAGAGTGACAACTGAAGAACTAAGAAGACAGAAGAGGCAATTTCAGAAGTCACTGTAAAGCTTCATTTAAGCTCCCCCACAGCCAGCCATTTCCATTTACAAACTGTCTTGAAGCGGGAAAAGAATGCTACATTAACTACACTCCTATAGATTATTCATGCCATTACTAATATGAAAGAACATTTATATCAATACGGACTGCTTTTGTGATTAAACTAATGGCTCTTAATATAACATTGGAAAATAGTTACTCAGTTGTAACATTCCTGCAGTATTGAATGAGATGTGATTAAAGAAATATATATCACTGCTGGATCTCCATCAGAACTGCAGCTCCAGGGACTTCATCCACCTGTGTTAAACAGCTCGTTTAAACATCTGCGAAATAGCTACGGTGTAACCAGCTCATGGTTGCCCTGGCAAATGAACAATTTCCAACTGTAGTACTCAGCCTGTGTTTTGCAACAGACCTTTCATCTGCCTTGCAAATAAACAAAAGCAGGGCAAAGACTGGTAAGCAGGGCTGACAGGAACTCCTCTGTGGCCAGCCACAGAACGGGCAGTCTGCCTGTAGCACCTGCTAGGATTATGTGACGTCAAGCTTTTGTGTCACCTACAATAACGCTCCCCCTCTCAAAATGAAAGCTAGAGGCTAAGTGGGAAACAAACCCACTTTTAAAACAACTTCATATAAAAACTATTTTCTCCGATGTTGCATTTTTCACAAACCAGTTTTTTCAAGATTTGTGAACAGCAAGATCCCCCACCCCAACACAAACAAACAAACAAAAAAACAAAACAGCCGAGGTGCTTCATGAACAGAGTTTCAATATAACCAGTTCCAGAGTAAATACCAAATGGTTTCAGTTGCACAATGCTTACTATGTAACCTTATACAAGAGAGAGCAGATGTTATTTTAGATGTTATCTAAAAATAAAAAAAGGAAACTTAGCTGCAAATATGGCTTGTATTTCCACATCGTTCTGACACCAGACAGATAAATCCATTAATGCATAACTGCGTCTGACCTTGGCTGGGTTTTTCAAAGCATTAAGGAGAATGTAAGTAGTTCTTAATCTCTCCAGCCATTTTCCCGAAAACTTTGTTAAAGTAGCACTTTAAAACATTAAGTTTATGACCATTTGTTATTCAATCTCCAGTTTAACTTTAACTGATCTTTATTTATGCTTTTAAAGTTTCATCATAGACAGATTCATAAATAAAATAAAATAAAAAGGCTCTGGGGGGTCTGCCACTATGGACAGTCAATATAAAGCTTTACAGCTAAATAGAAAGGTTTAAGCAAGTGACCAAAACATCCAGAAGATCAGTTCTTTCAATATTTGATGGACCCTTTTCGAATTTCAGGGGTTCTAAGTAGTGGTGTTGAATATTCGATCTGCATTTAATATTAGAAAACTAAAAATCCTATTCGAATTTTACTGCGTTGATTTGCTGGCTGTAAATGCAGTGAATCCATGATAAATCCCCTTAAATCTCACAGTTATAACTAAACCCACTGGGTTGCTCTGTAGAGCGCGTTAATAGGTTGAGTGTTTGATCACATTCATGCCGTCTGCATCGCGATGTTTGGAATTACTTAAATGAAAAGTGAAAATGATATTTCAAAATTGAGTTACTTTTGATTAAATCAATTAATAAAACTGAGTTATCATAATACCACCCATTCTCACTCCCAAGGCAACAAAATCCGAAGCATGGTCAAGTGCCTTCCGCGTCACAATGAAGACGCTAAGGGTGCCCCAAGGCGTCATTTTTCGACGCGCTAGGTGCTCCATTCATTTCAATGAGAAACCTTTGGCGTCATACACAGACACATTTAATTCTTTGCGTTTGTAAAAGCAGACATGATTTTATTAATATGTAAAGGCTACTTTTATATTTTGGAGCAACTAACCCAACTCCTACCCTAAACCTACCCACACCGTAACAATATAAAACACATAACAGGCAAATAAATGGACAGTCACAAGTATTTATTGCAAAAACTGACCAAAACAGTATAAAAGTATTAACTCATGTTGCATTCCAAGTCTTCTGAAGTCATACGATGTCTTCATGTGAAGAACAGAGTTGATCTTAATGTTTTAATCGCTGAAAGGATGATCCCGCTGCTGCCCCGTGAACGAACTCATTTATATCTCAATCAAATAATATAAAAGACTCCTGAGCATGACGCAATCGGTCACAAGACACACGAGAGCCAATGACATTTTACAATCAATGCTGACGTAATGACGCAATTGGTCAGAAGACATATGAGAGCCAATGCAATTTCACTATGAAATCTGACATAACGGGCGGTAATCTTTGAAATTTGATGTGCTCATGATCTTCTGCAGATGGAGATGCCGATTGCTTTTGGGGGTTTTCTTCATGCAAATCAATCGTTTGGCCTCGGAAAACTTGGATTATTTAACTTTTTTGAATAACTTGTGGATGCAGTCATATGTTATATCGTATGTTTTATATCATGTTCACACAAATGGGTAGGTTTAGGGATGGGGTGGGGTTGGGTTACATGTTAAAATGTATCTAAATAGCGTAAATAAAATAAATGTAAATGAAATTATGCTTGCTGATTAAATTGAGAATCACACTCCAACATGTCATAATGGCAAAATTATAAACCAAAAAATAATTTCAAAAAAAATAAATCAAAAAATAAATTTCACCATGACGATAATATTCCCATACCCAGTGCGTATGTGTATGATGCCAAAGGTTTCTTATTGAAATGAATGGAGCACCCAGTGCGTCGAAAAATGACGCCAAGGGGCACCTTTAGCGTCTTCATTGTGACGTGAAGGAACTTGACCATGCTTCAGATTTTGACACCTTGGGAGTGAGAATGGGTTGCATTATATCACCACCACAAACGAGAATCACATCACATCCAAAACACCAGTGGAATGAGGAAAGACAGCGATCAATATGTTCACGAGTGCGGGTAAGCACATCCGTACCCCACAGTGAGAGCGAGATAACTTATGATAGCAAAATTAATTTGAGACAAATGCTTCCTTTTAAAACCTATTAAGCTGCATGAGGATGAGGACGTGCAAGCTCTCTTTGCTTAAGTTAGCTCAAATGTAAGCAAATTACCGTGACAAGCTATAGCCTACATTGTTAAAGTGGTCGTCATGAAGACTCCCCGACGCCATTTTGAAGTTCGTTCCACTTCGTGAAGTGGACAAGGGAAGTTTATATGGACAGACCCTTGCTCCCTCGATTTTGACAGAGGAAGCGAGTCTACTTCATATATACACTTCAGGCAGCTTCATATTCCACAATGCAACGCGATTGTGACATCACTGCATATCGCGTTCAATCTACCCCACCACAAACAACTATGATATTTTAAATATTTTTAAAACAACCAAAATACACCTATATAGATATAGAATGTTGCATTAAACAATTTCATAAATATAATATAAATTAAATAAAATAAATACACTCCATAATAGATTCCAAGTGATCAAGGCTTTAGGGCATTCCAGTTCAGTTGATTGCAAAGGTTCGGTCAGTAGTGGACACTCATGCAACGTAAGCACTGATGTACATCCGAGTGGCCGAGACGGAGGGAAGATCGTGAGTGAAGGGCATATTAAAAACGATAGATAGACGCGTTTGTTAACACACAATCACGGCAATATATGGTTTGTCTGTGTTCTTTATGGCATGTTGGGTGTTTTCATAATTGATTATATTTATAATGCAATGATATTCGACATAGCATTGTGCATTTTCTGTCAGATATTTTGACCCAAAGCCACATGAGATCACAGAAGGTTATATAAAACACTCAACTTATGAAGTATGAAGTGATATGAAGTTTTGAATAAACCTTGGTTTTAATCTTATAAATTGTTGTTTTGATGGTGTGCTAAGCTTGCACATGCTAGCTTGCCCTAAAATGCACCTGCCACTGAACAAATACTTTTTTTTTTTTTTTAAATCAAATGTAAAACTACTGAAATGTTTGTTTGCAAAAAACTAATTTGATAGAGTCTCAGAGAAGGTGAAGTGAGAAGTTTGATGAAAGAAATGGGGTTTGAATAGAACAGTTTGAATAGAGAGTCATTAGTAATTACAATGCAGACAAAGGAATAATGATTAGAGCCATAACCAGGCCGCAGAAGTGTGAATGTGTGCAGGGGAGACAAACTGAATGGGGCAGTTGCACCTCTAAACAATCGAGACTATACACTGAATGAAAGCTCAGAAGAGATGGCAAAAAAAATCAGTTAACATTTTAGAGAAATCTCAAAATAAAATCACATGACATGATGTAAAACATTTAATAAAATTCAGTTTTAGACTTATCATCTTCAGATTTGAAGCATGGCTTTAGATGTAATGCATTTTTAGATTGCTAAAAGGCATACTTAAAATGTATTTTCATGAAGATATTTCATACAAATACATATATACAAATACATATATTATAATAACTAAAACAGAAAAAACAGTGCTTCACTCAAACTTCACATAACCATTATCTTTGTCTCCGCAACATCTGTCAGTGGCGTGTTTTCTCACCCAAGATTAATATCATCATCTAATAATATTATAGATATATAAATATACACTGTTTAATGTTTTAAAAACCTTAAGATGTAATGGAAGCGTGTTGTGTACATTGCCTAATAATAAGCTTGTTTATTTTGTCAAAATACCTAATTTAAATAAACAAATATCCGACAAATATATAAACAAATATATTATAAACAAATAGATTTTGGGGGAAATCAGCTTACCTAGTTCTAAGACGCAGGTCGTCATAGTTGGGTAAATTTCTGAATTAGTGAATATGAACTAGAAGTATAGTATTTGTATCTCCACATTTGCCCCAATAGCAAAAGAAAAAACACATTGATCATATTTGTCAGAAGAAGGTTTAATGGGTTACCAGTTTATGACCCCAGACCAGTAGTGAATAATGAAGACCAAGACTCAAGAGTGCAATTAACTAAAGGAAAATGTACTGAATAGTTTGTAGTTTCATCAGCAGAAGCCAGCTTCAAGTTTCACAAGGAGTTCATAGGCCGTGCTCCCTCTCTACCCGTCTTGTCACCCCACCTATTGTACATACAATTGTCCCAACAGTTTTACTGTTTTCAAGATCTATCTACGTCATTACTGCAAGGTGGATGATTCTGATTGGCTTAGAGAAAATGCACAGTCATGGTAAATGTCCCACAGTCAGTTAATCAGATGCACGTGTTCATAGACGTGCCACTTGTTGAAGCTTTCACCCTAGAATTAGGCCCTTCCAAGTCTGGAGCAGGCTTCAGCTTTCCCAGAACAAGTCCACCCTTCTCTTTGGATGTCCATTCTCAACACGTATATGTAACACACAATATTGTGCACATACATAGATTCACAGTCTCTCCAAGGTTTGAGCTGATTAAGCTCCAGTTCTAACTAGAATGTTCCCTAAAACATACTGATAACATGTGCTTTCTAGTGAGAGATACAGACAATAGTACAGCAATATTCATCTTTACTCTTTAGTTTTTCAGTGAAAGGAAATAAAATGAAAATTAAATGAAAGACAAATCCCTATTTCCCTATATCTGGAAGTCGGGCTAAGTGAGCAAACACTGTTTCTGCACTCCTGGCATGATAGGGGTGTGTGATACCTCCAACATCCAAATACACAACACCTTGTTGCTATCAAGTGTTTAGTGACGCGTCACACATCTCTAGGCCAGACCCTCAATCACCCCTCAGAGACCAAATACAGACTTTAGAAAACAAGAAAAGAAAAAAATTCAGTGGTTCTCTTAAGAAAAATCACAACTGGAAAGACTAATTTTAATTATATAGGAATTTAATAATATAGGAAGATAAATATTGATTAAGGTTTTGGAATTCAGTTACACTCTAAAAAATGCTGGGTTAAAAACAATTCAAGTTGGGTTGAAAATGGACAAACTCAGAAATTGGGTTGTTTGAACCCACAGTGAATGGATCCATTGACTGCCGTGAGTGCCCCACCCCAAACTAGACACACCAGTGTCACATAATCCTTCATAAATCATTTGAATATGCTGATTTCATGCTCAAGAAACATTTCTGATTATTAATATCAATGCAACTTTTTTTGAGGAATCTTTGAGGAATACACATGAACCCAGATGAAGAGAATGTCAGAAATGACCTTGATTGCAAATTTCTATAGGATTTTTTAAATATTAATTAATACGGTACCATTTATCTAGTTGGCCTCTTAACTTTGTCAGAAGCTAATACTTTGAGGCAGGCAACACTGTGGTCTCTCTGTTACCCATTGTTGTACTGGTGAATCAGAGGGCGAGATATGCCTGGTCATATTGTCTCAGCATTTCACCACACTGGACATTACAGCCTTGCCACGGCAGAGGCTGTCTACAGGACATGGATAAACCGAACGTTGCAAGCCCATTTGTCCTTTTGTGTCAGAGTGCTGAAGCGGGATACAGCCGAACTAGAGTTTACTGGGATTTGTTGTGTCGCACCGCATCCAGTAGATAGCATCACTGATTATAATGGGTTCTATTTGCTTTTGTCACGCCGCAGCATCTGGTGTAGACATGTTTTGATAGTTGTGAATTTTACGTAGATTAACCGTCTGCTTTAAGTTTAACTGGCATTGGCAGTCCTTTCACGAACTTGTCCATGCTTAATGCAGAATCATGCATCTTTTATTTACATTTTTTCATGGCTACTTGCAATTCTCAATTCTGATTCTTCTATCGTGTCATCTAGTGGTCTGGTATTGCATGACAAAGACTGCTACAGCTGATAACAGACGCTGCCAATGACGAATACTGGTCATTTTGAGGTAATACAATATTTCAAATTTATATGTTGTGTTCAAATATTTATTTATGTGTCAGTAGCCACATAATAAGCAGGATAATTACGCAGTGGGGTCTTGTATCACTCTGAAGAGGATTATTTTGCATAACAATATTCTGACTGTACACTATCCCTTAGACTTGCTGCTGCCCCATTTTTATAACTCCATGCCCCTGAGTTTGGGAACCACTGTCTTAAAGGTGATGTGTGCAATATTTATGAGGATATATGAATAGAAATGCAATATAATATACATAACTAAGTTTTCAGTGATGTATAAAGACCTTTTATAATGAACCGTTATAACCGTTTATCTATATACATCACAGGTTCCCTTACAGTGAAGTCTCCATTTTGCTCCGCCATGTTTCTACAGTAACCCTAATGGACAAACTGCTCTACAGAGTGCTAGCTACTCTCTGCTATCTCAAATGATGGCATCTTTGTCCTGTGATGCCTGCTCTATGTGCTTTGAGAGGGAGGGGTGAACGATGGGCTGTTGCAATTCACAACCTCACCACTAGATGTCGCTAACATTTACAGAGTACACGTTTAAAGTAAGGTAACCCATTACAACAAAAAAATAACAAAATAGTTTGAATTATAAAGTAACAAAACCAGTATAGTTTTAAAGGCCCTGTCCCAAATGGCACACTGGTGTGAGCTCTGGTGTTAAGCTTCCTCAACATTTTTGTCAAGACTTCCTGTTTTGTGACCATGAACATGTGATGAGGAATCTCAGTGACAAAGTCACCATACGTCAAACAGCATGCAAGGCTTTTCTGCTGTAATTCTTACAGTGTGCAGAGTCTGCACAGAGTTTGAAACACACTGGCTCAATTCCAACACCTAGTGAGCTGCCTACTGCCTACATATAGCTGTCTCCCTTGTGCAGCAAACACACTAAACTCAGTTGATTTCAATAGTGTTTGACGTTAACGTCTTGCTAAGCTTATAAAGCAATGCTGATTTTTCCATCACATTAAACAATTTGTATCAATACTTTTCAGTATCAAATGCATCTTCTTATATTCTTATAAACAAAAGATGCAAAGCACCATCAAAGTGCTTTTTCGTTGTTTTTTTGTTTATGTTTTGCTCACTACAGCTACGTTTACTTGAAAAAACAAAAAACAAAACAAAACAAAAACACAAACAAAAAAACCCTGTAATAGTGTGAAATATTTTAAAATATTTCTCACTTGGATAGACCTCAATTGGATAGACCTACAATCAATCAGAGCAGCGGAGCGGCACATAACGTTAGTTGTCAAATGTCAACAGAACTCAACTGCACTGTGTTGCCAAGTCTGTGGTTTTCCTGAGGGTTGTTTTCCATGTCCGTGGGTTGGGGTGAAGCGACCTCAATTATGTGATATATAGACCCTATATAGACCCAGGAATGCAAAATTAAGCAGGCAACCTTGACAAAATAACACACATTTTACCCCCCAATGACATTTTGTGTTGTAAAAAAAGAGTTTAAGGATACACAGAGTACTTACCAACATGATCATAATTTCTGAGAGAAATAGTGAAGGTGAATGCATATACGAACAAGTTATCCGTTTAGGATTAGAACAAATTAAACCAAGCGCCTTTGCTGACGTGGATGATTACGTTACTGTTTATCATCTGTCCATCATCGTCTAAAGTCCACCCTGACAATTTCGTTGGTCCGAATAGTTTCTGTTTGGACATAATTACATCTCTATGGATCAAGTCCAGACGGAACTGCCCGAGCTTTAATGTTGTCGACGTGGCTGAGTTCGGCTGGCATCCAGGCTACCAATGTGCAACATATACCTGG
Organism: Pseudorasbora parva; assembly: GCF_024679245.1. Lineage (NCBI taxonomy): Eukaryota > Metazoa > Chordata > Actinopteri > Cypriniformes > Gobionidae > Pseudorasbora > Pseudorasbora parva. The sequence goes on along the minus strand of NC_090183.1, from coordinate 32,710,388 downwards.
ATGATGCGATGGCAGCCATATTGCGCCAGAACGCCCACCAACACACCAGCCGATTGGTGAAGAGGAGGCAAAGCAAATCAGTATATGGGGATCATTAGGAGAGTGTGATGGACAGACTCCAATGGGCAAATTTTGAATGGCCCTGTATGGCGTCATAATGGACGGAATTCCTTTCATGGGCACTTTTCCCAATTTTCACTTTTTTTTTTTTGGTTGTGAGGGAAAGATAACCTTGTTCAATTTCACAAAGAACCCAGAGTTAAGGATTCAGTGTGTTTGGTCATGAGTCAAAACCGCAGGTGGTGAGTGAAACTGCATCAAATGTATGTGCATTAAACACTGTGTGTGTGTTGTGTACCCTTTACTTTTGAAAACCCAAATATTTTTGAGGGAACCTTTTTTCAGGATTATTTTAATATTTTAATATATAATTTATTTATCTTCGCACACGCATACATATAATGATATTTAAACATCCCAATTTCTAACCTAAGGGGCACAAAGGTTTTGTAAAATATAAGGGGAAATTTTAAGACACTTCCAAAATATATGTATATGTATATGTTTAAGCAGAGCCCAAGACTACAAGGGCCACAAGGTAGCTCTAGTCTACCTTGTAGCTGTATAATTATAGACTGTAGCCTATCTGTCATTGAGATGTTTCTGACCGCAAGACTGCTGTTGGCGAAATACATTTTGGTTCAGTTAATAGACCACTTTCCATATTGCTATTAAATGCCACCTCCATGTCAGTATTGTGTGTTCCATTTATTACAAGGTGTAGAGGTCTCATATTCAGCAGCCATTTCAATGCAACGGGCGTTAACAATCATGCTGGTGCTGAAATGCATGGAAGATGCTATCACTTATTGTGAGACTGCTTTTCACAGTATACTGTGACTAATGTAATGCTTCACATTTTGCCTTTGTGAATCATGTTTTTATCTTCAAACAAAGTGTGTCTGATCTTCCATACAAAAATCAACAGTGCATCTGGAAAGTATTTATATTGCATCACTTTTTCCACATTTTGTTACAGCCTTTTTCTACTAAATTCTACAAACATTACCCCATAATGACAACAAAATAAGCTTGTCTGAAATATTTACCAATTTATAAAATAAAATAAAAAATAAAACAATCACATGTATATAAGTATTCACAGTCTTTTCCATGACACTTAAAAATGAGCTCATGTGCATCCTGTTTCCACGGATCATCGTTGAGATGTTTCTACAACTTGATCGGAGTCCACCTGTATAAATGTTCTGAAAACACAGTTCATTGGACATGATTTGGAAAGGCACACACTTGTTTTTATAAGGTCCCCCAGTTAACAGTGCATGCCAGAGCACAAAACAAGCCATGAAGTCCAAGCAATTGTCTGTAGACCTCCGAGACAGGATTGTATTAAGGTACAGATCTGGGGAAGGGTACAGAACAATATCTGCAGCATTGAAAGTGAGCACAGTGGTCATCATCATCTGTAAATGGAAGAAGTTTAGAACCAACATGACTCTTCCTAGAGCTGACTGGCCTGCCAAACTGAGCTATTGGGGGAGAAAGGCCTTTGTCAGGCAGGTGACCAATAACCCGATGGCAGAGCTCTGACAGAGCTCCAGCGTTTCTTTGTAGAGAGAGGGAACCTTCCAGAAGAATAACTATCTCTGCAGCACTCCACCAATCAAGCCTGTGTGGTTGAGTGGCTAGACAGAAGCCACTCCTCAGTTAAAGGCACATGACAGCCTGTCTGGAGTTTGCCAAAAGGCACCTGAAGGACTTTCAGACCATGAGAAACAAAACTATCTGGTCTGATGAAACAAACATTGAACTCTTTAGTCTGAATGGCAAGCGTCATGTCTGGAGGAAACCACTCATAACCTGGCCAATAGCATCACTACAGTGAAGCATGGTGGTGGCAGCATAATGCTGTGGGGATGTTTTTCAGCGGCATGAACAGGGAGAGTAATCAGGAGCCATCAAGGAAAAGATGAATGCAGCCATGTACAGAGACATCCTTGATGAAAACTTACACCAGAGAGCTCAGAACCTCAAATCTACCCCAAGCACACAGTCTAGATAACAAAGGAGTGACAACTCTGTGAATGTCCTTGAGTGGCCAAGCCAGAACCCAGACTTGAATCTAATTGAACATCTCTGGAGAGATCCGAAAATGGCTGTGAATCAACGCAACCTGATGGAGCTCCAAAAAAAGGTGTGTAAATCGTGTAGCATCATACTCAAAAGGACTTGATGCTGTAATTGGTGTAAATCTTCAACAAAGTATTATTGAGCAAAGGCTTTGGATACTTATGTAGGCTAGATGTTATTTATTTATTCATTCATTTATATCAAAGATTTCAAACAAACTTATTTCACATTGTCATGATGGGGTATTGTGTGTAGAGTTTTGAGAAAAATAATGAATTTGATCACTTTTGAAATAAGGCTCTAACAACAAAATATGGACAAAGTGAAGCGCTGTCTTTATACTTTCTGGATGCACTGCACTGTACAAGATTGCCTAATGAAATATGCATTGCATTTACTCTCTCTTATTCAGTCTGAATCCATGGTGCATATAAGGCAAATAACTTTAAACATTTTAACTTACAGAGTGTTATTCCAAAAGAAGATCCCCAAAAAGTTTTATGGTTTCCACACAAATACTACTTTCATCATCAATAATAAAAAGAAGAGTACCATGAGCACCAAATCCGCATATCAGAATGAGTTCTGAAGGATCGTATGACATTTAACTTTGCAGTAAAGGCTAAAAAAACATCTCAGCTTATGTATATAACCCTTGTTCCCTATATCGAGGGAACTTCGTACTGCGTCGAAATGACGCATTTGGGGATGCTTAGGGAGCATTCCCAAATTCGTCGTTTCGACGCAGTGCGAAGTTCCCTCGATATAGGGAACTAAAATAATGTATATGTAATTGGTGATCTCTAGTCTTATTTAACCTGGAAAAGAGCTGTCAAATTAATTAAAATGTCATTAAAATCTAGAGGATTTAAGCAATAAAATTAAAGCGTCATTAACTTTATTCATTCTCTCAGGAATTTGTTAGAATAGTGAGAAATTCTTAAACTCATTAAGAAAGGTATTTTCTACATTTTCTTTTGTACATTTAAAAAACACGTTTGAAACTTGCTTTTATGCCTGCTTATGTTTGATCTTCTGAATCTGATTATAATCCCTAAAGGTAGCGTGCACTTCTCATTATCGGATGAGTGCTTCTGATGTTTCATGCAAAAAAAAAAAAAAAAAATGTTCAACAAGCAGCAACAGCCATTTAAAATGATTAGCAATAGGTCACTCTGGCATATGAGTATTTTGCAATAATTTTTCTAGCTGAAATATTTACTGAGGCTTACACGACCTGGCCGGGATTCAATATGGTGTGCTAAATTTGTAATCATCGCTGATTGAATAACTTTGAAACTGGCTTGCTCAGCATATGGTGCCTCTAAATCGTTTCTAAAAGTCTATCACAAGCACTCACAGCGCATCTCTTCGTGTATGCGATTTTCCTAACGGGCCATGCGATTCCTTCAACCTGATAGAATTCAAATCTTTTATAAAATCAGCTAATTTCCACTGGGATAATGTGTACAGAGGCTTTGCAAGAGATGTCATTACTTAGGCTGCTTTGGCTTTCAGAGCTCCAGTTGTGCTATCAAATGGAACAGTTCATGTGTCATCTACAGCTAGTAGCAGGTGTTAGAAGACGGTTTGCAGAAAGTGAGGCAAGTGATGTGGAGCTGAATGCTGCAACTTTCTCTCTCTCTCCTTTACTTGCATTTTAAACTCCTTTTGCTGTCCACAGAAGCCTCTCAAACATAATCCCCTTTAACACCATCATAGTGAGGTCAAAATTTACAAGTAGTTTGAGGAGAGATTACTTTTCAGGTACTTAGTTACTTTGTTACTTGGGCAACATAAAACAAGCTAAAGTGTAATATGAAAATGTAAACTCCATGCCTAGGGACAACAGAAGTTTTTTGGAGAATTCCAAAGGCAACTGTATAGCTCTGACTTTTTTTATCAGGGTATTCTCACAAAAATGCGTATAAATAGTACGAGTGTGCAATGTCGTGGAATGTATACGTCAATACTCCTTTTGGCGTGTCTATGGCACGCTGTTTTTCGCGTGCATATGACACGCATTTTATGGCGTATTATACATACAAACCCCCCACCCCACCACCCTAAACCTACCCAAGAGCGTGTCATATATACGCCCCACCACCCTAAACCTACCCAAGAGCGTGTCATATATACGCCATAAAGTGCGTATCATATGCACGCGAAAAACAGCGTATCATATGCACGCCAAAATGAGTTTTGCCGTATACATCCCACGACATTGCACACTCGTACTATTTATACGCATTTATGTGTGATCGGGATGTTTTTTATGGTGTACCATTCAATCAGTGTTCACAGTTTATGACTACGTCATCTTAACCTAATAGGAAATAAAACAAAGGATGGATTTTATGTATTGCCATATAAACTGTTATTCCATGCCCAGAATCCTGTCAATAAATTGTTAAGTAAGTAGTGCAAATAGTTGTAGGCTATGTGGCGTTCCAGTCAAACCATAACTGTTTTTCCAACCTCCTACCCATGAAAGTGCAATGGAACGGCAGTCAAACCCTTGGGTGACTTACCACACGTGAACTCGTACTAGATCTATGTACTCCCAGTTACAAGTTCTTATGTCGCATAGCCACAAAAGAACAGTGGCAGCCCCTACGGATGTGGTGTTATTGAAAGTCGTATACGGTGAGAAATAGACTTTATCATATCATGCTCTGTTTATATCTAGCTACCACAATTCCTTTGTTTGGCCTGACTGTGCCTGGAATGCTACAAAGTTGTAAGTCGTGCTTTGAAGTCGTAACTTGCGGCCTCAAAAACCTGCCTGCACAATGCGGTCTCACTCCCAACTCGTCACATATTGACGCTTGGTCAGGAAACCTCTGCATCACATTTTAACGCACAGGGTACCCTTTACCATAATTTAAAAAAATGTCAGCAGGGTGCTTTATTCTTTTCAATGAGAAATCTTTGGCGTCATACACAGACGTGTTAGATTATCATCTTAATGAAATTATATATTGGATTATGATTTTGCCATTATGACATGTTGGAGAATATTTTTATTTACATTTATTTTTATTTACGCTAGTTAGACACAATTTTACATGTAACCCAACCCCATCCCATCCCTAAATCTACCCATTTGTGTATTATATGATATAAAACACATAATATAACAGGCAGATATGACTGCATGCACAATTTAGACAAAAAGTACAAATATTCCAAGTGTTCCGAGGACAAACGACTGATTTGTGTGAAGAAAATCCCCAAAAGCGATCAGCGTCTCCATCCACCGAAGATCATGCACACATCAAATAAATAAATAAAAAATTGCCACCCGAACAAATGTTACGTCAGATTTCATAGAGAAATTCCTTTGGATCTTGTATGTCTTGTGACCAATTGCGTTATTACCTTAGCATTGATGGTAAAATGTCATTGGCTCTCGTGTGTCTTGTGACCGATTGAGTCATGCTCAAGAGTCCTGTCTATCATTTAAATGAGATATGAATGAGTGCATTCAAAGAGCGGCAGGATCATCATTTCAGCGATTAAAATATTAAGATCAACTCTGTTTTTAACATGAAGACACTGTATGACTTCAGAAGACTTGGAATGCAACATGAGTTTTATACTATTACCGTTTTTGCAATAAATACCTGTGACCTGTACTTATTTGCCTGTTATGTGTTTTATATTGTTGAGAAGTGGGTAGGTTTAGGGTAGGAGTTAGGTTAGTTGCTCCAAAATATAAAGGTAGCCTATAAATATTCATAAAATCATGTCTACTTTTACAAATGCAAAGAATTAAATGCCTCTTGATCTTATGCATTAGGCAAACAATTGAAATGAATGGAGCACCCTGCTCATTAAAAAATGATGCTAAACTGGTACTGGCCAAGCGTCAATATGTGATGAGTTGGGAGTGAGACTGTGTTGGCCTGGAACACAGCATTACTTATAGTACCTGTACTGGTAAGCCACTAACTATTTTCATAATACAGATAATAACTGATAAATGACCAATATTAAAATGATATGTTATTATGTTTAAACTAATTAAAACAACTAAAATCATCAATTTTAAATGCTACTATTAATTGGAATTAGGCATCACAACATTATAAATGTACAGTATGGAAAATATGCATTTTGTGTTATGAAATTACTTGGGTTTTTAAAGATTAGATGACCCCAAAGGTATAAATTGTAACAATTTTGGAAATGAGAAAACAACTATATCAAAGACTGTTAAATAAGTGGATTTTTTTTCACTTTCTAAAGAGGCCCTCAGGCTTGAGTTGGTTCTACATTTTACTATAAATGAATTAAACTCAAAATTATTATTAGTAATGGCTGAATTTTAGAGTTATAATTAATTCGAATACAGAGAACAGCCAAATGCTATAAAGACAATGAACAGCTCCCAATGGAAGAAAGTTGCCTGTGAACTGTTCTTCATGTCTCTGAATTTAGAAGTTGCATTACGAGGACATTTACGCATTGGATCATGAACTGCGCAGTTACACACCTACCCAGTCACTGTCAAGTCGCCAAACTAAGACTCTGCCAACACATCATAATGTAATAGTTTGACAACAGGGTGTGGCGCTGCGCTATTCCAGCTAATTGGCATTTGGGTTATATAAGGGATTTGAATTGCAGCTGGCGGTGGTGTTGATTCAGTGCTAGGTCTGATTAAATATCGCAGCCTCCTGTCAGACGCAGTTGGGCTGGCATCAGTTATCTATGTGATATGTGTCTCCTGGGCGGCACTCCTTACTTCCATCTGCCATTTCCATTTATGCCAGTAGGCTTATTTCACTCATGGTCCTGTTGTCGTTGCAGCTCTGTTATGTTTAATTTGTTTATTGCTGTAAACATACATTGTCTAGATATGGTCACATATTTGGTGGGTGGCCTGAAGGATATGAGGCAAATGTGTAGTTGCAGAGAGAGAGAGAGAGAGAGAGAGAGAGAGAGAGAGAGAGAGAGAGAGAGAGAGAGAGAGAGAGAGAGAGAGAGAGAGAGAGAGAGAGAGAGAGAGAGAGAGAGAGAGAGAGGAGAGAGAGAGAGAGAGAGAGAGAGAGAGAGAGAGAGAGAGAGAGAGAGAGATCATAAGAAAGGAAGAGAATCATGAGAAAGGAAGAGAGTTATTTGATGAATGGCCGAACGGCATGCTACGGCAATATTTACAAATACCTATAGAAAACAATGCACACAATGGACCACAAAGCACACAATAAAGAACTTTGCACTTATTATTATGTATATTTTTCTTTTATATAAATTAAATTGTATTTATGAAACACTAATTTCCACTCATGGTTGGTAAAAAAGCTATTGCACTTTTGTACATTTTCAACTTTCTTTAGTGTATAATGTTGCTGTTTGAGAATGAAAAAGGTCTGAAAAGCACAACAGATGGTTCTTTAAACTTTCTATTTAGAAAAATCTTTGAAATCATTGTGAAGAACCCTTTAGGCCTAGTTTTCAATCACGAGGCCTTGCGTAGTCGCGGAGTCTTGGAGGGCAAAACCGCCATAGAACTTCATAGAACTGCAGCAGAACCCTGTCAAATTTCCATCATAAAACAAAAATATGTGAAGAAGATGCACGTTTTGGGCATAAACAGCACCTGCTGCAATATTTCAATCACTAAAAACAGTGGGACGTTTTTAAAACGCTTAACATGAAAAGTGAGATGCACAAATAAGGATTCAATTAAGCAGAGTTTAATGCTAATCTAGGATTTGTTGATATGGGTTTTATTTTAAATCGAGTTGTTGCACACTTAATTTTAAACACAGATTAATTGTGCAGTAAAACCGTTATAGAGCTGATCAAGAAACAGACGGAGAGTGAACTGACAAACAGGCTAAAGAATCTGCATTAGTGCAACCCACCCTTAAAGTGCTTTAGTGTAGTACGACAGTGATAGTAAAAGATCAAATTCAGTTTACACCTTTTTTGATGATGCATAATATTCTTTATAATCAGTTTCGATGATAAAACGCCTAACGAGAAACCTTGTGTTGCACTAATATTTTGTGTTGATCTGCTTACCTGTACAAATAATGCAACATCAATAAGGTGTATATAGAATTTGGTATTTTAATATCACTGTCTTGCTGCATTAATACTGACTCCAAACCAGGTGGGCATTCATATAATGGTGTGAAGTCGCATGGAAACTTCTCGGTTACGTATGGTAACCCTCGTTCCCTTAAAGGGTCATGAAACCCCAAAACACTTTTTTTGAGATGTAAACAGATATGTATAGGCTGCACATCATTGAAAACACTAAGGGTACTCATTAATGGTATTCATATGTGAAAATAGTTATTTTTGCATTTTTCAGAGCGATTTCTGTCTTCCGGTTTGAAAAGCTTAGTCGGAGCAACGTCACAAATGCTGACGTCAGCTCGGGCTTTTCGGCCCAAGTATGGGCTGCTGGGCACATGCTGACGTCGACCGCTCCGAGCGATTCTCGATATATATTCATGACATGAAGCTCATTCAGTCCAATCCCTGCGCTGTAGTATGCATACAAGATAATTTAGTTAATATGCATGAGACAGTCACTTCTGTCAGGCTCGTCTTACATCATTATTGTAGAGATATGGTGGGGAAGTTTTGGAAGCAGCGTGCGGAAAAGTCACGGAGGAAAGCTAGGCGTTGTGCTGATACGAAGTAACGTAAAGGGTGCCGAGCGAGCTGTAACCGGCGCCGTCTGTGGAAGCCTTTGCTACAAAGGCTCGGTAAAGTAAAATTCACTTGAGGAATCGCACGCCGAACCTCCAAGCGTTGACTATCAATGTCAGAAGTGCAAAATAACCAATCTGTAATCTGTAGGCTAATGAACAAAAGCCACGTCCTCTCCGTTTTATTTGTGGTCACAGCCATGCACTAAACCGCATGTGTTCGGGCTCTTAGTGAAACAGCGTGCTGCATATTTGGACAAATATAGATTTAGCTGCCGAGTGACCGCGCGGATCGTCACGGCAACCCAGCGCGCGTCGCTCTGCTTCAGATGCGCGGTCGAGACTAGCCTCAAACCCCTTCGCTTTTACCCCGATCTAGAATTACACATCTCTATCACACATCGCATGTTGGGTGGTTCACGTTCTCTTATCACGTCGGCGCGTTGTTCATCTTGCCAAACAGCGTGCATATTTGGACAAATATAGTTTTATCACGTTTGCAAAATATTTCGTCATGCAGAATAACATTTATTTTCATTTCTCACTGAATTATGCTGGTTTGAAGAGCTGAATGATTTGCGATCTAGCTGCTGCACGCCACTCATAGCTCTCTCATTCGCTGTACTCATCCCTCATTTAATCTCACTGTGGTAAACAATGCCAGCGGGAACCAAGAACATGTCTCAGAACCGCTGTCTGCTGCTGCTATATCTCTAATCTTAATGCACCTACTGACACTCCCCTATTTATGCAAACCATTCCCTCTTTCCACACAATACCATCCCACCTTTTCACAGTCGACCACTCCCCTTTTAACAAGCTTTTTCAAATCGAAGGTGTGAAAAAACACCGCTGCAGCAGGGGGGTTTCATGACCCTTTAAGGTGGGACATACGTCAAACGTGACTGACAGAAAGGGAACTATGAATATGTTGAAATGGCTCTTTGTGCTAGAGTTTAGGGGTTTTTATTTCTGATTTTTTTTTCAGATCTGTAACTGTCAAAGCCACCTCATTACTGATTTTCTGATGCCATCTTGGCAACACGCCATCGTGAGTCACATCCGGATAATGGAAAATAGGCAAAGAGGCGGGACGTGGGCGAGCTTAAGTTACGCGATGACTAACAGATAGCAGATAAATGGCTATCCACCTGTCACTCAAAGTAACCACGCCCTTAATTATGCAGAATGTTAAGGCTTTATATAATGTAAACGAATGAGTTATACAAAATAATTAATTACCCTCCTCACAGTTGTCACGAAGAGCAAAATTAGCCTTATAGACCAAAACCACGATTTGTACCAGGCTGTAAATATTTTGGGTTTTTTTGGTTTTTGTTTTCTACTGTAAAGTTGGGCATTTTAACAATAAGATTCTGCTCCCTTCTGGAGCCTGTCCCTAGTGGCCAGTCGATGAATTGCAGTTTAAGTTACATCCGTATTGACTTCAACAGAAACTGTGGAAGGATGCTGCTTGGTCGTAACACACATGGTTTAAAACTTTCCACACACACTCGAATGACAAATCTTTGTGTATATACTAGATGCCATATCCACATTATTTAGAGGGGGGAAAAATGTGGCAAAAATTTAAAAAATCTTCAGAAGATATCACAGAACATTTATTTAACCATAGAAAATTAACTTTCTTACTAAGTTTTTTTTTCATCTCTGTTTTAACAGATCTAATATAATGATCATCGTTTATCTGTTATTTAACAATTGAGATAGTTATTTAATGTTGATCTAACCAGCAAAAAAATCCCAGTTGGGTTTAAATTGCATTGTTTGGGGGTGTTGTAGCCCCTATATAATTATGCAATTATATTCTATAATTTATAAGAAACCATAAGTAAAATATAATGACAGATTCAATGTTTATAAGGTATTTATGATCCATATTGTTAGATACTGTCATTTGTTTTGCTAATTTTGGCCTCAATAATTAAACATTGTTTTTACATAATGGACAATCTGTAACTCTAAACTCAATTGTGCTGTCACTTATCATCACCTCATCATCTGCAGAGACTGCCACTCAAAATACAAAGATAACGAAGGAGATAAAGACATCGTAGATGACTGTGAAGATATTTCACTGTAATTTTTATTTATTAATGCATTCAGCACTATAATTTGTGCTACAATTTGCCATGTCAAAAGAAACACTGTGCAACTTATGTTCAAAAAGAAATTATACTGTAGTGGTTCTGCATTTGTACAAAATACCACCTGGTATTGATAGACAATACTTGTGAGTTGTTGACCACAGCAAAAACATATCTCTGTAAAATTATGTTTTTTGGAAAATTGGTACTTTCACACCTGCTCTCCCCATACCTAATTCGCAACTTGCTGGGGTTTATTTATTTATGTGTTTTTATATGAAACCCAAATAGAGGCAACAAGATATTAAGACCAGGCAGACAGAGTATTAAAAAACTATATTAATAAATAATATATCAAAAACATTTATTGTTATGAAGCCTTATAAAAGATATCTATATCTGTAAGCACTATTTCTGAACTCTCAGAAATTACTTAATTGTGGTTCATGATTCGGATCACCTGTCAAACTGCCAAACTGCTGGAATCATCACGCTGATTTATAACCGTTCAAATCTTTCCGCTTTCAAATGGAACCATTTTCTTCTGGGAACTATCACAGTTAATGGTAAGGTGTGTGACATTTCTGAAACATGCTCAAGCGGTTGACCAATCACAACACACCAATTGCGCACTTGCTCATATTGACTTATTCAATCCTGCTGTGTTGACAATACATGCTAGATCTGGGGCCCGTTCTTCGTACCTTGCTTAATCCATCTGAGATGATTTGACCCCGATCTGATCCCAGATCTTTTAATCATGATAACTGATCTCTGGCTAATTTGGGTCTTCAAATGATTTTGCGGATTGGATTCAAATATCTGGATTAAGTTATCTGAGATCACTGCTCGTGCCTGTGTTCCCTGAAGAGGGCGATACTCGAAACCACGATCAGCAATGCAGCAATTTGCTGGTGTCAAGACAACGTAATGACATCATATAATTAAAAAAGCCACCTGGCAAAAAACTTGTCTAAGAAAAAAGAAGAAGAAAAAACACGATTTTCTGGACCTTTATAAGGAAACAGACAAACGACCAAACCACCATAAAAGTTCGATAAATTAAATGTGCACTGTTTTGATGAACATGATTCCCAATGATTTATGTTCACGATTTTATAATATTTGTACACACTTTACATTTTTATTTCAGTGTTGTAATTTCATTTTTAATTCAATTTGAAGCAGATTTGTTATGTGACAGTATTAATTAAAGTTTCTTAACAGTCAAGATCAAATGATCTGCATCTCTAGCGCTGCATCAAGCCACTCCCATAATATCCATCATCACTCAAATTAATGCACGACAAAGATAAACCGCACAATGTGTGTAAACCTCCAATACATCTATAAAGTAATTATTCCATCACAATTCACAAATAAATCTCTCAATTAAGTGACTGTGCCTATAGTATTATACGCAAATTACACAAAACATTAAAATATTATTTTCAAATAAACGTTTATATTTATTATTATTTTAAATTATTACTGTCCCTGGTTCAGTGATGAAGTCTTGTAATAAAGTAGCAGTGGCTGGGACAGATTTTAAGTATTATCTCAAGATGCAATCTAATCCTGTTTACATGAAATAAGCCTGCTCGTGAGCAAGTTTAAGCTTACGGACCTGTTGCTATGACAGCAAGTCCAGGATGAGCTTCGAAGAACCAAACAATCCAAGATAAAGCCAAATCGTCAACAATCAGACGGACGAAGAACGGGCCCCTGATGAAGTTTCTCTGCAGTTTGTTTTTTAATGTGCCATGTTCTTGTGCAGATCATATGCATCAGATTTAAACTGCAAAAACACAAGAGTTTTGGTGAATAATGACTAATTTACTTATCTAAATAGTTGTCAAAATATTAACAATTTTACTTTACTTTCATTATTCAACAAAACATGAAGTTTATTTTTCAAAGAAGCATTAAATAAAGAAAATATTTTATATTTTCCAAAAAAAAAAAATCTTTCAATTTAAAACATATATATAATTATTGAACAGTATACTATGTTTACATTTATGCATTTGGCAGACGCTTTTATCCAAAGCAACTTACATTGCATTCAAGGTACACGTTTTTACATCTTGTTCTCCCTGGGACTTGAACCCATGACCTTTGCGTTGCTAGTGCAATGCTCTACTGTTTGAGCTATAGGAAACAGTAAAGTTAAATATAGCTGACATAAATACTGATTAGGGTAAAAAGCATTTAGTAAATTAAAATTTACAAAGACTGCTTCATTCTTCTCTCGAATACAAAGGTGGCAAAATATAATTTTTGAGACAATAAACATAATATATCAGTCAAGTCACCTTTGCTATTGGGGAAAACTGGCAAATGTGACAAACTTAGCAAGTGGAGAATTTGGATTCAAATGTATTCATATGTAGGAGGGCATTTCAAAGAAGGGTTAAACCATTGATCTTTCCAAGTATGCTCCTTTTGTCTACCTCTGAGTCTTTGACAGCCCTCGCTGCACGCTTCCTCATATTCTTTTATTGTATATCACGGAAGGCTATTGTAACACAAAAATACACAATGAGATTTGACTTAAGATCAAAGTTTAACGTCACAACGGTTCTATTTTCAAAGCATTTTCTTTGCTAGCATATAAGTGTTTTCCAGCCCTCAAGCCTATTTAGTTGGCGTGGATAGTGATGTCAATGGGTGATTGCCTAAAGCCCGATCTGGGCGCAGCTAGTTTTCCCAAAGGAAGTTAGGTAAATTTGTTTTTCCTCACACTACCTCAGTAAAAATTACAGAGCAAATTACCTGCTGTTTTTCAGCTAACTCATGGGTCTCCAGAGAAATCTAATCCCACCCGTATAGAAATGTATGTGTTTGCGATATTATATTTTCACATTACTTCTCTATTTTGACCTTCACCGGAAATCGCAAATTAATTTTCTCGTCGAGCTGCCTGGTGCACCTTCATTATGGATTTAGACCTTTTTGCCAACTTTCTGGGTAAAATAACAGTTGGTGGCTCAAGTTGGCATCTCATCTAAAAATTAAATAAATAAGCAGAACTTAATCAAGGGCGATTCCGAAGGGCTAAACAAGTAAAGAATAAAAGAGAAAAAAAGTCTGATTACAAACTGCTCAGGCTATTACAGTTGCAGCTTACCTTTGTTAATTTGTATAAATAAAATGAATGAAATATTAAAAGTGTATGTATGTATATACACTTTTAATATTTGAAAGTGAGGCAAAAAAAAGTATTTAATCAGCCACCAATTGTGCAAGTTCTCCCACTTAAAGTAATGAGCAAGGCCTGTAATTGGCATCATAGGTACACTTCATCTATGAGAGACAGAATGAAAAAAAAGAAGATAAAATCATATTATCTGAGTATTATCTGATTTGCAAATTATGGTGGAAAAGAAGTATTTGGTCGATAACCAAAGTTAATCTCAATACTTTGTTATACCCTTTGTTGACAATGACAGAGGTCAAACGTTTTTTTGTAAGTCACTACAAGGTTTTTACACACTGTTGCTGGTAGTTTGGCCCATTCCTCCATGCAGACCTCCTGTAGAGCAGTGATGTTTTTGGGCTGTCGCTGGGCAACACAGATTTTCAGCTCCCTACAAAAATGTTCTTTGGGAATTGAGAATTCTGGAGACTGGCTAGGGCACTCCAGGAACTTGAAATGCTTCTTATGAAGCCACTTCTTCATTGTATGTGTGGTGTGTTTGGGATCATTGTCATGCTGAAAGACCCAGCCACGTTTCATCTTCAATGCCCTTGCTGATGGAATGAGGTTTTTACTCAAAATGTTACAATACATGGCCCCACTCATTCTTTCCTTTACACAGATCAGTCTTCCTGGTCCCTTTGCAGAAAAACAGCCCAAAGCATGATGTGCTACTCAGCATTCTTTCTCCTCCAAACATGACAAATTGAGTTTTTACCAAAAAGTTATATTTTGGTTTCACTCGACCATATGACTAGGGGTGTCCATGACTAAAGATTTACACATTCGAATAAGAATTGTCGAATATTTCTATGGTCGACTAATAGTTTAATTGTCTATGTGTCGTCCCTGTGGAATAATAAGGTTCTATCTGATGTTTTTTTTTTATTATTATTATTTTTTTTTTTACATATTGAGTTATTCACATATTTTTACTCTGTGACAACTTATTTACATTATGTTATGTGGTTTATTTTTATTTTTTTATTTGTGTGGATTTTGGGATGTTGTGTTGCACAAAAAAAAAAAAAAAGGTTCCATCTACAAAGTCAAACTCTGACTTGGCTTTATAACCTCTTAAACTCAGAGGACCCTGTACAGGGATGTATATACTTTATATATATATATATTTTTTTTAAGGGGGGAAAAGGGCATCCCTTCAGACCCATTTGAATAAATTTGTCATACAACATGACACAGACAAACTACTTTTTTCCACTATTTTCTGTAATTTAGTGGAAATAGCCCAAACTTGCAGGTTCCTAGAGCTAACAGGGCCTACACACTTTCAAAATTACACACTTTCAAAAATGAAATTATGGAGAAAAAAAAACAAAAAGCGCCTACTTTTGGGGGGGTTATTACAGCTTAGACAAGATATACTTACATGTTTATGACTTTTAGCAGTGTTTTATGTAACTTCGAAGGGTTTCCTGTAAAATGACACCACATTTTTGAACCTAGACCTCTGTATGTGTGTATGGGAAGCTTTTCAATTTGAGTAGGCTAAATCTGATCTGGTGATTTAAATGATGTTTGCGCGTTCACTAAGGAGTGTGGCTTTAAATGGTGTTTGCACTTTGACTTTGACGAGTGTCGCTTTAAAAAATGTTTCTGCCCTCACTGAGCAGCACTGTTCCGCCAGCGCATGCACTTCAGATGATCAATGCAATCCGTCACAGCTTAAATTGCAAGAAAGCTCTCAAACTGTAAACTTTTAGTTCATCCAAGAATCTTAATTCTGGATTTACTCCCTCTCATGTTGTTTTCGCACCTCACGCAATTGAACGTCCGTGTTTATACAGTATGTGTGTCGTGATAAATATATTCGTCACATATTGCCATTGTGTCTCTTCAGAAGACTTGAAGATTAAAGAAGATTTTGATTAGACACTTGATTAGTTATTTTTACAAAACTTTGCATCTTTTAAGTTTGAGAGGAATGGAATTTAAAAATGGAGGGACAGAAATCCCTCAGGTTTCATAAAAAATACCTTAAACTTGAAGTTTAATATAAAAAAAACGACATGATGGTGAGTACATAATGAAAGAGTTTACATTTGTGGTAGCCTACATCTGTTAATTTGTGTTTGGGTGAATTATACCTTATAAATAGGCCTACTACAGCAAGTTGAGGCTTGGATAAAGCAACTCTATATTGCGAATCATATCGTTTCCATCAACGATACATATCGTTATATTTTTATATTCATTTAACAATATATTGTTACACCCCTAGTGTATCATGTAGCACAGTGTGAAATCAGTATGTACATTGAGGATTTGAGGGAAATATACATTTAATTTAAATCCTTGAAATGGCGCAGCAGGATTTTAAACAAACTTTCTGAGTCGCCACAGACAGGCCGAGTTCCGCCACCGGTGTGAATTCATTCACTCATTGAAAACACTGTGTTCAAATGTGTTATGGATCAGATCAACCAAATGCTCTCTAGAAAACTTCAGACTCTCTGCAGGTCATTCACTAGGTCCACCCGTATGGTTCTGGGATTTTTTCTCACCGTTCTTGTGATCATTTTGACCCCACAGGATGAGATCTTGTGTGGAGCCCCAGATCGCAGGAGATTATCAGTGGTCTTATATGTCTTCCATTTTCTAACAATTGCACCCACACTTGATTTCTTCACACCAAGCTACTTACCTATTGCAGATTCAGTCTTCCCAACCTGGTGCAGTTCTACAATGTTGTTTCTGAGGTTCTTTGGCAGCTCTTTGGTCTTGGCCATAGGGGAGTTTGGAGTCTGGTTGTTTGAGGTTGTTGACAGGTGTCTTATATACTGATAACAAGTTCAAACATGTGCCATTAATGCAGGTAACGATTGGAGGTGACCAAATACTTATTTTTCAATATAATTTGCAAATAAAATCTTTAAAAATCGGATTTTCTGGATTTGTTTCTCATTCGGTCTCTAGTAGTTGAAGTGTACCTATGATGAAAATTACAGGCCTCTCTCATTTTTTTTAAGTGGGAGAACGCACAATTGGTGGCTGACTAAATACTTTCTTGCCCCACTTTATACTGGCATATTTCTGTAAATTTCATCTCATATATTTTCTCCTGCCAAGCTGCCATGCCCATTCGCTCAAGCATAAATTTGACTGACAAGGTCTTGCATGTAAACCATGCTGAGCAGGTTTCAGTAAACAGATGGTGCATTTTAATATCCTAGAGGGCTGAGAGCGCAACTAAATGCTCAAAGATTAGACTAACCAGTCCTTTGAGTCGGGTGATCTCCCAGACCAGCTTGTCAGATAAGAGCAGCACTCGTAAGGTTTAGGGCTCCCAAAATTGAGAACAGACAAATCCTTAAAGAAGGAAAATGTACAGGTATCAATGGCAAAAAGGTTTCTGTGTACTGTTCTTCATGTCTCTGAAAGACCAAACAAGGCCTGTCATGCTGGATAAAAAGGGATTTTCTCCTCTCCAAACCTCAGAATTTTCTAGATAGAAAATCTCTGAGGCAGCGCTGGCAACATTTTCAGTGGTATAAAGGGGGAAAAAACACTTTCATCGTGAAAGTATTTGGACCCATTTATCATTCCATTGAATCAAGCACCATATTGCTGCTGAGAACGTGGCAATAACTATGACTCCCACCCGCCCCTCAATAACTCCATTCTTAAAAGACACATTTTAAAATATGAACCTCTTCTCTTCCAGTCCTCAGAGATTTTTTTTTCTGTGTCACCTGAATGGCTACAATAGTGTGAAGCCTCAAAATTCCAAATATAGTTTTTAAGATCTTTGAAAAGATGGATGTGCATCATTTAACACATTTATTACATCCACACAATGCAAACAGCACACTGTTGGCAAGGAAGTGGCGTAATCTGTGACTGCAAATATAGAACACATGTCTGAAAACACTATTTGAGGGACGCTCAATTAAGAAATAAAAACCATCACGTCCTTATGACCAAAATCCATCATTCGATAACATCAGCACATTTTTTCCGATTTTATAGCAATATCCACCCACAGTGGAAGCTGTCGATGGCTTCTGATAACATCCTGCCAGGTCCAGCAAGCACTGATTTAATGTGTCCATCTGGCAAATAGAAGTATGTGCCTGTTAGAATGTGTGTGTATGTGTGTGTGTCTCCACAACTTCAACTATCCTGACACAGCATGAACCACAGCTGCAGCAATCAAGGGAATTTGAAGATGCAATTGCTGGAAATAATGAACCAATTAAAATGAAATGCCACTCATAAAAACAAAGTAATCTTTCAAGCAGTCCATCATTTACTGGAGGAAAGCAGAAGTCTCCCTTTATTAAAGGGGTCATATACTGAAAAGTCATTTTTTCTTTGATCAAAATGACCTAAACAAATAAATACAAATATTTTAAACTAAGCTGCTTGATATATGTGACTTTGTAATCGTAAAAAATAATAATATGAGTGCCCATATTACAATATCAATGATTTGGTATCTAGCAACTTAAACTGCAAGTCAAACTAAAGCAAAAAAGCAGGATGTATATAGATGCCATTATTCCTAAACAGTGAAAATAATACACAATTATTCCAGTCGCTATTTAACCAATGATAAGAATATACAGGAGAAGTCAGCCAAACATTGTGTTGTTTCTGGCTCAGTGAAACGAGTGGCTGGTGTTTCTTTTTAACAAGGTCCTTCATCATGACAACCTGACCTTAACAGTATGTGCTGGACATTTCAGCACAGATTATTGAAGAATGGTGCAGAGCCAACTAAACTGGATAGCAGCAAACCCAGAAGTCCTAAGCACTGTTTGTACATTTCATACTCATAGAGAGCACTTACCTAGACATAAAATGTTTGCATTAAATTAGAATTTTCATTGATTTATCACTGTGAAAACTTTTGAACAGGATGAAGATGCCCATTTTTTTCTTACTTTGTTTTAATATCTTTGTTTTTCCATTAAGTACTGCCGTTCGAAAGCACCAGAAGATACTTAGATGTTTCCTGGAAGACTAATTAAGTACAATTTACCTTGATCTTCAAATTCAATTTGGGTTTTTTCTTCTGAAGAACATCGAAAGTTGAACTGAGTCAAGAACATCCATCACAAAACAAACAACAAAGAAACTCTTGTGGATCATCCAGGTAACGACACACAGTATTAGGAATCAAGGGTACATAAAGTGCGCATCATATGCATGTGAAAGACTGCATACCATACGCCAAAACTAATTTGCCGTATACATTCCATGAGATTGCACACTCATACTATTTATACACATTTTCGTGAGATCTGGCTCCCACAATGGATCAAGTCCAGACCAGACTTCCCGACCTCAAATGTTGTGGGCGGGCTAAGTGTAAATATGAAGAGTTCGGTTGCAAAACACGATAAACACCATTTTTTGACATTTAGATTTTATTATTGGAAATCATTGTTTAGATGTACCTTAATCTATGTGTGAATTGCCCTATTAATAAGATTTAAAAATGTACATTTTAAGCCTCCTACAAAATGTCTTTTTTCACAAAACGCGATATCCGCCAGCCCAGTTTCTTTACAAAGTGCGATAAAGAACGTTCAGGATGCTGCGCGAGCTCAGGATGTCACGCAAGGAGGTTAACTAAAGGCTAACTAAAAAAAGGTTTACCATTTAATTGTTTATACTGTAGGCGAGCGGTCAGTCACGTAGACTACGTCACTGATCAACAGCTGTCTGTCAGTCAGAGAATCAAAGCTGCAGAGTCAATCAAGCTAACGTAATGGATTTCGATGACGGATTGGAGCCTGTCAGGAAGGCATCTAAAAAAATCATCGAAGGGAGAAGACCAAACGGGCAATGCATTCAGGGGAGGGAAAACATCCAAAGATTTATTTTGGTCATTGTGCGACTGCGAGTAACGTTGGTCTGTGTCATGCGCACACACACACACACACACACACACACACGCACACGCAAACTCACTAGCTTTTCTTAATGGTATTACAGTAGAATAATATAGCCTATGGTGAATATATATATAGCGTTTTGCAAAAAAAAAAATATATATATGTTATGCATGTTCTGGCCAAATCTATCTCGGAATCTTATTATTATTAATCAATCTTTGTATATACTATTCCATATATTTATGATGTATTGTTTTTTTAACCAATTTAAGATGTTTGACAATGTTAAGATAAATATTTTGCATTTTGGCATGGTTTTTGACTTATTTATGAACTATTTATGGACATAAAATTAAATAAAAAAATATCCTGGATTTGAAGAATATTGTGTCCCTGGCTTACTTACTGAGCTCAAGTAAGTTTAATGTACAAAAAATTGTGAATGAACTTCAGTTGATGTCTTAAATAATAATGTCAAATAACCAACATTTCTCAAAATGGATATATGTCGTTTTGCAACGAAACTGTTCATATGTTTAGTGTAAAATATCTTATTCAGGAAAGTACTACATAAAAAAACATGCATTTTGTATGATCTCTTTTACTTTGTTAAAATTATTTGCATTTTCACAGACTCTGCAAGGGTTCACACATTTTTTTTTTCTTGCCACTGTATGTAAAGTCTAATATATATATTTTTTAAAAAGTGGATTGCGGGTTAATGACCATGGGAAAATGTGGGTCCCATGGCCATATCAGTTGAGAATCACTGCCCTAGACGAGCCTTGTCAACCGTAGGCACTTCCAAGGTCAAAACAAATCGGCCCATGCTCAAGCATATCAGCACAACTGACACTCAGCAGTTCTGGCTTTGAGTATCGCCTTAAATATAAAGGTTATTCTTACACTCAGAGTCATTTCTCAATGCACACTGAACCCTGCAAGACACATCAGGAGAGCTTTTTGGGAGGCTTCTATATTATTAAGCAGAAACATGCAATTTGATTTGTGGTGATAAATGAAAGGGCATTGGAACAACGTTTGCTGAGGAGAGTGCCTCTCTATAGCAGAGATGCTTGAGAGGGGTAGAAGAACTGCACGGTTCAATGGCTTGAAATGATTAATGAGTTCCCCCCTACAGTGGGCTCTCCTCGACAACACTATTTCCCCTGTGAAGACAAATTCCTGGATGTTCTTGCTGTGTCTGGTGGCTAAAATATTCAATGCGTTAACCCATCATTTAGATTCATTGTGAACCACATCACATAGTCACTGTTGGGCCCACAGCTGTACAAGCGAGAGCCTAATGTTTCTTTTTTGACTCTGTATGAATGTTTTACTGTGTCTAACCCACCTAACGTCACCCCTTACTACCACAGTACTCCCACAGGGACTGAACCCTTCAGAGAGCCCATTAGATAGATTCAATGGTTCATTGAAACTAGGGAACGTATTTGGTTTCATACCTGCAAAATGGTTACTACTAGGATGGATTCCCCTCTGTAACCTCACAAAGCTGTCATCGCATGACAGAATATGGGTCATTGCTGCCTCTGGGAGGGTCAAAACTGATTTTCCTGGTATCTTTTAGCGGTTTGGGTATGACTTTATAAAAGTCACTGGGGACGTGACTAAAAGGTGTCAATAAATGACAGCTGAGCGCAGTAGCTTTTGTATCTGAAAGTCTATATTTTATGTGCGTGTTAACAACATGCAAAAGCTAGCAATAATCATATATTTATTCTTTTTGATATTCCTCATGGTGGTGCTCAGGTTAAAGTTTATTACGGCAAATCACCAGACTTTAATTGCACCTATTATCTACTAGAACAAATGTTGACCGTTCAACAGCCAGTGGAACAGTAAACGTAATAGTAGTTCCGTGTTTGTTTCCTTTAATTAAAACAGGGCATTTGGACAGTAAAGGAGATGTTTTAATGAAGGCATGTGAACTCTCTTTGGCACGTAATAAATCCCCATTAGGGCTCCTCGCCCAAGGCTGACAATCATGCTTTTGCAGCCACCACAATCAACCTCAGCTGACTCTTAAACCTGCTCATTATTAAAATACATTAGTTATGATAATCCCTGCCACGGCTCCAAATTCAATGGACACTCAGCATTAAACTTTTAAGCTGCAATTTAAAAAAAAAAATAATAAAGAAATTGAGTGGTTGCAGCCCTAAAGGAAAGATCTGTCTCCAATCCCATTGTAAATTGAACACACCTACTAGCTTGATTTGGTATAATGCGGAATTATAGGATAAATGCAGCAAATGTTAACACTGATAGGGTCACAGGGACAAATGGCAAACTAAATGTGGGATTTGGACATGTCACAGAGACATCTTAAAGATTCCATCACTAGAGTGCTGTTTTCTGTTCTGCATCCACCTAATTTTTTATGCAAGAGCCAAGAGCAGGCACAACCATTTGTAACTTGAATGTGCAAGGTTATGGTGTCATTCACTTCTGTAATTTACCTGTACAAAAACAGTCTTTTATGCTGCTTTATACTGCAACATATAAAGGTAATTGTTATCAAAAATAGTTTATTTTAATATCATAATCATAAACACACTGGTTTATATCACAAATGGTTTTTACCATTTACAGGTGATTATTTTCTAATTCTTAGTTATTTACAAATAGCAGCTAATGAATCGGAAGTCTTGCACATAAAAAAAAATGTTTAAAGGTGCATTGTGTAGTATTTATGAGACAGAAATGCAATATAATATACATAACTATGTTTCCAGTTGTCATTAATAAATGGGTTAGTTCACCATTAGTAATACATTAACTCATTATTATCTGTGCATTAGTTAATCATGAATTAATGCATATTAGTGTACCCATATTGTAAAGTGTTACCACAATTTTTGATAAGTTGCATGTACAAAATATGATAGTATTGTGAAATAATGGTATAATTTATTACAATTCAGTTTCATCACCTTAATAAACCAATATAAAAGAGCAAAATCATACCGTATGATGCTCTCTTTACTCATCATGTTGTAACATCTATATGTTTTGTAGAAAAAGTACATTTCCATCTTTAGATTTCTCAACTCATGCATATGAATTTACTAGGAGGATTGAGCATGCCATACTTCATAGCAACCTACATGCTGGAAGAATACAGGTGACATTACGATGAGAGATGTGTATTTGTTACACGCTTTATCACTTTAAGTCAAAAGCTGCAATGAGCCACTTGTGGGAGAAAGCAAATGCATATCATCTTAGCTTTCCAATTATATCAAATATTTATTACAAAGTTCAACCAATACATTTTATTTTAACAAGCCACGCGTGTAGTTTGTAATACTGTAGTGCAAAATGGGTCATCAATTTTGGTCTATTTTCCCAAAAGAAAAAAATAAGTGCATATACTGTACATGCTAAATGTTAATTGCCAACCGTAATGTCAGTTTATACACTAACTGACTTATAAACTGCTTCAAAGCTTAATGACGGACTAAAAGTCTGTTATTGCATGGGGTAAATCATTTAAAAAGACAATATATCAGTCTTAAAACAATTTCTAAGTGGTTCAAAAGCAAACTAGATTAGTAAACAGTTATGTTAACTGAACTGTCAATGTCATTGAGATTCTAAGTTTATTTTTCTTGTCTCCTCCATCATCACATCTCCGGAAGACTGTTAGGCTTCAGGGCTAAGAGTACTGACCCAGAACAGCCCATCAGCAATTCTCCTGACCTTCACCCAACAGACCTGATCCTATAGTGGCTCATAGTTGTCATCATACTTCACTGTGTGGCATTAAAAAATGTGTGTCAGGCCGTTGCTTGAGAAGATTACAAACTGGCTCAAAATGGTTCTGGCCGTTTTTTAATCTTGGCGGCGCTGCCAATTCCCTAGTTGCAGTTGCAAAAAGCGTACAGAGTAGAGAACAAAAAGCTTTCCTCTGCCAAACAGAGCAATTTCATCCTTCAGACTTTCCTTTCTCCCAGAATGTGTACATGAAGGAAATTAATGTACATCATTATGGTCAATAATAAAAATGCCCAGAGTTTTCTTAAAAGCAAACAATGCCAAGGGCAAGACACTGGAATAAAACAAAAAGGGAAAAAAATCCATATTCTTTTGGGTCAGGGATGGATAATATCACACCTCTGTTGTTCCAAGTTTTAAAATCTGAAAATAATTTGATGCCAGCATCAATATTGCAGCTTATTTTGTCATGGGGTGTTACTCACACACTGATGGTAATAGTCTAATTCTCTCTAAAAGCTTTCACAGACCCAGCAAGGCTGTACACAATGTACTACCATTCACAAAGCATAACCATCACTGCAGCTCAGAAGAATTTGAGTGTTTGGTCCCATGACTTACTCAATGGTGTTGAATTGTTTATTATCTTCTTTCTATAGTTGGAAAAGAAGCACTTAAAGCATCTCATTTGATTAAGCATGTTATAATTCTCTGTTCATTTACTACTCACAGTAATAAAAAAGCATAATGGCTTATTAATCAGGGCTAAAAGTGTGGAGACGCAAGTACTGATGTCTGTGTCAAAAGAGATGAGAGGGAACGGTAACTGATTTTGAGAGTAACGGTAAACGTTTTGGACATCCCTTTAGCATGCTTGGCTATGCACAAAACAGGATCATTTATGAGGGCATGCTATGAGTAAAACTAACCAACAACAAGTGCCATAAATCAACAAACTACCTTGAAGCCATTTTTGTGATTTAATCAGCAGTACACTGTAAAAAAAATTGGTTGTTTTTTGTTGGATTAACTTAAAAAAGTAAGTAACCTGGTTGCCTTAAAATTTTGAGTTTATTGAAATTAAAAATTTGAGTTGATACAATGAAGGAAATTTGTTTAATAAATAGAAAAACAGAAAAAATATTTTTGTATCTGAACCACATAAAAAAATTGATAAATCATGAAAATAGCACTATTTCACTGCATCATCAGAAATAAAACACACACAATTACCCAATAAGCTTACAAAATCTTTTAATAATATTTTAATAAAGGTTGTCGAATCTCAAAAAATGTTCATTGTATTAACTCAAAATTTCAATTTCAATGAACTAAAAATGTTAAGGCAACCAGGTAATTTTTTTTCTAAATAATTTTTTACAGTGTAGCAATGACCAAGTCATAAGCTTGATTTCTGGGGGAAGTATTAACTTGGGAACAGGTAAGAGATAGCCAAACATTTATATTCTGTCATTAATTACTTACCCTCATGTTGTTCGACACCCGTAAGACCGCCGTTCATCTTCAGAACACAAATGAAGATATTTTTTGTTGAAATTCGATGGCCCAGAAAGGCCTCCATTGGCAGCAATGACATTTCCTCTCTCAAGACCCATAAAAGGTACTAAATACATCATTAAAAAGTCTAATAATTTAAGAAGTGATGCGAATAGCTTTTGTGAGCAAAAAAAACAACAAAACAAAAACAAAATATGTGTCAAGTTCTTATCTTCCGTTCAGGTCTCTGACGTGAACTCACAGTGTAACAGGAGGACTGTTAGAGCCCTTCATTTTGCGGCTTTGATAAGGCACTTTTACACGCTTATTTGTTTCTCACTCTATCCAGGAAATGCACAATTTAACACCATTTTGAGCACCATGCCAAGACCTAAAGGACAATTAATGTAGAATTCAACAGATTAGACCAGGCGCGTCTAACGCTGCTTGTAAAAAAAGTTATTCGCTTCTGGGTCACATTCTCACGCATGTGTCGCCGTGCTTCGTGAGCTCACGTCAGAGGCCCAGGCGGAAGACAAGATCTTATAAATAGGATAAAGAATAAAGTTATGTTCTTTTTCCACAAAAAAACTATTCTAAAATTATTGTAGAACCACTAGTGAGATGGACTTTGTAACAACATATTTAGTGTCTTTTATTGGTCTTGAGAGAGGAGGAAATTACATTAGTGTCAATGAAGGCCTTTCTGAGCCATCGGATTTTAACAAAAATATCTTCATTTGTATTCAGGAGATGAATGGAGGTCTTACAGGTGTCGAACGACATTAGGGTAAGTAATTAATGACAGAATTTTTGGGTGAACCAACCCTTTAAGTGCCTGTCATGAATCTAAGGAAAACTGCTAAATAATTAAATTGTCAAATACAAAATACAGTAAATTCTCAATTCACTCAATATTGGCAGGTTACATGTTGCATGGCAAAAGTAATTAATAAAATCCACACTACATCACCTATTTAAAAAATAAAAAAATAAAAAATAAATAATAATAATCAAATCACTTTTAGAATGAAGCGTTACCATGTTAATGTACTACGGTATACACATAGTACTCTAACATACTTACAAGAATGCCATGATATCACCAGTGGTGGAGGAAGTACTGAATCTCAGTACTTAAGTAAAAGTACTAATAACTTTTTAACTAAAGCCATATTTACTTAAGTAAAAGTGGAAGTACTACAACGACAATCCTACTTAAGTAAAAGTAAAAAAGTACTTGATTTTAAATGTACTTTAAGTATTAAAAGTAAAAGTACTTGTATAACAATTTATTTTCTTAATGCTTATATTCCAATAATTAAAAAGAAGAAAACAGTATGGGGTGTGGCATTTTAATTGAGTTAGTTTTGGGTTAATGTAGGCTAATTATGCATATCATCTGTTGCCCAGTTTATATTCTGACTCACAATATCAGGGTGATCTGCAGAGTTAAATATCAATATTCAGAATTAACATTTTCATCAGCTTTGATGTATTTAAATCTTCATATTTATGAGGATTAATCTTAAATATTGGAAATGCTTGAGCCTTTCTTTTATATTCTTAAATTTGATCAATAAATTAAATTAGAATAATGCTATAGGGTTGTTAAATAAAATAATGTTCACTGACCATTTACAACTGCATTAAATAATGTTATGAGATTGTTTTAACTATATATTTTTAATACAATAAGAAACGTTGGAAAGAATGTTTAAACATGAAACTAAACTACCAGTAGGTGGCGGTATGTACTAATGAGTGAGTCATTGAGTCGGTTCGTTCAAACGGCTGATTTGTTCATAAATGAGGCAGTCGTTTATGAACAGGTCATTGAATCTTTGATTCAAACGATTCATTCAAACACTGAATCATTCATTAACACACTATTGCTGTGAGATGTGTTGTGGTTCTGATGTGGAAATATGATCTGATCTTGGAAATATTTTCGCTGTGGTAATAGAACAAAAGCAGATTATATTGCATCTAAAATCTAAGTGACTAATTGTAATTAATTGTTTATGGTACTGTCATGAAATCAGTGTCACTTTTCAGTCATGATGGTATTCAGGTACACAGCACTCTTGGTTGTGTCATGTGATGTTTTTTTTTAACTGTATTATACGTTATAAAATATAAAAACCTTCACATTTTGAATATTTACTGCAGTACGTTACTGAGTTTCTCTGTACGAGCGGCTTTGGTTTGTTTCCATTTCTCCTCGAGAGGCTGCGCGATTGTCAACAGCACAACCGTCAGTTCATACATTAGCCTATTTTTATCCATTAATTATCCGAACAAACCTTAATCTCGAACCCTGAAACTGATCAGAAAATGTAACGAAAATGTAACAAAACGTTGTAGAAATGTAGTGGAGTAGAAAGTAAAATATTGGCTGCAAAATGTAACGAAGTAAAAGTAAAAAGTATGCACTATTGATTCTACTTAAGTAAAGTACAGATACGTGAAAAATTTACTTAAGTAAAGTAAAGAAGTATTTGTACTTCGTTACATTCCACCACTGGGTATCACTATGCTACTTGTCCAAAAAGCATGGTAATAAATGATTCTGTGTAGTGTTTCTGCGCTTTTGTTTACTTCCTCAATCACAAAGCTGCACGTGCCAGTGTTGAACTTGCTGAAGGCATTCCCCAACCCTGTCAAATGATAGGATGCATTTGCAGTTGTTTCAATTAATTATAGCTATTCCACTCATCGCAGCGTCATTCTCTGTATTACATTAGTCTCGCATTACTGTTTCACTCCACTTTTAGTTCTTGAATGAAATGATTCGGACGGAATAAGGAACCGATTCAGACCAGGGTGAAATGCAATTTGACCGATTCATTAAAAGACCCGAATCAAATTATTCTCAACGCGCTGAAACGCATTCCAACCATCCGACGGAATGTAGAAGACAAACTGCAACATTGCTGAAATACTGCCAGAGAAACGCGATGTTGTATCGAGTGTCAACACTACTCCCTGAACTAAATTAAATATTTTTATGGATCTCGTTTTGTGCACTGGCAAATTGACATGCTGGAACAGAAAAGGGTCACCCCAAGCTCTTACCAGAAAGTTGTATGCACTAACACAAAATTCTCAAATATTGTTGTATGCCATGGAATTAAGGAGCCTAGCCAAACCCTCAAACCTAAATAATTATGGTTAACTTCATGATTCACACTTTTAAGAAGGATCAGTGTAACAAATGTCTAAATGGGCACAGAAACACTGGTTTATGCATGATTAGCAACATCAGGGAGAACAAAAAGATACTATATGCAATTAATTATGAATTAAACACATTGTTGTGTTGTAAACACAAATGCCAACAGATTGCATCCAAAGTTGCTATACAGTCACACATAGGCTGCTATTTTTACTCCTTATGTTGCAGGGTTTCAGTGAGTGCAACCCATATGGTAATATGTTATGTGTGTGCATTATCTTCATTGTTGCTCATTAACAGAAAAAAAAGGTTTTACCTGGCTAATTATTTTACCACCTCAAAAATATTCTAATAAAGCACCTGCACATGGATCTCAGTGTCTGCTTTTTTAGAATTTAATGATTTTTTTTTTTTTTTTTTTTGAGTAGAAATAAATTAACAGTGAACAGCAATACCCTACCAATTTGTTATTCAAAGGGTGCCTTTTTGCCTATGCAGAAGCTCAGGCCCACTAAGGTTATTTATTGCTCGTTGGGTAAGGGAAGTGAAATTTCCTCCCGCAGGCTGCATGAACAGCTAACGGGAGAAGGAACACTGAAGCTGTGCCCCCAACACTCCACCACACAAGACCTTTATGATCATCATTAAAGCATTTTCCATTTTGTCACTTATCTCCTGTGCCCTTTGGCAAATCCTCACAGATATATTTGCCAGTGTCTCTATCCCTAACTGGGTCACTGCGCTAAGACGCTATGCTGCCATAGTGTACCGAACACGAACAGACACATCTTTACCAACCTTCACGGTGGATAATGCAAGGGCGGTGTCAAATATGATTATTATTGTGTGCTATAACTCTCCCTTTACTTAATGCAAACAATGGCACTGATAGTTAGCTTCACATGTCTGTATAATGGCCGAGCTTCCCTAGGCCTTGTCTAATGCATTGTATTGTCTCTCATCCATGCATAGAAGTGTCAAATCTCTGTTGTACAATATAATGAGGTTTTTTTTTTTTTTTTTTTTTTTTGTGCACTGGAAACAGACGGTCTCCTCCAACCCATGTCAATGAAAAAAGCTAATCAGCCTCTTTTACAATTTTCTTCTCAGTTTCAGCAGTTTTTGAGGGTAACAGACAAGTAAGAGTTTGAGTAAGTATCCAAGTAATTCAATGATAGGCACGAAGATAGACCAGTAGATAGAAGTCAGATATCTGGGTGGATTCCTACTTTTCCGGAGACTAGCAAAAGGATAAAAGTGTAAAGAAAAGTCTTATTTCCAATATAAGATAGCAGCAACACAATTAACTGATAAGATGACACAACGCACTGAGATATCAAAGTAGGACATGAATTTCACTAACACATACAGTTTATTTAGCAGAACATGCATAATATGGTAGAAATGTGGCGTCTGTAGTTGTACATCTGGGCATACTACAATGTGAGTAGACTACCATGAGCACTTCGAATGACCTGAGAGAGAAATTTCCTGAGGATATTTGAGCAATTATGACATATGTCCCTTTTTTCTTTTGACTTTTGAGCTGGTTCTTCTCATTGAATTTGCTGAATGATGGTTGGTTTACCATTGGTTCCAAAAGTATTTGTCAATTAATTCTTACCATAGGGATTTTTTTTAAAAATGTTAAAGCTTTTAAAGCCATGAACCAAAACAAGAAGAGGTGGCTTTAGTGAGGGGTGAGACAAAGGTGGCTTTAGTGAGGGGTGCACAATATTTAAAAAAAAAAATGGTGAAAAATAAAACAATTCATTTACAGTTGTTGATTAAATCTATAGAAACAAAATGTTACATATTGATTCATGATTCGGATTGCGTGTCAAACTGCAAAACTGCTGATATCACGTGACATTGGCGATCCAAATCATGAATCGATTCACTGATTCATAACCGTTGGAATCTTTGTTTGCGGATTAAAAACAAACACGGAAGAGAAGGCAATGCTGAATAAAGTCGTAGTTTTTGTTATTTTTGGACCAAAATGTATTTTTCGATGCTTCAAGAGCTTCTAACTAACCAACTGATGTCTAATATTGACTACTTTGATTAAGTTTGTATTACCTTTCTGGAAAGGGACAGTTCAATGGAGTTACTAGAACGCATTTGTCAGTACTGCATAATATTCCTTTTTCATAGATTTTTTAAGGTAATCACTTTGCATGCTTTTTTGTAAGTAGGTCTAAATAACTGAATGTTACAGTGTATAGTGATTGTTGGAATTTTTCTGTAAAGCATCATGGGTAATGTAGTTCTTCACCACAAATTTCACTTGCTAAGAATTATTTGAAAAATAAGTTGAAATAATGCAATCTGATGGCTTCAGCAAAAGCATGCCATCGATTAACAATACCTCATAACAGGTCTGTCTTAGTTTATATGTTATTGTCAAAAATCCAATTTTTCCTTATAGGAGAAAAAATAATGGGAGTTTTTTCCTGTTAAGCCCATGCACAATAAGTGTGCACTTCATTGATTGGTCAGCATTTTTTTTATGTACCCTCATGAAATCCATGCCTATAGTAAATGTCTACTACTGTACGCACCCCGATTTTGAGCAGTCTGCTTGGGCTGCACTGTAATGCGTGTTATATAAAATTCTACCTAGGAAAAATGATATATAATTACACTATTACATACAAGCAGCTTGTTATAGTATATGGACAAACACAATAAAGTCATTCAACTGTAAGCACTATTTACATACTGTATTCCAAAGCCATCACAGTTCATTTGCACCATTCTCCCACACTGCCTCCCGATGGACAATGCCTGACAGCCTGATTGCTTTCCCATTCATATTCATGTGATCTTTTTTTTTTCCCCAAGCTTGACACATTACAATAAGTCAGGAGATGAGCAGTGTCGAAACAATGAGAGCAAATGCAGTATTAGTATTCGATAATTCTGCCTGATGAACTTGAGATCAAAAATGCGCCCGTGTAGCCTGCAGTGGGTGTTTTCTGCAGTTTGATTGTACTTGTGAAAGATGGTGGTCTGACAATTCTATGATTCATAATTATTTTCACACAATGCAAATGATGTTTGATGCAAATTAGTTTTCGCATTAGAGACTAACTGTGAGAAGGCCAATCAGAGATGCATTTTGCACATCAATATGAGCATATCATCAGTGGATTACAAGCAGTTTGAATTTAGAACTGCTACGGCCTTTTATGTGAGCGTCTTTAAAACTAATTTTTGAACGCGACATGCCGTCTTTGAAAGTAAAATCACATCTTAAAAGGCCAGCTGCTGCCCAGTTGGGCCATGCAAGAAAAAAAATTGCCTCTATGCTGGTGGATAGAAATGCAATGCAGGCAGCCCTTTTAATAAACCGCAGAGCATAGATTCCACTAAATTGTACCCTTGCTGAATTATTCCTAGTAATAATGGTCACAGAGTTACTCTGGGTGAGGAGTAATGAAGGTTTTAAAAGAACAGAGAAAGAAAATACCAAAACTGCCTTTTTAATGGAGATTACCCCAGTTATCTTCCTGTAGAGTAGACAAATGGATAAACCCCAATACTAAATTGTTTCCTTCAATGTTCCCTTACAGGTAATTATGTCAAAATTGGCTTGATATTAGTTTTCTCCTATAGTGCGGGTATGTGTGTGTGTTGTTCACATTGTGGAATTTCTATGATAATGGAGCAAAATGTCACAGATCTGTGGCTCGCTGTGGACGCTGGATATAATTACTCTCCCTGGGCAAAATAAATGGGTGTACTGTAAAATATCCTGATGAAGTGAATATATTTTGTGAGGTTAAGAGGCAAGAAACAGACAACACAGATGCAAGTGGTTCAGTGAGTAATTTACAGGGCTTCTCGGAAGCATCACGATTCTTTCTGAAATCCAATTTGACTGTGCAGGCATGGTTACAGTAAAACAAGACACAGAAGTGTGGAATAATAGCGGAAATTTGGCTGCCCAGTCAGAAAACACTTCACCCCTGTCAATTGAAAATGTTGTTCATACATGTTATGACATTCAGTTGACAATGCATATTGTTCATACATTTTATGAACAAAGATGTTCATAAAACTGCATTTCATTATCTGGGAGAATTAAAAATTGAATGAAATAACGGTATATCGAGAAAACAATGTAAAACATTAACACAATAACAAGACTTTTTTTTTTTTTTACATAAATCACTGGATGTCTCTGGATGTCTCTTCTCATTTAGTTTTCTAGCCATTTATATTATAGTGTGGTTTTATAGTTATGTTTTTACAGTGCAACATTACATGAGGGCTTAAATACACAAGTTATGAACCAGTGACAGGACTAAAGGAAGGGAACAATGAATATACAAGATAATATTAATATATTATATAACATGACAATGATAATATTAAAAAAGTCATAATCGTCATCTTCTCTTATTTTTTGATTGGGTGCAGATATGCTACTATTAAAGGGTGTGTGTAGGATTGACAGCTAGTGGTCGAAATAGGTACTGGAGTCAAAATTCTAATTAATGGAGAAGGTTGTTTCCCCTGCCCCCTCCTCCGCAGACTCGACCCTCATGCGGGTTGCCAGAACGAGTACATGCAACAGGAGTGAGCACATTTGACAATGAAAGCCACGCTGTAAGTTGATGAGTTGATTTATCCGTGTTTTAATATGCTTATGTTCATAGAGATTTTTAGATGAATGCCGAAGCTTTTTAGGTCGGGTAAAATCTGCAATCACTGACCCAGTTTGTTTGTTGGCTTCCATGGCTGCTGCACTGTAAAAAAATATTTAGAAAAAAGTTACCTGGTTGCCTTAAAATTTTGAGTTCATTAAAATTAAAATTTTGAGTTAATACATTTATCAATTTTTTTATGTGGTTCAGATACAAAAATATTTTGAGTTTCTATTTATTAAACAAATTTCCTTCATTGTATTAACTCAAATTTTTAATTTCAATAAATTCAAAATTTTAAGGCAACCAGGTTACTTACTTTTTTAAGTTAAACCAACAAAAACCAACCAATTTTTTTTTTACAGGGTGCAATAGTTACACTGTAAACATTTTTGGTTGTTTTTTGTTGGTTTAACTTAAAAAAGTAAGTAACCTGGTTGCCTTAAAATTTTGAGTTTATTGAAATTAAAAATTTGAGTTGATATAATGAAGGAAATTTGTTTAATAAATAGAAACTCAAAATATATTTCTATCTGAACCACCTAAAAAAAAATGATAAATCTATTTGGCATTTTTCACTGCATCATCAGAAATAATACACACACAATTACCCAATATGCTTAAAAAATCTTTTAATAATATTTTAATAAAGGTTGTCGAATCTCAAAAAATGTTCATTGTATTAACTCAAAATTGGAATTTCAATGAACTCAAAATTTTAAGGCAACCTGGTAACTTTTTTCTAAATAATATTTTACAGTTTAGTGTTTTCCACCAACTGGCAAACTTGGGTTTTGAAATACTATTGGGAAAACTGGCAGCATGTGGCACAGACCAAAACAAAAACAGACGTTCTGACACGGAATGCACATTTCAAAGTAGAATAACTGGCCAGAGCATTGTTTTTTTGAGAAACAAGCAGGTGAATTTAGCATGTTTGCTAAATATCTTCAGATATATTATGGTGCTTTTATGCTTTAGTAAAGTAAAAAACTTACATACTTGAATAATTTACTGGTAGCTCTTTTTTATGAAGGTAACATTAATATGGAGTCTTTCAAGCTTCACAACTTAAATAAACTATAAAATTTATATTAAAAAGTATAATTTATGTGACAACACAGACTACAATTTAAGTCATTATCCACTGATAATCTTCCCCTCCAATGAGCCATTCAAACCATCTTTTTGTTGAACTCAAAAATCAAATCAGAACTATTCAAACCAGTTTTGTAAATGGAAAAGAATGTTTAATTCATGCTTAGCTCATGATCTTTCACAAACAGGCAAAGTAGAGCTAGGGGTAGATGTCAAGATTTTAAAGGGGTACTTCAGATCTGGGAAGATGAATCTGTATTTAAACTGTATTTAAACTCTGGCATTAATGTAGTAGAACAGTGAATTTGGTCCTTTCAAGACTGAGATAAGACAGACAATGTATTTTTGTCTCATGGGGATGAAAGACAACAACTCCCAGAATGCTTCGCTGCCCTAAGAGGCCACTCCCAAAGCCACCGCTACTGCATCACTGTGA
Organism: Pseudorasbora parva; assembly: GCF_024679245.1. Taxonomy (NCBI): domain Eukaryota; kingdom Metazoa; phylum Chordata; class Actinopteri; order Cypriniformes; family Gobionidae; genus Pseudorasbora; species Pseudorasbora parva. The sequence continues at coordinate 32,675,793 of NC_090183.1, read as the reverse complement.
CTGGATCACTTTCCCCACCGTGTTCTTTTTTACAATATCAGTTCAATTAGAAAACAGACACTACAATTAAAAACTGAACGTGTCTGTTCAATATAATATGATTTAACCGCTGAGGGAGTGTCACAGCACAAATGCTGCAGGAGTCAAATTACATTCATCGTGATGAATGAGCTGAATGAGCTCTCATGATGAGAGCTGAGGTAATCTCTTCCGCGCTCGCGGCATATATATTCACAGCGCGTGTTCAGACTTTTACTATGTTTATAACACAAAGCTTTATATGGCATCACACGACTTAGAAAACAGCATAAACATAGGGCCCTATCATACACCCGGCGCAATGCGAGGCCAGATGCAGTGCAAGTGTTTTTTGCTAGTTTCAGCCTGACACATCATCATTATCACATCCAGCTCCACGTTGTTTAAATATCAAATGCACTCGTGCCCATCTGTTGGGCATGGGCCTGCTGGTCTGAAAATAAGTTGTGTTCAGGTGCATTGTTGGCGTATTGCTATTTTGAGGCAACTGAAAACAACTGTGCCATTGACAAGTGTTAGTAACGTGCACCTTTCTGTAGGTGCATAATGCGTGTATATTCTGCTTATTACACACACAGGGATGCGCAGTAGCACACCAACTTTTTTAATATTAAAAATAAAAGGATTTCTCTGGAGAAGTGTTTAGTCTTTCCGCTTGCAAACAGCACCATGTAAATAGCAAATCAATCATGGCGCAACTGGCTTTTAAAGGGAATGGGAGATTAGACTCTGATTGGTTTATTGCACATTACCCCCAAAACACAAACATGATTCATTAAGAGATTAGGTACAACCCTTTTGGACCATGTGAAATATTTTTTCCATCGTTAAACTAGCAAAAAGTGGATTCAGACACGCCCTGAGTGCACCTGTGACATGCGCTTCAGGCCATGCGCTCAGATCCTTAAAATAGGATCCAGAGACTTATAGTTTTTTTTTTTTTTTTTTTTTTTTTTTACTTTCGTGTCTTCTTTTATTCCCCATAGAAGAAAGTTTTAATGGTTTAAGAATGGATGGTAATAACAGAATTGTCCTTTGTGGATGAACTATTGGTTTAATTTGTAACACATTGATAACTTGGAAAAAAAGAAAAAAAGAATGCAGATAGGAAAATTGCAGACGAGATAAGTTATGCATTATTTCATGCATCATTATGCAAAAGCATCAGCAGAGATTTATGCTTGAAGGAAGCAGGACAGGCAGATCTACCGTGACATACTGCTCATTTTGTCTTTCCCTGTATGGCAGAAAACTTTGTTGGGTCACGAAAATTAAATTAAATAAGGAATAATGAATAAAAGACAGCAAAAACTAAATGAGGAATGCGTCAGAATGTTACTCTGACAGAATGACTGACAGACCAGTGTACACGGGCAAAATAGCTGTATGCATGTTACAATCCTCTGTATCTGTTTTGTGTGGGTTGTTTTTTTTCTTTGTCTGTGTGTGCAGGGATTGGATGTTGTTGGAGGAGTCTGATTGGTGGATCTACTGAGGTGTCGCTTTAATAGGCGCTTATAGAAGATAGGGAGCTCATCCTGGGATTGGTCATTTGGTCAGTTGACCATGTTCGTTTGATTATGATGATTTAATTGGGTTCATCTTATGTTTAAGGAGCATAGGGGTGTCCTGCCATTTATTTTGACTTTGTTTCTGATTTTGTTTATTATTAGGGAGATAGCGAAGTTTCTTTTTAATTTTTGCTTTGTCCATAAGATAATTTATACATGTTTTATTTATAAGTGTCTTTTGTTTATGTTGGCATTGAGGCATCCTGAAGCCATTATTTAATCAATGCCGTTATTTAATTACTTTTTTCCACCTTAAATAAATGTACATTTTTTGTGATTTAGATTTAGATTTTTTTTTAGAATTTAGATTTCTGTATTTGGTGATCTGTCGGCTGGGGCGGGTGTTCCTGTTTTAACAACTAGAGTTTCAAGTCAACACCGTCTTCTTATAACGCGTCATAACAAATGGGGGCTCGTCCAGGATAAACGAATTGGGACACTTTATGGTAACAAGTTCGTCATATGGTATGCATATTCTTTTTCTAATTTTTCTGGTGCAGATGTTTTATTAGCAACTTTTTCTTGAGTATCGGGGTAAGGGATATGGAATGATGGAATTGAGGCGTTTTGACAAATGAAGCATTAAAATTGTGTCGTAAAGCAGATTTGTAAGGCGGATTCTAATCGGTCATAACAATGCAACAAGTCTGCCATATGTCACTAAACTTACATATTTTATGTCATCTTTAAAAAAAGCACACACTTTCATATGTTAATATTCAAAAAGCCAATTCCTCAAGACATTTTTTTCAGAAATCCAATCTTACGAACAATATCTAAAGACATGCTTTCTGCTTTCCGCTGCTGTAAGTAAGTGCTCTTCACCAGATATTGCCTGAAAGCATGTGGTGCAACATTCTGTTAAAATGATTCACCCTTAAAGTTGGAGGAAAATAAACAACTCAATAAGAGCCCTTAATTATGAACATACAGTAGAACATTAATGAAAAATGCAAACACCAAAAGCATGCATGTTTTAACGGATATGCTAAGCTGCTCCTGAAATTACAATGTTCTATTCATCACTACAGAGTGCAGAAATTAATCAAACCCAACTCATAATTATACCTTGCTTTATCATCCATCTTTAAAGTATTCTTTTGTTGTGGCTGGCTTGTGAAATGCTCATAGCTAAATTGGCTCATCAGGGCTGATTGGGGTATGGTTGGATGAAAAATAGACAGCTTACCTTGAGGGTAATTACACATCAGCAGAATACACTTTCCCGACATAACACTGCCTTGTTACCATGGAGGCACTTGGAGATGGTGAACTGAGGAAAACCAAGCGTTGGGGATTCAGGGATTGGCCACTGGCAAGCTCCAAGGCAATGCCAGTCACCCTGAACTATATGCTCATGCATCATCTAGATGATTCTGGCTGGTCACGGGTTCACAGCCCTTTGGAGAGGTTCCTACATTCACATGGGTACTCTGTGTCCAGACACCACACACATTTTTTTTTTTTTTTTTTTTTTTTTTAAAGAAGGTGAATCAAATTATTATTTCAATGTCACTGGGAGACAGGGTTAGACAGGAAGAAGGTGATTGCAACCTCCAAGTACCTCCTGCTTTTGATTGAACACTGAATTGATAATGTGAATAATCGTTGAAGGGGTGATCAACTTTCCCTTAAGCTTTTGATATATACAAGTTCGTGGCAATATAAGAATATCCTGTTAGTTTTAGAGCTGAAAAGTTCCTTGTAAGGCAAAGAAAAACTTTTAAAGACACCAGACCCAACCAATGAGAGATCTCCGAATGTGCCAGGCTGTGACTTCAGCGTGTGGTAAAACACTGCCTCAACAGAAGAACAACACCTGATTATGTAGCCCCGCCCACCGACTCTTGCCTGACATGACATAGGCCTACAACCGGATCAAACTTCTAAGTGTGGCAAAACCGAGTAGGGAGTTCTAAAAGGATCCGAGAGGAGAGAAGAAAAACTAAACGCACTGGCAATTTCATATATTTGTTTGTCTAATACAAATTATTTGGCACCTACACTGGTCGACTACGCCACTCTGGAAAACCGGGTAAATAACAACCTTAAGGGCACATAGGTTTGTGTGCCCTTAAGGAGTCGTATATGAAAAAAAGAGTAACTTTTTTTTTTATATCAATGTTGAATAAATAACTAAAACTTCAGAGCAGAATTCCTAAGTTGGCTATACAGTAAAATGCAACAATCTGCATCTGGCACACAGACAAAAAAAAAAAAAAAAAAATGACACGAGGTGACCAGCAGAGGAAGTATCTGGAGGGGTGGCCAGCTGTCCAATTAGTCCACAATTCCATACCACACATGAAAATTGGACACAAGAAAACGCACAGCACTAGGTGTAAACACCACACTGTGGCAGCTGGACTTCACTCCTCCAGCTCCTGTAACAAAACTCAAAGGCAACACAAAACCATCAACACAGCAAAAAGGGAAAGACTAACTTAAGAGCTAACTTAAATTGAGAAATAAAATTCCTTTCTTGTTAACTCTCTTGACTTGATATTCAAATAAAATAAAATTGCTGAAGTTTTCAACAGGCTGATTTTTCTGACTCTGCAGATAAGCTTTGCATGTGTGTGTGTGTGTGTGTGTGGTTCGCAGTAATATCCACCGATTGGGTGGGCCAAGTAATAAAAGAATAACATTCCAATCAATCGTGGATGGATGAGAGATAAATCATTGTGTTTGTTTGATAAAGACATATTGCGAGTCGTGGGATGAATCATTCCGATTTCCATTTTCCCACACGCTTTCAAAATAAATACCACATGTACTGAGAGGACAGCTAAAGCTCATTAAATATGCAAATCTTATCCAATCATAGCAGTGGGCTTTTACTTCCAAGTCTTCAGTGTGGCATCCCCATAAAAACTGAACGTTCCAGGAGAGAGCTTCAGAACCATGGTATATAATAGCCTATTACTTATTAATTATGATGTTTTTTAATGTAAAAAAAAACACACACGCAAATGTCAGTAGTTGACCGCAGACAACAGTATAACATTTTTTATCAAATTAAAAAAAGCCAGTTCCTGACATCTTTAATCACTACAACAATGTATATGTATTGCTGTAAAATATAAATTTGTATACATATACTGTGCACACTGACTGAAAAGTACACTTCCCACCTGGGCATCCATAAAATGGCAGTTCTGTCAGTAATAGTTCTGAGCAGCAAATTCAGAAGTTTGCCACAAGTTTGACATTTTCTTTTAGTTGATAAATAGATAATAAAATGGTAGAGGTTTTGTGAGAGGACGGAGGTCGTAACACTACAATAACAGCAATAGTTTATTACCTTTCCACTGTGAGAAAAAAAAGCCATAATTGGAAATCTGTCCCAATATGATACCACAAGGCTGCAACATAATAACAGTGATATTCAATATTGTTTCTCTAGTCTCCAAAGCATCAAAAGAGAGACCTGGAGAAGAGGTCAAAGAACAAAGTCTGGTGACCTATCTTTATTTGGAATGATTCCCATTTCTAAGGTTGTGTTCACACTTGGCATGCTTGGTTCGATTAAAACAAACCCTGATGCGATATCTCTGTTAGTGTGGTTAATTTGAATAAGCATGGACGTTGTCATCCAAACCCTGGTGCGCACCAAACAAGCGAGCCAAGACTGCTGAAAAGATGGTTATCTGTCCACTTCCAAGCATTCTCTGGTACGGTTCGAATGAAATATGAAAGCAACATGGACCAAAGACATGTAAACAAACCAAAAAACAGGACATGCTGTCACAAGATGCAACCCTAAAAAGGACAGAATTCTCACGCCTACCTGTACCAGGCATCTTTTTGAAGAATGTCTTCGTTTGTATGTGTAATAGAGGAATTCTCACCGCTGTTTTGACTCCTTCACACATTCACACATTCACGAGATGACGGAAAAAAATACATCATAAAAGGCTTTTTCTTTTTTACATCTTTAGGTTCGGTGTTAAGAATGACTGTGCATGCTAAGTGAACCAGGACTAAATGTATTATTTCAGTTGATGCTTGTAAATATGGTAACAAAGTACATATATAAAGAGTAAAAACCCATATAATTCCATGGTACTTTGTTATCATATTTACAAGCAAAAAATAAAATAATACAAAATTAGATTTTTTTTCTTCTCCTCAGAATAGTATTAATAGAGCCCATTTGCTTCAACAGACATAATAAGTATATTTTAAGGCCTGTATTTGATCAGAATAAGAGTATATAGTTATAGTGTCTGTTGAAGTCTGTTGAAAAAGACTCTTCTATACTATTATTAATTCTATTCTGAGAAGAAAAAAAAAATCTAATTTTGCAATTACTTTGATGGTTTAAACATCACAGTGGGGGTAATATAGATTTAATGAAAGAGAAAGAAACAAGCTATTGTGAGTTGGAGCCTAAGCCTCTTTTCTATATGAGCTGTTGTCGTACATGCTTCTGTTTTAATGTACCCCATGTGTACCAGCAGTAATTTGATAATACATATACGGTTGATCTGTTCTGCACCAAAGACCTTATGTGGTTAATCAACTTGGTTACTTTGCGCATATCCCTGAAATGTCCCTTTGGCATTCACTGACAATAGGCCTCCACAGGCTGGAATGCTAAAAACTAGATAAGGAAATGCCAAGCATGGCAAATGATGTCTAAACGACTGTCTGACATAACTAATAATGAAGAGAGCAGATGAACATCCTCTTCAGGAGTACTTCATCACAGGAACTCACATCAAGAATGCAACCTGCTCTGCAAAGATAACTGCATCCAAGAGCTGCATCCCGTTTACTGGCTTCTCCCGGAAACCTACAGCCAAAAGAAGGAGGAAAAGGTGTGTGTTTGTGTGTGTGTGTGTGTGTTAGAGAGAGAGAGAGAGAGAGAGAGAGAGAGAGAGAGAGAGAGAGAGAGAGAGAGAGAGAGAGAGAGAGAGAGAGAGAGAGAGAGAGAGAGAGAGAGAGAGAGAGAGAGAGAGAGAGAGAGAGAGGAGAGATTGGGCAGCAGGGCAGCAGAGCAGCAGATTTGAAAGTCGGTGCATTATGTACTCATCATTTTCACACCGCATGTCTAAGTAAATAACTACAACAGCCCCGATGGCACTCCACTGGTCCGCACCCACACTTTTGTTCGTTCCAATACAGAATAGGCAATAACAAAAAAGCAAAGAATTAGAATAAGCTGTGTGTGTACTTGTTCATAATGTTGCATTTAAATGCTAGAGAGAGCTATTAGTAGGCCCAGAGGTAACTTGCTGGTATATTATGCATTTGCTATGCTGAATTTTGTGGATTATTAAATTTAAACATGGTAAATGTTAAATGGAGCTGAAACCTTCTAGCCAGGATGCCAGCCGAACTTAGCCCCGCCCACAATTTTTTTTAGGTCGGGCAGTTCGGTCTGGCCTTGCTCCATAGAGGAGTAACTATCCCCGAACAGAAACTGTTCGGACCAGTGAAATCATCAGGGCGGGCTTTAGACAATGACGGACAGATGATCAACAGTAATCATGCATGTCATCAAATGGACTTGGATTGGGGGGGGGGGGGGGGGGGGGGTTCTCCGGGGAAAAAAAGGCGTTTGGGGGGTAAAATGTGTGTTATTTTGGCAAGGTTGCCTGCTAAAATTCGCACTCATGGGTCTATATATCACATAATAGTCTCTTCAACCCACGGACATAGAAAACAACCCGCGGAGAAAACGCGGACTTGGCAACAGTGCCGTTGAACTATGTTGACATTTGACAATGCGTCGCTTCATTGCTCTTATTGGTTGTAGGTCTATCCAATTGATGTCTTTCCTGGTTGGGTTGAAACACGCCCCATAATTACAGCCCAATGGAGTAGTTTCAGACTCATATTCTGACTAGAATTGAGTATGACCATGTCAGGCTAGAAACCTTTCAAAATATTTAACGAATGGCGAGGGATTTATAGAATCTTATGAATGACAGAAATCTGCTAAAGTATCTTTGGCCACAGATTCTGTCTGAACCTAGGTGTTTGGAATATTTTAAATTTTTTCATAATATTTCTGAAATATTTCATATTTCTGTGAAATGTCTGTTATACTGCAAATTGAGCTCAGAAAGTGGATTTGTTTTCTGTAGACCAAAGCATGAATCCTTGTGCCTGGAGAAGAAAAGCAGTACTAAGATGTCATGTGCTTGTACTATTGCCAGAAGCAGGACAGAACAGGCCACACCTGTCAAAGACAAAGCCAAAAAAAAAGAGTGATTTTGACTTTTCCCAGTCAAAAGCAGAAATTTATGGAGGAACTCAATGAGCCTCGCCATCTAAACAACAGCAACCTCAGGCACTGCATCTCATCAATCATTTGACACTAGCATGCAGCTTGACAACAAAATTTAAGATGGTGTAGGTGCTAAAGAGAATGTTAAATAGAAGTAGAATGCATTCAAATAGGACTGCAAACCAAAAAACAGTAAATCTTTTGGCAAGTTATGGTTTTTATTGTCTTTCGTGCGGCGCACCCAGTTGCAAACTAAATTTTAAAAGCTACTGAGTAATATTTTCTATGCTTGCATTTATGTATGTCCTTCATCTTGAACTTATACCTGGTAGTGTGGATGCAGCATTAAGTAGGCCAAAATTTAAAGTGCAGTAAACTACTGTATTTTTGCGAAACGCTGTTGATATTTTACTTTTTTTTAATTCCTTCCCTGAGTGGATGTCTCTTCGTCATAGCTGAAGTAAAATAATATAATGTGTAGATGACAAATGAACAACAAGGAAGATCAAAAAATGAACATACAATACACAATAATATAAACAAGCAAGGGTTTGTTGTTACACGCCAGCAGCACTCCAGCTCTAGATAAACAATGATACCCTCACACGTATCAATAGTACGAGTGTGAAATCTCGTGGAATGGATACGCCAAAATGAGTTTTTACGTGCAAATGATAAGCAGTTTTTCGCATTCATTTGATACGCACTTTATGGCGTGCATATGACACGCTCTTGGGGAGGATTAGGGTGGTGGGGTGGGGAGTTTGTAGGTATAATACCCCTTAAAGTGCGTACCATATGCACGTGAAAAAACGAGATTGCACACTCATACTATTTATACTCATTTTCGTGAGATCGGGCTCCTAATATTACAATCACAACTGTGAAATGTAGCAAAACCAGTTACCTCAGAGTCTGTTTTCAGGCCTTCTCGCGTAGGTCTCTTCAGTGCCAGGAAGCTTTACTATAAATTGTCTCTCAGTCATCTCTCTTTCTCTCTTCTCTCTCACCCATCATGAGTGTATAGTATATACCCCCTATTCTTCTGGTGTGGTGTTGTGGTGCTCAGTCCAGTCCCTCTTCAACACCGTTCTCAGATGTTACTGATGGCAACTTTTGCTGTATCCATGGCATATTGTAATTAACGTAAATAAAGTGCCGTAATTTTTTAATCGCTCTCAACATACACAGATCGGTCTGTACTGCGACTCTTCAAGATAAAAACACCTTTAAGGGTTACTTAACACACCCAGATTATGTCTGTCTCATGTAAATTTTGAGCATAATTATCCATGAATGAACAAGAGGTTTTCTACATTCTTTCATTTTCCATAAATTTAGATTAACACCTGCATGTACAGATTGTTTATGAAAACACCTTGTAACCATGGCATTTCGACAGGAATGTGGTACATTCATATTAAAATGTTATAAATATAGCCATGTATGTTAGGCCTGTTAAGAGCAAAAGATAATTTGCATAAAAGCTAATGCAAAGTAGAATCAATGTATGTTTTCATACAGATGTCACTGTAATATAAGCAAATTTAGCTAGTGATGGGCTGTCAGGGCCATCAGGGCCTTCTCTGCTGGCCCTGTCAAAATCATATTATATATGAATTAGAACTAGACTAGACAGGCTAGAACCCGCTTAGTTTCAGTGGGAGCCAGGCTTTGGCCATGGGACGCTACAGAAGAACATATGTGTTCTGTCTTGATAAAATGGTCTATATGGACAGGGAGCAAATTCTGAGGGGCTCAAAATGCCCCTCAGAATGAGCTACCACCTGTATTGCATTACAGTGAACTCCAACTATAGCAACTCTCTCCCACATATTCTGCTAGTGTTGAAAACACCCTACTGGCCTCACTAAATAATCTTTCAATAACAATTAAAATTTTCCAAAAAGGTCTCACTTTCATGTAACTGCAATACAGGCCTGTGAGTAAACAACTAAGAGTGGCCTACCTAAAGCATCCTCTAATAACAATTGAGTGTTTGAAAACACACTCTCCAGTTCACATTACATCAGGGTTAGAACCCGCTAGGTTTCGGTGGGGAGCCAGGCTTAGGCCAAGGGACGCCACACTAGAACAGATGTGCTCTGGCTTGATAAAATGGTCCATATGGAGAGGCAGCAAATTCTAAGGGGCTCAAAATGCCCCTCAGAATGAGCTACCACCTGTATTGCAGTACAGTGAACTCCAACCATAGCAACTCTCTCCCAAATATTCTGCTAGTGTGAAAACACCCTACTGGCCTCACTAAATAATCTTTCAATAACAATTAAACTTTTTGCAAATAGGTCTCACTTTCATGCAACTGCAACACAGGCCTGTGAGTAAACAACTAAGTGTGGCCTACCTAAAGGATCCTCTAATGACAATTGAGTGTTTGTAAAAACACTCTCCAGTACACGTTACATCCAGGCTAGAACCCACTTAGCTTTGGTGGGGAGCCAGGCTTTGGCCAAGGGACGCTACAGTAGAACAGATGTTATTTGGTTTGATAAAATGGTCTATATGGAGAGGCAGCAAATTCTGAGGGGCTTAAAATGCCCCTCAAAATGAGCTACCACCTGTATTGCATTACAGTGAATTCCAACTATAGCAACTCTCTCCCACATATTCTGCTAGTGTTGAAAACACCCTACTGACTTCACTAAATAATAGTTCAATAACAATTGAGTATTTTCCAAAAACGTCTCACTTTCATGTAACTGCAACACAGGCCTGTGAGTAAACAACTAAGAGTGGCCTACCTAAAGCATCCTCTAATAACAATTGAGTGTTTGAAAAAATACTCTCCAGTTTACATTACATCCAGGCTAGAATCCGTTTAGTTTCGGTGGGGAGTCAGGCTTTGGCCATGGGACACCACACTAGAACAGATGTTTTCTGGCTTGATAAAATGGTCTATATGGAGAGGCAGCAAATTCTGAGGGGTTCAAAATGCCCCTCAGAATGAGCTACCACCTGTATTGCATTACAGTGAACTCCAACTATAGCAACTCTCTCCCACATATTCTGCTAGTGTTGAAAACACCCTACTGGCCTCACTAAATAATATTTCAATAACAATTAAACTTTTTCCAAAAAGGTCTCACTTTCATGCAACTGCAACACAGGCCTGTGAGTAAACAACTAAGAGTGGCCTACCTTTAGGATCCTCTAATAACAATTGAGTGTTTGAAAAAACACTCTCCAGTTCACATTACATCCAGGATAGAACCTGATTAGTTTCGGTGGGGAGTCAGGCTTTGGCCATGGGACGCCAGACTAGAAAAAAATGTGTTATGGCTTGATAAAATGGTCCATATGGAGAGGCAGCAAATTCTGAGGGGTTCAAAATGCCCCTCAGAATGAGCTACCACCTGTATTGCATTACAGTGAACTCCAACTATAGCAACTCTCTCCCACATATTCTGCTAGTGTTGAAAACACCCTACTGGCCTAACTAAATAATCTTTCAATAACAATTAAACTTTTCCCAAAAAGGTCTCACTTTCATGCAACTGCAACACAGGCCTTTGAGTAAACAACTAAGAGTGGCCTACCTAGAGGATCCTCTAATAACAATTGAGTGTGTGAAAAAACAATCTCCAGTAAACATTACATCCAGGCTAGAACCCACTTAGCTTCGGTGGTGAGCCAGGCTTTGGCCATGGGACACTACAGTAGAACAGATGTGTTCTGGTTTGAAAAAATGGTCTATATGGAGAGGCAGCAAATTCTGAGGGGCTCAAAATGCCCCTCAGAATGAGCTACCACCTGTATTGCAGTACAGTGAACTCCAACTATGGCAACTCTCTCCCACATATTCTGCTAGTGTTGAAAACACCCTACTGGCCTAACTAAAAAATCTTTCAATAACAATTGAGTATTTTCCAAGAACGTCTCACTTTCATGTAACTGCAATACAGGCCTGTGGGTAAACAACTAAGAGTGGCCTACCTAAAGGAACCTCTAATAACAATTAAGTGTGTGTGAAAAAACAATCTCCAGTACACATTACATCCAGGCTAGAACCCACTTAGCTTCGGTGGGGAACCAGGCTTTGGCCATGGGACGCTACAGTAGAACAGATGTGTTCTGGTTTGAAAAAATGGTCTATATGGAGAGGCAGCAAATTCTGAGGGGCTCAAAATGCCCCTCAGAATGAGCTACCACCTGTATTGCAGTACAGTGAACTCCAACTATAGCAACTCTCTCCCACATATTCTGCTAGTGTTGAAAACACCCTACTGGCCTCACTAAATAATCTTTCAATAACAATTAAACTTTTTCCAAAAAGGTCTCACTTTCATGCAACTGCAACACAGGCCTGTGAGTAAACAGCTAAGAGTGGCTTACCTTAAGGATCCTCTAATAACAATTGAGTGTTTGAAAAAACACTCTACATTTTACATTACATTCAGGCTAGAACCCGTTTAGTTTCGGTGGGGAGTCAGGCTTTGGCCATGGGACGCCACACTAGAACAGATATTTCTGGTTTGATAAAATGGTCTATATGGAGAGGCAGCAAATTCTGAGGGGTTCAAAATGCCCCTCAGAATGAGCTACCACCTGTATTGCATTACAGTGAACTCCAACTATAGCAACTCTCTCCCACATATTCTGCTAGTGTTGAAAACACCCTACTGGCCTCACCAAATAATCTTTCAATAACAATTGAGTATTTTCCAAAAAGGTCTCACTTTCATGTAACTGCAATACAGGCCTGTGAGTAAACAACTAAGAGTGGCCTACCTAAATCATCCTCTAATTACAATTGAGTGTTTGAAAAAACACTCTCCAGTTCACATTACATCAAGGTTAGAACCCGCTAGGTTTCGGTGGGGAGCCAGGATTTGGCCATGGGACGCTACAGTAGGACAGATGTGTTCTGGCTTGATAAAATGGTCTATATGGAGATGCAGCAAATTCTGAGGGGCTCAAAATGCCCCTCAGAATGAGCTACCACCTATATTGCAGTACAGTGTACTCCAACTATAGCAACTCTCTCCCACATATTCTGCTAGTGTTGAAAACACCCTACTGGCCTCACTAAATAATCTTTCAATAACAATTAAACTTTTTCCAAAAAGGTCTCACTTTCATGCAACTGCAACACAGGCCTGTGAGTAAACAGCTAAGAGTGGCCTACCTTAAGGATCCTCTAATAACAATTGAGTGTTTGAAAAAACACTCTACAGTTTACATTACATTCAGGCTAGAACCCGTTTAGTGTCGGTGGGGAGTCAGGCTTTGTCCATGGGACGCGACACTAGAACAGATGTTTTCTGGTTTGATAAAATGGTCTATATGGAGAGGCAGCAAATTCTGAGGGACTCAAAAGGCCCTCAGAATGAGCTACCACCTGTATTGCAGTACAGTGAACTCCAACTATAGCAACTCTCTCCCACATATTCTGCTAGTGTTGAAAACACCCTACTGGCCTCACTAAATAATATTTCAATAACAATTGAGTATTTTCCAAAAAGGTCTCACTTTCATGTAACTGCAATACAGGCCTGTGAGTAAACAACCAATAGTGACCTACCTAAAGCATCCTCTAATAACAATTGAGTGTTTGAAAAAACACTCTCCAGTTCACATTACATCGGGGTTAGAACCCGCTAGGTTTCGGTGGGGAGCCAGAATTTGGCCATGGGATGCTACAGTAGAACAGATGCGTTTTTGTTTGATAAAATGGTCTATATGGAGAGGCAGCAAATTCTGAGGGGCTCAAAATGCCCCTCAGAATGAGCTACCACCTGTATTGCAGTACAGTGAACTCCAGCTATAGCAACTCTCTCCCACATATTCTGCTAGTGTTGAAAACACCCTACTGGCCTAACTAAGTAATCTTTCAATAACAATTGAGTATTTTCCAAAAACGTCTCACTTTCATGTAACTGCAATACAGGCCTGTGAGTAAACAACTAAGAGTGGCCTACCTAAAGCATCCTCTAATAACAATTGAGTGTTTGAAAAAACACTCTCCAGTTCACATTACATGAGGGTTAGAACCCGCTAGGTTTCGGTGGGTAGCCAGGATTTGGCCAAGGGATGCTACAGTAGAACAGATGCGATCTTGTTTTATAAAATGGTCTATAGAGGCAGAAAATTCTGAGGGGCTCAAAATGCCCCTCAGAATGAGCTACCACCTCTATTGCATTACAGTGTACTCCAACTATAGCAACTCTCTCCCACATATTCTGCTAGTGTTGAAAACACCCTACTGGCCTAACTAAATAATCTTTCAATAACAATTGAGTATTTTCCAAATACGTCTCACTTTCATGTAACTGAAATACAGGCCTGTGAGTAAACAACTAAAAGTGGCCTACCGAAAGCATCCTCTAATAACAATTGAGTATTTTCCAAAAACGTCTCACTTTCATGTAACTGCAATACAGTCCTGTGAGTAAACAACTAAGAGTGGCCTACCTAAAGCATCCTCTAATAACAATTGAGTGTTTGAAAAAACACTCTCCAGTTCACATTACATGAGGGTTAGAACCCGCTAGGTTTCGGTGGGTAGCCAGGATTTGGCCAAGGGATGCTACAGTAGAACAGATGCGTTCTTGTTTTATAAAATGGTCTATAGAGGCAGCAAATTCTGATGGGCTCAAAATGCCCCTCAGAATGAGCTACCACCTGTATTGCAGTACAGTGAACTCCAGCTATAGCAACTCTCTCCCACATATTCTGCTAGTGTTGAAAACACCCTACTGGCCTAACTAAGTAATCTTTCAATAACAATTGAGTATTTTCCAAAAACGTCTCACTTTCATGTAACTGCAATACAGGCCTGTGAGTAAACAACTAAGAGTGGCCTACCTAAAGCATCCTCTAATAACAATTGAGTGTTTGAAAAAACACTCTCCAGTTCACATTACATGAGGGTTAGAACCCGCTAGGTTTCGGTGGGTAGCCAGGATTTGGCCAAGGGATGCTACAGTAGAACAGATGCGTTCTTGTTTTATAAAATGGTCTATAGAGGCAGCAAATTCTGAGGGGCTCAAAATCCCCCTCAGAATGAGCTACCACCTCTATTGCATTACAGTGTACTCCAACTATAGCAACTCTCTCCCACATATTCTGCTAGTGTTGAAAACACCCTACTGGCCTAACTAAATAATCTTTCAATAACAATTGAGTATTTTCCAAAAACGTCTCACTTTCATGTAACTGCAATACAGGCCTGTGAGTAAACAACTAAGAGTGGCCTACCTAAAGCATCCTCTAATAACAATTGAGTGTTTGAAAAAACACTCTCCAGTTCACATTACATCGGGGTTAGAACCCGCTAGGTTTCGGTGGGGAGCCAGAATTTGGCCATGGGATGCTACAGTAGAACAGATGTGTTTTTGTTTGATAAAATGGTCTATATGGAGAGGCAGCAAATTCTGAGGGGCTCAAAATGCCCCTCAGAATGAGCTACCACCTGTATTGCAGTACAGTGAACTCCAGCTATAGCAACTCTCTCCCACATATTCTGCTAGTGTTGAAAACACCCTACTGGCCTAACTAAGTAATCTTTCAATAACAATTGAGTATTTTCCAAAAACGTCTCACTTTCATATAACTGCAATACAGGCCTGTGAGTAAACAACTAAGAGTGGCCTACCTAAAGCATCCTCTAATAACAATTGAGTGTTTGAAAAAACACTCTCCAGTTCACATTACATGAGGGATAGAACCCGCTAGGTTTCTGTGGGTAGCCAGGATTTGGCCAAGGGATGCTACAGTAGAACAGATGCGTTCTTGTTTTATAAAATGGTCTATAGAGGCAGAAAATTCTGAGGGGCTCAAAATGCCCCTCAGAATGAGCTACCACCTCTATTGCATTACAGTGTACTCCAACTATAGCAACTCTCTCCCACATATTCTGCTAGTGTTGAAAACACCCTACTGGCCTAACTAAATAATCTTTCAATAACAATTGAGTATTTTCCAAATATGTCTCACTTTCATGTAACTGAAATACAGGCCTGTGAGTAAACAACTAAGAGTGGCCTACCTAAAGGAACCTCTAATAACAATTGAGTGTGTGAAAAAACAATCTCCAGTACACATTACATCCAGGCTGGAACCCACTTAGCTTCGGTGGGGAGCCAGGCTTTGGCCATGGGACGCTACAGTAGAACAGATGTGTTCTGGTTTGAAAAAATGGTCTATATGGAGAGGCAGCAAATTCTGAGGGGCTCAAAATGCCCCTCAGAATGAGCTACCACCTGTATTGCAGTACAGTGAACTCCAGCTATAGCAACTCTCTCCCACATATTCTGCTAGTGTTGAAAACACCCAACTGGCCTAACTAAGTAAACTTTCAATAACAATTGAGTATTTTCCAAAAACGTCTCACTTTCATGTAACTGCAATACAGGCCTGTGAGTAAACAACTAAGAGTGGCCTACCTAAAGCATCCTCTAATAACAATTGAGTGTTTGAAAAAACACTCTCCAGTTCACATTACATCGGGGTTAGAACCCGCTAGGTTTCGGTGGGGAGCCAGAATTTGGCCATGGGATGCTACAGTAGAACAGATGCGTTTTTGTTTGATAAAATGGTCTATATGGAGAGGCAGCAAATTCTGAGGGGCTCAAAATGCCCCTCAGAATGAGCTACCACCTGTATTGCAGTACAGTGAACTCCAGCTATAGCAACTCTCTCCCACATATTCTGCTAGTGTTGAAAACACCCTACTGGCCTAACTAAGTAATCTTTCAATAACAATTGAGTATTTTCCAAAAACGTCTCACTTTCATGTAACTGCAATACAGGCCTGTGAGTAAACAACTAAGAGTGGCCTACCTAAAGCATCCTCTAATAACAATTGAGTGTTTGAAAAAACACTCTCCAGTTCACATTACATGAGGGTTAGAACCCGCTAGGTTTCGGTGGGTAGCCAGGATTTGGCCAAGGGATGCTACAGTAGAACAGATGCGTTCTTGTTTTATAAAATGGTCTATAGAGGCAGCAAATTCTGATGGGCTCAAAATGCCCCTCAGAATGAGCTACCACCTGTATTGCAGTACAGTGAACTCCAGCTATAGCAACTCTCTCCCACATATTCTGCTAGTGTTGAAAACACCCTACTGGCCTAACTAAGTAATCTTTCAATAACAATTGAGTATTTTCCAAAAACGTCTCACTCTCATGTAACTGCAATACAGGCCTGTGAGTAAACAACTAAGAGTGGCCTACCTAAAGCATCCTCTAATAACAATTGAGTGTTTGAAAAAACACTCTCCAGTTCACATTACATGAGGGTTAGAACCCGCTAGGTTTCGGTGGGTAGCCAGGATTTGGCCAAGGGATGCTACAGCAGAACAGATGCGTTCTTGTTTTATAAAATGGTCTATAGAGGCAGCAAATTCTGAGGGGCTCAAAATGCCCCTCAGAATGAGCTACCACCTCTATTGCATTACAGAGTACTCCAACTATAGCAACTCTCTCCCACATATTCTGCTAGTGTTGAAAACACCCTACTGGCCTAACTAAATAATCTTTCAATAACAATTGAGTATTTTCCAAAAACGTCTCACTTTCATGTAACTGAAATACAGGCCTGTGAGTAAACAACTAAGAGTGGCCTACCTAAAGCATCCTCTAATAACAATTGAGTGTTTGAAAAAACACTCTCCAGTTCACATTACATGAGGGTTAGAACCCGCTAGGTTTCGGTGGGTAGCCAGGCTTTGGCCATGGGACGCTACAGTAGAACAGATGTGTTCTGGTTTGAAAAAATGGTCTATATGGAGAGGCAGCAAATTCTGAGGGGCTCAAAATGCCCCTCAGAATGAGCTACCACCTGTATTGCAGTACAGTGAACTCCAACTATAGCAACTCTCTCCCACATATTCTGCTAGTGTTGAAAACACCCTACTGGCCTCACTAAATAATATTTCAATAACAATTAAACTTTTTCCAAAAAGGTCTCACTTTCATGCAACTGCAACACAGGCCTTTGAGTAAACAACTAAGAGTGGCCTACCTAAAGGATCCTCTAATGACAATTGAGTGTTTGAAAAATACTCTCCAGTTTTCATTACATTCAGGCGAGAACCCGTTTAGTTTCGGTGGGGAGTCAGGCTTTGGCCATGGGACGCCACACTAGAACAGATGTTTTCAGGTTTTATAAAATGGTCTATATGGAGAGGCAGCAAATTCTGAGGGGCTCAAAATGCCCCTCAGAATGAGCTACCATCTGTATTGCAGTACAGTGAACTCCAACTATAGCAACTCTCTCCCACATATTCTGCTAGTGTTGAAAACACCCTACTGGCCTCACTAAATAATATTTCAATAACAATTGAGTATTTTCCAAAAACGTCTCACTTTCATGTAACTGCAACACAGGCCTGTGAGTAAACAACTAAGAGTGGCCTACCTAAAGCATCCTCTAATAACAATTGAGTGTTTGAAAAAATACTCTCCAGTTTACATTACATCCAGGCTAGAACCCTTTTAGTTTCGGTGGGGAGTCAGGCTTTTGCCATGGGACACCACACTAGAACAGATGTTTTCTGGCTTGATAAAATGGTCTATATGGAGAAGCAGCAAATTCTGAGGGGTTCAAAATGCCCCTCAGAACGAGCTACCACCTGTATTGCATTACAGTGAACTCCAACTATAGCAACTCTCTCCCACATATTCTGCTAGTGTTGAAAACACCCTACTGGCCTAACTAAATAATCTTTCAATAACAATTGAGTATTTTCCAAAAACGTCTCAATTTCATGTAACTGCAATACAGGCCTGTGAGTAAACAACTAAGAGTGGCCTACCTAAAGCATCCTCTAATAACAATTGAGTGTTTGAAAAAACACTCTCCAGTTCACATTACATGAGGGTTAGAACCCGCTAGGTTTCGGTGGGTAGCCAGGATTTGGCCATGGGACGCTACAGAAGAACAGATGCGTTCTTGTTTTATAAAATGGTCTATAGAGGCAGCAAATTCTGAGGGGCTCAAAATGCCCCTCAGAATGAGCTACCACCTCTATTGCATTACAGTGTACTCCAACTATAGCAACTCTCTCCCACATATTCTGCTAGTGTTGAAAACACCCTACTGGCCTAACTAAATAATCTTTCAATAACAATTGAGTATTTTCCAAAAACGTCTCACTTTCATGTAACTGAAATACAGGCCTGTGAGTAAACAACTAAGAGTGGACTACCTAAAGGATCCTCTAATAACAATTGAGTGTGTGAAAAAACAATCTCCAGTACACATTACATCCAGGCTAGAACCCACTTAGCTTCGGTGGGGAGCCAGGCTTTGGCCATGGGACGCTACAGTAGAACAGATGTGTTCTGGTTTGAAAAAATGGTCTATATGGAGAGGCAGCAAATTCTGAGGGGCTCAAAATGCCCCTCAGAATGAGCTACCACCTGTATTACAGTACAGTGAACTCCAACTATAGCAACTCTCTCCCACATATTCTGCTAGTGTTGAAAACACCCTACTGGCCTCACTAAATAATATTTCAATAACAATTAAACTTTTTTCCAAAAAGGTCTCACTTTCATGCAACTGCAACACAGGCCTTTGAGTAAACAACTAAGATTGGCCTCCCTAAAGGATCCTCTAATGACAATTGAGTGTTTGAAAAAACACTCTCCAGTTTTCATTACATTCAGGCGAGAACCCGTTTAGTTTCGGTGGGGAGTCAGGCTTTGGCCATGGGACGCCACACTAGAACAGATGTTTTTGGGTTTTATATAATGGTCTATATGGAGAGGCAGCAAATTCTGAGGGGTTCAAAATGCCCCTCAGAATGAGCTACCACCTGTATTGCAGTACAGTCAACTCCAACTATAGCAACTCTCTCCCACATATTCTGCTAGTGTTGAAAACACCCTACTGGCCTCACTAAATAATATTTCAATAACAATTGAGTATTTTCCAAAAACGTCTCACTTTCATGTAACTGCAACACAGGCCTGTGAGTAAACAACTAAGAGTGGCCTACCTAAAGCATCCTCTAATAACAATTGAGTGTTTGAAAAAATACTCTCCAGTTTATATTACATCCAGGCTAGAACCCTTTTAGTTTCCGTGGGGAGTCAGGCTTTGGCCATGGGACACCACACTAGAACAGATGTTTTCAGGTTTTATAAAATGGTCTATATGGAGAGGCAGCAAATTCTGAGGGGATCAAAATGCCCCTCAGAATGAGCTACCACCTGTATTGCAGTACAGTGAACTCCAACTATAGCAACTCTCTCCCACATATTCTGCTAGTGTTGAAAACACCCTACTGGCCTCACTAAATAATATTTCAATAACAATTGAGTATTTTCCAAAAACGTCTCACTTTCATGTAACTGCAACACAGGCCTGTGAGTAAACAACTAAGAGTGGCCTACCTAAAGCATCCTCTAATAACAATTGAGTGTTTGAAAAAATACTCTCCAGTTTACATTACATCCAGGCTAGAACCCTTTTAGTTTCGGTGGGGAGTCAGGCTTTTGCCATGGGACACCACACTAGAACAGATGTTTTCTGGCTTGATAAAATGGTCTATATGGAGAAGCAGCAAATTCTGAGGGGTTCAAAATGCCCCTCAGAACGAGCTACCACCTGTATTGCATTACAGTGAACTCCAACTATAGCAACTCTCTCCCACATATTCTGCTAGTGTTGAAAACACCCTACTGGCCTAACTAAATAATCTTTCAATAACAATTGAGTATTTTCCAAAAACGTCTCAATTTCATGTAACTGCAATACAGGCCTCTGAGTAAACAACTAAGAGTGGCCTACCTAAAGCATCCTCTAATAACAATTGAGTGTTTGAAAAAACACTCTCCAGTTCACATTACATCGGGGCTAGAACCCGCTAGGTTTCGGTGGGGAGCCAGAATTTGGCCATGGGATGCTACAGTAGAACAGATGTGTTTTTGATTGATAAAATGGTCTATATGGAGAGGCAGCAAATTCTGAGGGGCTCAAAATGCCCCTCAGAATGAGCTACCACCTGTATTGCAGTACAGTGAACTCCAGCTATGGCAACTCTCTCCCACATATTCTGCTAGTGTTGAAAACACCCTACTGGCCTAACTAAGTAATCTTTCAATAACAATTGAGTATTTTCCAAAAACGTCTCAATTTCAAGGAACTGCAATATAGGCCTGTGAGTAAACAACTAAGAGTGGCCTACCTAAAGCATCCTCTAATAACAATTGAGTGTTTGAAAAAACACTCTCCAGTTCACATTACATGAGGGTTAGAACCCGCTAGGTTTCGGTGGGAAGCCAGGATTTGGCCATGGGACGCTACAGTAGAACAGATGCGTTCTTGTTTTATAAAATGGTCTATAGAGGCAGCAAATTCTGAGGGGCTCAAAATGCCCCTCAGAATGAGCTACCAACTCTATTGCATTTCAGTGTACTCCAACTATAGCAACTCTCTCCCACATATTCTGCTAGTGTTGAAAACACCCTACTGGCCTCACTAAATAATCTTTCAATAACAATTAAACTTTTTTCAAAAAGGTCTCACTTTCATTCAACTGCAACACAGGCATGTGAGTAAACAACTAAGAGTGGCCTACCTAAAGGATCCTCTAATAACAATTGAGTGTTTGAAAAAACACTCTCCAGTTTACATTATATCCAGGCTAGAACCCGTTTAGTTTCGGTGGGGAGTCAGGCTTTGGCCATGGGACGCCACACTAGAACAGATGTTTTCTGGCTTGATAAAATGGTCTATATGGAGAGGCAGCAAATTCTGAGGGGTTCAAAATGCCCCTCAGAATGAGCTACCACCTGTATTGCATTACAGTGAACTCCAACTATAGCAACTCTCTCCCGCATATTCTGCTAGTGTTGAAAACACCCTACTGGCCTAACTAAGTAATCTTTCAATAACAATTCAGTATTTTCCAAAAACGTCTCACTTTCATGTAACTGCAACACAGGCCTTTGAGTAAACAACTAAGAGTGGCCTACCTAAAGGATCCTCTAATGACAATTGAGTGTTTGAAAAAAACACTCTCCAGTTTACATTACATCCAGGCTAGAACCCTTTTAGTTTCGGTGGGGAGTCAGGCTTTGGCCATGGGACACCACACTAGAACAGATGTTTTCTGGCTTGATAAAATGGTCTATATGGAGAGGCAGCAAATTCTGAGGGGTTCAAAATGCCCCTCAGAATGAGCTACCACCTGTATTGCATTACAGTGAACCCCAACTATAGCAACTCTCTCCCACATATTCTGCTAGTGTTGAAAACACCCTACTGGCCTAACTAAATAATCTTTCAATAACAATTGAGTATTTTCCAAAAACGTCTCACTTTCATGGAACTGCAATATAGGCCTGTGAGTAAACAACTAAGAGTGGCCTACCTAAAGGATCCTCTAACAACAATTGAGTGTGTGAAAAAACAATCTCCAGTACACATTACATCCAGGCTAGAACCCACTTAGCTTCGGTGGGGAGCCAGGCTTTGGCCATGGGACGCTACAGTAGAACAGATGTGTTCTGGTTTGAAAAAATGGTCTATATGGAGAGGCAGCAAATTCTGAGGGGCTCAAAATGCCCCTCAGAATGAGCTACCACCTGTATTGCAGTACAGTGAACTCCAACTATAGCAACTCTCTCCCACATATTCTGCTAGTGTTGAAAACACCCTACTGGCCTCACTAAATAATCTTTCAATAACAATTTAACTTTTTTCAAAAAGGTTTCACTTTCATTCAACTGCAACACAGGCCTGTGAGTAAACAACTAAGAGTGGCCTACCTAAAGGAACCTCTAATAACAATTGAGTGTGTGAAAAAACAATCTCCAGTACACATTACATCCAGGCTAGAACCCACTTAGCTTCAGTGGGGAGCCAGGCTTTGGCCATGGGACGCTACAGTAGAACAGATGTGTTCTGGTTTGAAAAAATGGTCTATATGGAGAGGCAGCAAATTCTGAGGGGCTCAAAATGCCCCTCAGAATGAGCTACCACCTGTATTGCAGTACAGTGAACTCCAACTATAGCAACTCTCTCCCACATATTCTGCTAGTGTTGAAAACACCCTACTGGCCTCACTAAATAATCTTTCAATAACAATTAAACATTTTTCAAAACGGTCTCACTTTCATTCAACTGCAACAAAGGCATGTGAGTAAACAACTAAGAGTGGCCTACCTAAAGGATCCTCTAATAAAAATTGAGTGTTTGAAAAAACACTCTCCAGTTTACATTATATCCAGGCTAGAACCCGTTTAGTTTCGGTGGGGAGTCAGGCTTTGGCCATGGGACGCCACACTAGAACAGATGTTTTCTGGCTTGATAAAATGGTCTATATGGAGAGGCAGCAAATTCTGAGGGGTTCAAAATGCCCCTCAGAATGAGCTACCACCTGTATTGCATTACAGTGAACTCCAACTATAGCAACTCTCTCCCACATATTCTGCTAGTGTTGAAAACACCCTACTGGCCTAACTAAATAATCTTTCAATAACAATTGAGTATTTTCCAAAAGGGTCTCACTTTCATGTAACTGCAATACAGGCCTGTGAGTAAACAACTAAGAGTGGCCTTCCTTAAGGAACCTCTAATAACAATTGAGTGTGTGAAAAAACAATCTCCAGTACACATTACATCCAGGCTAGAACCCAATTAGCTTCGTGGGGAGCCAGGCTTTGGCCATGGGACGCTACAGTAGAACAGATGTGTTCTGGCTTGAAAAAATGGTCTATATGGAGAGGCAGCAAATTCTGAGGGGTTCAAAATGCCCCTCAGAATGAGCTACCACCTGTATTGCATTACAGTGAACTCCAACTATAGCAACTCTCTCCCACATATTCTGCTAGTGTTGAAAACACCCTACTGGCCTCACTAAATAATCTTTCAATAACAATTAAACTTTTTCCAAAAAGGTCTCACTTTCATTCAACTGCAACACAGGCATGTGAGTAAACAACTAAGAGTGGCCTACCTAAAGGATCCTCTAATAACAATTGAGTGTTTGAAAAAACACTCTCCAGTTTACATTACATCAGGGTTAGAACTCGCTAGGTTTCGGTGGGGAGCCAGGATTTGGCCATGGGACGCTACAGTAGAACAGATGCGTTTTTGTTTGATAAAATGGTCTATATGGAGAGGCAGCAAATTCTGAGGGGCTCAAAATATCCCTCAGAATGAGCTACCACCTCTATTGCATTACAATGTACTCCAACTATAGCAACTCTCTCCCACATAATCTGCTAGTGTTGAAAACACCCTACTGGCCTCACTAAATAATCTTTCAATAACAATTGAGTTTTTTCCAAAAACGTCTCACTTTCATGTAACTGCAAAACAGGCCTGTGAGTAAACAACTAAGAGTGGCCTACCTAAAGCATCCTCTAACAATTGAGTGTTTGAAAAAACACTCTCCAGTTTACATTACATCCAGGCTAGAACACGTTTAGTTTCGGTGGGGAGTCAGGCTTTGGCCATGGGACGCCACACTAGAACAGATGTTTTCTGGCTTGATAAAATTGTCTATATGGAGAGGCAGCAAATTCTGAGGGGTTCAAAATGCCCCTCAGAATGAGCTACCACCTGTTTTGCATTACAGTGAACTCCAACTATAGCAACTCTCTCCCACATATTCTGCTAGTGTTGAAAACACCCTACTGGCCTAACTAAGTAATCCTTCAATAACAATTCAGTATTTTCCAAAAACGTCTCACTTTCATGTAACTGCAATACAGGCCTGTGAGTAAACAACTAAGAGTGGCCTACCTAAAGCATCCTCTAATAACAATTGAGTGTTTGAAAAAACACTCTCCAGTTCACATTACATCGGGGTTAGAACCCGCTAGGTTTCGGTGGGGAGCCAGAATTTGGCCATGGGATGCTACAGTAGAACAGATGCATTTTTGTTTGATAAAATGGTCCATATGGAGAGGCAGCAAATTCTGAGGGGCTCAAAATGCCCCTCAGACTGAGCTACCACCTGTATTGCAGTACAGTGAACTCCAGCTATAGCAACTCTCTCCCACATATTCTGCTAGTGTTGAAAACACCCTACTGGCCTAACTAAGTAATCTTTCAATAACAATTGAGTATTTTCCAAAAACGTCTCAATTTCATGTAACTGCAATACAGGCATGTGAGTAAACAACTAAGAGTGGCCTACCTAAAGCATCCTCTAATAACAATTGAGTGTTTGAAAAAACACTCTCCAGTTCACATTACATGAGGGTTAGAACCCGCTAGGTTTCGGTGGGTAGCCAGGATTTGGCCATGGGACGCTACAGTAGAACAGATGCGTTCTTGTTTTATAAAATGGTCTATAGAGGCAGCAAATTCTGAGGGGCTCAAAATGCCCCTCAGAATGAGCTACCACCTCTATTGCATTACAGTGTACTCCAACTATAGCAACTCTCTCCCACATATTCTGCTAGTGTTGAAAACACCCTACTGGCCTAACTAAATAATCTTTCAATAACAATTGAGTATTTTCCAAAAACGTCTCACTTTCATGTAACTGAAGTACAGGCCTGTGAGTAAACAACTAAGAGTGGCCTACCTAAAGGAACCACTAATAACAATTGAGTGTGTGAAAAAACAATCTCCAGTACACATTACATCCAGGCTAGAACCCACTTAGCTTCGGTGGGGAGCCAGGCTTTGGCCATGGGACGCTACAGTAGAACAGATGTGTTCTGGTTTGAAAAAATGGTCTATATGGAGAGGCAGCAAATTCTGAGGGGCTCAAAATGCCCCTCAGAATGAGCTACCACCTGTATTGCAGTACAGTGAACTCCAACTATAGCAACTCTCTCCCACATATTCTGCTAGTGTTGAAAACACCCTACTGGCCTCACTAAATAATCTTTCAATAACAATTAAACTTTTTTCAAAAAGGTCTCACTTTCATTCAACTGCAACACAGGCATGTGAGTAAACAACTAAGAGTTGCCTACCTAAAGGATCCTCTAATGACAATTGAGTGTTTGAAAAAACACTCTCCAGTTTTCATTATATTCAGGCTAGAACCCGTTTAGTTTCGGTGGGGAGTCAGGCTTTGGCCATGGGACGCCACACTAGAACAGATGTTTTCAGGTTTTATAAAATGGTCTATATGGAGAGGCAGCAAATTCTGAGGGGTTTAAAATGCCCCTCAGAATGAGCTACCACCTGTATTGCATTACAGTGAACTCCAACTATAGCAACTCTCTCCCACATATTCTGCTAGTGTTGAAAACACCCTACTGGCCTAACTAAATAATCTTTCAATAACAATTGAGTATTTTCCAAAAACGTCTCACTTTCATGGAACTGCAATATAGGCCTGTGAGTAAACAACTAAGAGTGGCCTACCTAAAGGATCCTCTAATAACAATTGAGTGTTTGAAAAAATACTCTCCAGTACACATTACATCCAGGCTAGAACCCACTTAGCTTCGGTGGGGAGCCAGGCTTTGGCCATGGGATGCTAGAGTAGAACAGATGCATTTTTGTTTGATAAAATGGTCTATATGGAGAGGCAGCAAATTCTGAGGGGCTCAAAATGCCCCTCAGAATGAGCTACCACCTGTATTGCAGTACAGTGAACTCCAGCTATAGCAACTCTCTCCCACATATTCTGCTAGTGTTGAAAACACCCTACTGGCCTAACTAAGTAATCTTTCAATAACAATTGAGTATTTTCCAAAAACGTCTCACTTTCATGTTACTGCAATACAGGCCTGTGAGTAAACAACTAAGAGTGGCCTACCTAAAGCATCCTCTAATAACAATTCAGTGTTTGAAAAAAACACTCTGCAATTCACATTACATGAGGGTTAGAACCCGCTAGGTTTCGGTTTTGGCCATGGGACGCTACAGTAGAACAGATGCGTTCTTGTTTTATAAAATGGTCTATAGAGGCAGCAAATTCTGAGGGGCTCAAAATGCCCCTCAGAATGAGCTACCACCTGTATTGCATTACAGTGAACTCCAACTATAGCAACTCTCTCCCACATATTCTGCTAGTTATGAAAACACCCTACTGGCCTAACTAAGTAATCTTTCAATAACAATTCAGTTTTTTCCAAAAACGTCTCTTTTTCATGTAACTGCAATACAGGCCTGTGAGTAAACAACTAAGAGTGGCCTACCTAAAGCATCCTCTAATAACAATTGAGTGTTTGAAAAAACACTCTCCAGTTCACATTACATCGGGGTTAGAACCCGCTAGGTTTTGGTGGGGAGCCAGAATTTGGCCATGGGATGCTACAGTAGAACAGATGTGTTTTTGATTGATAAAATGGTCTATATGGAGAGGCAGCAAATTCTGAGGGGCTCAAAATGCCCCTCAGACTGAGCTACCACCTGTATTGCAGTACAGTGAACTCCAGCTATAGCAACTCTCTCCCACATATTCTGCTAGTGTTGAAAACACCCTACTGGCCTAACTAAGTAATCTTTCAATAACAATTGAGTATTTTCCAAAAACGTCTCAATTTCATGTAACTGCAATACAGGCATGTGAGTAAACAACTAAGAGTGGCCTACCTAAAGCATCCTCTAATAACAATTGAGTGTTTGAAAAAACACTCTCCAGTTCACATTACATGAGGGTTAGAACCCGCTAGGTTTCGGTGGGGAGCCAGGCTTTGGCCATGGGACGCTACAGTAGAACAGATGTGTTCTGGTTTGAAAAAATGGTCTATATGGAGAGGCAGCAAATTCTGAGGGGCTCAAAATGCCCCTCAGAATGAGCTACCACCTGTATTGCAGTACAGTGAACTCCAACTATAGCAACTCTCTCCCACATATTCTGCTAGTGTTTAAAACACCCTACTGGCCTCACTAAATAATCTTTCAATAACAATTAAACTTTTTTCAAAAAGGTCTCACTTTCATTCAACTGCAACACAGGCATGTGAGTAAACAACTAAGAGTGGCCTACCTAAAGGATCCTCTAATAACAATTGAGTGTTTGAAAAAACACTCTCCAGTTTACATTATATCCAGGCTAGAACCCGTTTAGTTTCGGTGGAGAGTCAGGCTTTGGCCATGGGACGCCACACTAGAACAGATGTTTTCTGGCTTGATAAAATGGTCTATATGGAGAGGCAGCAAATTCTGAGGGGTTCAAAATGCCCCTCAGAATGAGCTACCACCTGTATTGCATTACAGTGAACTCCAACTATAGCAACTCTCTCCCACATATTCTGCTAGTGTTGAAAACACCCTACTGGCCTAACTAAATAATCTTTCAATAACAATTGAGTATTTTCCAAAAAGGTCTCACTTTCATGTAACTGCAATACAGGCCTGTGAGTAAACAACTAAGAGTGGCCTACCTAAAGGAACCTCTAATAACAATTGAGTGTGTGAAAAAACAATCTCCAGTACACATTACATCCAGGCTAGAACCCACTTAGCTTCGTGGGGAGCCAGGCTTTGGCCATGGGACGCTACAGTAGAACAGATGTGTTCTGGCTTGAAAAAATGGTCTATATGGAGAGGCAGCAAATTCTGAGGGGCTCAAAATGCCCCTCAGAATGAGCTACCACCTGTATTGCATTACAGTGTACTCCAACTAAAGCAACTCTCTCCCACATATTCTGCTAGTGTTGAAAACACCCTACTGGCCTCACTAAATAATATTTCAATAACAATTAAACTTTTTCCAAAAAGGTCTCACTTTCATGCAACTGCAACACAGGCCTTTGAGTAAACAACTAAGAGTGGCCTACCTAAAGGATCCTCTAATGACAATTGAGTGTTTGAAAAAACACTCTCCAGTTTTCATTACATTCAGGCTAGAACCTCTTTAGTTTCAGTGGGGAGTCAGGCTTTGGCCATGGGACGCCACACTAGAACAGATGTTTTCAGGTTTTATAAAATGGTCTATATGGAGAGGCAGCAAATTCTGAGGGGCTCAAAATGCCCCTCAGAATGAGCTACCACCTGTATTGCAGTACAGTGAACTCCAACTATAGCAACTCTCTCCCACATATTCTGCTAGTGTTGAAAACACCCTACTGGCCTCACTAAATAATATTTCAATAACAATTAAGTATTTTCCAAAAACGTCTCACTTTCATGTAACTGCAACACAGGCCTGTGAGTAAACAACTAAGAGTGGCCTACCTAAAGCATCCTCTAATAACAATTGAGTGTTTGAAAAAATACTCTCCAGTTTACATTACATCCAGGCTAGAACCCTTTTAGTTTCGGTGGGGAGTCAGGCTTTGGCCATGGGACACCACACTAGAACAGATGTTTTCTGGCTTGATAAAATGGTCTATATGGAGAGGCAGCAAATTCAGAGGGGTTCAAAATGCCCCTCAGAATGAGCTACCACCTGTATTGCATTACAGTGAACTCCAACTATAGCAACTCGCTCCCACATATTCTGCTAGTGTTGAAAACACCCTACTGGCCTAACTAAATAATCTTTCAATAACAATTGAGTATTTTCCAAAAACGTCTCACTTTCATGGAACTGCAATATAGGCCTGTGAGTAAACAACTAAGAGTGGCCTACCTAAAGGATCCTCTAATAACAATTGAGTGTGTGAAAAAACAATCTCCAGTACACATTACATCCAGGCTAGAACCCACTTAGCTTCGGTGGGGAGCCAGGCTTTGGCCATGGGACGCTACAGTAGAACAGATGTGTTCTGGTTTGAAAAAATGGTCTATATGGAGAGGCAGCAAATTCTGAGGGGCTCAAAATGCCCCTCAGAATGAGCTACCACCTGTATTGCAGTACAGTGAACTCCAACTATAGCAACTCTCTCCCACATATTCTGCTAGTGTTGAAAACACCCTACTGGCCTCACTAAATAATCTTTCAATAACAATTAAACTTTTTTCAAAAAGGTCTCACTTTCATTCAACTGCAACACAGGCATGTGAGTAAACAACTAAGAGTGGCCTACCTAAAGGATCCTCTAATAACAATTGAGTGTTTGAAAAAACACTCTCCAGTTTACATTATATCCAGGCTAGAACCCGTTTAGTTTCGGTGGGGAGTCAGGCTTTGGCCATGGGACGCCACACTAGAACAGATGTTTTCTGGCTTGATAAAATGGTCTATATGGAGAGGCAGCAAATTCTGAGGGGTTCAAAATGCCCCTCAGACTGAGCTACCACCTGTATTGCATTACAGTGAACTCCAACTATAGCAACTCTCTCCCACATATTCTGCTAGTGTTGAAAACACCCTACTGGCCTAACTAAATAATCTTTTAATAACAATTGAGTATTTTCCAAAAAGGTCTCACTTTCATGTAACTGCAATACAGGCCTGTGAGTAAACAACTAAGAGTGGCCTACCTAAAGGAACCTCTAATAACAATTGAGTGTGTGAAAAAACAATCTCCAGTACACATTACATCCAGGCTAGAACCCACTTAGCTTCGTGGGGAGCCAAGCTTTGGCCATGGGACGCTACAGTAGAACAGATGTGTTCTGGCTTGAAAAAATGGTCTATATGGAGAGGCAGCAAATTCTGAGGGGCTCAAAATGCCCCTCAGAATGAGCTACCACCTGTATTGCATTACAGTGTACTCCAACTATAGCAACTCTCTCCCACATATTCTGCTAGTGTTGAAAACACCCTACTGGCCTCACTAAATAATATTTCAATAACAATTAAACTTTTTCCAAAAAGGTCTCACTTTCATGCAACTGCAACACAGGCCGTTGAGTAAACAACTAAGAGTGGCCTACCTAAAGGATCCTCTAATGACAATTGAGTGTTTGAAAAAACACTCTCCAGTTTTCATTACATTCAGGCTAGAACCCGTTTAGTTTCGGTGGGGAGTCAGGCTTTGGCCATGGGACGCCACACTAGAACAGATGTTTTCAGGTTTTATAAAATGGTCTATATGGAGAGGCAGCAAATTCTGAGGGGCTCAAAATGCCCCTCAGAATGAGCTACCACCTGTATTGCAGTACAGTGAACTCCAACTATAGCAACTCTCTCCCACATATTCTGCTAGTGTTGAAAACACCCTACTGGCCTCACTAAATAATATTTCAATAACAATTGAGTATTTTCCAAAAACGTCTCACTTTCATGTAACTGCAACACAGGCCTGTGAGTAAAAAACTGAGAGTGGCCTACCTAAAGCATCCTCTAATAACAATTGAGTGTTTGAAAAAATACTCTCCAGTTTACATTACATCCAGGCTAGAACCGTTTAGTTTCCGTGGGGAGTCAGGCTTTGGCCATGGAACACCACACTAGAACAGATGTTTTCAGGTTTTATAAAATGGTCTATATGGAGAGGCAGCAAATTCTGAGGGGCTCAAAATGCCCCTCAGAATGAGCTACCACCTGTATTGCAGTACAGTGAACTCCAACTATAGCAACTCTCTCCCACATATTCTGCTAGTGTTGAAAACACCCTACTGGCCTAACTAAATAATCTTTCAATAACAATTGAGTATTTTCCAAAAACGTCTCACTTTCATGGAACTGCAATATAGGCCTGTGAGTAAACAACTAAGAGTGGCCTACCTAAAGGATCCTCTAATAACAATTGAGTGTGTGAAAAAACAATCTCCAGTACACATTACATCCAGGCTAGAACCCACTTAGCTTCGGTGGGGAGCCAGGCTTTGGCCATGGGACGCTACAGTAGAACAGATGTGTTCTGGTTTGAAAAAATGGTCTATATGGAGAGGCAGCAAATTCTGAAGGGCTCAAAATGCCCCTCAGAATGAGCTACCACCTGTATTGCAGTACAGTGAACTCCAACTATAGCAACTCTCTCCCACATATTCTGCTAGTGTTGAAAACACCCTACTGGCCTCACTAAATAATCTTTCAATAACAATTAAACTTTTTTCAAAAAGGTCTCACTTTCATTCAACTGCAACACAGGCATGTGAGTAAACAACTAAGAGTGGCCTACCTAACGGATCCTCTAATAACAATTGAGTGATTGAAAAAACACTCTCCAGTTTACATTATATCCAGGCTAGAAACCGTTTAGTTTCGGTGGGGAGTCAGGCTTTGGCCATGGGACGCCACACTAGAACAGATGTTTTCTGGCTTGATAAAATGGTCTATATGGAGAGGCAGCAAATTCTGAGGGGTTCAAAATGCCCCTCAGAATGAGCTACCACCTGTATTGCATTACAGTGAACTCCAACTATAGCAACTCTCTCCCACATATTCTGCTAGTGTTGAAAACACCCTACTGGCCTAACTAAATAATCTTTCAATAACAATTGAGTATTTTCCAAAAAGGTCTCACTTTCATGTAACTGCAATACAGGCCTGTGAGTAAACAACTAAGAGTGGCCTACCTAAAGGAACCTCTAATAACAATCGATTGTGTGAAAAAACAATCTTCAGTACACATTACATCCAGGCTAGAACCCACTTAGCTTCATGGGGAGCCAGGCTTTGGCCATGGGACGCTACAGTAGAACAGATGTGTTCTGGCTTGAAAAAATGGTCTATATGGAGAGGCAGCAAATTCTGAGGGGCTCAAAATGCCCCTCAGAATGAGCTACCACCTGTATTGCATTACAGTGTACTCCAACTATAGCAACTCTCTCCCACATATTCTGCTAGTGTTGAAAACACCCTACTGGCCTCACTAAATAATATTTCAATAACAATTAAACTTTTTCCAAAAAGGTCTCACTTTCATGCAACTGCAACACAGGCCTATGAGTAAACAACTAAGAGTGGCCTACCTAAAGGATCCTCTAATGACAATTGAGTGTTTGAAAAAACACTCTCCAGTTTTCATTACATTCAGGCTAGAACCCGTTTAGTTTCGGTGGGGAGTCAGGCTTTGGCCATGGGACGCCACACTAGAACAGATGTTTTCAGGTTTTATAAAATGGTCTATATGGAGAGGCAGCAAATTCTGAGGGGCTCAAAATGCCCCTCAGAATGAGCTACCACCTGTATTGCAGTACAGTGAACTCCAACTATAGCAACTCTCTCCCACATATTCTGCTAGTGTTGAAAACACCCTACTGGCCTCACTAAATAATATTTCAATAACAATTGAGTATTTTCCAAAAACGTCTAACTTTCATGTAACTGCAACACAGGCCTGTGAGTAAAAAACTAAGAGTGGCCTACCTAAAGCATCCTCTAATAACAATTGAGTGTTTGAAAAAACACTCTCCAGTTTTCATTACATCCAGGCTAGAACCCGTTTAGTTCCGGTGGGGAGCCAGGCTTTGGCCATTGGACGCTACAGTAGAACAGATGTGTTCTGGTTTGAAAAAATGGTCTATATGGAGAGGCAGCAAATTCTGAGGGGCTCAAAATGCCCCTCAGAATAAGCTACCACCTGTATTGCATTACAGTGTACTCCAACTATAGCAACTCTCTCCCACATATTCTGCTAGTGTTGAAAACACCCTACTGGCCTCACTAAATAATATTTCAATAACAATTAAACTTTTTCCAAAAAGGTCTCACTTTCATGCAACTGCAACACAGGCCTTTGAGTAAACAACTAAGAGTGGCCTACCTAAAGGATCCTCTAATGACAATTGAGTGTTTGAAAAAACACTCTCCAGTTTTCATTACATTCAGGCTAGAACCCGTTTAGTTTCGGTGGGGAGTCAGGCTTTGGCCATGGGACGCCACACTAGAACAGATGTTTTCAGGTTTTATAAAATGGTCTATATGGAGAGGCAGCAAATTCTGAGGGGCTCAAAATGCCCCTCAGAATGAGCTACCACCTGTATTGCAGTACAGTGAACTCCAACTATAGCAACTCTCTCCCACATATTCTGCTAGTGTTGAAAACACCCTACTGGCCTCACTAAATAATATTTCAATAACAATTGAGTATTTTCCAAAAACGTCTCACTTTCATGTAACTGCAACACAGGCCTGTGAGTAAAAAACTAAGAGTGGCCTACCTAAAGCATCCTCTAATAACAATTGAGTGTTTGAAAAAATACTCTCCAGTTTACATTACATCCAGGCTAGAACCGTTTAGTTTCCGTGGGGAGTCAGGCTTTGGCCATGGAACACCACACTAGAACAGATGTTTTCAGGTTTTATAAAATGGTCTATATGGAGAGGCAGCAAATTCTGAGGGGCTCAAAATGCCCCTCAGAATGAGCTACCACCTGTATTGCAGTACAGTGAACTCCAACTATAGCAACTCTCTCCCACATATTCTGCTAGTGTTGAAAACACCCTACTGGCCTAACTAAATAATCTTTCAATAACAATTGAGTATTTTCCAAAAACGTCTCACTTTCATGGAACTGCAATATAGGCCTGTGAGTAAACAACTAAGAGTGGCCTACCTAAAGGATCCTCTAATAACAATTGAGTGTGTGAAAAAACAATCTCCAGTACACATTACATCCAGGCTAGAACCCACTTAGCTTCGGTGGGGAGCCAGGCTTTGGCCATGGGACGCTACAGTAGAACAGATGTGTTCTGGTTTGAAAAAATGGTCTATATGGAGAGGCAGCAAATTCTGAGGGGCTCAAAATGCCCCTCAGAATGAGCTACCACCTGTATTGCAGTACAGTGAACTCCAACTATAGCAACTCTCTCCCACATATTCTGCTAGTGTTGAAAACACCCTACTGGCCACAATAAATAATCTTTCAATAACAATTAAACTTTTTCCAAAAAGGTCTCACTTTCATGCAACTGCAACACAGGCCTATGAGTAAACAACTAAGAATGGCCTACCTAAAGGATCCTCTAATGACAATTGAGTGTTTGAAAAAACACTCTCCAGTTTTCATTACATTCAGGCTAGAACCCGTTTAGTTTCGGTGGGGAGTCAGGCTTTGGCCATGGGACGCCACACTAGAACAGATGTTTTCAGGTTTTATAAAATGGTCTATATGGAGAGGCAGCAAATTCTGAGGGGCTCAAAATGCCCCTCAGAATGAGCTACCACCTGTATTGCAGTACAGTGAACTCCAACTATAGCAACTCTCTCCCACATATTCTGCTAGTGTTGAAAACACCCTACTGGCCTCACTAAATAATATTTCAATAACAATTGAGTATTTTCCAAAAACGTCTAACTTTCATGTAACTGCAACACAGGCCTGTGAGTAAAAAACTAAGAGTGGCCTACCTAAAGCATCCTCTAATAACAATTGAGTGTTTGAAAAAACACTCTCCAGTTTTCATTACATCCAGGCTAGAACCCGTTTAGTTTCGGTAGGGAGCCAGGCTTTGGCCATGGGACGCTACAGTAGAACAGATGTGTTCTGGTTTGAAAAAATGGTCTATATGGAGAGGCAGCAAATTCTGAGGGGCTCAAAATGCCCCTCAGAATGAGCTACCACCTGTATTGCAGTACAGTGAACTCCAACTATAGCAACTCTCTCCCACATATTCTGCTAGTGTTGAAAACACCCTACTGGCCTCACTAAATAATCTTTCAATAACAATTAAACTTTTTTCAAAAAGGTCTCACTTTCATTCAACTGCAACACAGGCATGTGAGTAAACAACTAAGAGTGGCCTACCTAAAGGATCCTCTAATAACAATTGAGTGATTGAAAAAACACTCTCCAGTTTACATTATATCCAGGCTAGAACCCGTTTAGTTTCGGTGGGGAGTCAGGCTTTGGCCATGGGACGCCACACTAGAACAGATGTTTTCTGGCTTGATAAAATGGTCTATATGGAGAGGCAGCAAATTCTGAGGGGTTCAAAATGCCCCTCAGAATGAGCTACCACCTGTATTGCATTACAGTGAACTCCAACTATAGCAACTCTCTCCCACATATTCTGCTAGTGTTGAAAACACCCTACTGGCCTAACTAAATAATCTTTCAATAACAATTGAGTATTTTCCAAAAAGGTCTCACTTTCATGTAACTGCAATACAGGCCTGTGAGTAAACAACTAAGAGTGGCCTACCTAAAGGAACCTCTAATAACAATTGAGTGTGTGAAAAAACAATCTCCAGTACACATTACATCCAGGCTAGAACCCACTTAGCTTCGTGGGGAGCCAGGCTTTGGCCATGGGACGCTACAGTAGAACAGATGTGTTCTGGCTTGAAAAAATGGTCTATATGGAGAGGCAGCAAATTCTGAGGGGCTCAAAATGCCCCTCAGAATGAGCTACCACCTGTATTGCATTACAGTGTACTCCAACTATAGCAACTCTCTCCCACATATTCTGCTAGTGTTGAAAACACCCTACTGGCCTCACTAAATAATATTTCAATAACAATTAAACTTTTTCCAAAAAGGTCTCACTTTCATGTAACTGCAACACAGGCCTGTGAGTAAACAACTAAGAGTGGCCTACCTAAAGCATCCTCTAATAACAATTGAGTGTTTGAAAAAATACTCTCCAGTTTACATTACATCCAGGCTAGAACCCTTTTAGTTTCGGTGGGGAGTCAGGCTTTGGCCATGGGACATCATACTAGAACAGATGTTTTCTGGCTTGATAAAATGGTCTATATGGAGAGGCAGCAAATTCTGAGGGGTTCAAAATGCCCCTCAGAATGAGCTACCACCTGTATTGCATTACAGTGAACTCCAACTATAGCAACTCTCTCCCACATATTCTGCTAGTGTTGAAAACACCCTACTGGCCTAACTAAATAATCTTTCAATAACAATTGAGTATTTTCCAAAAAGGTCTCACTTTCATGTAACTGCAATACAGGCCTGTGAGTAAACAACTAAGAGTGGCCTACCTAAAGGAACCTCTAATAACAATTGAGTGTGTGAAAAAACAATCTCCAGTACACATTACATCCAGGCTAGAACCCACTTAGCTTCGTGGGGAGCCAGGCTTTGGCCATGGGACGCTACAGTAGAACAGATGTGTTCTGGCTTGAAAAAATGGTCTATATGGAGAGGCAGCAAATTCTGAGGGGCTCAAAATGCCCCTCAGAATGAGCTACCACCTGTATTGCATTACAGTGTACTCCAACTATAGCAACTCTCTCCCACATATTCTGCTAGTGTTGAAAACACCCTACTGGCCTCACTAAATAATATTTCAATAACAATTAAACTTTTTCCAAAAAGGTCTCACTTTCATGTAACTGCAACACAGGCCTGTGAGTAAACAACTAAGAGTGGCCTACCTAAAGCATCCTCTAATAACAATTGAGTGTTTGAAAAAATACTCTCCAGTTTACATTACATCCAGGCTAGAACCCTTTTAGTTTCGGTGGGGAGTCAGGCTTTGGCCATGGGACATCACACTAGAACAGATGTTTTCTGGCTTGATAAAATGGTCTATATGGAGAGGCAGCAAATTCTGAGGGGTTCAAAATGCCCCTTTAGAATGAGCTACCACCTGTATTGCATTACAGTGAACTCCAACTATAGCAACTCTCTCCCACATATTCTGCTAGTGTTGAAAACACCCTACTGGCCTAACTAAATAATCTTTCAATAACAATTGAGTATTTTCCAAAAACGTCTCACTTTCATGGAACTGCAATATAGGCCTGTGAGTAAACAACTAAGAGTGGCCTACCTAAAGGATCCTCTAATAACAATTGAGTGTGTGAAAAAACAATCTCCAGTACACATTACATCCAGGCTAGAACCCACTTAGCTTCGGTGGGGAGCCAGGCTTTGGCCATGGGACGCTACAGTAGAACAGATGTGTTCTGGTTTGAAAAAATGGTCTATATGGAGAGGCAGCAAATTCTGAGGGGCTCAAAATGCCCCTCAGAATGAGCTACCACCTGTATTGCAGTACAGTGAACTCCAACTATAGCAACTCTCTCCCACATATTCTGCTAGTGTTGAAAACACCCTACTGGCCTCACTAAATAATCTTTCAATAACAATTAAACTTTTTTCAAAAAGGTCTCACTTTCATTCAACTGCAACACAGGCATGTGAGTAAACCACTAAGAGTGGCCTACCTAAAGGATCCTGTAATAACAATTTAGTGTTTGAAAAAACACTCTCCAGTTTACATTATATCAAGGCTAGAACCCGTTTAGTTTCGGTGGAGAGTAGGGCTTTGGCCATGGGACGCCACACTAGAACAGATGTTTTCTGGCTTGATAAAATGGTCTATATGGAGAGGCAGCAAATTCTGAGGGGTTCAAAATGCCCCTCAGAATGAGCTACCACCTGTATTGCATTACAGTGAACTCCAACTATAGCAACTCTCTCCCACATATTCTGCTAGTGTTGAAAACACCCTACTGGCCTAACTAAATAATCTTTCAATAACAATTGAGTATTTTCCAAAAAGGTCTCACTTTCATGTAACTGCAATACAGGCCTGTGAGTAAACAACTAAGAGTGGCCTACCTAAAGGATCCTCTAATAACAATTGAGTGTGTGAAAAAACAATCTCCAGTACACATTACATCCAGGCTAGAACCCACTTAGCTTCGGTGGGGAGCCAGGCTTTGGCCATGGGACGCTACAGTAGAACAGATGTGTTCTGGTTTGAAAAAATGGTCTATATGGAGAGGCAGCAAATTCTGAGGGGCTCAAAATGCCCCTCAGAATGAGCTACCACCTGTATTGCAGTACAGTGAACTCCAACTATAGCAACTCTCTCCCACATATTCTGCTAGTGTTGAAAACACCCTACTGGCCTCACTAAATAATCTTTCAATAACAATTAAACTTTTTTCAAAAAGGTCTCACTTTCATTCAACTGCAACACAGGCATGTGAGTAAACCACTAAGAGTGGCCTACCTAAAGGATCCTGTAATAACAATTTAGTGTTTGAAAAAACACTCTCCAGTTTACATTATATCAAGGCTAGAACCCGTTTAGTTTCGGTGGAGAGTAGGGCTTTGGCCATGGGACGCCACACTAGAACAGATGTTTTCTGGCTTGATAAAATGGTCTATATGGAGAGGCAGCAAATTCTGAGGGGTTCAAAATGCCCCTCAGAATGAGATACCACCTGTATTGCATTACAGTGAACTCCAACTATAGCAACTCTCTCCCACATATTCTGCTAGTGTTGAAAACACCCTACTGGCCTAACTAAATAATCTTTCAATAACAATTGAGTATTTTCCAAAAAGGTCTCACTTTCATGTAACTGCAATACAGGCCTGTGAGTAAACAACTAAGAGTGACCTACCTAAAGGAACCTCTAATAACAATTGAGTGTGTGAAAAAACAATCTCCAGTACACATTACATCCAGGCTAGAACCCACTTAGCTTCGTGGGGAGCCAGGCTTTGGCCATGGGACGCTACAGTAGAACAGATGTGTTCTGGCTTGAAAAAATGGTCTATATGGAGAGGCAGCAAATTCTGAGGGGCTCAAAATGCCCCTCAGAATGAGCTACCACCTGTATTGCATTACAGTGTACTCCAACTATAGCAACTCTCTCCCACATATTCTGCTAGTGTTGAAAACACCCTACTGGCCTCACTAAATAATATTTCAATAACAATTAAACTTTTTCCAAAAAGGTCTCACTTTCATGCAACTGCAACACAGGCCTTTGAGTAAACAACTAAGAGTGGCCTACCTAAAGGATCCTCTAATGACAATTGAGTGTTTGAAAAAACACTCTCCAGTTTTCATTACATTCAAGCTAGAACCCGTTTAGTTTCGGTGGGGAGTCAGGCTTTGGCCATGGGACGCCACACTAGAACAGATGTTTTCAGGTTTTATAAAATGGTCTATATGGAGAGGCAGCAAATTCTGAGGGGCTCAAAATGCCCCTCAGAATGAGCTACCACCTGTATTGCAGTACAGTGAACTCCAACTATAGCAACTCTCTCCCACATATTCTGCTAGTGTTGAAAACACCCTACTGGCCTCACTAAATAATATTTCAATAACAATTGAGTATTTTCAAAAACGTCTCACTTTCATGTAACTGCAACACAGGCCTGTGAGTAAAAAACTAAGAGTGGCCTACCTAAAGCATCCTCTAATAACAATTGAGTGTTTGAAAAAATACTCTCCAGTTTACATTACATCCAGGCTAGAACCGTTTAGTTTCCGTGGGGAGTCAGGCTTTGGCCATGGAACACCACACTAGAACAGATGTTTTCAGGTTTTATAAAATGGTCTATATGGAGAGGCAGCAAATTCTGAGGGGCTCAAAATGCCCCTCAGAATGAGCTACCACCTGTATTGCAGTACAGTGAACTCCAACTATAGCAACTCTCTCCCACATATTCTGCTAGTGTTGAAAACACCCTACTGGCCTAACTAAATAATCTTTCAATAACAATTGAGTATTTTCCAAAAACGTCTCACTTTCATGGAACTGCAATATAGGCCTGTGAGTAAACAACTAAGAGTGCCCTACCTAAAGGATCCTCTAATAACAATTGAGTGTGTGAAAAAACAATCTCCAGTACACATTACATCCAGGCTAGAACCCACTTAGCTTCGGTGGGGAGCCAGGCTTTGGCCATGGGACGCTACAGTAGAACAGATGTGTTCTGGTTTGAAAAAATGGTCTATATGGAGAGGCAGCAAATTCTGAGGGGCTCAAAATGCCCCTCAGAATGAGCTACCACCTGTATTGCAGTACAGTGAACTCCAACTATAGCAACTCTCTCCCACATATTCTGCTAGTGTTGAAAACACCCTACTGGCCTCACTAAATAATCTTTCAATAACAATTAAAGTTTTTTCAAAAAGGTCTCACTTTCATTCAACTGCAACACAGGCATGTGAGTAAACAACTAAGAGTGGCCTACCTAAAGGATCCTCTAATAACAATTGAGTGATTGAAAAAACACTCTCCAGTTTACATTATATCCAGGCTAGAACCCGTTTAGTTTCGGTGGGGAGTCAGGCTTTGGCCATGGGACGCCACACTAGAACAGATGTTTTCTGGCTTGATAAAATGGTCTATATGGAGAGGCAGCAAATTCTGAGGGGTTCAAAATGCCCCTCAGAATGAGCTACCACCTGTATTGCATTACAGTGAACTCCAACTATAGCAACTCTCTCCCACATATTCTGCTAGTGTTGAAAACACCCTACTGGCCTAACTAAATAATCTTTCAATAACAATTGAGTATTTTCCAAAAAGGTCTCACTTTCATGTAACTGCAATACAGGCCTGTGAGTAAACAACTAAGAGTGGCCTACCTAAAGGAACCTCTAATAACAATCGAGTGTGTGAAAAAACAATCTTCAGTACACATTACATCCAGGCTAGAACCCACTTAGCTTCATGGGGAGCCAGGCTTTGGCCAGGGGACGCTACAGTAGAACAGATGTGTTCTGGCTTGAAAAAATGGTCTATATGGAGAGGCAGCAAATTCTGAGGGGCTCAAAATGCCCCTCAGAATGAGCTACCACCTGTATTGCATTACAGTGTACTCCAACTATAGCAACTCTCTCCCACATATTCTGCTAGTGTTGAAAACACCCTACTGGCCTCACTAAATAATATTTCAATAACAATTAAACTTTTTCCAAAAAGGTCTCACTTTCATGCAACTGCAACACAGGCCTATGAGTAAACAACTAAGAGTGGCCTACCTAAAGGATCCTCTAATGACAATTGAGTGTTTGAAAAAACACTCTCCAGTTTTCATTACATTCAGGCTAGAACCCGTTTAGTTTCGGTGGGGAGTCAGGCTTTGGCCATGGGACGCCACACTAGAACAGATGTTTTCAGGTTTTATAAAATGGTCTATATGGAGAGGCAGCAAATTCTGAGGGGCTCAAAATGCCCCTCAGAATGAGCTACCACCTGTATTGCATTACAGTGTACTCCAACTATAGCAACTCTCTCCCACATATCCTGCTAGTGTTGAAAACACCCTACTGGCCTCACTAAATAATATGTCAATAACAATTAAACTTTTTCCAAAAAGGTCTCACTTTCATGCAACTGCAACACAGGCCTTTGAGTAAACAACTAAGAGTGGCCTACCTAAAGGATCCTCTAATGACAATTGAGTGTTTGAAAAAACACTCTCCAGTTTTCATTACATTCAGGCTAGAACCCGTTTAGTTTCGGTGGGGAGTCAGGCTTTGGCCATGGGACGCCACACTAGAACAGATGTTTTCAGGTTTTATAAAATGGTCTATATGGAGAGGCAGCAAATTCTGAGGGGCTCAAAATGCCCCTCAGAATGAGCTACCACCTGTATTGCAGTACAGTGAACTCCAACTATAGCAACTCTCTCCCACATATTCTGCTAGTGTTGAAAACACCCTACTGGCCTCACTAAATAATATTTCAATAACAATTGAGTATTTTCCAAAAACGTCTCACTTTCATGTAACTGCAACACAGGCCTGTGAGTAAAAAACTAAGAGTGGCCTACCTAAAGCATCCTCTAATAACAATTGAGTGTTTGAAAAAATACTCTCCAGTTTACATTACATCCAGGCTAGAACCGTTTAGTTTCCGTGGGGAGTCAGGCTTTGGCCATGGAACACCACACTAGAACAGATGTTTTCAGGTTTTATAAAATGGTCTATATGGAGAGGCAGCAAATTCTGAGGGGCTCAAAATGCCCCTCAGAATGAGCTACCACCTGTATTGCAGTACAGTGAACTCCAACTATAGCAACTCTCTCCCACATATTCTGCTAGTGTTGAAAACACCCTACTGGCCTAACTAAATAATCTTTTAATAACAATTGAGTATTTTCCAAAAACGTCTCACTTTCATGGAACTGCAATATAGGCCTGTGAGTAAACCACTAAGAGTGGCCTACCTAAAGGATCCTCTAATAACAATCGAGTGTGTGAAAAAACACTCTCCAGTTTACATTATATCGAGGCTAGAACCCGTTTAGTTTCGGTGGAGAGTAGGGCTTTGGCCATGGGACGCCACACTAGAACAGATGTTTTCTGGCTTGATAAAATGGTCTATATGGAGAGGCAGCAAATTCTGAGGGGTTCAAAATGCCCCTCAGAATGAGCTACCACCTGTATTGCATTACAGTGAACTCCAACTATAGCAACTCTCTCCCACATATTCTGCTAGTGTTGAAAACACCCTACTGGCCTAACTAAATAATCTTTCAATAACAATTGAGTATTTTCCAAAAAGGTCTCACTTTCATGTAACTGCAATACAGGCCTGTGAGTAAACAACTAAGAGTGACCTACCTAAAGGAACCTCTAATAACAATTGAGTGTGTGAAAAAACAATCTCCAGTACACATTACATCCAGGCTAGAACCCACTTAGCTTCGTGGGGAGCCAGGCTTTGGCCATGGGACGCTACAGTAGAACAGATGTGTTCTGGCTTGAAAAAATGGTCTATATGGAGAGGCAGCAAATTCTGAGGGGCTCAAAATGCCCCTCAGAATGAGCTACCACCTGTATTGCATTACAGTGTACTCCAACTATAGCAACTCTCTCCCACATATTCTGCTAGTGTTGAAAACACCCTACTGGCCTCACTAAATAATATTTCAATAACAATTAAACTTTTTCCAAAAAGGTCTCACTTTCATGCAACTGCAACACAGGCCTTTGAGTAAACAACTAAGAGTGGCCTACCTAAAGGATCCTCTAATGACAATTGAGTGTTTGAAAAAACACTCTCCAGTTTTCATTACATTCAAGCTAGAACCCGTTTAG
The DNA here is from genome assembly GCF_024679245.1 of Pseudorasbora parva. Classification (NCBI taxonomy): domain Eukaryota; kingdom Metazoa; phylum Chordata; class Actinopteri; order Cypriniformes; family Gobionidae; genus Pseudorasbora; species Pseudorasbora parva. The sequence continues at coordinate 32,632,513 of NC_090183.1, read as the reverse complement.
TTTCGGTGGGGAGTCAGGCTTTGGCCATGGGACGCCACACTAGAACAGATGTTTTCAGGTTTTATAAAATGGTCTATATGGAGAGGCAGCAAATTCTGAGGGGCTCAAAATGCCCCTCAGAATGAGCTACCACCTGTATTGCAGTACAGTGAACTCCAACTATAGCAACTCTCTCCCACATATTCTGCTAGTGTTGAAAACACCCTACTGGCCTCACTAAATAATATTTCAATAACAATTGAGTATTTTCAAAAACGTCTCACTTTCATGTAACTGCAACACAGGCCTGTGAGTAAAAAACTAAGAGTGGCCTACCTAAAGCATCCTCTAATAACAATTGAGTGTTTGAAAAAATACTCTCCAGTTTACATTACATCCAGGCTAGAACCGTTTAGTTTCCGTGGGGAGTCAGGCTTTGGCCATGGAACACCACACTAGAACAGATGTTTTCAGGTTTTATAAAATGGTCTATATGGAGAGGCAGCAAATTCTGAGGGGCTCAAAATGCCCCTCAGAATGAGCTACCACCTGTATTGCAGTACAGTGAACTCCAACTATAGCAACTCTCTCCCACATATTCTGCTAGTGTTGAAAACACCCTACTGGCCTAACTAAATAATCTTTCAATAACAATTGAGTATTTTCCAAAAACGTCTCACTTTCATGGAACTGCAATATAGGCCTGTGAGTAAACAACTAAGAGTGCCCTACCTAAAGGATCCTCTAATAACAATTGAGTGTGTGAAAAAACAATCTCCAGTACACATTACATCCAGGCTAGAACCCACTTAGCTTCGGTGGGGAGCCAGGCTTTGGCCATGGGACGCTACAGTAGAACAGATGTGTTCTGGTTTGAAAAAATGGTCTATATGGAGAGGCAGCAAATTCTGAGGGGCTCAAAATGCCCCTCAGAATGAGCTACCACCTGTATTGCAGTACAGTGAACTCCAACTATAGCAACTCTCTCCCACATATTCTGCTAGTGTTGAAAACACCCTACTGGCCTCACTAAATAATCTTTCAATAACAATTAAAGTTTTTTCAAAAAGGTCTCACTTTCATTCAACTGCAACACAGGCATGTGAGTAAACAACTAAGAGTGGCCTACCTAAAGGATCCTCTAATGACAATTGAGTGTTTGAAAAAACACTTTCCAGTTTTCATTACATTCAGGCTAGAACCCGTTTAGTTTCGGTGGGGAGTCAGGCTTTGGCCATGGGACGCCACACTAGAACAGATGTTTTCAGGTTTTATAAAATGGTCTATATGGAGAGGCAGCAAATTCTGAGGGGCTCAAAATGCCCCTCAGAATGAGCTACCACCTGTATTGCAGTACAGTGAACTCCAACTATAGCAACTCTCTCCCACATATTCTGCTAGTGTTGAAAACACCCTACTGGCCTCACTAAATAATATTTCAATAACAATTGAGTATTTTCCAAAAACGTCTAACTTTCATGTAACTGCAACACAGGCCTGTGAGTAAAAAACTAAGAGTGGCCTACCTAAAGCATCCTCTAATAACAATTGAGTGTTTGAAAAAACACTCTCCAGTTTTCATTACATCCAGGCTAGAACCCGTTTAGTTTCGGTGGGGAGCCAGGCTTTGGCCATGGGACGCTACAGTAGAACAGATGTGTTCTGGTTTGAAAAAATGGTCTATATGGAGAGGCAGCAAATTCTGAGGGGCTCAAAATGCCCCTCAGAATGAGCTACCACCTGTATTGCAGTACAGTGAACTCCAACTATAGCAACTCTCTCCCACATATTCTGCTAGTGTTGAAAACACCCTACTGGCCTCACTAAATAATCTTTCAATAACAATTAAACTTTTTTCAAAAAGGTCTCACTTTCATTCAACTGCAACACAGGCATGTGAGTAAACAACTAAGAGTGGCCTACCTAAAGGATCCTCTAATAACAATTGAGTGATTGAAAAAACACTCTCCAGTTTACATTATATCCAGGCTAGAACCCGTTTAGTTTCGGTGGGGAGTCAGGCTTTGGCCATGGGACGCCACACTAGAACAGATGTTTTCTGGCTTGATAAAATGGTCTATATGGAGAGGCAGCAAATTCTGAGGGGTTCAAAATGCCCCTCAGAATGAGCTACCACCTGTATTGCATTACAGTGAACTCCAACTATAGCAACTCTCTCCCACATATTCTGCTAGTGTTGAAAACACCCTACTGGCCTAACTAAATAATCTTTCAATAACAATTGAGTATTTTCCAAAAAGGTCTCACTTTCATGTAACTGCAATACAGGCCTGTGAGTAAACAACTAAGAGTGGCCTACCTAAAGGAACCTCTAATAACAATTGAGTGTGTGAAAAAACAATCTCCAGTACACATTACATCCAGGCTAGAACCCACTTAGCTTCGTGGGGAGCCAGGCTTTGGCCATGGGACGCTACAGTAGAACAGATGTGTTCTGGCTTGAAAAAATGGTCTATATGGAGAGGCAGCAAATTCTGAGGGGCTCAAAATGCCCCTCAGAATGAGCTACCACCTGTATTGCATTACAGTGTACTCCAACTATAGCAACTCTCTCCCACATATTCTGCTAGTGTTGAAAACACCCTACTGGCCTCACTAAATAATATTTCAATAACAATTAAACTTTTTCCAAAAAGGTCTCACTTTCATGTAACTGCAACACAGGCCTGTGAGTAAACAACTAAGAGTGGCCTACCTAAAGCATCCTCTAATAACAATTGCGTGTTTGAAAAAATACTCTCCAGTTTACATTACATCCAGGCTAGAACCCTTTTAGTTTCGGTGGGGAGTCAGGCTTTGGCCATGGGACATCACACTAGAACAGATGTTTTCTGGCTTGATAAAATGGTCTATATGGAGAGGCAGCAAATTCTGAGGGGTTCAAAATGCCCCTCAGAATGAGCTACCACCTGTATTGCATTACAGTGAACTCCAACTATAGCAACTCTCTCCCACATATTCTGCTAGTGTTGAAAACACCCTACTGGCCTAACTAAATAATCTTTCAATAACAATTGAGTATTTTCCAAAAACGTCTCACTTTCATGGAACTGCAATATAGGCCTGTGAGTAAACAACTAAGAGTGGCCTACCTAAAGGATCCTCTAATAACAATTGAGTGTGTGAAAAAACAATCTCCAGTACACATTACATCCAGGCTAGAACCCACTTAGCTTCAGTGGGGAGCCAGGCTTTGGCCATGGGACGCTACAGTAGAACAGATGTGTTCTGGTTTGAAAAAATGGTCTATATGGAGAGGCAGCAAATTCTGAGGGGCTCAAAATGCCCCTCAGAATGAGCTACCACCTGTATTGCAGTACAGTGAACTCCAACTATAGCAACTCTCTCCCACATATTCTGCTAGTGTTGAAAACACCCTACTGGCCTAACTAAATAATCTTTCAATAACAATTGAGTATTTTCCAAAAAGGTCTCACTTTCATGTAACTGCAATACAGGCCTGTGAGTAAACAACTAAGAGTGGCCTACCTAAAGGAACCTCTAATAACAATTGAGTGTGTGAAAAAACAATCTCCAGTACACATTACATCCAGGCTAGAACCCACTTAGCTTCGTGGGGAGCCAGGCTTTGGCCATGGGACGCTACAGTAGAACAGATGTGTTCTGGCTTGAAAAAATGGTCTATATGGAGAGGCAGCAAATTCTGAGGGGCTCAAAATGCCCCTCAGAATGAGCTACCACCTGTATTGCATTACAGTGTACTCCAACTATAGCAACTCTCTCCCACATATTCTGCTAGTGTTGAAAACACCCTACTGGCCTCACTAAATAATATTTCAATAACAATTAAACTTTTTCCAAAAAGGTCTCACTTTCATGTAACTGCAACACAGGCCTGTGAGTAAACAACTAAGAGTGGCCTACCTAAAGCATCCTCTAATAACAATTGAGTGTTTGAAAAAATACTCTCCAGTTTACATTACATCCAGGCTAGAACCCTTTTAGTTTCGGTGGGGAGTCAGGCTTTGGCCATGGGACATCACACTAGAACAGATGTTTTCTGGCTTGATAAAATGGTCTATATGGAGAGGCAGCAAATTCTGAGGGGTTCAAAATGCCCCTTTAGAATGAGCTACCACCTGTATTGCATTACAGTGAACTCCAACTATAGCAACTCTCTCCCACATATTCTGCTAGTGTTGAAAACACCCTACTGGCCTAACTAAATAATCTTTCAATAACAATTGAGTATTTTCCAAAAACGTCTCACTTTCATGGAACTGCAATATAGGCCTGTGAGTAAACAACTAAGAGTGGCCTACCTAAAGGATCCTCTAATAACAATTGAGTGTGTGAAAAAACAATCTCCAGTACACATTACATCCAGGCTAGAACCCACTTAGCTTCGGTGGGGAGCCAGGCTTTGGCCATGGGACGCTACAGTAGAACAGATGTGTTCTGGTTTGAAAAAATGGTCTATATGGAGAGGCAGCAAATTCTGAGGGGCTCAAAATGCCCCTCAGAATGAGCTACCACCTGTATTGCAGTACAGTGAACTCCAACTATAGCAACTCTCTCCCACATATTCTGCTAGTGTTGAAAACACCCTACTGGCCTCACTAAATAATCTTTCAATAACAATTAAACTTTTTCCAAAAAGGTCTCACTTTCATGCAACTGCAACACAGGCCTTTGAGTAAACAACTAAGAGTGGCCTACCTAAAGGATCCTCTAATGACAATTGAGTGTTTGAAAAAACACTCTCCAGTTTTCATTACATTCAAGCTAGAACCCGTTTAGTTTCGGTGGGGAGTCAGGCTTTGGCCATGGGACGCCACACTAGAACAGATGTTTTCAGGTTTTATAAAATGGTCTATATGGAGAGGCAGCAAATTCTGAGGGGCTCAAAATGCCCCTCAGAATGAGCTACCACCTGTATTGCAGTACAGTGAACTCCAACTATAGCAACTCTCTCCCACATATTCTGCTAGTGTTGAAAACACCCTACTGGCCTCACTAAATAATATTTCAATAACAATTGAGTATTTTCAAAAACGTCTCACTTTCATGTAACTGCAACACAGGCCTGTGAGTAAAAAACTAAGAGTGGCCTACCTAAAGCATCCTCTAATAACAATTGAGTGTTTGAAAAAATACTCTCCAGTTTACATTACATCCAGGCTAGAACCGTTTAGTTTCCGTGGGGAGTCAGGCTTTGGCCATGGAACACCACACTAGAACAGATGTTTTCAGGTTTTATAAAATGGTCTATATGGAGAGGCAGCAAATTCTGAGGGGCTCAAAATGCCCCTCAGAATGAGCTACCACCTGTATTGCAGTACAGTGAACTCCAACTATAGCAACTCTCTCCCACATATTCTGCTAGTGTTGAAAACACCCTACTGGCCTAACTAAATAATCTTTCAATAACAATTGAGTATTTTCCAAAAACGTCTCACTTTCATGGAACTGCAATATAGGCCTGTGAGTAAACAACTAAGAGTGCCCTACCTAAAGGATCCTCTAATAACAATTGAGTGTGTGAAAAAACAATCTCCAGTACACATTACATCCAGGCTAGAACCCACTTAGCTTCGGTGGGGAGCCAGGCTTTGGCCATGGGACGCTACAGTAGAACAGATGTGTTCTGGTTTGAAAAAATGGTCTATATGGAGAGGCAGCAAATTCTGAGGGGCTCAAAATGCCCCTCAGAATGAGCTACCACCTGTATTGCAGTACAGTGAACTCCAACTATAGCAACTCTCTCCCACATATTCTGCTAGTGTTGAAAACACCCTACTGGCCTCACTAAATAATCTTTCAATAACAATTAAAGTTTTTTCAAAAAGGTCTCACTTTCATTCAACTGCAACACAGGCATGTGAGTAAACAACTAAGAGTGGCCTACCTAAAGGATCCTCTAATAACAATTGAGTGATTGAAAAAACACTCTCCAGTTTACATTATATCCAGGCTAGAACCCGTTTAGTTTCGGTGGGGAGTCAGGCTTTGGCCATGGGACGCCACACTAGAACAGATGTTTTCTGGCTTGATAAAATGGTCTATATGGAGAGGCAGCAAATTCTGAGGGGTTCAAAATGCCCCTCAGAATGAGCTACCACCTGTATTGCATTACAGTGAACTCCAACTATAGCAACTCTCTCCCACATATTCTGCTAGTGTTGAAAACACCCTACTGGCCTAACTAAATAATCTTTCAATAACAATTGAGTATTTTCCAAAAAGGTCTCACTTTCATGTAACTGCAATACAGGCCTGTGAGTAAACAACTAAGAGTGGCCTACCTAAAGGAACCTCTAATAACAATCGAGTGTGTGAAAAAACAATCTTCAGTACACATTACATCCAGGCTAGAACCCACTTAGCTTCATGGGGAGCCAGGCTTTGGCCAGGGGACGCTACAGTAGAACAGATGTGTTCTGGCTTGAAAAAATGGTCTATATGGAGAGGCAGCAAATTCTGAGGGGCTCAAAATGCCCCTCAGAATGAGCTACCACCTGTATTGCATTACAGTGTACTCCAACTATAGCAACTCTCTCCCACATATCCTGCTAGTGTTGAAAACACCCTACTGGCCTCACTAAATAATATGTCAATAACAATTAAACTTTTTCCAAAAAGGTCTCACTTTCATGCAACTGCAACACAGGCCTTTGAGTAAACAACTAAGAGTGGCCTACCTAAAGGATCCTCTAATGACAATTGAGTGTTTGAAAAAACACTCTCCAGTTTTCATTACATTCAGGCTAGAACCCGTTTAGTTTCGGTGGGGAGTCAGGCTTTGGCCATGGGACGCCACACTAGAACAGATGTTTTCAGGTTTTATAAAATGGTCTATATGGAGAGGCAGCAAATTCTGAGGGGCTCAAAATGCCCCTCAGAATGAGCTACCACCTGTATTGCAGTACAGTGAACTCCAACTATAGCAACTCTCTCCCACATATTCTGCTAGTGTTGAAAACACCCTACTGGCCTCACTAAATAATATTTCAATAACAATTGAGTATTTTCCAAAAACGTCTCACTTTCATGTAACTGCAACACAGGCCTGTGAGTAAAAAACTAAGAGTGGCCTACCTAAAGCATCCTCTAATAACAATTGAGTGTTTGAAAAAATACTCTCCAGTTTACATTACATCCAGGCTAGAACCGTTTAGTTTCCGTGGGGAGTCAGGCTTTGGCCATGGAACACCACACTAGAACAGATGTTTTCAGGTTTTATAAAATGGTCTATATGGAGAGGCAGCAAATTCTGAGGGGCTCAAAATGCCCCTCAGAATGAGCTACCACCTGTATTGCAGTACAGTGAACTCCAACTATAGCAACTCTCTCCCACATATTCTGCTAGTGTTGAAAACACCCTACTGGCCTCACTAAATAATCTTTCAATAACAATTAAACTTTTTTCAAAAAGGTCTCACTTTCATTCAACTGCAACACAGGCATGTGAGTAAACAACTAAGAGTGGCCTACCTAAAGGATCCTCTAATAACAATTGAGTGATTGAAAAAACACTCTCCAGTTTACATTATATCCAGGCTAGAACCCGTTTAGTTTCGGTGGGGAGTCAGGCTTTGGCCATGGGACGCCACACTAGAACAGATGTTTTCTGGCTTGATTAAATGGTCTATATGGAGAGGCAGCAAATTCTGAGGGGTTCAAAATGCCCCTCAGAATGAGCTACCACCTGTATTGCATTACAGTGAACTCCAACTATAGCAACTCTCTCCCACATATTCTGCTAGTGTTGAAAACACCCTACTGGCCTAACTAAATAATATTTCAATAACAATTGAGTATTTTCCAAAAAGGTCTCACTTTCATGTAACTGCAATACAGGCCTGTGAGTAAACAACTAAGAGTGGCCTACCTAAAGGAACCTCTAATAACAATTGAGTGTGTGAAAAAACAATCTCCAGTACACATTACATCCAGGCTAGAACCCACTTAGCTTCGTGGGGAGCCAGGCTTTGGCCATGGGACGCTACAGTAGAACAGATGTGTTCTGGCTTGAAAAAATGGTCTATATGGAGAGGCAGCAAATTCTGAGGGGCTCAAAATGCCCCTCAGAATGAGCTACCACCTGTATTGCATTACAGTGTACTCCAACTATAGCAACTCTCTCCCACATATTCTGCTAGTGTTGAAAACACCCTACTGGCCTCACTAAATAATATTTCAATAACAATTAAACTTTTTCCAAAAAGGTCTCACTTTCATGCAACTGCAACACAGGCCTTTGAGTAAACAACTAAGAGTGGCCTACCTAAAGGATCCTCTAATGACAATTGAGTGTTTGAAAAAACACTCTCCAGTTTTCATTACATTCAGGCTAGAACCCGTTTAGTTTCGGTGGGGAGTCAGGCTTTGGCCATGGGACGCCACACTAGAACAGATGTTTTCAGGTTTTATAAAATGGTCTATATGGAGAGGCAGCAAATTCTGAGGGGCTCAAAATGCCCCTCAGAATGAGCTACCACCTGTATTGCAGTACAGTGAACTCCAACTATAGCAACTCTCTCCCACATATTCTGCTAGTGTTGAAAACACCCTACTGGCCTCACTAAATAATATTTCAATAACAATTGAGTATTTTCAAAAACGTCTCACTTTCATGTAACTGCAACACAGGCCTGTGAGTAAAAAACTAAGAGTGGCCTACCTAAAGCATCCTCTAATAACAATTGAGTGTTTGAAAAAATACTCTCCAGTTTACATTACATCCAGGCTAGAACCGTTTAGTTTCCGTGGGGAGTCAGGCTTTGGCCATGGAACACCACACTAGAACAGATGTTTTCAGGTTTTATAAAATGGTCTATATGGAGAGGCAGCAAATTCTGAGGGGCTCAAAATGCCCCTCAGAATGAGCTACCACCTGTATTGCAGTACAGTGAACTCCAACTATAGCAACTCTCTCCCACATATTCTGCTAGTGTTGAAAACACCCTACTGGCCTAACTAAATAATCTTTCAATAACAATTGAGTATTTTCCAAAAACGTCTCACTTTCATGGAACTGCAATATAGGCCTGTGAGTAAACAACTAAGAGTGCCCTACCTAAAGGATCCTCTAATAACAATTGAGTGTGTGAAAAAACAATCTCCAGTACACATTACATCCAGGCTAGAACCCACTTAGCTTCGGTGGGGAGCCAGGCTTTGGCCATGGGACGCTACAGTAGAACAGATGTGTTCTGGTTTGAAAAAATGGTCTATATGGAGAGGCAGCAAATTCTGAGGGGCTCAAAATGCCCCTCAGAATGAGCTACCACCTGTATTGCAGTACAGTGAACTCCAACTATAGCAACTCTCTCCCACATATTCTGCTAGTCCCTTACGCAACAAAAATATATTTCTCAATATATTAGTTAACAATATATTTCATGTCTCTCCATATATTGTGAAATTTACATGGTAATATATCATATGATATATTATATAATAATATATTATATATGCAAGTTATATATTGCAATATATGGGACAATACTGCAATTATTGCCGTTTTCATATATTGAATAAATACATATCATTATACTATTCAATATATTGCAATGTATATTGAAATATATCCTACAATATATGAAATTATATATTGGAAGTCATTGTATATATATGTAAATATATATGTAAAATTATATGAGATAATATACCTCAATGTACTGGATAATATAATCAGATTTATATGGGAACATATGTCTTAAATATATTGATTTATATTACATAGTATATAATTATCATATATATTGTATACATGGTAAATATGAAATAATCTAATGTACACTGTCTGTCATATATTTTAAAATATAACAGATTAAAATATAATATAGAAATTAGGGCCGCGACTCGATTAAAAAAAAATCTAATTAATTAGAGGCTTTGTAATTAATTAATCGCATTTTAATTGCATTTATTTTGACCTGAGAACAATGAGAAGTAATTTTTCACATGTATTTTTAGTATACCATTGAATAATGACTGAATACATAAGCTTAATCAACAAAATATTGTTTATTTATTTCAGTCCAGCAGACCAGTGCATGTTTGCCAGTTTAGCAAAAGCATTTTTGCTATATTTGAGGCTCAATGTGCTGCGGTGATACGCGAATTCCTTGTTGTATAGCTTGCACACAACCATGCTCTTGACGACGCTTCCATTCTTTCGTTTTTTAAAACAAAATTTCCCATCCACGGGGCCAAGCAAAGCAGTCTCATCAGCTTCTTCGTTCCATAGCTTCGTTCATGTTCACATGTTTCATTGTTGTCGTGACTCCGGAGCGCTAGTTGGTGTTCCAGTATAATTGGTCCGTCGAAACTCATTCATTGAAAAACGTTCCGCGGTGCAAAAATAAGTGTGGTAAAATTTTTTTTTTTTTTTTTTGCGTAATTAATTAACGCGTTAAAGTCACGTAATTAACGCGTTAAAGTCACGTAATTAATTAATCTTAATTAACGCGTTAAAGTCCCGGCCCTAATAGAAATATTTTCTAAATATAGAAAATATATTGAATGTCATGCACCATCATATTTTCTAAATATAGAAAATATATTGAATGTCATGCACCATCTGATTTGGGCTATTGTTAATCAACCTCTGTAAACATATGCAGGAGCTTGCTTAACTCACAAAAAATACTTTGTTTCAATAAACATACATGAAATAATTCAGTTTTGTTTGTATATCAATGTATTTTAATATATGAATCAATATATAGCAATAGGTTGTCCATCCATATATTGCTATATATTTTCAAATATATGAGGAAGTTTCTGATACATTGAAATATATTTTCTAATGTATTGCAATATAAATTCTAGTATATTGCAATACATTTTTGTTTCGTAAGGGGTGTTGAAAACACCCTACTGGCCTCACTAAATAATCTTTCAATAACAATTAAAGTTTTTTCAAAAAGGTCTCACTTTCATTCAACTGCAACACAGGCATGTGAGTAAACAACTAAGAGTGGCCTACCTAAAGGATCCTCTAATAACAATTGAGTGATTGAAAAAACACTCTCCAGTTTACATTATATCCAGGCTAGAACCCGTTTAGTTTCGGTGGGGAGTCAGGCTTTGGCCATGGGACGCCACACTAGAACAGATGTTTTCTGGCTTGATAAAATGGTCTATATGGAGAGGCAGCAAATTCTGAGGGGTTCAAAATGCCCCTCAGAATGAGCTACCACCTGTATTGCATTACAGTGAACTCCAACTATAGCAACTCTCTCCCACATATTCTGCTAGTGTTGAAAACACCCTACTGGCCTAACTAAATAATCTTTCAATAACAATTGAGTATTTTCCAAAAAGGTCTCACTTTCATGTAACTGCAATACAGGCCTGTGAGTAAACAACTAAGAGTGGCCTACCTAAAGGAACCTCTAATAACAATCGAGTGTGTGAAAAAACAATCTTCAGTACACATTACATCCAGGCTAGAACCCACTTAGCTTCATGGGGAGCCAGGCTTTGGCCAGGGGACGCTACAGTAGAACAGATGTGTTCTGGCTTGAAAAAATGGTCTATATGGAGAGGCAGCAAATTCTGAGGGGCTCAAAATGCCCCTCAGAATGAGCTACCACCTGTATTGCATTACAGTGTACTCCAACTATAGCAACTCTCTCCCACATATTCTGCTAGTGTTGAAAACACCCTACTGGCCTCACTAAATAATATTTCAATAACAATTAAACTTTTTCCAAAAAGGTCTCACTTTCATGCAACTGCAACACAGGCCTATGAGTAAACAACTAAGAGTGGCCTACCTAAAGGATCCTCTAATGACAATTGAGTGTTTGAAAAAACACTCTCCAGTTTTCATTACATTCAGGCTAGAACCCGTTTAGTTTCGGTGGGGAGTCAGGCTTTGGCCATGGGACGCCACACTAGAACAGATGTTTTCAGGTTTTATAAAATGGTCTATATGGAGAGGCAGCAAATTCTGAGGGGCTCAAAATGCCCCTCAGAATGAGCTACCACCTGTATTGCATTACAGTGTACTCCAACTATAGCAACTCTCTCCCACATATCCTGCTAGTGTTGAAAACACCCTACTGGCCTCACTAAATAATATGTCAATAACAATTAAACTTTTTCCAAAAAGGTCTCACTTTCATGCAACTGCAACACAGGCCTTTGAGTAAACAACTAAGAGTGGCCTACCTAAAGGATCCTCTAATGACAATTGAGTGTTTGAAAAAACACTCTCCAGTTTTCATTACATTCAGGCTAGAACCCGTTTAGTTTCGGTGGGGAGTCAGGCTTTGGCCATGGGACGCCACACTAGAACAGATGTTTTCAGGTTTTATAAAATGGTCTATATGGAGAGGCAGCAAATTCTGAGGGGCTCAAAATGCCCCTCAGAATGAGCTACCACCTGTATTGCAGTACAGTGAACTCCAACTATAGCAACTCTCTCCCACATATTCTGCTAGTGTTGAAAACACCCTACTGGCCTAACTAAATAATCTTTCAATAACAATTGAGTATTTTCCAAAAACGTCTCACTTTCATGGAACTGCAATATAGGCCTGTGAGTAAACAACTAAGAGTGGCCTACCTAAAGGATCCTCTAATAACAATTGAGTGTGTGAAAAAACAATCTCCAGTACACATTACATCCAGGCTAGAACCCACTTAGCTTCGGTGGGGAGCCAGGCTTTGGCCATGGGACGCTAAAGTAGAACAGATGTGTTCTGGTTTGAAAAAATGGTCTATATGGAGAGGCAGCAAATTCTGAGGGGCTCAAAATGCCCCTCAGAATGAGCTACCACCTGTATTGCAGTACAGTGAACTCCAACTATAGCAACTCTCTCCCACATATTCTGCTAGTGTTGAAAACACCCTACTGGCCTCACTAAATAATCTTTCAATAACAATTAAACTTTTTTCAAAAAGGTCTCACTTTCATTCAACTGCAACACAGGCATGTGAGTAAACAACTAAGAGTGGCCTACCTAAAGGATCCTCTAATAACAATTGAGTGATTGAAAAAACACTCTCCAGTTTACATTATATCCAGGCTAGAACCCGTTTAGTTTCGGTGGGGAGTCAGGCTTTGGCCATGGGACGCCACACTAGAACAGATGTTTTCTGGCTTGATAAAATGGTCTATATGGAGAGGCAGCAAATTCTGAGGGGTTCAAAATGCCCCTCAGAATGAGCTACCACCTGTATTGCATTACAGTGAACTCCAACTATAGCAACTCTCTCCCACATATTCTGCTAGTGTTGAAAACACCCTACTGGCCTAACTAAATAATCTTTCAATAACAATTGAGTATTTTCCAAAAAGGTCTCACTTTCATGTAACTGCAATACAGGCCTGTGAGTAAACAACTAAGAGTGGCCTACCTAAAGGAACCTCTAATAACAATCGAGTGTGTGAAAAAACAATCTTCAGTACACATTACATCCAGGCTAGAACCCACTTAGCTTCATGGGGAGCCAGGCTTTGGCCAGGGGACGCTACAGTAGAACAGATGTGTTCTGGCTTGAAAAAATGGTCTATATGGAGAGGCAGCAAATTCTGAGGGGCTCAAAATGCCCCTCAGAATGAGCTACCACCTGTATTGCATTACAGTGTACTCCAACTATAGCAACTCTCTCCCACATATTCTGCTAGTGTTGAAAATACCCTACTGGCCTCACTAAATAATATTTCAATAACAATTAAACTTTTTCCAAAAAGGTCTCACTTTCATGCAACTGCAACACAGGCCTATGAGTAAACAACTAAGAGTGGCCTACCTAAAGGATCCTCTAATGACAATTGAGTGTTTGAAAAAACACTCTCCAGTTTTCATTACATTCAGGCTAGAACCCGTTTAGTTTCGGTGGGGAGTCAGGCTTTGGCCATGGGACGCCACACTAGAACAGATGTTTTCAGGTTTTATAAAATGGTCTATATGGAGAGGCAGCAAATTCTGAGGGGCTCAAAATGCCCCTCAGAATGAGCTACCACCTGTATTGCAGTACAGTGAACTCCAACTATAGCAACTCTCTCCCACATATTCTGCTAGTGTTGAAAACACCCTACTGGCCTCACTAAATAATATTTCAATAACAATTGAGTATTTTCCAAAAACGTCTAACTTTCATGTAACTGCAACACAGGCCTGTGAGTAAAAAACTAAGAGTGGCCTACCTAAAGCATCCTCTAATAACAATTGAGTGTTTGAAAAAACACTCTCCAGTTCCCTATATCGAGGGAACTCAACACTGCGTCGTCGAGTGACGACACTCTGGGAACGCCCCCAGCGTGACGGCTCTGAAGTATGAATGAAATCAGCCACCAATCCGATTGGTGCAACGTCGTGACGTAACCGGCGACGGCGTACACGGAAGCTATAAGAAGGCGCCGCCCCAAACAACAGACAGTCTTTGCTCTTCAGCGAGGCGCTCTGTGTGAATATTGTTTGTCTATTTACTGTTGTCTGTCTGATTATCAGTCCCTCTCTGAGAAGCATGGCAAGCGAGCAGTTTAGGAGGTGTGTTCATCCGTGCCCGCGCTTCATTACGGGCTCGGACACACACCAGCTGTGTGTGCAGTGTCTCGGAGCGCAGCACGCTCAGGCGGCGCTTGAGGGTGCCGCCTGCAGCGAGTGTGAGAGGCTGCCGCTCCGGGTGCTGCGCTCACGGCTGGCCGTCTTCACCGAAGGCGGTCAGGCTCGCGAGCCCCGTGGGTCTGGTCCCGCGTCTGTTGAGGCAGCGCGGCGGCGTAGATCCTGGGGCTCACAACTGGATCTCGCGACGGGAGGCGGGCATGCTGAGGCATCTTCCCAATCCTCGTCCGATGATTCAGACGCTCTTCCGCCTCGTGAGGAAGCCCGCGCTGCGGCTTCTTCCCACGAGGTCGATAACCCAGTGCTGATGCTGTCTGATTCCGAGGGATCAGATCAGTTCAGCCTGGAGGCGGGCGGAGTGCAGGTGAATTCACCTCTTCACTCTCCCGCTCAAGAAGAGCTGGTGGACGTGTTGACACGTGCTGTGGCCAAACTTAGTATTGACTGGCCACAGGAAGAGGTGGAAGTCCAGCCTGTGAGCAGGTTGGATGGACGCTTCTTCAAAAAGCGTGCTCAGCCGCCACGCAGGGGCTTGCCGTTTTTCCCGGATTTGCACAATGAGTTGTGCAAATCATGGGGAAAACCATACTCGTCGCGCCTATCGACACCCCCAGTTCTTGACTTCGGGTGTGTCGTGGGTGCGGCTGAGTCTGGTTATGGGACGCTGCCTCGCGTCGAGGAGGCACTAGCGAGCTATCTGTCTCCCGAGGCAGCAGCGTCCCTGAAAGCCCCTGTCCTGCCCACCAAGCCATGCAGGGACACGTCGTCCCTGGTGGGCAGGGCTTATCGAGCGGCCGGTAGAGCTGGTAGTTGCCTGCACACCATGGCGGTACTGCAGGCATACCAAGCTGAGCTCCTCAAAGAGCTCGATGAGGGAGAGGGTCCGTCTCCGGACGATATTACAGAGCTGCGGAAAGCTACCGACTTGTCTCTCCGCGTCACCAAAGAGACGGCCCGTGCTATCGGCCGCTCTATGGCTGGCATGGTGTGCGTGGAGAGGCACCTTTGGTTAAACCTGTCGGGGATGAAGGAGAAGGAGAAATCCTTCCTTCTGGATTCCCCGATAGCTCCTGTGGGTCTTTTCGGCGACGCAGTCAATAGCGTTGTCGAGAGATTCCAGGAGGTGAGGAAACAGTCGGCGGCTTTCCGGCAGTATCTCCCTCGCCGCCAGGGGCCTCCTGTAGCCAGCAGGGAGGTCTCTGGTGGCCAGTCCCGGCCCTCCACCAGCGCCCACAGACAGGCGCAAAAGGAGAGCGTCGCTTCCCGCGCCCCTCCCGAGGGAGCCTGGCAAAGGAGGCGACGTTCTCGTCAGAAGTCTTCTAAGCCGAAGGGCGACTTGAGGGAAGTCCTTCAGGCGAAGAAGGCTTCTGGAAAGCGGTCCTAGCTGCGGCGGGACCGCTCAGAGCTGGCCCTCCCGGGGGCGGACGACCGAGGTCGTTCCGAGCCCGCAGCTCTGGGGAAATCGATGTTGTGTTCCCGCCGTTAACAACGCTTCGGGCCTCATCGTTTTCCCGCGTACGTGCGCTGTCCCAGCCGCCTCGAAATCGACCTGCGGCGGGGCAGCGAATGCGTGCGCACACCGAAAATCCTCCCCGACTAAGCTCTGCCGGGTGGCCGCTTCAGGGGGTCGGGCAGGGGGTTCGGTGGGTACCAGAGACCAGCCTCGAGAGGCTGGTTCCCCTAGTAGAATATATCGGCGCATGGATGTGCCTCCCGAATATTTCTGCTTGGGTCCTGAGTACAGTGGGAAGGGGGTACAGATTGCAGTTCAGAGTTCCACCACCGAAGTTCAGCGGGGAGGTCTGGACTGTGGTCCCCCCGGCCCAGAGGCAGGTTATGGAACAAGAAGTACAGTCTCTGCTGGTCAAGGGGGCGATAGAAAAGATTCCTCCGCCAGACAGGGAGTCGGGCTTTTACAGCCGTTATTTCATTGTTCCCAAAAAGGGTGGAGGCTTGCGTCCAATATTAGATCTGAGGTACTTGAATCGGTCTCTGAGGAGATTCAGGTTCAAGATGCTCACAATTCAAATGATCGTGAATCTGATCCAGTTCGAGGACTGGTTCGTCACGATAGATCTAAAGGACGCATATTTTCATGTCTCCATCCTTCCTGCCCACAGGAAGTTCCTGAGGTTCGCTTTCGGGGGCGAAGCGTACCAATATCGGGTGCTTCCTTTCGGTCTAGCTCTTTCCCCTCGCACCTTCACGAAGTGCATGGATGCAGCTCTGGCCCCTATGAGGCTGCAGGGCATCCGTGTGCTGAATTACATCGACGACTGGCTCATTATGGCAAAGTCGCGCGAGATGGCGATTCGGCATCGAGATGTCGTTTTAGCCCATCTCAGGTGCTTGGGGCTGAGACTGAACACGGCCAAGAGCGTGTTGATACCCGCCCAGAGGACTACGTTCCTCGGGGTGGTATGGGACTCAACCTCGATGCGAGCGAGCATGTCTCCCGCACGGGTGGGTTCTATACTGGCGGAGGTCTCAAAGGTGAAGCTAGGCCACAGCCGCACTGTGAAGCAGTTTCAGAGACTGCTGGGACTCATGGCAGCAGCATCCAACGTAATTCCCTTGGGTCTGCTATACATGAGGCCCCTCCAGTGGTGGCTAGGAACCAAGGGGTTTTCCTCGAGGGGAAAACCTTTCCGTATGATCAGGGTAACGCGCAGATGCCTTCGTTCCCTCATTATATGGAAGGATCCGAGGTTCCTGTCCCAGGGGCCTGTGTTAGGAGCGTTATGTTGCAGGAAGATCCTTTCAACAGACGCCTCCCTCACGGGCTGGGGCGCGGTCATGGAAGGCCGGTTCATGAGGGGTTCGTGGGGACCCCAACATTCCTCCTGGCACATAAATTGCTTGGAAATGTTGGCGGTTTACAAAGCTTTGAGGAGCTTTCTCCCAGACCTTCACGGCCACCATGTCCTGATACGATCCGACAATACGTCGGTGGTATCGTATCTCAATCACCAGGGGGGTCTGAGGTCACGCCCACTATGCAAGTTGGCGCTTCAGATCCTCCTGTGGTCCCAGGGGAAACTGTCGTCTCTCAGAGCGATGTATGTCCCAGGGGACCAGAACCAGGGAGCGGATGTCCTGTCGAGGCAGGGGCTGAGGCCCGGGGAGTGGCGGCTCCATCCAGAGGTGGTGGAGGCCATGTGCGAGAGGTTCGGCCCAGTGGAAGTGGATCTGTTTGCTTCCGTAGAAACGACCCACTGCCCACTGTGGTTCAGCCTCAGGCCTCCGGCCCCGTTAGGGCTGGATGCCATGACACAGACGTGGCCGAGGCAGCGTCTGTACGCATTTCCCCCGATCATTCTGCTCCCGGGAGTTCTAGAGCGAGTCCGCCGGGAGGGCATCAGCCTCCTATTAGTGGCACCCCGGTGGCCGTCCCGAGCTTGGTTCTCCGACATTGTGGCACTTCTAGACGGGACCCCGTGGCAGGTCCCTCTGAGGAGGGATTTGCTGTCTCAGGCAGGGGGTGTGATTTTCCACCCCAGGCCAGAGTTGTGGAACCTCTGGGTCTGGCCTCTGAGGGGGCACAGTACCTAGAGGGGGGTCTGCCACAAGAGGTCGTTGAGACCATTCTCAGCTCTAGGGCTCCCTCTACGAGGAAACTGTATAGCCTAAAGTGGAATGTCTTTTCTAGCTGGTGTAGAGAAAGGGGGGTGAACCCAGTTGACTGCGCAATAGCTTCAGTACTGGAGTTCCTCCAAGACCGTTTCTCCGCTGGTTTGACCCCATCCACTCTGAAGGTGTATGTGGCAGCCATAGGGGCTTTCCACTCGCCTTTGGAAGGGGGCCCTTTGGGTAGACACCACTTGGTTGTGCGTTTTCTCCGTGGGGCTAGGAGATTGAGGCCTGCGGCTCATCCCAGAGTCCCGGCTTGGGACCTGGCAGTGGTTCTGGAGGGGTTGGCTGAGGCCCCCTTCGAACCATTGGAGTCGGCTGAGGCGAGAAATCTGACCCTGAAGGTAGCATTTCTCCTCGCCATCACTTCTCTGAGGAGAGTGGGGGACCTCCAGGCGTTGGCGGTCACGCCTACTTGCTTGGAGTTTGCCCCGGGCGGGGTGAAGGCTATCTTGCATCCCAGACCGGGCTACGTGCCCAAGGTCCCTTCTTCAGGGATGGGGTCGGTATTTCTTCAGGCTTTTCATCCTCCGCCTCACGCGACGGCAGAGGAAGCTAGGCTGCACCTGCTCTGCCCGGTTAGGGCATTGAGGGTCTATCTAGACAGGTCAGCTCAATGGAGGAAATCGGACCAGCTTCTGGTGTGCTTTGGCCCCCCGAAGAAAGGGTTGCCTGCGGCGAGACAGACTATTAGTAACTGGATCGTGCAGGCGATAGCCACGGCTTATCGGGTGCGCAATATGCCTTCACCCATGGCCGTGAGGGCTCACTCTACGAGGGGCTTGGCCTCCTCGGTGGCCCTCCTTTCGGGAGCCTCACTTATTGAGATTTGTGAGGCGGCGGGTTGGGCTAATCCACACACCTTTATAAGATTTTATAAGCTGGACCTCCCGGCTACGCCGGGTGCTAGAGTGCTTGCGTCCTGAGTGTGCCTGGGCTCCAGCTTCACACCAGGATGGGCGTGTCTCGGTGTGGCATAGTGGGTATTGACGTTCCCAGAGTGTCGTCACTCGACGACGCAGTGTTGAGTTCCCTCGATATAGGGAACGTCTCGGGTTACTATTGTAACCCTTGTTCCCTGAGAGGGAACGAGACACTGCGTCTCGTCGCCACACCTACACGTAGAGCGCTCGCTTCATCGCAAAGGCTGTCTGTTGTTTGGGGCGGCGCCTTCTTATAGCTTCCGTGTACGCCGTCGCCGGTTACGTCACGACGTTGCACCAATCGGATTGGTGGCTGATTTCATTCATACTTCAGAGCCGTCACGCTGGGGGCGTTCCCAGAGTGTCGTCACTCGACGACGCAGTGTCTCGTTCCCTCTCAGGGAACAAGGGTTACAATAGTAACCCGAGACGTTTTCATTACATTCAGGCTAGAACCCGTTTAGTTTCAGTGGGGAGCCAGGCTTTGGCCATGGGACGCTACAGTAGAACAGATGTGTTCTGGTTTGAAAAAATGGTCTATATGGAGAGGCAGCAAATTCTGAGGGGCTCAAAATGCCCCTCAGAATGAGCTACCACCTGTATTGCAGTACAGTGAACTCCAACTATAGCAACTCTCTCCCACATATTCTGCTAGTGTTGAAAACACCCTACTGGCCTCACTAAATAATCTTTCAATAACAATTAAAGTTTTTTCAAAAAGGTCTCACTTTCATTCAACTGCAACACAGGCATGTGAGTAAACAACTAAGAGTGGCCTACCTAAAGGATCCTCTAATAACAATTGAGTGATTGAAAAAACACTCTCCAGTTTACATTATATCCAGGCTAGAACCCGTTTAGTTTCGGTGGGGAGTCAGGCTTTGGCCATGGGACGCCACACTAGAACAGATGTTTTCTGGCTTGATAAAATGGTCTATATGGAGAGGCAGCAAATTCTGAGGGGCTAAAAAAATGCCCCTCAGAATGAGCTACCACCTGTATTGCAGTACAGTGATCTCCAACTATAGCAACTCT
Organism: Pseudorasbora parva; assembly: GCF_024679245.1. Taxonomy (NCBI): domain Eukaryota; kingdom Metazoa; phylum Chordata; class Actinopteri; order Cypriniformes; family Gobionidae; genus Pseudorasbora; species Pseudorasbora parva. Next base: position 32,612,376 of record NC_090183.1, on the reverse strand, counting down.
CTCCCACATATTCTGCTAGTGTTGAAAACACCCTACTGGCCTCACTAAATAATCTTTCAATAACAATTAAAGTTTTTTCAAAAAGGTCTCACTTTCATTCAACTGCAACACAGGCATGTGAGTAAACAACTAAGAGTGGCCTACCTAAAGGATCCTCTAATAACAATTGAGTGATTGAAAAAACACTCTCCAGTTTACATTATATCCAGGCTAGAACCCGTTTAGTTTCGGTGGGGAGTCAGGCTTTGGCCATGGGACGCCACACTAGAACAGATGTTTTCTGGCTTGATAAAATGGTCTATATGGAGAGGCAGCAAATTCTGAGGGGTTCAAAATGCCCCTCAGAATGAGCTACCACCTGTATTGCATTACAGTGAACTCCAACTATAGCAACTCTCTCCCACATATTCTGCTAGTGTTGAAAACACCCTACTGGCCTAACTAAATAATCTTTCAATAACAATTGAGTATTTTCCAAAAAGGTCTCACTTTCATGTAACTGCAATACAGGCCTGTGAGTAAACAACTAAGAGTGGCCTACCTAAAGGAACCTCTAATAACAATCGAGTGTGTGAAAAAACAATCTTCAGTACACATTACATCCAGGCTAGAACCCACTTAGCTTCATGGGGAGCCAGGCTTTGGCCAGGGGACGCTACAGTAGAACAGATGTGTTCTGGCTTGAAAAAATGGTCTATATGGAGAGGCAGCAAATTCTGAGGGGCTCAAAATGCCCCTCAGAATGAGCTACCACCTGTATTGCATTACAGTGTACTCCAACTATAGCAACTCTCTCCCACATATTCTGCTAGTGTTGAAAACACCCTACTGGCCTCACTAAATAATATTTCAATAACAATTAAACTTTTTCCAAAAAGGTCTCACTTTCATGCAACTGCAACACAGGCCTATGAGTAAACAACTAAGAGTGGCCTACCTAAAGGATCCTCTAATGACAATTGAGTGTTTGAAAAAACACTCTCCAGTTTTCATTACATTCAGGCTAGAACCCGTTTAGTTTCGGTGGGGAGTCAGGCTTTGGCCATGGGACGCCACACTAGAACAGATGTTTTCAGGTTTTATAAAATGGTCTATATGGAGAGGCAGCAAATTCTGAGGGGCTCAAAATGCCCCTCAGAATGAGCTACCACCTGTATTGCAGTACAGTGAGCTCCAACTATAGCAACTCTCTCCCACATATTCTGCTAGTGTTGAAAACACCCTACTGGCCTCACTAAATAATATTTCAATAACAATTGAGTATTTTCCAAAAACGTCTAACTTTCATGTAACTGCAACACAGGCCTGTGAGTAAAAAACTAAGAGTGGCCTACCTAAAGCATCCTCTAATAACAATTGAGTGTTTGAAAAAACACTCTCCAGTTTTCATTACATTCAGGCTAGAACCCGTTTAGTTTCAGTGGGGAGCCAGGCTTTGGCCATGGGACGCTACAGTAGAACAGATGTGTTCTGGTTTGAAAAAATGGTCTATATGGAGAGGCAGCAAATTCTGAGGGGCTCAAAATGCCCCTCAGAATGAGCTACCACCTGTATTGCAGTACAGTGAACTCCAACTATAGCAACTCTCTCCCACATATTCTGCTAGTGTTGAAAACACCCTACTGGCCTCACTAAATAATCTTTCAATAACAATTAAAGTTTTTTCAAAAAGGTCTCACTTTCATTCAACTGCAACACAGGCATGTGAGTAAACAACTAAGAGTGGCCTACCTAAAGGATCCTCTAATAACAATTGAGTGATTGAAAAAACACTCTCCAGTTTACATTATATCCAGGCTAGAACCTGTTTAGTTTCGGTGGGGAGTCAGGCTTTGGCCATGGGACGCCACACTAGAACAGATGTTTTCTGGCTTGATAAAATGGTCTATATGGAGAGGCAGCAAATTCTGAGGGGTTCAAAATGCCCCTCAGAATGAGCTACCACCTGTATTGCATTACAGTGAACTCCAACTATAGCAACTCTCTCCCACATATTCTGCTAGTGTTGAAAACACCCTACTGGCCTAACTAAATAATCTTTCAATAACAATTGAGTATTTTCCAAAAAGGTCTCACTTTCATGTAACTGCAATACAGGCCTGTGAGTAAACAACTAAGAGTGGCCTACCTAAAGGAACCTCTAATAACAATCGAGTGTGTGAAAAAACAATCTTCAGTACAAATTACATCCAGGCTAGAACCCACTTAGCTTCGTGGGGAGCCAGGCTTTGGCCATGGGACGCTACAGTAGAACAGATGTGTTCTGGCTTGAAAAAATGGTCTATATGGAGAGGCAGCAAATTCTGAGGGGCTAAAAAATTGCCCCTCAGAATGAGCTACCACCTGTATTGCATTACAGTGTACTCCAACTATAGCAACTCTCTCCCACATATTCTGCTAGTGTTGAAAACACCCTACTGGCCTCACTAAATAATATTTCAATAACAATTAAACTTTTTCCAAAAAGGTCTCACTTTCATGCAACTGCAACACAGGCCTTTGAGTAAACAACTAAGAGTGGCCTACCTAAAGGATCCTCTAATGACAATTGAGTGTTTGAAAAAACACTCTCCAGTTTTCATTACATTCAGGCTAGAACCCGTTTAGTTTCGGTGGGGAGTCAGGCTTTGGCCATGGGACGCCACACTAGAACAGATGTTTTCAGGTTTTATAAAATGGTCTATATGGAGAGGCAGCAAATTCTGAGGGGCTCAAAATGCCCCTCAGAATGAGCTACCACCTGTATTGCAGTACAGTGAACTCCAACTATAGCAACTCTCTCCCACATATTCTGCTAGTGTTGAAAACACCCTACTGGCCTCACTAAATAATCTTTCAATAACAATTAAACTTTTTTCAAAAAGGTCTCACTTTCATTCAACTGCAACACAGGCATGTGAGTAAACAACTAAGAGTGGCCTACCTAAAGGATCCTCTAATAACAATTGAGTGATTGAAAAAACACTCTCCAGTTTACATTATATCCAGGCTAGAACCCGTTTAGTTTCGGTGGGGAGTCAGGCTTTGGCCATGGGACGCCACACTAGAACAGATGTTTTCTGGCTTGATTAAATGGTCTATATGGAGAGGCAGCAAATTCTGAGGGGTTCAAAATGCCCCTCAGAATGAGCTACCACCTGTATTGCATTACAGTGAACTCCAACTATAGCAACTCTCTCCCACATATTCTGCTAGTGTTGAAAACACCCTACTGGCCTAACTAAATAATCTTTCAATAACAATTGAGTATTTTCCAAAAAGGTCTCACTTTCATTTAACTGCAATACAGGCCTGTGAGTAAACAACTAAGAGTGGCCTACCTAAAGGAACCTCTAATAACAATTGAGTGTGTGAAAAAACAATCTCCAGTACACATTACATCCAGGCTAGAACCCACTTAGCTTCGTGGGGAGCCAGGCTTTGGCCATGGGACGCTACAGTAGAACAGATGTGTTCTGGCTTGAAAAAATGGTCTATATGGAGAGGCAGCAAATTCTGAGGGGCTCAAAATGCCCCTCAGAATGAGCTACCACCTGTATTGCATTACAGTGTACTCCAACTATAGCAACTCTCTCCCACATATTCTGCTAGTGTTGAAAACACCCTACTGGCCTCACTAAATAATATTTCAATAACAATTAAACTTTTTCCAAAAAGGTCTCACTTTCATGCAACTGCAACACAGGCCTTTGAGTAAACAACTAAGAGTGGCCTACCTAAAGGATCCTCTAATGACAATTGAGTGTTTGAAAAAACACTCTCCAGTTCCCTTTCGGGGAACTCGAGCTGCGTCGAAACGCTGTGAGAACGCCTCTGCGTTAATGCGTCGTGAAGCGCCTGTAGAACCATTCCATCGGGAAAAAGATCGATCGTCGGCGTGATGACGTCATCGACCGGAAGCTATAAAACGTCCGTGAAAACAAACAGGAACTAGCTTCTGTGCCTTCAGTAAGCGATCTGTGTGAACCTGTCTGTCTATTTGGTGTTTTTGTCTGTCTATTGAAAGAGTTTTTCCACCCTTTGTTAAATATTCCATATATTTTACAAAAAAGAGAAAATAAAATAGATAGAGAAATGGCGAGCGAAGGCAGTAACTTTAAGAGGTGTGTTCATCCCTGCCCACGCTACATCACGAGTGGGGATACACACTCTCTTTGTGTGGCCTGCTTGGGAGCGCAGCATGCCCAGGCAGCCCTCGAGGGGGCTGCTTGCGAGCACTGTGAGCGTATGCCACTGAGAACGCTGCGCTCCCGCCGGGCACTCTTCGAGGAGGGTGCCTCGGCTCGTGTTCCCCGCGGCTCTGGTCCCGCTGCTGCCGAGGCAGAGCGGAGGCTGCAGTCGTGGGGTTCACAATTGGATGTTGCGGAGGGGTTTGAGACGGGCGCTGCCTTATCTCTGCCCTCACCCGCTCCATCCAGCGGTTCTTCTCGGGGCTTGGAAGCACGCATTGCGGTTTCTTCCCCCCCGAGAGAGCCGCCGGTGCTCCAACTATCCAGCTCCGAGGAGGTGGACGTTGAGAGCATCGCGACTGAAGATTCGCCACTTCAGTCTCCTGCGAGTGATGAGCTCGTTGAGGTTCTAACGCGAGCCGTGGCCAGATTAAACATTGACTGGCCCGTAGAAAGATCTGAGGCAGGAAAGAGACGTTCTAGTAAATTAGACGAAAGATTCCTGCCCGCTCGCGCTTCAGAACCTCAGCGGCGGGGCCTGCCATTCTTCCATGATTTGCACACCGAGGTGGCAACATCATGGAGGAGACCGGCATCATACCGTGTGTTCAGCCCTCAGACTACGGTCTATAGTAACATCATGGGGCTGAAGCACTACGGCTATGGGGCGATGCCAAAGGTAGAAGAGACGCTTGCGAGCCATCTCTCGCCTTCCTCGGCATCGTCCCTAAAGGCCCCGACTTTGCCCACCAGACCATTGAAAACAACGTCGGCACTGGTGGGCAAAGCGTACTCGGCGGCAGGTCAGGCTGCTGCATGCCTTCACACCATGGCAATTATGCAGGCTTATCAGGCTGACCTGCTCAGGGATCTAGATGGACGCGATGAAGTGGGGGGTGACGTCATAAATGAGCTTAGAACAGCAGCTGATATAACTCTCCGGGCCACCAAAGAGACGGCCAGATGTGTTGGCCGCTCGATGGCAGCATTGGTGGCTACGGAGAGACATTTGTGGCTCAACCCCACCGAAATCAAAGAGAGGGAGAAGAGCTTTCTGCTCGACGCGCCGCTGTCTCCTGGTGGCCTCTTCGGTGACGCAGTACACACTGTCACCGAGAGGTTCCAGGAGTCAAAGAAACAAGCTGCGGCGCTGAAGCAGTTTCTCCCTCTCCGAGTCCAGGTCCCTGGGGCTGCCGCTGACATCAGGCAGCCCAAGCCGAGTACGAGCTCAGCTCACAGGGCACAACAAAAGCAGAGCGTCGCCGCTCGGGCTCCCCCTCAGCGCGGGGACCAGGGGCGGCGCTCTCAGACGAAGCCTTCGAGGGGCAGGGCTGATCTGCGGACAGTCCTGATCGCCAAGAAGGCTTCGTCGAAGCGTTCCTGACGCCAGAAGCGTCAGGACGCTGAGGGTGGTTCCCCCCGTAGGGAAACGGTGCTTACCCCTGCCTACGGTACCCGTTTCCCTACGGCACCCTCGGGGGGCCGCGCTGCCAACCCTGCCGCAATGCCGGGGCGCAGTCGGTCTCCGCGGGCCACCCGAGGGTGGTCCGCACCCCCTTCGGGGGGTCCCCGAGCAGTCAAGTCAGTTGTTCCCTGCCGGTCCGCCGCTTCAGGGCACTGTGCTTGTTGCTCAAAATACACCAGAGGCCAGCCTCGAGAGGCTGGTTCCCTTAGTAGATTTTCTAGACGAATGGAAACGTCTATCAAATATATCTCAGTGGGTCCTGCAGATAGTAGAAAAGGGGTATGCCATTCAATTCAGAAGTCGGCCACCTCCTTTCTGCGGTGTCCTACCTACAGTGGTGGGCCCGGAGCAGGCTCTGGTAATGGCACAGGAAGTAGAGACACTCCTGCAAAAAGGGGCTATAGAGAGGGTTTCCCCTCCCAGCAGGGAGTCTGGCTTTTACAGCCGTTACTTCATCGTGCCGAAGAAGGATGGGGGCTTACGCCCGATATTAGATCTGCGGCTATTGAATCGCTCGGTGGCCAAGCTCAAATTCAAGATGCTTACACTCAGACAGATTGTAGCGCAGGTCAGATCGGAGGATTGGTTTGTCACCATAGACCTCAAAGATGCGTATTTTCATGTCTCCATCCGTCCACATCACAGGAAGTTCCTGAGGTTTGCCTTCGGGGGAGAGGCATACCAATATCGTGTACTTCCCTTCGGTCTAGCACTGTCACCCCGCACGTTCACCAAGTGTGTGGATGCAGCTCTGGCGCCGCTGCGTCTTCAGGGCATCCGCATACTGAACTACATCGACGACTGGCTGATTCTAGCGAATACAGAGCAGATGGCGGTTCAGCATCGAGATGCTGTTCTCGCCCATATGTCGAAGCTGGGGTTGAGGCTGAACGCCAAGAAGAGTGTGCTTTCTCCGGCTCAGAGAACCACTTTTCTAGGTTTGAACTGGGACTCGATAATTATGCGGGCGCAATTATCGCCAACACGCATAGCATCGATCCTGGCAGCCGCCAAAGAACAGAAGCTAGGCCGAGCCGTCACTGTGAAACAGTTCCAGAAACTGTTAGGTCTCATGGCAGCAGCGTCCAACGTGATACCTCTTGGCCTACTGTACATGAGGCCACTGCAGTGGTGGCTCAAAACACAAGGGTTCTCCCCGAGGGGAAATCCGCTCCGCACGATCAAAGTCACGCGGCGATGCCTACGTGCTCTGGTCATGTGGAAAAACCCGGGGTTTTTATCTCAGGGTCCCGTGTTGGGGGCTCATGTTCGTCGCGTAACGCTAACGACAGACGCCTCCCTCACGGGCTGGGGGGCGACCATGAGTGGTCGCTCATCCCAGGGTCTATGGCAGGAACATCAGCGGCACTGGCACATAAATCGGCTGGAGATGCTCGCAGTGTTTCTTGCATTGAAACAGTTCCTGCCCGACCTCAGGGGCCACCACGTACTAGTCAGAACAGACAACACGTCCGTGGTGGCCTATATAAATCACCAGGGGGGTCTGAGGTCTCGTCCGTTGGACAAATTGGCACATCGGATCCTCCTGTGGGCCCAAGGGAAATTGCTGTCAATCAAGGCAGTATATATCCCGGGGGCCCTAAACCAGGAAGCAGACAACCTGTCGAGACAGGGGCCGAGGCCCGGGGAATGGAGACTCCACCCAGAGGTGGTGGAGCTCCTATGGAAGGTTTATGGGAAAGCAGAGATAGACCTGTTCGCTTCGGCAGAGAACTCTCACTGCCCGCGGTGGTTTTCTCTGACCCATCCGGCTCCGCTGGGGCTGGATGCCATGGTACAGGAGTGGCCGAGGCTGCCTCTGTACGCCTTCCCCCCGATTGTTCTGCTTCCAGGAGTTCTGGAGAGGGTACGCCGGGACGGGGCCCAGGTACTCCTAGTGGCCCCGAACTGGCCGACCCGAGTATGGTTTTCGGACCTGATATCTCTCCTGGAAGGCTCTCCGATGGAGATTCCGACCAGGAGGGATCTACTCTCTCAGGCGGGCGGGAGATTCCTGCACCCACGCCCGGAGATGTGGAAACTGTGGGCCTGGCCTCTGAGGGGGCTAGGCTCATAGAGGAGGGTCTCTCGGCCGAGGTCGTAGAGACCATCCTACACTCCAGAGCTCCGTCCACGAGGAAGCTGTACGCTTTGAAATGGAGACTTTTCTCAGCTTGGTGCAGAGAACGCCAGTGGGATCCAGTTAACTGCCCGGTTGGTACAGTGCTGGAGTTCCTGCAGGAAAGGTTCTCTGCAGGGTTGACCCCCTCCACACTTAAGGTGTACGTGGCGGCCTTGGGCGCTGTCCACGTCCCTTGCAGTGGAGTGTCTTTGGGAAGACACCCTCTAATTACACGCTTCCTTCGTGGCACATTAAGGTTGAGGCCAGTTATGCACTCGAGGGTCCCGGCATGGGACTTGGCCATTGTTTTGAGGGGCTTGTCCGGACCTCCGTTCGAACCTTTGGAGGAGGTTTCGGATAAGTTCCTCACCCTGAAAACTATCTTCCTTTTGGCCATTTCATCTCTTAAAAGGATAGGAGATATTCAGTCCCTGTCAGTAGGGCCCTCATGTCTAGAGTTCGCGCCTGGGATGGTGAAAGCATTTCTGCATCCCAGGCCGGGTTATGTCCCCAAGGTTCCTACGAGCCCACGGGGCCCCATCACTCTACAAGCCTTCTGTCCTCCTCCATTCTTGACGTCAGACCAGGAAAGATTAAATCTGCTGTGTCCGGTGAGGGCACTGGATACTTATGTCCACAGAGCTGCCCTGTGGAGAAAAACTGAACAATTGTTTGTTTGCTTCGGACCCCCTAAGAAGGGGGCTCCTGTATCCAAGCAGAGGATGAGCAAGTGGGTGGCCGAGGCCATTTCACTTGCTTATGAAGCTGCCGGGCAGCCATCTCCTTTGGCTGTCCGGGCACATTCTACCAGGGGTATGGCTGCTTCTAAAGCACTTTTGTCGGGGGCTTCCCTCCATGATATATGTAACGCGGCCGGATGGTCGTCTCCTTCTACCTTCGTCAGGTTCTACGAGCTAGACCTGGCATCTACAGTAGGGGCACAGGTTCTCTCGTAACCGTGTGCGCTTCGGTTTCACACATACGAGACACTTGGTCCTATGGCGATGTGGGTATAAGCGTTCTCACAGCGTTTCGACGCAGCTCGAGTTCCCCGAAAGGGAACGTCTCAGGTTACGTATGTAACCCTAGTTCCCTGAGGGAACGAGACGCTGCGTCGCTCTGCCATACTCCCGGCGTGTCCGTGATCACTTACTTCAGGCTTTATCAGAAGTTAGTTCCTGTTTGTTTTCACGGACGTTTTATAGCTTCCGGTCGATGACGTCATCACGCCGACGATCGATCTTTTTTCCGATGGAATGGTTCTACAGGCGCTTCACGACGCATTAACGCAGAGGCGTTCTCACAGCGTTTCGACGCAGCGTCTCGTTCCCTCAGGGAACTAGGGTTACATACGTAACCTGAGACGTTTTCATTACATTCAGGCTAGAACCCGTTTAGTTTCGGTGGGGAGTCAGGCTTTGGCCATGGGACGCCACACTAGAACAGATGTTTTCAGGTTTTATAAAATGGTCTATATGGAGAGGCAGCAAATTCTGAGGGGCTCAAAATGCCCCTCAGAATGAGCTACCACCTGTATTGCAGTACAGTGAACTCCAACTATAGCAACTCTCTCCCACATATTCTGCTAGTGTTGAAAACACCCTACTGGCCTCACTAAATAATATTTCAATAACAATTGAGTATTTTCAAAAACGTCTCACTTTCATGTAACTGCAACACAGGCCTGTGAGTAAAAAAACTAAGAGTGGCCTACCTAAAGCATCCTCTAATAACAATTGAGTGTTTGAAAAAATACTCTCCAGTTTACATTACATCCAGGCTAGAACCGTTTAGTTTCCGTGGGGAGTCAGGCTTTGGCCATGGAACACCACACTAGAACAGATGTTTTCAGGTTTTATAAAATGGTCTATATGGAGAGGCAGCAAATTCTGAGGGGCTCAAAATGCCCCTCAGAATGAGCTACCACCTGTATTGCAGTACAGTGAACTCCAACTATAGCAACTCTCTCCCACATATTCTGCTAGTGTTGAAAACACCCTACTGGCCTAACTAAATAATCTTTCAATAACAATTGAGTATTTTCCAAAAACGTCTCACTTTCATGGAACTGCAATATAGGCCTGTGAGTAAACAACTAAGAGTGGCCTACCTAAAGGATCCTCTAATAACAATTGAGTGTGTGAAAAAACAATCTCCAGTACACATTACATCCAGGCTAGAACCCACTTAGCTTCGGTGGGGAGCCAGGCTTTGGCCATGGGACGCTAAAGTAGAACAGATGTGTTCTGGTTTGAAAAAATGGTCTATATGGAGAGGCAGCAAATTCTGAGGGGCTCAAAATGCCCCTCAGAATGAGCTACCACCTGTATTGCAGTACAGTGAACTCCAACTATAGCAACTCTCTCCCACATATTCTGCTAGTGTTGAAAACACCCTACTGGCCTCACTAAATAATATTTCAATAACAATTGAGTATTTTCCAAAAACGTCTAACTTTCATGTAACTGCAACACAGGCCTGTGAGTAAAAAACTAAGAGCGGCCTACCTAAAGCATCCTCTAATAACAATTGAGTGTTTGAAAAAACACTCTCCAGTTTTCATTACATTCAGGCTAGAACCCGTTTAGTTTCGGTGGGGAGTCAGGCTTTGGCCATGGGACGCCACACTAGAACAGATGTTTTCAGGTTTTATAAAATGGTCTATATGGACAGGCAGCAAATTCTGAGGGGCTCAAAATGCCCCTCAGAATGAGCTACCACCTGTATTGCAGTACAGTGAACTCCAACTATAGCAACTCTCTCCCACATAATCTGCTAGTGTTGAAAACACCCTACTGGCCTCACTAAATAATCTTTCAATAACAATTGAGTTTTTTCCAAAAACGTCTCACTTTCATGTAACTGCAAAACAGGCCTGTGAGTAAACAACTAAGAGTGGCCTACCTAAAGCATCCTCTAATAACAATTGAGTGTTTGAAAAAACACTCTCCAGTTTTCATTACATCCAGGCTAGAACCCGTTTAGTTTCGGTGGGGAGCCAGGCTTTGGCCATGGGACGCTACAGTAGAACAGATGTGTTCTGGTTTGAAAAAATGGTCTATATGGAGAGGCAGCAAATTCTGAGGGGCTCAAAATGCCCCTCAGAATGAGCTACCACCTGTATTGCAGTACAGTGAACTCCAACTATAGCAACTCTCTCCCACATATTCTGCTAGTGTTGAAAACACCCTACTGGCCTCACTAAATAATCTTTCAATAACAATTAAACTTTTTCCAAAAAGGTCTCACTTTCATGCAACTGCAACACAGGCCTATGAGTAAACAACTAAGAGTGGCCTACCTAAAGGATCCTCTAATGACAATTGAGTGTTTGAAAAAACACTCTCCAGTTTTCATTACATTCAGGCTAGAACCCGTTTAGTTTCGGTGGGGAGTCAGGCTTTGGCCATGGGACGCCACACTAGAACAGATGTTTTCAGGTTTTATAAAATGGTCTATATGGAGAGGCAGCAAATTCTGAGGGGCTCAAAATGCCCCTCAGAATGAGCTACCACCTGTATTGCAGTACAGTGAACTCCAACTATAGCAACTCTCTCCCACATATTCTGCTAGTGTTGAAAACACCCTACTGGCCTCACTAAATAATATTTCAATAACAATTGAGTATTTTCCAAAAACGTCTAACTTTCATGTAACTGCAACACAGGCCTGTGAGTAAAAAACTAAGAGTGGCCTACCTAAAGCATCCTCTAATAACAATTGAGTGTTTGAAAAAACACTCTCCAGTTTTCATTACATCCAGGCTAGAACCCGTTTAGTTTCGGTGGGGAGCCAGGCTTTGGCCATGGGACGCTACAGTAGAACAGATGTGTTCTGGTTTGAAAAAATGGTCTATATGGAGAGGCAGCAAATTCTGAGGGGCTCAAAATGCCCCTCAGAATGAGCTACCACCTGTATTGCAGTACAGTGAACTCCAACTATAGCAACTCTCTCCCACATATTCTGCTAGCGTTGAAAACACCCTACTGGCCTCACTAAATAATCTTTCAATAACAATTAAACTTTTTTCAAAAAGGTCTCACTTTCATTCAACTGCAACACAGGCATGTGAGTAAACAACTAAGAGTGGCCTACCTAAAGGATCCTCTAATAACAATTGAGTGATTGAAAAAACACTCTCCAGTTAACATTATATCCAGGCTAGAACCCGTTTAGTTTCGGTGGGGAGTCAGGCTTTGGCCATGGGACGCCACACTAGAACAGATGTTTTCTGGCTTGATTAAATGGTCTATATGGAGAGGCAGCAAATTCTGAGGGGTTCAAATTGCCCCTCAGAATGAGCTACCACCTGTATTGCATTACAGTGAACTCCAACTATAGCAACTCTCTCCCACATATTCTGCTAGTGTTGAAAACACCCTACTGGCCTAACTAAATAATCTTTCAATAACAATTGAGTATTTTCCAAAAAGGTCTCACTTTCATGTAACTGCAATACAGGCCTGTGAGTAAACAACTAAGAGTGGCCTACCTAAAGGAACCTCTAATAACAATTGAGTGTGTGAAAAAACAATCTCCAGTACACATTACATCCAGGCTAGAACCCACTTAGCTTCGTGGGGAGCCAGGCTTTGGCCATGGGACGCTACAGTAGAACAGATGTGTTCTGGCTTGAAAAAATGGTCTATATGGAGAGGCAGCAAATTCTGAGGGGCTCAAAATGCCCCTCAGAATGAGCTACCACCTGTATTGCATTACAGTGTACTCCAACTATAGCAACTCTCTCCCACATATTCTGCTAGTGTTGAAAACACCCTACTGGCCTCACTAAATAATATTTCAATAACAATTAAACTTTTTCCAAAAAGGTCTCACTTTCATGCAACTGCAACACAGGCCTTTGAGTAAACAACTAAGAGTGGCCTACCTAAAGGATCCTCTAATGACAATTGAGTGTTTGAAAAAACACTCTCCAGTTTTCATTACATTCAGGCTAGAACCCGTTTAGTTTCGGTGGGGAGTCAGGCTTTGGCCATGGGACGCCACACTAGAACAGATGTTTTCAGGTTTTATAAAATGGTCTATATGGAGAGGCAGCAAATTCTGAGGGGCTCAAAATGCTCCTCAGAATGAGCTACCACCTGTATTGCAGTACAGTGAACTCCAACTATAGCAACTCTCTCCCACATATTCTGCTAGTGTTGAAAACACTCTACTGGCCTCACTAAATAATCTTTCAATAACAATTAAACTTTTTTCAAAAAGGTCTCACTTTCATTCAACTGCAACACAGGCATGTGAGTAAACAACTAAGAGTGGCCTACCTAAAGGATCCTCTAATAACAATTGAGTGATTGAAAAAACACTCTCCAGTTTACATTATATCCAGGCTAGAACCCGTTTAGTTTCGGTGGGGAGTCAGGCTTTGGCCATGGGACGTAACACTAGAACAGATGTTTTCTGGCTTGATTAAATGGTCTATATGGAGAGGCAGCAAATTCTGAGGGGTTCAAAATGCCCCTCAGAATGAGCTACCACCTGTATTGCATTACAGTGAACTCCAACTATAGCAACTCTCTCCCACATATTCTGCTAGTGTTGAAAACACCCTACTGGCCTAACTAAATAATCTTTCAATAACAATTGAGTATTTTCCAAAAAGGTCTCACTTTCATGTAACTGCAATACAGGCCTGTGAGTAAACAACTAAGAGTGGCCTACCTAAAGGAACCTCTAATAACAATTGAGTGTGTGAAAAAACAATCTCCAGTACACATTACATCCAGGCTAGAACCCACTTAGCTTCGTGGGGAGCCAGGCTTTGGCCATGGGACGCTACAGTAGAACAGATGTGTTCTGGCTTGAAAAAATGGTCTATATGGAGAGGCAGCAAATTCTGAGGGGCTCAAAATGCCCCTCAGAATGAGCTACCACCTGTATTGCATTACAGTGTACTCCAACTATAGCAACTCTCTCCCACATATTCTGCTAGTGTTGAAAACACCCTACTGGCCTCACTAAATAATATTTCAATAACAATTAAACTTTTTCCAAAAAGGTCTCACTTTCATGCAACTGCAACACAGGCCTTTGAGTAAGCAACTAAGAGTGGCCTACCTAAAGGATCCTCTAATGACAATTGAGTGTTTGAAAAAACACTCTCCAGTTTTCATTACATTCAGGCTAGAACCCGTTTAGTTTCGGTGGGGAGTCAGGCTTTGGCCATGGGACGCCACACTAGAACAGATGTTTTCAGGTTTTATAAAATGGTCTATATGGAGAGGCAGCAAATTCTGAGGGGCTCAAAATGCCCCTCAGAATGAGCTACCACCTGTATTGCAGTACAGTGAACTCCAACTATAGCAACTCTCTCCCACATATTCTGCTAGTGTTGAAAACACCCTACTGGCCTCACTAAATAATATTTCAATAACAATTGAGTATTTTCAAAAACGTCTCACTTTCATGTAACTGCAACACAGGCCTGTGAGTAAAAAAACTAAGAGTGGCCTACCTAAAGCATCCTCTAATAACAATTGAGTGTTTGAAAAAATACTCTCCAGTTTACATTACATCCAGGCTAGAACCGTTTAGTTTCCGTGGGGAGTCAGGCTTTGGCCATGGAACACCACACTAGAACAGATGTTTTCAGGTTTTATAAAATGGTCTATATGGAGAGGCAGCAAATTCTGAGGGGCTCAAAATGCCCCTCAGAATGAGCTACCACCTGTATTGCAGTACAGTGAACTCCAACTATAGCAACTCTCTCCCACATATTCTGCTAGTGTTGAAAACACCCTACTGGCCTAACTAAATAATCTTTCAATAACAATTGAGTATTTTCCAAAAACGTCTCACTTTCATGGAACTGCAATATAGGCCTGTGAGTAAACAACTAAGAGTGGCCTACCTAAAGGATCCTCTAATAACAATTGAGTGTGTGAAAAAACAATCTCCAGTACACATTACATCCAGGCTAGAACCCACTTAGCTTCGGTGGGGAGCCAGGCTTTGGCCATGGGACGCTAAAGTAGAACAGATGTGTTCTGGTTTGAAAAAATGGTCTATATGGAGAGGCAGCAAATTCTGAGGGGCTCAAAATGCCCCTCAGAATGAGCTACCACCTGTATTGCAGTACAGTGAACTCCAACTATAGCAACTCTCTCCCACATATTCTGCTAGTGTTGAAAACACCCTACTGGCCTCACTAAATAATATTTCAATAACAATTGAGTATTTTCCAAAAACGTCTAACTTTCATGTAACTGCAACACAGGCCTATGAGTAAAAAACTAAGAGTGGCCTACCTAAAGCATCCTCTAATAACAATTGAGTGTTTGAAAAAACACTCTCCAGTTTTCATTACATTCAGGCTAGAACCCGTTTAGTTTCAGTGGGGAGCCAGGCTTTGGCCATGGGACGCTACAGTAGAACAGATGTGTTCTGGTTTGAAAAAATGGTCTATATGGAGAGGCAGCAAATTCTGAGGGGCTCAAAATGCCCCTCAGAATGAGCTACCACCTGTATTGTAGTACAGTGAACTCCAACTATAGCAACTCTCTCCCACATATTCTGCTAGTGTTGAAAACACCCTACTGGCCTCACTAAATAATCTTTCAATAACAATTAAACTTTTTTCAAAAAGGTCTCACTTTCATTCAACTGCAACACAGGCATGTGAGTAAACAACTAAGAGTGGCCTACCTAAAGGATCCTCTAATAACAATTGAGTGATTGAAAAAACACTCTCCAGTTTACATTATATCCAGGCTAGAACCCGTTTAGTTTCGGTGGGGAGTCAGGCTTTGGCCATGGGACGCCACACTAGAACAGATGTTTTCTGGCTTGATAAAATGGTCTATATGGAGAGGCAGCAAATTCTGAGGGGTTCAAAATGCCCCTCAGAATGAGCTACCACCTGTATTGCATTACAGTGAACTCCAACTATAGCAACTCTCTCCCACATATTCTGCTAGTGTTGAAAACACCCTACTGGCCTAACTAAATAATCTTTCAATAACAATTGAGTATTTTCCAAAAAGGTCTCACTTTCATGTAACTGCAATACAGGCCTGTGAGTAAACAACTAAGAGTGGCCTACCTAAAGGAACCTCTAATAACAATCGAGTGTGTGAAAAAACAATCTTCAGTACACATTACATCCAGGCTAGAACCCACTTAGCTTCATGGGGAGCCAGGCTTTGGCCAGGGGACGCTACAGTAGAACAGATGTGTTCTGGCTTGAAAAAATGGTCTATATGGAGAGGCAGCAAATTCTGAGGGGCTCAAAATGCCCCTCAGAATGAGCTACCACCTGTATTGCATTACAGTGTACTCCAACTATAGCAACTCTCTCCCACATATTCTGCTAGTGTTGAAAACACCCTACTGGCCTCACTAAATAATATTTCAATAACAATTAAACTTTTTCCAAAAAGGTCTCACTTTCATGCAACTGCAACACAGGCCTATGAGTAAACAACTAAGAGTGGCCTACCTAAAGGATCCTCTAATGACAATTGAGTGTTTGAAAAAACACTCTCCAGTTTTCATTACATTCAGGCTAGAACCCGTTTAGTTTCGGTGGGGAGTCAGGCTTTGGCCATGGGACGCCACACTAGAACAGATGTTTTCAGGTTTTATAAAATGGTCTATATGGAGAGGCAGCAAATTCTGAGGGGCTCAAAATGCCCCTCAGAATGAGCTACCACCTGTATTGCAGTACAGTGAACTCCAACTATAGCAACTCTCTCCCACATATTCTGCTAGTGTTGAAAACACCCTACTGGCCTCACTAAATAATATTTCAATAACAATTGAGTATTTTCCAAAAACGTCTAACTTTCATGTAACTGCAACACAGGCCTGTGAGTAAAAAACTAAGAGTGGCCTACCTAAAGCATCCTCTAATAACAATTGAGTGTTTGAAAAAACACTCTCCAGTTTTCATTACATTCAGGCTAGAACCCGTTTAGTTTCAGTGGGGAGCCAGGCTTTGGCCATGGGACGCTACAGTAGAACAGATGTGTTCTGGTTTGAAAAAATGGTCTATATGGAGAGGCAGCAAATTCTGAGGGGCTCAAAATGCCCCTCAGAATGAGCTACCACCTGTATTGCAGTACAGTGAACTCCAACTATAGCAACTCTCTCCCACATATTCTGCTAGTGTTGAAAACACCCTACTGGCCTCACTAAATAATCTTTCAATAACAATTAAAGTTTTTTCAAAAAGGTCTCACTTTCATTCAACTGCAACACAGGCATGTGAGTAAACAACTAAGAGTGGCCTACCTAAAGGATCCTCTAATAACAATTGAGTGATTGAAAAAACACTCTCCAGTTTACATTATATCCAGGCTAGAACCCGTTTAGTTTCGGTGGGGAGTCAGGCTTTGGCCATGGGACGCCACACTAGAACAGATGTTTTCTGGCTTGATAAAATGGTCTATATGGAGAGGCAGCAAATTCTGAGGGGTTCAAAATGCCCCTCAGAATGAGCTACCACCTGTATTGCATTACAGTGAACTCCAACTATAGCAACTCTCTCCCACATATTCTGCTAGTGTTGAAAACACCCTACTGGCCTAACTAAATAATCTTTCAATAACAATTGAGTATTTTCCAAAAAGGTCTCACTTTCATGTAACTGCAATACAGGCCTGTGAGTAAACAACTAAGAGTGGCCTACCTAAAGGAACCTCTAATAACAATCGAGTGTGTGAAAAAACAATCTTCAGTACAAATTACATCCAGGCTAGAACCCACTTAGCTTCATGGGGAGCCAGGCTTTGGCCATGGGACGCTACAGTAGAACAGATGTGTTCTGGCTTGAAAAAATGGTCTATATGGAGAGGCAGCAAATTCTGAGGGGCTCAAAATGCCCCTCAGAATGAGCTACCACCTGTATTGCATTACAGTGTACTCCAACTATAGCAACTCTCTCCCACATATTCTGCTAGTGTTGAAAACACCCTACTGGCCTCACTAAATAATATTTCAATAACAATTAAACTTTTTCCAAAAAGGTCTCACTTTCATGCAACTGCAACACAGGCCTATGAGTAAACAACTAAGAGTGGCCTACCTAAAGGATCCTCTAATGACAATTGAGTGTTTGAAAAAACACTCTCCAGTTTTCATTACATTCAGGCTAGAACCCGTTTAGTTTCGGTGGGGAGTCAGGCGCCATGGGACGCCACACTAGAACAGATGTTTTCAGGTTTTATAAAATGGTCTATATGGAGAGGCAGCAAATTCTGAGGGGCTCAAAATGCCCCTCAGAATGAGCTACCACCTGTATTGCAGTACAGTGAACTCCAACTATAGCAACTCTCTCCCACATATTCTGCTAGTGTTGAAAACACCCTACTGGCCTCACTAAATAATATTTCAATAACAATTGAGTATTTTCCAAAAACGTCTAACTTTCATGTAACTGCAACACAGGCCTGTGAGTAAAAAACTAAGAGCGGCCTACCTAAAGCATCCTCTAATAACAATTGAGTGTTTGAAAAAACACTCTCCAGTTTTCATTACATTCAGGCTAGAACCCGTTTAGTTTCGGTGGGGAGTCAGGCTTTGGCCATGGGACGCCACACTAGAACAGATGTTTTCAGGTTTTATAAAATGGTCTATATGGAGAGGCAGCAAATTCTGAGGGGCTCAAAATGCCCCTCAGAATGAGCTACCACCTGTATTGCAGTACAGTGAACTCCAACTATAGCAACTCTCTCCCACATATTCTGCTAGTGTTGAAAACACCCTACTGGCCTAACTAAATAATCTTTCAATAACAATTGAGTATTTTCCAAAAACGTCTCACTTTCATGGAACTGCAATATAGGCCTGTGAGTAAACAACTAAGAGTGGCCTACCTAAAGGATCCTCTAATAACAATTGAGTGTGTGAAAAAACAATCTCCAGTACACATTACATCCAGGCTAGAACCCACTTAGCTTCGGTGGGGAGCCAGGCTTTGGCCATGGGACGCTAAAGTAGAACAGATGTGTTCTGGTTTGAAAAAATGGTCTATATGGAGAGGCAGCAAATTCTGAGGGGCTAAAAAAATGCCCCTCAGAATGAGCTACCACCTGTATTGCAGTACAGTGATCTCCAACTATAGCAACTCTCTCCCACATATTCTGCTAGTGTTGAAAACACCCTACTGGCCTCACTAAATAATCTTTCAATAACAATTAAAGTTTTTTCAAAAAGGTCTCACTTTCATTCAACTGCAACACAGGCATGTGAGTAAACAACTAAGAGTGGCCTACCTAAAGGATCCTCTAATAACAATTGAGTGATTGAAAAAACACTCTCCAGTTTACATTATATCCAGGCTAGAACCCGTTTAGTTTCGGTGGGGAGTCAGGCTTTGGCCATGGGACGCCACACTAGAACAGATGTTTTCTGGCTTGATAAAATGGTCTATATGGAGAGGCAGCAAATTCTGAGGGGTTCAAAATGCCCCTCAGAATGAGCTACCACCTGTATTGCATTACAGTGAACTCCAACTATAGCAACTCTCTCCCACATATTCTGCTAGTGTTGAAAACACCCTACTGGCCTAACTAAATAATCTTTCAATAACAATTGAGTATTTTCCAAAAAGGTCTCACTTTCATGTAACTGCAATACAGGCCTGTGAGTAAACAACTAAGAGTGGCCTACCTAAAGGAACCTCTAATAACAATCGAGTGTGTGAAAAAACAATCTTCAGTACACATTACATCCAGGCTAGAACCCACTTAGCTTCATGGGGAGCCAGGCTTTGGCCAGGGGACGCTACAGTAGAACAGATGTGTTCTGGCTTGAAAAAATGGTCTATATGGAGAGGCAGCAAATTCTGAGGGGCTCAAAATGCCCCTCAGAATGAGCTACCACCTGTATTGCAGTACAGTGAACTCCAACTATAGCAACTCTCTCCCACATATTCTGCTAGTGTTGAAAACACCCTACTGGCCTCACTAAATAATCTTTCAATAACAATTAAAGTTTTTTCAAAAAGGTCTCACTTTCATTCAACTGCAACACAGGCATGTGAGTAAACAACTAAGAGTGGCCTACCTAAAGGATCCTCTAATAACAATTGAGTGATTGAAAAAACACTCTCCAGTTTACATTATATCCAGGCTAGAACCCGTTTAGTTTCGGTGGGGAGTCAGGCTTTGGCCATGGGACGCCACACTAGAACAGATGTTTTCTGGCTTGATAAAATGGTCTATATGGAGAGGCAGCAAATTCTGAGGGGTTCAAAATGCCCCTCAGAATGAGCTACCACCTGTATTGCATTACAGTGAACTCCAACTATAGCAACTCTCTCCCACATATTCTGCTAGTGTTGAAAACACCCTACTGGCCTAACTAAATAATCTTTCAATAACAATTGAGTATTTTCCAAAAAGGTCTCACTTTCATGTAACTGCAATACAGGCCTGTGAGTAAACAACTAAGAGTGGCCTACCTAAAGGAACCTCTAATAACAATCGAGTGTGTGAAAAAACAATCTTCAGTACAAATTACATCCAGGCTAGAACCCACTTAGCTTCATGGGGAGCCAGGCTTTGGCCATGGGACGCTACAGTAGAACAGATGTGTTCTGGCTTGAAAAAATGGTCTATATGGAGAGGCAGCAAATTCTGAGGGGCTCAAAATGCCCCTCAGAATGAGCTACCACCTGTATTGCATTACAGTGTACTCCAACTATAGCAACTCTCTCCCACATATTCTGCTAGTGTTGAAAACAACCTACTGGCCTCACTAAATAATATTTCAATAACAATTAAACTTTTTCCAAAAAGGTCTCACTTTCATGCAACTGCAACACAGGCCTATGAGTAAACAACTAAGAGTGGCCTACCTAAAGGATCCTCTAATGACAATTGAGTGTTTGAAAAAACACTCTCCAGTTTTCATTACATTCAGGCTAGAACCCGTTTAGTTTCGGTGGGGAGTCAGGCTTTGGCCATGGGACGCCACACTAGAACAGATGTTTTCAGGTTTTATAAAATGGTCTATATGGAGAGGCAGCAAATTCTGAGGGGCTCAAAATGCCCCTCAGAATGAGCTACCACCTGTATTGCAGTACAGTGAACTCCAACTATAGCAACTCTCTCCCACATATTCTGCTAGTGTTGAAAACACCCTACTGGCCTCACTAAATAATATTTCAATAACAATTGAGTATTTTCCAAAAACGTCTAACTTTCATGTAACTGCAACACAGGCCTGTGAGTAAAAAACTAAGAGCGGCCTACCTAAAGCATCCTCTAATAACAATTGAGTGTTTGAAAAAACACTCTCCAGTTTTCATTACATTCAGGCTAGAACCCGTTTAGTTTCGGTGGGGAGTCAGGCTTTGGCCATGGGACGCCACACTAGAACAGATGTTTTCAGGTTTTATAAAATGGTCTATATGGAGAGGCAGCAAATTCTGAGGGGCTCAAAATGCCCCTCAGAATGAGCTACCACCTGTATTGCAGTACAGTGAACTCCAACTATAGCAACTCTCTCCCACATAATCTGCTAGTGTTGAAAACACCCTACTGGCCTCACTAAATAATCTTTCAATAACAATTGAGTTTTTTCCAAAAACGTCTCACTTTCATGTAACTGCAAAACAGGCCTGTGAGTAAACAACTAAGAGTGGCCTACCTAAAGCATCCTCTAATAACAATTGAGTGTTTGAAAAAACACTCTCCAGTTTTCATTACATCCAGGCTAGAACCCGTTTAGTTTCGGTGGGGAGCCAGGCTTTGGCCATGGGACGCTACAGTAGAACAGATGTGTTCTGGTTTGAAAAAATGGTCTATATGGAGAGGCAGCAAATTCTGAGGGGCTCAAAATGCCCCTCAGAATGAGCTACCACCTGTATTGCAGTACAGTGAACTCCAACTATAGCAACTCTCTCCCACATATTCTGCTAGTGTTGAAAACACCCTACTGGCCTCACTAAATAATCTTTCAATAACAATTAAACTTTTTCCAAAAAGGTCTCACTTTCATGCAACTGCAACACAGGCCTATGAGTAAACAACTAAGAGTGGCCTACCTAAAGGATCCTCTAATGACAATTGAGTGTTTGAAAAAACACTCTCCAGTTTTCATTACATTCAGGCTAGAACCCGTTTAGTTTCGGTGGGGAGTCAGGCTTTGGCCATGGGACGCCACACTAGAACAGATGTTTTCAGGTTTTATAAAATGGTCTATATGGAGAGGCAGCAAATTCTGAGGGGCTCAAAATGCCCCTCAGAATGAGCTACCACCTGTATTGCAGTACAGTGAACTCCAACTATAGCAACTCTCTCCCACATATTCTGCTAGTGTTGAAAACACCCTACTGGCCTCACTAAATAATCTTTCAATAACAATTAAACTTTTTTCAAAAAGGTCTCACTTTCATTCAACTGCAACACAGGCATGTGAGTAAACAACTAAGAGTGGCCTACCTAAAGGATCCTCTAATAACAATTGAGTGATTGAAAAAACACTCTCCAGTTAACATTATATCCAGGCTAGAACCCGTTTAGTTTCGGTGGGGAGTCAGGCTTTGGCCATGGGACGCCACACTAGAACAGATGTTTTCTGGCTTGATTAAATGGTCTATATGGAGAGGCAGCAAATTCTGAGGGGTTCAAAATGCCCCTCAGAATGAGCTACCACCTGTATTGCATTACAGTGAACTCCAACTATAGCAACTCTCTCCCACATATTCTGCTAGTGTTGAAAACACCCTACTGGCCTAACTAAATAATCTTTCAATAACAATTGAGTATTTTCCAAAAAGGTCTCACTTTCATGTAACTGCAATACAGGCCTGTGAGTAAACAACTAAGAGTGGCCTACCTAAAGGAACCTCTAATAACAATTGAGTGTGTGAAAAAACAATCTCCAGTACACATTACATCCAGGCTAGAACCCACTTAGCTTCGTGGGGAGCCAGGCTTTGGCCATGGGACGCTACAGTAGAACAGATGTGTTCTGGCTTGAAAAAATGGTCTATATGGAGAGGCAGCAAATTCTGAGGGGCTCAAAATGCCCCTCAGAATGAGCTACCACCTGTATTGCATTACAGTGTACTCCAACTATAGCAACTCTCTCCCACATATTCTGCTAGTGTTGAAAACACCCTACTGGCCTCACTAAATAATATTTCAATAACAATTAAACTTTTTCCAAAAAGGTCTCACTTTCATGCAACTGCAACACAGGCCTTTGAGTAAACAACTAAGAGTGGCCTACCTAAAGGATCCTCTAATGACAATTGAGTGTTTGAAAAAACACTCTCCAGTTTTCATTACATTCAGGCTAGAACCCGTTTAGTTTCGGTGGGGAGTCAGGCTTTGGCCATGGGACGCCACACTAGAACAGATGTTTTCAGGTTTTATAAAATGGTCTATATGGAGAGGCAGCAAATTCTGAGGGGCTCAAAATGCCCCTCAGAATGAGCTACCACCTGTATTGCAGTACAGTGAACTCCAACTATAGCAACTCTCTCCCACATATTCTGCTAGTGTTGAAAACACCCTACTGGCCTCACTAAATAATCTTTCAATAACAATTAAACTTTTTTCAAAAAGGTCTCACTTTCATTCAACTGCAACACAGGCATGTGAGTAAACAACTAAGAGTGGCCTACCTAAAGGATCCTCTAATAACAATTGAGTGATTGAAAAAACACTCTCCAGTTTACATTATATCCAGGCTAGAACCCGTTTAGTTTCGGTGGGGAGTCAGGCTTTGGCCATGGGACGCCACACTAGAACAGATGTTTTCTGGCTTGATTAAATGGTCTATATGGAGAGGCAGCAAATTCTGAGGGGTTCAAAATGCCCCTCAGAATGAGCTACCACCTGTATTGCATTACAGTGAACTCCAACTATAGCAACTCTCTCCCACATATTCTGCTAGTGTTGAAAACACCCTACTGGCCTAACTAAATAATCTTTCAATAACAATTGAGTATTTTCCAAAAAGGTCTCACTTTCATTTAACTGCAATACAGGCCTGTGAGTAAACAACTAAGAGTGGCCTACCTAAAGGAACCTCTAATAACAATTGAGTGTGTGAAAAAACAATCTCCAGTACACATTACATCCAGGCTAGAACCCACTTAGCTTCGTGGGGAGCCAGGCTTTGGCCATGGGACGCTACAGTAGAACAGATGTGTTCTGGCTTGAAAAAATGGTCTATATGGAGAGGCAGCAAATTCTGAGGGGCTCAAAATGCCCCTCAGAATGAGCTACCACCTGTATTGCATTACAGTGTACTCCAACTATAGCAACTCTCTCCCACATATTCTGCTAGTGTTGAAAACACCCTACTGGCCTCACTAAATAATATTTCAATAACAATTAAACTTTTTCCAAAAAGGTCTCACTTTCATGCAACTGCAACACAGGCCTTTGAGTAAACAACTAAGAGTGGCCTACCTAAAGGATCCTCTAATGACAATTGAGTGTTTGAAAAAACACTCTCCAGTTTTCATTACATTCAGGCTAGAACCCGTTTAGTTTCAGTGGGGAGTCAGGCTTTGGCCATGGGACGCCACACTAGAACAGATGTTTTCAGGTTTTATAAAATGGTCTATATGGAGAGGCAGCAAATTCTGAGGGGCTCAAAATGCCCCTCAGAATGAGCTACCACCTGTATTGCAGTACAGTGAACTCCAACTATAGCAACTCTCTCCCACATATTCTGCTAGTGTTGAAAACACCCTACTGGCCTCACTAAATAATATTTCAATAACAATTGAGTATTTTCAAAAACGTCTCACTTTCATGTAACTGCAACACAGGCCTGTGAGTAAAAAAACTAAGAGTGGCCTACCTAAAGCATCCTCTAATAACAATTGAGTGTTTGAAAAAATACTCTCCAGTTTACATTACATCCAGGCTAGAACCGTTTAGTTTCCATGGGGAGTCAGGCTTTGGCCATGGAACACCACACTAGAACAGATGTTTTCAGGTTTTATAAAATGGTCTATATGGAGAGGCAGCAAATTCTGAGGGGCTCAAAATGCCCCTCAGAATGAGCTACCACCTGTATTGCAGTACAGTGAACTCCAACTATAGCAACTCTCTCCCACATATTCTGCTAGTGTTGAAAACACCCTACTGGCCTAACTAAATAATCTTTCAATAACAATTGAGTATTTTCCAAAAACGTCTCACTTTCATGGAACTGCAATATAGGCCTGTGAGTAAACAACTAAGAGTGGCCTACCTAAAGGATCCTCTAATAACAATTGAGTGTGTGAAAAAACAATCTCCAGTACACATTACATCCAGGCTAGAACCCACTTAGCTTCGGTGGGGAGCCAGGCTTTGGCCATGGGACGCTAAAGTAGAACAGATGTGTTCTGGTTTGAAAAAATGGTCTATATGGAGAGGCAGCAAATTCTGAGGGGCTCAAAATGCCCCTCAGAATGAGCTACCACCTGTATTGCAGTACAGTGAACTCCAACTATAGCAACTCTCTCCCACATATTCTGCTAGTGTTGAAAACACCCTACTGGCCTCACTAAATAATATTTCAATAACAATTGAGTATTTTCCAAAAACGTCTAACTTTCATGTAACTGCAACACAGGCCTGTGAGTAAAAAACTAAGAGCGGCCTACCTAAAGCATCCTCTAATAACAATTGAGTGTTTGAAAAAACACTCTCCAGTTTTCATTACATTCAGGCTAGAACCCGTTTAGTTTCGGTGGGGAGTCAGGCTTTGGCCATGGGACGCCACACTAGAACAGATGTTTTCAGGTTTTATAAAATGGTCTATATGGAGAGGCAGCAAATTCTGAGGGGCTCAAAATGCCCCTCAGAATGAGCTACCACCTGTATTGCAGTACAGTGAACTCCAACTATAGCAACTCTCTCCCACATAATCTGCTAGTGTTGAAAACACCCTACTGGCCTCACTAAATAATCTTTCAATAACAATTGAGTTTTTTCCAAAAACGTCTCACTTTCATGTAACTGCAAAACAGGCCTGTGAGTAAACAACTAAGAGTGGCCTACCTAAAGCATCCTCTAATAACAATTGAGTGTTTGAAAAAACACTCTCCAGTTTTCATTACATCCAGGCTAGAACCCGTTTAGTTTCGGTGGGGAGCCAGGCTTTGGCCATGGGACGCTACAGTAGAACAGATGTGTTCTGGTTTGAAAAAATGGTCTATATGGAGAGGCAGCAAATTCTGAGGGGCTCAAAATGCCCCTCAGAATGAGCTACCACCTGTATTGCAGTACAGTGAACTCCAACTATAGCAACTCTCTCCCACATATTCTGCTAGTGTTGAAAACACCCTACTGGCCTCACTAAATAATCTTTCAATAACAATTAAACTTTTTCCAAAAAGGTCTCACTTTCATGCAACTGCAACACAGGCCTATGAGTAAACAACTAAGAGTGGCCTACCTAAAGGATCCTCTAATGACAATTGAGTGTTTGAAAAAACACTCTCCAGTTTTCATTACATTCAGGCTAGAACCCGTTTAGTTTCGGTGGGGAGTCAGGCTTTGGCCATGGGACGCCACACTAGAACAGATGTTTTCAGGTTTTATAAAATGGTCTATATGGAGAGGCAGCAAATTCTGAGGGGCTCAAAATGCCCCTCAGAATGAGCTACCACCTGTATTGCAGTACAGTGAACTCCAACTATAGCAACTCTCTCCCACATATTCTGCTAGTGTTGAAAACACCCTACTGGCCTCACTAAATAATCTTTCAATAACAATTAAACTTTTTCCAAAAAGGTCTCACTTTCATGCAACTGCAACACAGGCCTATGAGTAAACAACTAAGAGTGGCCTACCTAAAGGATCCTCTAATGACAATTGAGTGTTTGAAAAAACACTCTCCAGTTTTCATTACATTCAGGCTAGAACCCGTTTAGTTTCGGTGGGGAGTCAGGCTTTGGCCATGGGACGCCACACTAGAACAGATGTTTTCAGGTTTTATAAAATGGTCTATATGGAGAGGCAGCAAATTCTGAGGGGCTCAAAATGCCCCTCAGAATGAGCTACCACCTGTATTGCAGTACAGTGAACTCCAACTATAGCAACTCTCTCCCACATATTCTGCTAGTGTTGAAAACACCCTACTGGCCTCACTAAATAATATTTCAATAACAATTGAGTATTTTCCAAAAACGTCTAACTTTCATGTAACTGCAACACAGGCCTGTGAGTAAAAAACTAAGAGTGGCCTACCTAAAGCATCCTCTAATAACAATTGAGTGTTTGAAAAAACACTCTCCAGTTTTCATTACATCCAGGCTAGAACCCGTTTAGTTTCGGTGGGGAGCCAGGCTTTGGCCATGGGACGCTACAGTAGAACAGATGTGTTCTGGTTTGAAAAAATGGTCTATATGGAGAGGCAGCAAATTCTGAGGGGCTCAAAATGCCCCTCAGAATGAGCTACCACCTGTATTGCAGTACAGTGAACTCCAACTATAGCAACTCTCTCCCACATATTCTGCTAGTGTTGAAAACACCCTACTGGCCTCACTAAATAATCTTTCAATAACAATTAAACTTTTTTCAAAAAGGTCTCACTTTCATTCAACTGCAACACAGGCATGTGAGTAAACAACTAAGAGTGGCCTACCTAAAGGATCTTCTAATAACAATTGAGTGATTGAAAAAACACTCTCCAGTTTACATTATATCCAGGCTAGAACCCGTTTAGTTTCGGTGGGGAGTCAGGCTTTGGCCATGGGACGCCACACTAGAACAGATGTTTTCTGGCTTGATTAAATGGTCTATATGGAGAGGCAGCAAATTCTGAGGGGTTCAAAATGCCCCTCAGAATGAGCTACCACCTGTATTGCATTACAGTGAACTCCAACTATAGCAACTCTCTCCCACATATTCTGCTAGTGTTGAAAACACCCTACTGGCCTAACTAAATAATCTTTCAATAACAATTGAGTATTTTCCAAAAAGGTCTCACTTTCATGTAACTGCAATACAGGCCTGTGAGTAAACAACTAAGAGTGGCCTACCTAAAGGAACCTCTAATAACAATTGAGTGTGTGAAAAAACAATCTCCAGTACACATTACATCCAGGCTAGAACCCACTTAGCTTCGTGGGGAGCCAGGCTTTGGCCATGGGACGCTACAGTAGAACAGATGTGTTCTGGCTTGAAAAAATGGTCTATATGGAGAGGCAGCAAATTCTGAGGGGCTCAAAATGCCCCTCAGAATGAGCTACCACCTGTATTGCATTACAGTGTACTCCAACTATAGCAACTCTCTCCCACATATTCTGCTAGTGTTGAAAACACCCTACTGGCCTCACTAAATAATATTTCAATAACAATTAAACTTTTTCCAAAAAGGTCTCACTTTCATGCAACTGCAACACAGGCCTTTGAGTAAACAACTAAGAGTGGCCTACCTAAAGGATCCTCTAATGACAATTGAGTGTTTGAAAAAACACTCTCCAGTTTTCATTACATTCAGGCTAGAACCCGTTTAGTTTCGGTGGGGAGTCAGGCTTTGGCCATGGGACGCCACACTAGAACAGATGTTTTCAGGTTTTATAAAATGGTCTATATGGAGAGGCAGCAAATTCTGAGGGGCTCAAAATGCCCCTCAGAATGAGCTACCACCTGTATTGCAGTACAGTGAACTCCAACTATAGCAACTCTCTCCCACATATTCTGCTAGTGTTGAAAACACCCTACTGGCCTCACTAAATAATCTTTCAATAACAATTAAACTTTTTTCAAAAAGGTCTCACTTTCATTCAACTGCAACACAGGCATGTGAGTAAACAACTAAGAGTGGCCTACCTAAAGGATCCTCTAATAACAATTGAGTGATTGAAAAAACACTCTCCAGTTTACATTATATCCAGGCTAGAACCCGTTTAGTTTCGGTGGGGAGTCAGGCTTTGGCCATGGGACGCCACACTAGAACAGATGTTTTCTGGCTTGATTAAATGGTCTATATGGAGAGGCAGCAAATTCTGAGGGGTTCAAAATGCCCCTCAGAATGAGCTACCACCTGTATTGC
Source organism: Pseudorasbora parva (assembly GCF_024679245.1). Lineage (NCBI taxonomy): Eukaryota > Metazoa > Chordata > Actinopteri > Cypriniformes > Gobionidae > Pseudorasbora > Pseudorasbora parva. The sequence continues at coordinate 32,583,641 of NC_090183.1, read as the reverse complement.
ATTACAGTGAACTCCAACTATAGCAACTCTCTCCCACATATTCTGCTAGTGTTGAAAACACCCTACTGGCCTAACTAAATAATCTTTCAATAACAATTGAGTATTTTCCAAAAAGGTCTCACTTTCATGTAACTGCAATACAGGCCTGTGAGTAAACAACTAAGAGTGGCCTACCTAAAGGAACCTCTAATAACAATTGAGTGTGTGAAAAAACAATCTCCAGTACACATTACATCCAGGCTAGAACCCACTTAGCTTCGTGGGGAGCCAGGCTTTGGCCATGGGACGCTACAGTAGAACAGATGTGTTCTGGCTTGAAAAAATGGTCTATATGGAGAGGCAGCAAATTCTGAGGGGCTCAAAATGCCCCTCAGAATGAGCTACCACCTGTATTGCATTACAGTGTACTCCAACTATAGCAACTCTCTCCCACATATTCTGCTAGTGTTGAAAACACCCTACTGGCCTCACTAAATAATATTTCAATAACAATTAAACTTTTTCCAAAAAGGTCTCACTTTCATGCAACTGCAACACAGGCCTTTGAGTAAACAACTAAGAGTGGCCTACCTAAAGGATCCTCTAATGACAATTGAGTGTTTGAAAAAACACTCTCCAGTTTTCATTACATTCAGGCTAGAACCCGTTTAGTTTCGGTGGGGAGTCAGGCTTTGGCCATGGGACGCCACACTAGAACAGATGTTTTCAGGTTTTATAAAATGGTCTATATGGAGAGGCAGCAAATTCTGAGGGGCTCAAAATGCCCCTCAGAATGAGCTACCACCTGTATTGCAGTACAGTGAACTCCAACTATAGCAACTCTCTCCCACATATTCTGCTAGTGTTGAAAACACCCTACTGGCCTCACTAAATAATATTTCAATAACAATTGAGTATTTTCAAAAACGTCTCACTTTCATGTAACTGCAACACAGGCCTGTGAGTAAAAAAACTAAGAGTGGCCTACCTAAAGCATCCTCTAATAACAATTGAGTGTTTGAAAAAATACTCTCCAGTTTACATTACATCCAGGCTAGAACCGTTTAGTTTCCGTGGGGAGTCAGGCTTTGGCCATGGAACACCACACTAGAACAGATGTTTTCAGGTTTTATAAAATGGTCTATATGGAGAGGCAGCAAATTCTGAGGGGCTCAAAATGCCCCTCAGAATGAGCTACCACCTGTATTGCAGTACAGTGAACTCCAACTATAGCAACTCTCTCCCACATATTCTGCTAGTGTTGAAAACACCCTACTGGCCTAACTAAATAATCTTTCAATAACAATTGAGTATTTTCCAAAAACGTCTCACTTTCATGGAACTGCAATATAGGCCTGTGAGTAAACAACTAAGAGTGGCCTACCTAAAGGATCCTCTAATAACAATTGAGTGTGTGAAAAAACAATCTCCAGTACACATTACATCCAGGCTAGAACCCACTTAGCTTCGGTGGGGAGCCAGGCTTTGGCCATGGGACGCTAAAGTAGAACAGATGTGTTCTGGTTTGAAAAAATGGTCTATATGGAGAGGCAGCAAATTCTGAGGGGCTCAAAATGCCCCTCAGAATGAGCTACCACCTGTATTGCAGTACAGTGAACTCCAACTATAGCAACTCTCTCCCACATATTCTGCTAGTGTTGAAAACACCCTACTGGCCTCACTAAATAATCTTTCAATAACAATTAAACTTTTTTCAAAAAGGTCTCACTTTCATTCAACTGCAACACAGGCATGTGAGTAAACAACTAAGAGTGGCCTACCTAAAGGATCCTCTAATAACAATTGAGTGATTGAAAAAACACTCTCCAGTTTACATTATATCCAGGCTAGAACCCGTTTAGTTTCGGTGGGGAGTCAGGCTTTGGCCATGGGACGCCACACTAGAACAGATGTTTTCTGGCTTGATAAAATGGTCTATATGGAGAGGCAGCAAATTCTGAGGGGTTCAAAATGCCCCTCAGAATGAGCTACCACCTGTATTGCATTACAGTGAACTCCAACTATAGCAACTCTCTCCCACATATTCTGCTAGTGTTGAAAACACCCTACTGGCCTAACTAAATAATCTTTCAATAACAATTGAGTATTTTCCAAAAAGGTCTCACTTTCATGTAACTGCAATACAGGCCTGTGAGTAAACAACTAAGAGTGGCCTACCTAAAGGAACCTCTAATAACAATCGAGTGTGTGAAAAAACAATCTTCAGTACACATTACATCCAGGCTAGAACCCACTTAGCTTCATGGGGAGCCAGGCTTTGGCCAGGGGACGCTACAGTAGAACAGATGTGTTCTGGCTTGAAAAAATGGTCTATATGGAGAGGCAGCAAATTCTGAGGGGCTCAAAATGCCCCTCAGAATGAGCTACCACCTGTATTGCATTACAGTGTACTCCAACTATAGCAACTCTCTCCCACATATTCTGCTAGTGTTGAAAACACCCTACTGGCCTCACTAAATAATATTTCAATAACAATTAAACTTTTTCCAAAAAGGTCTCACTTTCATGCAACTGCAACACAGGCCTATGAGTAAACAACTAAGAGTGGCCTACCTAAAGGATCCTCTAATGACAATTGAGTGTTTGAAAAAACACTCTCCAGTTTTCATTACATTCAGGCTAGAACCCGTTTAGTTTCGGTGGGGAGTCAGGCTTTGGCCATGGGACGCCACACTAGAACAGATGTTTTCAGGTTTTATAAAATGGTCTATATGGAGAGGCAGCAAATTCTGAGGGGCTCAAAATGCCCCTCAGAATGAGCTACCACCTGTATTGCAGTACAGTGAACTCCAACTATAGCAACTCTCTCCCACATATTCTGCTAGTGTTGAAAACACCCTACTGGCCTCACTAAATAATATTTCAATAACAATTGAGTATTTTCCAAAAACGTCTAACTTTCATGTAACTGCAACACAGGCCTGTGAGTAAAAAACTAAGAGTGGCCTACCTAAAGCATCCTCTAATAACAATTGAGTGTTTGAAAAAACACTCTCCAGTTTTCATTACATTCAGGCTAGAACCCGTTTAGTTTCAGTGGGGAGCCAGGCTTTGGCCATGGGACGCTACAGTAGAACAGATGTGTTCTGGTTTGAAAAAATGGTCTATATGGAGAGGCAGCAAATTCTGAGGGGCTCAAAATGCCCCTCAGAATGAGCTACCACCTGTATTGCAGTACAGTGAACTCCAACTATAGCAACTCTCTCCCACATATTCTGCTAGTGTTGAAAACACCCTACTGGCCTCACTAAATAATATTTCAATAACAATTAAACTTTTTCCAAAAAGGTCTCACTTTCATGCAACTGCAACACAGGCCTTTGAGTAAACAACTAAGAGTGGCCTACCTAAAGGATCCTCTAATGACAATTGAGTGTTTGAAAAAACACTCTCCAGTTTTCATTACATTCAGGCTAGAACCCGTTTAGTTTCGGTGGGGAGTCAGGCTTTGGCCATGGGACGCCACACTAGAACAGATGTTTTCAGGTTTTATAAAATGGTCTATATGGAGAGGCAGCAAATTCTGAGGGGCTCAAAATGCCCCTCAGAATGAGCTACCACCTGTATTGCAGTACAGTGAACTCCAACTATAGCAACTCTCTCCCACATATTCTGCTAGTGTTGAAAACACCCTACTGGCCTCACTAAATAATCTTTCAATAACAATTAAACTTTTTTCAAAAAGGTCTCACTTTCATTCAACTGCAACACAGGCATGTGAGTAAACAACTAAGAGTGGCCTACCTAAAGGATCCTCTAATAACAATTGAGTGATTGAAAAAACACTCTCCAGTTTACATTATATCCAGGCTAGAACCCGTTTAGTTTCGGTGGGGAGTCAGGCTTTGGCCATGGGACGCCACACTAGAACAGATGTTTTCTGGCTTGATTAAATGGTCTATATGGAGAGGCAGCAAATTCTGAGGGGTTCAAAATGCCCCTCAGAATGAGCTACCACCTGTATTGCATTACAGTGAACTCCAACTATAGCAACTCTCTCCCACATATTCTGCTAGTGTTGAAAACACCCTACTGGCCTAACTAAATAATCTTTCAATAACAATTGAGTATTTTCCAAAAAGGTCTCACTTTCATGTAACTGCAATACAGGCCTGTGAGTAAACAACTAAGAGTGGCCTACCTAAAGGAACCTCTAATAACAATTGAGTGTGTGAAAAAACAATCTCCAGTACACATTACATCCAGGCTAGAACCCACTTAGCTTCGTGGGGAGCCAGGCTTTGGCCATGGGACGCTACAGTAGAACAGATGTGTTCTGGCTTGAAAAAATGGTCTATATGGAGAGGCAGCAAATTCTGAGGGGCTCAAAATGCCCCTCAGAATGAGCTACCACCTGTATTGCATTACAGTGTACTCCAACTATAGCAACTCTCTCCCACATATTCTGCTAGTGTTGAAAACACCCTACTGGCCTCACTAAATAATATTTCAATAACAATTAAACTTTTTCCAAAAAGGTCTCACTTTCATGCAACTGCAACACAGGCCTTTGAGTAAACAACTAAGAGTGGCCTACCTAAAGGATCCTCTAATGACAATTGAGTGTTTGAAAAAACACTCTCCAGTTTTCATTACATTCAGGCTAGAACCCGTTTAGTTTCGGTGGGGAGTCAGGCTTTGGCCATGGGACGCCACACTAGAACAGATGTTTTCAGGTTTTATAAAATGGTCTATATGGAGAGGCAGCAAATTCTGAGGGGCTCAAAATGCCCCTCAGAATGAGCTACCACCTGTATTGCAGTACAGTGAACTCCAACTATAGCAACTCTCTCCCACATATTCTGCTAGTGTTGAAAACACCCTACTGGCCTCACTAAATAATATTTCAATAACAATTGAGTATTTTCAAAAACGTCTCACTTTCATGTAACTGCAACACAGGCCTGTGAGTAAAAAAACTAAGAGTGGCCTACCTAAAGCATCCTCTAATAACAATTGAGTGTTTGAAAAAATACTCTCCAGTTTACATTACATCCAGGCTAGAACCGTTTAGTTTCCGTGGGGAGTCAGGCTTTGGCCATGGAACACCACACTAGAACAGATGTTTTCAGGTTTTATAAAATGGTCTATATGGAGAGGCAGCAAATTCTGAGGGGCTCAAAATGCCCCTCAGAATGAGCTACCACCTGTATTGCAGTACAGTGAACTCCAACTATAGCAACTCTCTCCCACATATTCTGCTAGTGTTGAAAACACCCTACTGGCCTAACTAAATAATCTTTCAATAACAATTGAGTATTTTCCAAAAACGTCTCACTTTCATGGAACTGCAATATAGGCCTGTGAGTAAACAACTAAGAGTGGCCTACCTAAAGGATCCTCTAATAACAATTGAGTGTGTGAAAAAACAATCTCCAGTACACATTACATCCAGGCTAGAACCCACTTAGCTTCGGTGGGGAGCCAGGCTTTGGCCATGGGACGCTAAAGTAGAACAGATGTGTTCTGGTTTGAAAAAATGGTCTATATGGAGAGGCAGCAAATTCTGAGGGGCTCAAAATGCCCCTCAGAATGAGCTACCACCTGTATTGCAGTACAGTGAACTCCAACTATAGCAACTCTCTCCCACATATTCTGCTAGTGTTGAAAACACCCTACTGGCCTCACTAAATAATCTTTCAATAACAATTAAACTTTTTTCAAAAAGGTCTCACTTTCATTCAACTGCAACACAGGCATGTGAGTAAACAACTAAGAGTGGCCTACCTAAAGGATCCTCTAATAACAATTGAGTGATTGAAAAAACACTCTCCAGTTTACATTATATCCAGGCTAGAACCCGTTTAGTTTCGGTGGGGAGTCAGGCTTTGGCCATGGGACGCCACACTAGAACAGATGTTTTCTGGCTTGATAAAATGGTCTATATGGAGAGGCAGCAAATTCTGAGGGGTTCAAAATGCCCCTCAGAATGAGCTACCACCTGTATTGCATTACAGTGAACTCCAACTATAGCAACTCTCTCCCACATATTCTGCTAGTGTTGAAAACACCCTACTGGCCTAACTAAATAATCTTTCAATAACAATTGAGTATTTTCCAAAAAGGTCTCACTTTCATGTAACTGCAATACAGGCCTGTGAGTAAACAACTAAGAGTGGCCTACCTAAAGGAACCTCTAATAACAATCGAGTGTGTGAAAAAACAATCTTCAGTACACATTACATCCAGGCTAGAACCCACTTAGCTTCATGGGGAGCCAGGCTTTGGCCAGGGGACGCTACAGTAGAACAGATGTGTTCTGGCTTGAAAAAATGGTCTATATGGAGAGGCAGCAAATTCTGAGGGGCTCAAAATGCCCCTCAGAATGAGCTACCACCTGTATTGCATTACAGTGTACTCCAACTATAGCAACTCTCTCCCACATATTCTGCTAGTGTTGAAAACACCCTACTGGCCTCACTAAATAATATTTCAATAACAATTAAACTTTTTCCAAAAAGGTCTCACTTTCATGCAACTGCAACACAGGCCTATGAGTAAACAACTAAGAGTGGCCTACCTAAAGGATCCTCTAATGACAATTGAGTGTTTGAAAAAACACTCTCCAGTTTTCATTACATTCAGGCTAGAACCCGTTTAGTTTCGGTGGGGAGTCAGGCTTTGGCCATGGGACGCCACACTAGAACAGATGTTTTCAGGTTTTATAAAATGGTCTATATGGAGAGGCAGCAAATTCTGAGGGGCTCAAAATGCCCCTCAGAATGAGCTACCACCTGTATTGCAGTACAGTGAACTCCAACTATAGCAACTCTCTCCCACATATTCTGCTAGTGTTGAAAACACCCTACTGGCCTCACTAAATAATATTTCAATAACAATTGAGTATTTTCCAAAAACGTCTAACTTTCATGTAACTGCAACACAGGCCTGTGAGTAAAAAACTAAGAGTGGCCTACCTAAAGCATCCTCTAATAACAATTGAGTGTTTGAAAAAACACTCTCCAGTTTTCATTACATTCAGGCTAGAACCCGTTTAGTTTCAGTGGGGAGCCAGGCTTTGGCCATGGGACGCTACAGTAGAACAGATGTGTTCTGGTTTGAAAAAATGGTCTATATGGAGAGGCAGCAAATTCTGAGGGGCTCAAAATGCCCCTCAGAATGAGCTACCACCTGTATTGCAGTACAGTGAACTCCAACTATAGCAACTCTCTCCCACATATTCTGCTAGTGTTGAAAACACCCTACTGGCCTCACTAAATAATATTTCAATAACAATTAAACTTTTTCCAAAAAGGTCTCACTTTCATGCAACTGCAACACAGGCCTTTGAGTAAACAACTAAGAGTGGCCTACCTAAAGGATCCTCTAATGACAATTGAGTGTTTGAAAAAACACTCTCCAGTTTTCATTACATTCAGGCTAGAACCCGTTTAGTTTCGGTGGGGAGTCAGGCTTTGGCCATGGGACGCCACACTAGAACAGATGTTTTCAGGTTTTATAAAATGGTCTATATGGAGAGGCAGCAAATTCTGAGGGGCTCAAAATGCCCCTCAGAATGAGCTACCACCTGTATTGCAGTACAGTGAACTCCAACTATAGCAACTCTCTCCCACATATTCTGCTAGTGTTGAAAACACCCTACTGGCCTCACTAAATAATCTTTCAATAACAATTAAACTTTTTTCAAAAAGGTCTCACTTTCATTCAACTGCAACACAGGCATGTGAGTAAACAACTAAGAGTGGCCTACCTAAAGGATCCTCTAATAACAATTGAGTGATTGAAAAAACACTCTCCAGTTTACATTATATCCAGGCTAGAACCCGTTTAGTTTCGGTGGGGAGTCAGGCTTTGGCCATGGGACGCCACACTAGAACAGATGTTTTCTGGCTTGATTAAATGGTCTATATGGAGAGGCAGCAAATTCTGAGGGGTTCAAAATGCCCCTCAGAATGAGCTACCACCTGTATTGCATTACAGTGAACTCCAACTATAGCAACTCTCTCCCACATATTCTGCTAGTGTTGAAAACACCCTACTGGCCTAACTAAATAATCTTTCAATAACAATTGAGTATTTTCCAAAAAGGTCTCACTTTCATGTAACTGCAATACAGGCCTGTGAGTAAACAACTAAGAGTGGCCTACCTAAAGGAACCTCTAATAACAATTGAGTGTGTGAAAAAACAATCTCCAGTACACATTACATCCAGGCTAGAACCCACTTAGCTTCGTGGGGAGCCAGGCTTTGGCCATGGGACGCTACAGTAGAACAGATGTGTTCTGGCTTGAAAAAATGGTCTATATGGAGAGGCAGCAAATTCTGAGGGGCTCAAAATGCCCCTCAGAATGAGCTACCACCTGTATTGCATTACAGTGTACTCCAACTATAGCAACTCTCTCCCACATATTCTGCTAGTGTTGAAAACACCCTACTGGCCTCACTAAATAATATTTCAATAACAATTAAACTTTTTCCAAAAAGGTCTCACTTTCATGCAACTGCAACACAGGCCTTTGAGTAAACAACTAAGAGTGGCCTACCTAAAGGATCCTCTAATGACAATTGAGTGTTTGAAAAAACACTCTCCAGTTTTCATTACATTCAGGCTAGAACCCGTTTAGTTTCGGTGGGGAGTCAGGCTTTGGCCATGGGACGCCACACTAGAACAGATGTTTTCAGGTTTTATAAAATGGTCTATATGGAGAGGCAGCAAATTCTGAGGGGCTCAAAATGCCCCTCAGAATGAGCTACCACCTGTATTGCAGTACAGTGAACTCCAACTATAGCAACTCTCTCCCACATATTCTGCTAGTGTTGAAAACACCCTACTGGCCTCACTAAATAATATTTCAATAACAATTGAGTATTTTCAAAAACGTCTCACTTTCATGTAACTGCAACACAGGCCTGTGAGTAAAAAAACTAAGAGTGGCCTACCTAAAGCATCCTCTAATAACAATTGAGTGTTTGAAAAAATACTCTCCAGTTTACATTACATCCAGGCTAGAACCGTTTAGTTTCCGTGGGGAGTCAGGCTTTGGCCATGGAACACCACACTAGAACAGATGTTTTCAGGTTTTATAAAATGGTCTATATGGAGAGGCAGCAAATTCTGAGGGGCTCAAAATGCCCCTCAGAATGAGCTACCACCTGTATTGCAGTACAGTGAACTCCAACTATAGCAACTCTCTCCCACATATTCTGCTAGTGTTGAAAACACCCTACTGGCCTAACTAAATAATCTTTCAATAACAATTGAGTATTTTCCAAAAACGTCTCACTTTCATGGAACTGCAATATAGGCCTGTGAGTAAACAACTAAGAGTGGCCTACCTAAAGGATCCTCTAATAACAATTGAGTGTGTGAAAAAACAATCTCCAGTACACATTACATCCAGGCTAGAACCCACTTAGCTTCGGTGGGGAGCCAGGCTTTGGCCATGGGACGCTAAAGTAGAACAGATGTGTTCTGGTTTGAAAAAATGGTCTATATGGAGAGGCAGCAAATTCTGAGGGGCTCAAAATGCCCCTCAGAATGAGCTACCACCTGTATTGCAGTACAGTGAACTCCAACTATAGCAACTCTCTCCCACATATTCTGCTAGTGTTGAAAACACCCTACTGGCCTCACTAAATAATCTTTCAATAACAATTAAACTTTTTTCAAAAAGGTCTCACTTTCATTCAACTGCAACACAGGCATGTGAGTAAACAACTAAGAGTGGCCTACCTAAAGGATCCTCTAATAACAATTGAGTGATTGAAAAAACACTCTCCAGTTTACATTATATCCAGGCTAGAACCCGTTTAGTTTCGGTGGGGAGTCAGGCTTTGGCCATGGGACGCCACACTAGAACAGATGTTTTCTGGCTTGATAAAATGGTCTATATGGAGAGGCAGCAAATTCTGAGGGGTTCAAAATGCCCCTCAGAATGAGCTACCACCTGTATTGCATTACAGTGAACTCCAACTATAGCAACTCTCTCCCACATATTCTGCTAGTGTTGAAAACACCCTACTGGCCTAACTAAATAATCTTTCAATAACAATTGAGTATTTTCCAAAAAGGTCTCACTTTCATGTAACTGCAATACAGGCCTGTGAGTAAACAACTAAGAGTGGCCTACCTAAAGGAACCTCTAATAACAATCGAGTGTGTGAAAAAACAATCTTCAGTACACATTACATCCAGGCTAGAACCCACTTAGCTTCATGGGAAGCCAGGCTTTGGCCAGGGGACGCTACAGTAGAACAGATGTGTTCTGGCTTGAAAAAATGGTCTATATGGAGAGGCAGCAAATTCTGAGGGGCTCAAAATGCCCCTCAGAATGAGCTACCACCTGTATTGCATTACAGTGTACTCCAACTATAGCAACTCTCTCCCACATATTCTGCTAGTGTTGAAAACACCCTACTGGCCTCACTAAATAATATTTCAATAACAATTAAACTTTTTCCAAAAAGGTCTCACTTTCTTGCAACTGCAACACAGGCCTATGAGTAAACAACTAAGAGTGGCCTACCTAAAGGATCCTCTAATGACAATTGAGTGTTTGAAAAAACACTCTCCAGTTTTCATTACATTCAGGCTAGAACCCGTTTAGTTTCGGTTGGGAGTCAGGCTTTGGCCATGGGACGCCACACTAGAACAGATGCTTTCAGGTTTTATAAAATGGTCTATATGGAGAGGCAGCAAATTCTGAGGGGCTCAAAATGCCCCTCAGAATGAGCTACCACCTGTATTGCAGTACAGTGAACTCCAACTATAGCAACTCTCTCCCACATATTCTGCTAGTTTTGAAAACACCCTACTGGCCTCACTAAATAATATTTCAATAACAATTGAGTATTTTCCAAAAACGTCTAACTTTCATGTAACTGCAACACAGGCCTGTGAGTAAAAAAACTAAGAGTGGCCTACCTAAAGCATCCTCTAATAACAATTGAGTGTTTGAAAAAACACTCTCCAGTTTTCATTACATTCAGGCTAGAACCCGTTTAGTTTCAGTGGGGAGCCAGGCTTTGGCCATGGGACGCTACAGTAGAACAGATGTGTTCTGGTTTGAAAAAATGGTCTATATGGAGAGGCAGCAAATTCTGAGGGGCTCAAAATGCCCCTCAGATTGAGCTACCACCTGTATTGCAGTACAGTGAACTCCAACTATAGCAACTCTCTCCCACATATTCTGCTAGTGTTGAAAACACCCTACTGGCCTCACTAAATAATCTTTCAATAACAATTAAACTTTTTTCAAAAAGGTCTCACTTTCATTCAACTGCAACACAGGCATGTGAGTAAACAACTAAGAGTGGCCTACCTAAAGGATCCTCTAATAACAATTGAGTGATTGAAAAAACACTCTCCAGTTTACATTATATCCAGGCTAGAACCCGTTTAGTTTCGGTGGGGAGTCAGGCTTTGGCCATGGGACGCCACACTAGAACAGATGTTTTCTGGCTTGATAAAATGGTCTATATGGAGAGGCAGCAAATTCTGAGGGGTTCAAAATGCCCCTCAGAATGAGCTACCACCTGTATTGCATTACAGTGAACTCCAACTATAGCAACTCTCTCCCACATATTCTGCTAGAGTTGAAAACACCCTACTGGCCTAACTAAATAATCTTTCAATAACAATTGAGTATTTTCCAAAAAGGTCTCACTTTCATGTAACTGCAATACAGGCCTGTGAGTAAACAACTAAGAGTGGCCTACCTAAAGGAACCTCTAATAACAATCGAGTGTGAAAAAAAAAATCTTCAGTACACATTACATCCAGGCTAGAACCCACTTAGCTTCATGGTGAGCCAGGCTTTGGCCATGGGACGCTACAGTAGAACAGATGTGTTCTGGCTTGAAAAAATGGTCTATATGGAGAGGCAGCAAATTCTGAGGGGCTCAAAATGCCCCTCAGAATGAGCTACCACCTGTATTGCATTACAGTGTACTCCAACTATAGGAACTCTCTCCCACATATTCTGCTAGTGTTGAAAACACCCTACTGGCCTCACTAAATAATATTTCAATAACAATTAAACTTTTTCCAAAAAGGTCTCACTTTCATGCAACTGCAACACAGGCCTATGAGTAAACAACTAAGAGTGGCCTACCTAAAGGATCCTCTAATGACAATTGAGTGTTTGAAAAAACACTCTCCAGTTTTCATTACATTCAGGCTAGAACCCGTTTAGTTTCGGTGGGGAGTCAGGCTTTGGCCATGGGACGCCACACTAGAACAGATGTTTTCAGGTTTTATAAAATGGTCTATATGGAGAGGCAGCAAATTCTGAGGGGCTCAAAATGCCCCTCAGAATGAGCTACCACCTGTATTGCAGTACAGTGAACTCCAACTATAGCAACTCTCTCCCACATATTCTGCTAGTGTTGAAAACACCCTACTGGCCTCACTAAATAATATTTCAATAACAATTAAACTTTTTCCAAAAAGGTCTCACTTTCATGCAACTGCAACACAGGCCTTTGAGTAAACAACTAAGAGTGGCCTACCTAAAGGATCCTCTAATGACAATTGAGTGTTTGAAAAAACACTCTCCAGTTTTCATTACATTCAGGCTAGAACCCGTTTAGTTTCGGTGGGGAGTCAGGCTTTGGCCATGGGACGCCACACTAGAAGAGATGTTTTCAGGTTTTATAAAATGGTCTATATGGAGAGGCAGCAAATTCTGAGGGGCTCAAAATGCCCCTCAGAATGAGCTTCCACCTGTATTGCAGTACAGTGAACTCCAACTATAGCAACTCTCTCCCACATATTCTGCTAGTGTTAAAAAAACACCCTACTGGCCTAACTAAATAATCTTTCAATAACAATTGAGTATTTTCCAAAAACGTCTCACTTTCATGGAACTGCAATATAGGCCTGTGAGTAAACAACTAAGAGTGGCCTACCTAAAGGATCCTCTAATAACAATTGAGTGTGTGAAAAAACAATCTCCAGTACACATTACATCCAGGCTAGAACCCACTTAGCTTCGTGGGGAGCCAGGCTTTGGCCATGGGACGCTACAGTAGAACAGATGTGTTCTGGCTTGAAAAAATGGTCCATATGGAGAGGCAGCAAATTCTGAGGGGCTCAAAATGCCCCACAGAATGAGCTACCACCTGTATTGCATTACAGTGTACTCCAACTATAGCAACTCTCTCCCACATGTTCTGCTAGTGTTGAAAACACCCTACTGGCCTCACTAAATAATATTTCAATAACAATTAAACTTTTCCAAAAAGGTCTCACTTTCATGCAACTGCAACACAGGCCTTTGAGTAAACAACTAAGAGTGGCCTACCTAAAGCATCTCCTAATAACAATTGAGTGTTTGAAAAAAAAAAAAACACTCTCCAGTTTACATTATATCCAGGCTAGAACCCGCTTGGTTTCGGTGGTGAGCTAGGCTTTGGCCATGGGAAGCTACAGTAGAATAGATGTGTTCTGGCTTGATAAAATGGTCCATATGGAGAGGCAGCAAATTCTGAGGGGCTCAAAATGCCCCTCAGAATGAATTACCACCTGTATTGCAGTACAGTGAACTCCAACTATAGCAACTCTCTCCCACATATTCTGCTAGTGTTGAAAACACCCTACTGGCCTCACTAAATAATCTTTCAATAACAATTAAACTTTTTCCAAAAAGGTCTCACTTTCATTCAACTGCAACACAGGCATGTGAGTAAACAACTAAGAGTGGCCTACCTAAAGGATCCTCTAATAACAATTGAGTGTTTGAAAAAACACTCTCCAGTTTACATTACATCAGGGTTAGAACTCGCTAGGTTTCGGTGGGGAGCCAGGATTTGGCCATGGGACGCTACAGTAGAACAGATGCGATTTTGTTTGATAAAATGGTCTATATGGAGAGGCAGCAAATTCTGAGGGGCTCAAAATATCCCTCAGAATGAGCTACCACCTCTATTGCATTACAATGTACTCCAACTATAGCAACTCTCTCCCACATAATCTGCTAGTGTTGAAAACACCCTACTGGCCTCACTAAATAATATTTCAATAACAATTGAGTTTTTTCCAAAAACGTCTCACTTTCATGTAACTGCAAAACAGGCCTGTGAGTAAACAACTAAGAGTGGCCTACCTAAAGCATCCTCTAATAACAATTGAGTGTTTGAAAAAACACTCTCCAGTTTACATTACATCCAGGCTAGAACGGGTTTAGTTTCGGTGGGGAGTCAGGCTTTGGCCATGGGACGCCACACTAGAACAGATGTTTTCTGGCTTGATAAAATGGTCTATATGGAGAGGCAGCAAATTCTGAGGGGTTCAAAATGCCCCTCAGAATGAGCTACCACCTGTATTGCATTACAGTGAACTTCAACTATAGCAACTCTCTCCCACATATTCTGCTAGTGTTGAAAACACCCTACTGGCCTCACTAAGTAATCTTTCAATAACAATTCAGTATTTTCCAAAAACGTCTCACTTACATGTAACTGCAATACAGGCCTGTGAGTAAACAACTAAGAGTGGCCTACCTAAAGCATCCTCTAATAACAATTGAGTGTTTGAAAAAACACTCTCCAGTTCACATTACATCGGGGTTAGAACCCGCTAGGTTTCAGTGGGGAGCCAGAATTTGGCCATGGGATGCTACAGTAGAACAGACGTGTTTTTGTTTGATAAAATGGTCTATATGGAGATGCAGCAAATTCTGAGGGGCTCAAAATGCCCCTCAGAATGAGCTACCACCTGTATTGCAGTACAGTGAACTCCAGCTATAGCAACTCTCTCCCACATATTCTGCTAGTGTTGAAAACACCCTACTGGCCTAACTAAGTAATCTTTCAATAACAATTGAGTATTTTCCAAAAACGTCTCACTTTCATGTAACTGCAATACAGGCCTGTGAGTAAACAACTAAGAGTGGCCTACCTAAAGCATCCTCTAATAACAATTGAGTGTTTGAAAAAACACTCTCCAGTTCACATTACATGAGGGTTAGAACCCGCAAGGTTTCGGTGGGTAGCCAGGATTTGGCCATGGGACGCTACAGTAGAACAGATGCGTTCTTGTTTTATAAAATGGTCTATAGAGGCAGCAAATTCTGAGGGGCTCAAAATGCCCCTCAGAATGAGCTACCACCTGTATTGCATTACAGTGAACTCCAACTATAGCAACTCTCTCCCACATATTCTGCTAGTGTTGAAAACACCCTACTGGCCTAACTAAGTAATCTTTCAATAACAATTCAGTATTTTCCAAAAACGTCTCACTTTCATGTAACTGCAATACAGGCCTGTGAGTAAACAACTAAGAGTGGCCTACCTAAAGCATCCTCTAATAACAATTGAGTGTTTGAAAAAACACTCTCCAGTTCACATTACATCGGAGTTAGAACCAGCTAGGTTTCGGTGGGGAGCCAGAATTTGGCCATGGGATGCTACAGTAGAACAGATGCGTTTTTGTTTGATAAAATGGTCTATATGGAGAGGCAGCAAATTCTGAGAGGCTCAAAATGCCCCTCAGAATGAGCTACCACCTGTATTGCAGTACAGTGAACTCCAGCTATAGCAACTCTCTTCCACATATTCTGCTAGTGTTGAAAACACCCTACTGGCCTAACTAAATAATCTTTCAATAACAATTGAGTATTTTCCAAAAACGTCTCACTTTCATGTAACTGAAATACAGGCCTGTGAGTAAACAACTAAGAGTGGCCTACCTAAAGGAACCTCTAATAACAATTGAGTGTGTGAAAAAACAATCTCCAGTACACATTACATCCAGGCTAGAACCCACTTAGCTTCGGTGGGGAGCCAGGCTTTGGCCATGGGACGCTACAGTAGAACAGATGTGTTCTGGTTTAAAAAAAAATAGTCTATATGGAGAGGCAGCAAATTCTGAGGGGTTCAAAATGCCCCTCAGAATGAGCTACCACCTGTATTTCAGTACAGTGAACTCCAACTATAGCAACTCTCTCCCACATATTCTGCTAGTGTTGAAAACACCCTACTGGCCTATCTAAATAATATTTCAATAACAATTGAGCATTTTCCAAAAAGGTCTCACTTTCATGTAACTGCAATACAGGCCTATGAGTAAACAACTAAGAGTGGACTACCTAAAGCATCTCCTAATAACAATTGAGTGATTGAAAAAACACTCTCCAATTCACATTACATCAGGGTTAGAACCCGCTAGGTTTCGCTGGGGAGCCAGGATTTGGCCATGGGATGCTACAGTAGAACAGATGCATTTTTGTTTCATAAAATGGTCTATATGGATAGGCAGCAAATTCTGAGGGGCTCAAAATGCCCCTCAGAATGAGCTACCACCTCTATTGCATTACAGTGAACTCCAACTATAGCTCTCTCCCACATATTCTGCTAATGTTGAAAACACCCTACTGGCCTCACTAAATAATCTTTCAATAACAATTGAGTTTTTTCCAAAAACGTCTCACTTTCATGTAACTGCAAAACAGGCCTGTGAGTAAACAACTAAGAGTGGCCTACCTAAAGCATCCTCTAATAACAATTGAGTGTTTGAAAAAACACTCTCCAGTTTACATTACATCCAGGCTAGAACACGTTTAGTTTCGGTGGGGAGTCAGGCTTTGGCCATGGGACGCCACACTAGAACAGATGTTTTCTGGCTTGATAAAAAGGTCTATATGGAGAGAAAGCAAATTCTGAGGGGTTCAAAATGCCCCTCAGAATGAGCTACCACCTGTATTGCATTACAGTGAACTCCAACTATAGCAACTCTCTCCCACATATTCTGCTAGTGTTGAAAACACCCTACTGGCCTAACTAAGTAATCTTTCAATAACAATTCAGTATTTTCCAAAAACGTCTCACTTTCATGTAACTGCAATACAGGCCTGTGAGTAAACAACTAAGAGTGGCCTACCTAAAGCATCCTCTAATAACAATTGAGTGTGTGAAAAAACAATCTCCAGTACACATTACATCCAGGCTAGAACCCACTTAGCTTCGGTGGGGAGCCAGGCTTTGGCCATGGGACGCTACAGTAGAACAGATGTGTTCTGGTTTGAAAAAATGGTCTATATGGAGAGGCAGCAAATTCTGAGGGGCTCAAAATGCCCCTCAGAATGAGCTACCACCTGTATTGCAGTACAGTGAACTCCAACTATAGCAACTCTCTCCCACATATTCTGCTAGTGTTGAAAACACCCTACTGGCCTCACTAAATAATCTTTCAATAACAATTAAACTTTTTTCAAAAAGGTCTCACTTTCATTCAACTGCAACACAGGCATGTGAGTAAACCACTAAGAGTGGCCTACCTAAAGGATCCTGTAATAACAATTGAGTGTTTGAAAAAACACTCTCCAGTTTACATTATATCAAGGCTAGAACCCGTTTAGTTTCGGTGGAGAGTCAGGCTTTGGCCATGGGACGCCACACTAGAACAGATGTTTTCTGGCTTGATAAAATGGTCTATATGGAGAGGCAGCAAATTCTGAGGGGTTCAAAATGCCCCTCAGAATGAGCTACCACCTGTATTGCATTACAGTGAACTCCAACTATAGCAACTCTCTCCCACATATTCTGCTAGTGTTGAAAACACCCTACTGGCCTAACTAAATAATCTTTCAATAACAATTGAGTATTTTCCAAAAAGGTCTCACTTTCAAGCAACTTCAACACAGGCCTTTGAGTAAACAACTAAGAGTGGCCTACCTAAAGGATCCTCTAATGACAATTGAGTGTTTGAAAAAACACTCTCCAGTTTTCATTACATTCAGGCTAGAACCCGTTTAGTTTCGGTGGGGAGCCAGGCTTTGGCCATGGGACGCCACACTAGAACAGATGTTTTCAGGTTTTATAAAATGGTCTATATGGAGAGGCAGCAAATTCTGAGGGGCTCAAAATGCCCCTCAGAATGAGCTACCACCTCTATTGCATTACAGTGAACTCCAACTATAGCTCTCTCCCACATATTCTGCTAGTGTTGAAAACACCCTACTGGCCTCACTAAATAATCTTTCAATAACAATTGAGTATTTTCCAAAAACGTCTCACTTTCATGTAACTGCAACACAGGCCTGTGAGTAAACAACTAAGAGTGGCCTACCTAAAGCATCCTCTAATAACAATTGAGTGTTTGAAAAAATACTCTCCAGTTTACATTACATCCAGGCTAGAACCCTTTTAGTTTCGGTGGGGAGTCAGGCTTTGGCCATGGGACACCAAACTAGAACAGATGTTTTCTGGCTTGATAAAATGGTCTATATGGAGAGGCAGCAAATTCTGAGGGGTTCAAAATGCCCCTCAGAATGAGCTACCACCTGTATTGCATTACAATGAACTCCAACTATAGCAACTCTCTCCCACATATTCTGCTAGTGTTAAAAAAACACCCTACTGGCCTAACTAAATAATCTTTCAATAACAATTGAGTATTTTCCAAAAACGTCTCACTTTCATGGAACTGCAATATAGGCCTGTGAGTAAACAACTAAGAGTGGCCTACCTAAAGGATCCTCTAATAACAATTGAGTGTGTGAAAAAACAATCTCCAGTACACATTACATCCAGGCTAGAACCCACTTAGCTTCGTGGGGAGCCAGGCTTTGGCCATGGGACGCTACAGTAGAACAGATGTGTTCTGGCTTGAAAAAATGGTCTATATGGAGAGGCAGCAAATTCTGAGGGGCTCAAAATGCCCCACAGAATGAGCTACCACCTGTATTGCATTACAGTGTACTCCAACTATAGCAACTCTCTACCACATATTCTGCTAGTGTTGAAAACACCCTACTGGCCTCACTAAATAATATTTCAATAACAATTAAACTTTTTCCAAAAAGGTCTCACTTTCATGCAACTGCAACACAGGCCTTTGAGTAAACAACTAAGAGTGGCCTACCTAAAGCATCTCCTAATAACAATTGAGTGTTTGAAAAAAAAAAAACACTCTCCAGTTTACATTATATCCAGGCTAGAACCCGCTTGGTTTCGGTGGTGAGCTAGGCTTTGGCCATGGGACGCTACAGTAGAATAGATGTGTTCTGGCTTGATAAAATGGTCCATATGGAGAGGCAGCAAATTCTGAGGGGCTCAAAATGCCCCTCAGAATGAATTACCACCTGTATTGCAGTACAGTGAACTCCAACTATAGCAACTCTCTCCCACATATTCTGCTAGTGTTGAAAACACCCTACTGGCCTCACTAAATAATCTTTCAATAACAATTAAACTTTTTCCAAAAAGGTCTCACTTTCATTCAACTGCAACACAGGCATGTGAGTAAACAACTAAGAGTGGCCTACATAAAGGATCCTCTAATAACAATTGAGTGTTTGAAAAAACACTCTCCAGTTTACATTACATCAGGGTTAGAACTCGCTAAGTTTCGGTGGGGAGCCAGGATTTGGCCATGGGACGCTACAGTAGAACAGATGCGTTTTTGTTTGATAAAATGGTCTATATGGAGAGGCAGCAAATTCTGAGGGGCTCAAAATATCCCTCAGAATGAGCTACCACCTCTATTGCATTACAATGTACTCCAACTATAGCAACTCTCTCCCACATAATCTGCTAGTGTTGAAAACACCCTACTGGCCTCACTAAATAATCTTTCAATAACAATTGAGTTTTTTCCAAAAATGTCTCACTTTCATGTAACTGCAAAACAGGCCTGTGAGTAAACAACTAAGAGTGGCCTACCTAAAGCATCCTCTAATAACAATTGAGTGTTTGAAAAAACACTCTCCAGTTTACATTACATCCAGGCTAGAACCCGTTTAGTTTCGGTGGGGAGTCAGGCTTTGGCCATGGGACGCCACACTAGAACAGATGTTTTCTGGCTTGATAAAATGGTCTATATGGAGAGGCAGCAAATTCTGAGGGGTTCAAAATGCCCCTCAGAATGAGCTACCACCTGTATTGCATTACAGTGAACTCCAACTATAGCAACTCTCTCCCACATATTCTGCTAGTGTTGAAAACACCCTACTGGCCTCACTAAGTAATCTTTCAATAACAATTCAGTATTTTCCAAAAACGTCTCACTTACATGTAACTGCAATACAGGCCTGTGAGTAAACAACTAAGAGTGGCCTACCTAAAGCATCCTCTAATAACAATTGAGTGTTTGAAAAAACACTCTCCAGTTCACATTACATCGGGGTTAGAACCCGCTAGGTTTCGGTGGGGAGCCAGAATTTGGCCATGGGATGCTACAGTAGAACAGACGTGTTTTTGTTTGATAAAATGGTCTATATGGAGAGGCAGCAAATTCTGAGGGGCTCAAAATGCCCCTCAGAATGAGCTACCACCTGTATTGCAGTACAGTGAACTCCAGCTATAGCAACTCTCTCCCACACATGAGTAAACAACTAAGAGTGGCCTACCTAAAGCATCCTCTAATAACAATTGAGTGTTTGAAAAAACACTCTCCAGTTCACATTACATGAGGGTTAGAACCCGCTAGGTTTCGGTGGGTAGCCAGGATTTGGCCATGGGACGCTACAGTAGAACAGATGCGTTCTTGTTTTATAAAATGGTCTATAGAGGCAGCAAATTCTGAGGGGCTCAAAATGCCCCTCAGAATGAGCTACCACCTGTATTGCATTACAGTGAACTCCAACTATAGCAACTCTCTCCCACATATTCTGCTAGTGTTGAAAACACCCTACTGGCCTAACTAAGTAATCTTTCAATAACAATTCAGTATTTTCCAAAAACGTCTCACTTTCATGTAACTGCAATACAGGCCTGTGAGTAAACAACTAAGAGTGGCCTACCTAAAGCATCCTCTAATAACAATTGAGTGTTTGAAAAAACACTCTCCAGTTCACATTACATCGGAGTTAGAACCAGCTAGGTTTCGGTGGGGAGCCAGAATTTGGCCATGGGATGCTACAGTAGAACAGATGCGTTTTTGTTTGATAAAATGGTCTATATGGAGAGGCAGCAAATTCTGAGAGGCTCAAAATGCCCCTCAGAATGAGCTACCACCTGTATTGCAGTACAGTGAACTCCAGCTATAGCAACTCTCTCCCACATATTCTGCTAGTGTTGAAAACACCCTACTGGCCTAACTAAGTAATCTTTCAATATAAATTGAGTATTTTCCAAAAACGTCTCACTTTCATGTAACTGCAATACAGGCCTGTGAGTAAACAACTAAGAGTGGCCTACCTAAAGCATCCTCTAATAACAATTGAGTGTTTGAAAAAACACTCTCCAGTTCACATTACATGAGGGTTAGAACCCGCTAGGTTTCGGTGGGTAGCCAGGATTTGGCCATGGGACGCTACAGTAGAACAGATGCGTTCTTGTTTTATAAAATGGTCTATAGAGGCAGCAAATTCTGAGGGGCTCAAAATGCCCCTCAGAATGAGCTACCACCTCTATTGCATTACAGTGTACTCCAACTATAGCAACTCTCTCCCACATATTCTGCTAGTGTTGAAAACACCCTACTGGCCTAACTAAATAATCTTTCAATAACAATTGAGTATTTTCCAAAAACGTCTCACTTTCATGTAACTGAAATACAGGCCTGTGAGTAAACAACTAAGAGTGGCCTACCTAAAGGAACCTCTAATAACAATTGAGTGTGTGAAAAAACAATCTCCAGTACAAATTACATCCAGGCTAGAACCCACTTAGCTTCGGTGGGGAGCCAGGCTTTGGCCATGGGACGCTACAGTAGAACAGATGTGTTCTGGTTTAAAAAAAAATAGTCTATATGGAGAGGCAGCAAATTCTGAGGGGTTCAAAATGCCCCTCAGAATGAGCTACCACCTGTATTGCAGTACAGTGAACTCCAACTATAGCAACTCTCTCCCACATATTCTGCTAGTGTTGAAAACACCCTACTGGCCTATCTAAATAATATTTCAATAACAATTGAGTATTTTCCAAAAAGGTCTCACTTTCATGTAACTGCAATACAGGCCTATGAGTAAACAACTAAGAGTGGACTACCTAAAGCATCTCCTAATAACAATTGAGTGATTGAAAAAACACTCTCCAATTCACATTACATCAGGGTTAGAACCCGCTAGGTTTCGCTGGGGAGCCAGGATTTGTCCATGGGATGCTACAGTAGAACAGATGCAATTTTGTTTCATAAAATGGTCTATATGGATAGGCAGCAAATTCTGAGGGGCTCAAAATGCCCCTCAGAATGAGCTACCACCTCTATTGCATTACAGTGAACTCCAACTATAGCTCTCTCCCACATATTCTGCTAGTGTTGAAAACACCCTACTGGCCTCACTAAATAATCTTTCAATAACAATTGAGTTTTTTCCAAAAACGTCTCACTTTCATGTAACTGCAAAACAGGCCTGTGAGTAAACAACTAAGAGTGGCCTACCTAAAGCATCCTCTAATAACAATTGAGTGTTTGAAAAAACACTCTCCAGTTTACATTACATCCAGGCTAGAACACGTTTAGTTTCGGTGGGGAGTCAGGCTTTGGCCATGGGACGCCACACTAGAACAGATGTTTTCTGGCTTGATAAAAAGGTCTATATGGAGAGACAGCAAATTCTGAGGGGTTCAAAATGCCCCTCAGAATGAGCTACCACCTGTATTGCATTACAGTGAACTCCAACTATAGCAACTCTCTCCCACATATTCTGCTAGTGTTGAAAACACCCTACTGGCCTAACTAAGTAATCTTTCAATAACAATTCAGTATTTTCCAAAAACGTCTCACTTTCATGTAACTGCAATACAGGCCTGTGAGTAAACAACTAAGAGTGGCCTACCTAAAGCATCCTCTAATAACAATTGAGTGTTTGAAAAAACACTCTCCAGTTCACATTACATCGGGGTTAGAACCCGCTAGGTTTCGGTGGGGAGCCAGAATTTGGCCATGGGATGCTACAGTAGAACAGATGCGTTTATGTTTGATAAAATGGTCTATATGGAGAGGCAGCAAATTCTGAGAGGCTCAAAATGCCCCTCAGAATGAGCTACCACCTGTATTGCAGTACAGTGAACTCCAGCTATAGCAACTCTCTCCCACATATTCTGCTAGTGTTGAAAACACCCTACTGGCCTAACTAAGTAATCTTTCAATATAAATTGAGTATTTTCCAAAAACGTCTCACTTTCATGTAACTGCAATACAGGCCTGTGAGTAAACAACTAACAGTGGCCTACCTAAAGCATCCTCTAATAACAATTGAGTGTTTGAAAAAACACTCTCCAGTTCACATTACATGAGGGTTAGAACCCGCTAAGTTTCGGTGGGTAGCCAGGATTTGGCCATGGGACGCTACAGTAGAACAGATGCGTTCTTGTTTTATAAAATGGTCTATATGGAGAGGCAGCAAATTCTGAGAGGCTCAAAATGCCCCTCAGAATGAGCTACCACCTGTATTGCAGTACAGTGAACTCCAGCTATAGCAACTCTCTACCACATATTCTGCTAGTGTTGAAAACACCCTACTGGCCTAACTAAATAATCTTTCAATAACAATTGAGTATTTTCCAAAAACGTCTCACTTTCATGTAACTGAAATACAGGCCTGTGAGTAAACAACTAAGAGTGGCCTACCTAAAGGAACCTCTAATAACAATTGAGTGTGTGAAAAAACAATCTCCAGTACACATTACATCCAGGCTAGAACCCACTTAGCTTCGGTGGGGAGCCAGGCTTTGGCCATGGGACGCTACAGTAGAACAGATGTGTTCTGGTTTAAAAAAAATAGTCTATATGGAGAGGCAGCAAATTCTGAGGGGTTCAAAATGCCCCTCAGAATGAGCTACCACCTGTATTTCAGTACAGTGAACTCCAACTATAGCAACTCTCTCCCACATATTCTGCTAGTGTTGAAAACACCCTACTGGCCTATCTAAATAATATTTCAATAACAATTGAGTATTTTCCAAAAAGGTCTCACTTTCATGTAACTGCAATACAGGCCTATGAGTAAACAACTAAGAGTGGACTACCTAAAGCATCTCCTAATAACAATTGAGTGATTGAAAAAACACTCTCCAATTCACATTGCATCAGGGTTAGAACCCGCTAGGTTTCGCTGGGGAGCCAGGATTTGGCCATGGGATGCTACAGTAGAACAGATGCATTTTTGTTTCATAAAATGGTCTATATGGATAGGCAGCAAATTCTGAGGGGCTCAAAATGCCCCTCAGAATGAGCTACCACCTCTATTGCATTACAGTGAACTCCAACTATAGCTCTCTCCCACATATTCTGCTAGTGTTGAAAACACCCTACTAGCCTCACTAAATAATCTTTCAATAACAATTGAGTTTTTTCCAAAAACGTCTCACTTTCATGTAACTGCAAAACAGGCCTGTGAGTAAACAACTAAGAGTGGCCTACCTAAAGCATCCTCTAATAACAATTGAGTGTTTGAAAAAACACTCTCCAGTTTACATTACATCCAGGCTAGAACACGTTTAGTTTCGGTGGGGAGTCAGGCTTTGGCCATGGGACGCCACACTAGAACAGATGTTTTCTGGCTTGATAAAAAGGTCTATATGGAGAGAAAGCAAATTCTGAGGGGTTCAAAATGCCCCTCAGAATGAGCTACCACCTGTATTGCATTACAGTGAACTCCAACTATAGCAACTCTCTCCCACATATTCTGCTAGTGTTGAAAACACCCTACTGGCCTAACTAAGTAATCTTTCAATAACAATTCAGTATTTTCCAAAAACGTCTCACTTTCATGTAACTGCAATACAGGCCTGTGAGTAAACAACTAAGAGTGGCCTACCTAAAGCATCCTCTAATAACAATTGAGTGTGTGAAAAAACAATCTCCAGTACACATTACATCCAGGCTAGAACCCACTTAGCTTCGGTGGGGAGCCAGGCTTTGGCCATGGGACGCTACAGTAGAACAGATGTGTTCTGATTTGAAAAAATGGTCTATATGGAGAGGCAGCAAATTCTGAGGGGCTCAAAATGCCCCTCAGAATGAGCTACCACCTGTATTGCAGTACAGTGAACTCCAACTATAGCAACTCTCTCCCACATATTCTGCTAGTGTTGAAAACACCCTACTGGCCTCACTAAATAATCTTTCAATAACAATTAAACTTTTTTCAAAAAGGTCTCACTTTCATTCAACTGCAACACAGGCATGTGAGTAAACCACTAAGAGTGGCCTACCTAAAGGATCCTGTAATAACAATTGAGTGTTTGAAAAAACACTCTCCAGTTTACATTATATCAAGGCTAGAACCCGTTTAGTTTCGGTGGAGAGTCAGGCTTTGGCCATGGGACGCCACACTAGAACAGATGTTTTCTGGCTTGATAAAATGGTCTATATGGAGAGGCAGCAAATTCTGAGGGGTTCAAAATGCCCCTCAGAATGAGCTACCACCTGTATTGCATTACAGTGAACTCCAACTATAGCAACTCTCTCCCACATATTCTGCTAGTGTTGAAAACACCCTACTGGCCTAACTAAATAATCTTTCAATAACAATTGAGTATTTTCCAAAAAGGTCTCACTTTCATGTAACTGCAATACAGGCCTGTGAGTAAACAACTAAGAGTGGCCTACCTAAAGGAACCTCTAATAACAATTGAGTGTGTGAAAAAACAATCTCCAGTACACATTACATCCAGGCTAGAACCCACTTAGCTTCGTGGGGAGCCAGGCTTTGGCCATGGGACGCTACAGTAGAACAGATGTGTTCTGGCTTGAAAAAATGGTCTATATGGAGAGGCAGCAAAATCTGAGGGGCTCAAAATGCCCCACAGAATGAGCTACCACCTGTATTGCATTACAGTGTACTCCAACTATAGCAACTCTCTCCCACATATTCTGCTAGTGTTGAAAACACCCTACTGGCCTCACTAAATAATCTTTCAATAACAATTAAACTTTTTCCAAAAAGGTCTCACTTTCATTCAACTGCAACACAGGCATGTGAGTAAACAACTAAGAGTGGCCTACCTAAAGGATCCTCTAATAACAATTGAGTGTTTGAAAAAACACTCTCCAGTTTACATTACATCAGGGTTAGAACTCGCTAGGTTTCGGTGGGGAGCCAGGATTTGGCCATGGGACGCTACAGTAGAACAGATGCGTTTTTGTTTGATAAAATGGTCTATATGGAGAGGCAGCAAATTCTGAGGGGCTCAAAATATCCCTCAGAATGAGCTACCACCTCTATTGCATTACAATGTACTCCAACTATAGCAACTCTCTCCCACATAATCTGCTAGTGTTGAAAACACCCTACTGGCCTCACTAAATAATATTTCAATAACAATTGAGTTTTTTCCAAAAATGTCTCACTTTCATGTAACTGCAAAACAGGCCTGTGAGTAAACAACTAAGAGTGGCCTACCTAAAGCATCCTCTAATAACAATTGAGTGTTTGAAAAAACACTCTCCAGTTTACATTACATCCAGGCTAGAACACGTTTAGTTTCGGTGGGGAGTCAGGCTTTGGCCATGGGACGCCACACTAGAACAGATGTTTTCTGGCTTGATAAAATGGTCTATATGGAGAGGCAGCAAATTCTGAGGGGTTCAAAATGCCCCTCAGAATGAGCTACCACCTGTATTGCATTACAGTGAACTCCAACTATAGCAACTCTCTCCCACATATTCTGCTAGTGTTGAAAACACCCTACTGGCCTCACTAAGTAATCTTTCAATAACAATTCAGTATTTTCCAAAAACGTCTCACTTACATGTAACTGCAATACAGGCCTGTGAGTAAACAACTAAGAGTGGCCTACCTAAAGCATCCTCTAATAACAATTGAGTGTTTGAAAAAACACTCTCCAGTTCACATTACATCGGGGTTAGAACCCGCTAGGTTTCGGTGGGGAGCCAGAATTTGGCCATGGGATGCTACAGTAGAACAGACGTGTTTTTGTTTGATAAAATGGTCTATATGGAGAGGCAGCAAATTCTGAGGGGCTCAAAATGCCCCTCAGAATGAGCTACCACCTGTATTGCAGTACAGTGAACTCCAGCTATAGCAACTCTCTCCCACACATGAGTAAACAACTAAGAGTGGCCTACCTAAAGCATCCTCTAATAACAATTGAGTGTTTGAAAAAACACTCTCCAGTTCACATTACATGAGGGTTAGAACCCGCTAGGTTTCGGTGGGTAGCCAGGATTTGGCCATGGGACGCTACAGTAGAACAGATGCGTTCTTGTTTTATAAAATGGTCTATAGAGGCAGCAAATTCTGAGGGGCTCAAAATGCCCCTCAGAATGAGCTACCACCTGTATTGCATTACAGTGAACTCCAACTATAGCAACTCTCTCCCACATATTCTGCTAGTGTTGAAAACACCCTACTGGCCTAACTAAGTAATCTTTCAATAACAATTCAGTATTTTCCAAAAACGTCTCACTTTCATGTAACTGCAATACAGGCCTGTGAGTAAACAACTAAGAGTGGCCTACCTAAAGCATCCTCTAATAACAATTGAGTGTTTGAAAAAACACTCTCCAGTTCACATTACATCGGAGTTAGAACCAGCTAGGTTTCGGTGGGGAGCCAGAATTTGGCCATGGGATGCTACAGTAGAACAGATGCGTTTTTGTTTGATAAAATGGTCTATATGGAGAGGCAGCAAATTCTGAGAGGCTCAAAATGCCCCTCAGAATGAGCTACCACCTGTATTGCAGTACAGTGAACTCCAGCTATAGCAACTCTCTCCCACATATTCTGCTAGTGTTGAAAACACCCTACTGGCCTAACTAAGTAATCTTTCAATATAAATTGAGTATTTTCCAAAAACGTCTCACTTTCATGTAACTGCAATACAGGCCTGTGAGTAAACAACTAAGAGTGGCCTACCTTAAGCATCCTCTAATAACAATTGAGTGTTTGAAAAAACACTCTCCAGTTCACATTACATGAGGGTTAGAACCCGCTAGGTTTCGGTGGGTAGCCAGGATTTGGCCATGGGACGCTACAGTAGAACAGATGCGTTCTTGTTTTATAAAATGGTCTATAGAGGCAGCAAATTCTGAGGGGCTCAAAATGCCCCTCAGAATGAGCTACCACCTCTATTGCATTACAGTGTACTCCAACTATAGCAACTCTCTCCCACATATTCTGCTAGTGTTGAAAACACCCTACTGGCCTAACTAAATAATCTTTCAATAACAATTGAGTATTTTCCAAAAACGTCTCACTTTCATGTAACTGAAATACAGGCCTGTGAGTAAACAACTAAGAGTGGCCTACCTAAAGGAACCTCTAATAACAATTGAGTGTGTGAAAAAACAATCTCCAGTACACATTACATCCAGGCTAGAACCCACTTAGCTTCGGTGGGGAGCCAGGCTTTGGCCATGGGACGCTACAGTAGAACAGATGTGTTCTGGTTTAAAAAAAAATAGTCTATATGGAGAGGCAGCAAATTCTGAGGGGTTCAAAATGCCCCTCAGAATGAGCTACCACCTGTATTTCAGTACAGTGAACTCCAACTATAGCAACTCTCTCCCACATATTCTGCTAGTGTTGAAAACACCCTACTGGCCTATCTAAATAATATTTCAATAACAATTGAGTATTTTCCAAAAAGGTCTCACTTTCATGTAACTGCAATACAGGCCTATGAGTAAACAACTAAGAGTGGACTACCTAAAGCATCTCCTAATAACAATTGAGTGATTGAAAAAACACTCTCCAATTCACATTACATCAGGGTTAGAACCCGCTAGGTTTCGCTGGGGAGCCAGGATTTGGCCATGGGATGCTACAGTAGAACAGATGCATTTTTGTTTCATAAAATGGTCTATATGGATAGGCAGCAAATTCTGAGGGGCTCAAAATGCCCCTCAGAATGAGCTACCACCTCTATTGCATTACAGTGAACTCCAACTATAGCTCTCTCCCACATATTCTGCTAATGTTGAAAACACCCTACTAGCCTCACTAAATAATCTTTCAATAACAATTGAGTTTTTTCCAAAAACGTCTCACTTTCATGTAACTGCAAAACAGGCCTGTGAGTAAACAACTAAGAGTGGCCTACCTAAAGCATCCTCTAATAACAATTGAGTGTTTGAAAAAACACTCTCCAGTTTACATTACATCCAGGCTAGAACACGTTTAGTTTCGGTGGGGAGTCAGGCTTTGGCCATGGGACGCCACACTAGAACAGATGTTTTCTGGCTTGATAAAAAGGTCTATATGGAGAGAAAGCAAATTCTGAGGGGTTCAAAATGCCCCTCAGAATGAGCTACCACCTGTATTGCATTACAGTGAACTCCAACTATAGCAACTCTCTCCCACATATTCTGCTAGTGTTGAAAACACCCTACTGGCCTAACTAAGTAATCTTTCAATAACAATTCAGTATTTTCCAAAAACGTCTCACTTTCATGTAACTGCAATACAGGCCTGTGAGTAAACAACTAAGAGTGGCCTACCTAAAGCATCCTCTAATAACAATTGAGTGTGTGAAAAAACAATCTCCAGTACACATTACATCCAGGCTAGAACCCACTTAGCTTCGGTGGGGAGCCAGGCTTTGGCCATGGGACGCTACAGTAGAACAGATGTGTTCTGGTTTGAAAAAATGGTCTATATGGAGAGGCAGCAAATTCTGAGGGGCTCAAAATGCCCCTCAGAATGAGCTACCACCTGTATTGCAGTACAGTGAACTCCAACTATAGCAACTCTCTCCCACATATTCTGCTAGTGTTGAAAACACCCTACTGGCCTCACTAAATAATCTTTCAATAACAATTAAACTTTTTTCAAAAAGGTCTCACTTTCATTCAACTGCAACACAGGCATGTGAGTAAACCACTAAGAGTGGCCTACCTAAAGGATCCTGTAATAACAATTGAGTGTTTGAAAAAACACTCTCCAGTTTACATTATATCAAGGCTAGAACCCGTTTAGTTTCGGTGGAGAGTCAGGCTTTGGCCATGGGACGCCACACTAGAACAGATGTTTTCTGGCTTGATAAAATGGTCTATATGGAGAGGCAGCAAATTCTGAGGGGTTCAAAATGCCCCTCAGAATGAGCTACCACCTGTATTGCATTACAGTGAACTCCAACTATAGCAACTCTCTCCCACATATTCTGCTAGTGTTGAAAACACCCTACTGGCCTAACTAAATAATCTTTCAATAACAATTGAGTATTTTCCAAAAAGGTCTCACTTTCAAGCAACTGCAACACAGGCCTTTGAGTAAACAACTAAGAGTGGCCTACCTAAAGGATCCTCTAATGACAATTGAGTGTTTGAAAAAACACTCTCCAGTTTTCATTACATTCAGGCTAGAACCCGTTTAGTTTCGGTGGGGAGCCAGGCTTTGGCTATGGGACGCCACACTAGAACAGATGTTTTCAGGTTTTATAAAATGGTCTATATGGAGAGGCAGCAAATTCTGAGGGGCTCAAAATGCCCCTCAGAATGAGCTACCACCTCTATTGCATTACAGTGAACTCCAACTATAGCTCTCTCCCACATATTCTGCTAGTGTTGAAAACACCCTACTGGCCTCACTAAATAATCTTTCAATAACAATTGAGTATTTTCCAAAAACGTCTCACTTTCATGTAACTGCAACACAGGCCTGTGAGTAAACAACTAAGAGTGGCCTACCTAAAGCATCCTCTAATAACAATTGAGTGTTTGAAAAAATACTCTCCAGTTTACATTACATCCAGGCTAGAACCCTTTTAGTTTCGGTGGGGAGTCAGGCTTTGGCCATGGGACACCAAACTAGAACAGATGTTTTCTGGCTTGATAAAATGGTCTATATGGAGAGGCAGCAAATTCTGAGGGGTTCAAAATGCCCCTCAGAATGAGCTACCACCTGTATTGCATTACAATGAACTCCAACTATAGCAACTCTCTCCCACATATTCTGCTAGTGTTAAAAAAACACCCTACTGGCCTAACTAAATAATCTTTCAATAACAATTGAGTATTTTCCAAAAACGTCTCACTTTCATGGAACTGCAATATAGGCCTGTGAGTAAACAACTAAGAGTGGCCTACCTAAAGGATCCTCTAATAACAATTGAGTGTGTGAAAAAACAATCTCCAGTACACATTACATCCAGGCTAGAACCCACTTAGCTTCGTGGGGAGCCAGGCTTTGGCCATGGGACGCTACAGTAGAACAGATGTGTTCTGGCTTGAAAAAATGGTCTATATGGAGAGGCAGCAAATTCTGAGGGGCTCAAAATGCCCCACAGAATGAGCTACCACCTGTATTGCATTACAGTGTACTCCAACTATAGCAACTCTCTACCACATATTCTGCTAGTGTTGAAAACACCCTACTGGCCTCACTAAATAATATTTCAATAACAATTAAACTTTTTCCAAAAAGGTCTCACTTTCATGCAACTGCAACACAGGCCTTTGAGTAAACAACTAAGAGTGGCCTACCTAAAGCATCTCCTAATAACAATTGAGTGTTTGAAAAAAAAAAAACACTCTCCAGTTTACATTATATCCAGGCTAGAACCCGCTTGGTTTCGGTGGTGAGCTAGGCTTTGGCCATGGGACGCTACAGTAGAATAGATGTGTTCTGGCTTGATAAAATGGTCCATATGGAGAGGCAGCAAATTCTGAGGGGCTCAAAATGCCCCTCAGAATGAATTACCACCTGTATTGCAGTACAGTGAACTCCAACTATAGCAACTCTCTCCCACATATTCTGCTAGTGTTGAAAACACCCTACTGGCCTCACTAAATAATCTTTCAATAACAATTAAACTTTTTCCAAAAAGGTCTCACTTTCATTCAACTGCAACACAGGCATGTGAGTAAACAACTAAGAGTGGCCTACCTAAAGGATCCTCTAATAACAATTGAGTGTTTGAAAAAACACTCTCCAGTTTACATTACATCAGGGTTAGAACTCGCTAGGTTTCGGTGGGGAGCCAGGATTTGGCCATGGGACGCTACAGTAGAACAGATGCGTTTTTGTTTGATAAAATGGTCTATATGGAGAGGCAGCAAATTCTGAGGGGCTCAAAATATCCCTCAGAATGAGCTACCACCTCTATTGCATTACAATGTACTCCAACTATAGCAACTCTCTCCCACATAATCTGCTAGTGTTGAAAACACCCTACTGGCCTCACTAAATAATCTTTCAATAACAATTGAGTTTTTTCCAAAAATGTCTCACTTTCATGTAACTGCAAAACAGGCCTGTGAGTAAACAACTAAGAGTGGCCTACCTAAAGCATCCTCTAATAACAATTGAGTGTTTGAAAAAACACTCTCCAGTTTACATTACATCCAGGCTAGAACCCGTTTAGTTTCGGTGGGGAGTCAGGCTTTGGCCATGGGACGCCACACTAGAACAGATGTTTTCTGGCTTGATAAAATGGTCTATATGGAGAGGCAGCAAATTCTGAGGGGTTCAAAATGCCCCTCAGAATGAGCTACCACCTGTATTGCATTACAGTGAACTCCAACTATAGCAACTCTCTCCCACATATTCTGCTAGTGTTGAAAACACCCTACTGGCCTCACTAAGTAATCTTTCAATAACAATTCAGTATTTTCCAAAAACGTCTCACTTACATGTAACTGCAATACAGGCCTGTGAGTAAACAACTAAGAGTGGCCTACCTAAAGCATCCTCTAATAACAATTGAGTGTTTGAAAAAACACTCTCCAGTTCACATTACATCGGGGTTAGAACCCGCTAGGTTTCGGTGGGGAGCCAGAATTTGGCCATGGGATGCTACAGTAGAACAGACGTGTTTTTGTTTGATAAAATGGTCTATATGGAGAGGCAGCAAATTCTGAGGGGCTCAAAATGCCCCTCAGAATGAGCTACCACCTGTATTGCAGTACAGTGAACTCCAGCTATAGCAACTCTCTCCCACACATGAGTAAACAACTAAGAGTGGCCTACCTAAAGCATCCTCTAATAACAATTGAGTGTTTGAAAAAACACTCTCCAGTTCACATTACATGAGGGTTAGAACCCGCTAGGTTTCGGTGGGTAGCCAGGATTTGGCCATGGGACGCTACAGTAGAACAGATGCGTTCTTGTTTTATAAAATGGTCTATAGAGGCAGCAAATTCTGAGGGGCTCAAAATGCCCCTCAGAATGAGCTACCACCTGTATTGCATTACAGTGAACTCCAACTATAGCAACTCTCTCCCACATATTCTGCTAGTGTTGAAAACACCCTACTGGCCTAACTAAGTAATCTTTCAATAACAATTCAGTATTTTCCAAAAACGTCTCACTTTCATGTAACTGCAATACAGGCCTGTGAGTAAACAACTAAGAGTGGCCTACCTAAAGCATCCTCTAATAACAATTGAGTGTTTGAAAAAACACTCTCCAGTTCACATTACATCGGAGTTAGAACCAGCTAGGTTTCGGTGGGGAGCCAGAATTTGGCCATGGGATGCTACAGTAGAACAGATGCGTTTTTGTTTGATAAAATGGTCTATATGGAGAGGCAGCAAATTCTGAGAGGCTCAAAATGCCCCTCAGAATGAGCTACCACCTGTATTGCAGTACAGTGAACTCCAGCTATAGCAACTCTCTCCCACATATTCTGCTAGTGTTGAAAACACCCTACTGGCCTAACTAAGTAATCTTTCAATATAAATTGAGTATTTTCCAAAAACGTCTCACTTTCATGTAACTGCAATACAGGCCTGTGAGTAAACAACTAAGAGTGGCCTACCTAAAGCATCCTCTAATAACAATTGAGTGTTTGAAAAAACACTCTCCAGTTCACATTACATGAGGGTTAGAACCCGCTAGGTTTCGGTGGGTAGCCAGGATTTGGCCATGGGACGCTACAGTAGAACAGATGCGTTCTTGTTTTATAAAATGGTCTATAGAGGCAGCAAATTCTGAGGGGCTCAAAATGCCCCTCAGAATGAGCTACCACCTCTATTGCATTACAGTGTACTCCAACTATAGCAACTCTCTCCCACATATTCTGCTAGTGTTGAAAACACCCTACTGGCCTCACTAAATAATCTTTCAATAACAATTGAGTTTTTTCCAAAAACGTCTCACTTTCATGTAACTGCAAAACAGGCCTGTGAGTAAACAACTAAGAGTGGCCTACCTAAAGCATCCTCTAATAACAATTGAGTGTTTGAAAAAACACTCTCCAGTTTACATTACATCCAGGCTAGAACACGTTTAGTTTCGGTGGGGAGTCAGGCTTTGGCCATGGGACGCCACACTAGAACAGATGTTTTCTGGCTTGATAAAAAGGTCTATATGGAGAGACAGCAAATTCTGAGGGGTTCAAAATGCCCCTCAGAATGAGCTACCACCTGTATTGCATTACAGTGAACTCCAACTATAGCAACTCTCTCCCACATATTCTGCTAGTGTTGAAAACACCCTACTGGCCTAACTAAGTAATCTTTCAATAACAATTCAGTATTTTCCAAAAACGTCTCACTTTCATGTAACTGCAATACAGGCCTGTGAGTAAACAACTAAGAGTGGCCTACCTAAAGCATCCTCTAATAACAATTGAGTGTTTGAAAAAACACTCTCCAGTTCACATTACATCGGGGTTAGAACCCGCTAGGTTTCGGTGGGGAGCCAGAATTTGGCCATGGGATGCTACAGTAGAACAGATGCGTTTTTGTTTGATAAAATGGTCTATATGGAGAGGCAGCAAATTCTGAGGGGCTCAAAATGCCCCTCAGAATGAGCTACCACCTGTATTGCAGTACAGTGAACTCCAGCTATAGCAACTCTCTCCCACATATTCTGCTAGTGTTGAAAACACCCTACTGGCCTAACTAAGTAATCTTTCAATAACAATTGAGTATTTTCCAAAAACGTCTCACTTTCATGTAACTGCAATACAGGCCTGTGAGTAAACAACTAACAGTGGCCTACCTAAAGCATCCTCTAATAACAATTGAGTGTTTGAAAAAACACTCTCCAGTTCACATTACATGAGGGTTAGAACCCGCTAGGTTTCGGTGGGTAGCCAGGATTTGGCCATGGGACGCTACAGTAGAACAGATGTGTTCTTGTTTTATAAAATGGTCTATAGAGGCAGCAAATTCTGAGGGGCTCAAAATGCCCCTCAGAATGAGCTACCACCTCTATTGCATTACAGTGTACTCCAACTATAGCAACTCTCTCCCACATATTCTGCTAGTGTTGAAAAAACCCTACTGGCCTAACTAAATAATCTTTCAATAACAATTGAGTATTTTCCAAAAACGTCTCACTTTCATGTAACTGAAATACAGGCCTGTGAGTAAACAACTAAGAGTGGCCTACCTAAAGGAACCTCTAATAACAATTGAGTGTGTGAAAAAACAATCTCCAGTACACATTACATCCAGGCTAGAACCCACTTAGCTTCGGTGGGGAGCCAGGCTTTGGCCATGGGACGCTACAGTAGAACAGATGCGTTCTTGTTTTATAAAATGGTCTATAGAGGCAGCAAATTCTGAGGGGCTCAAAATGCCCCTCAGAATGAGCTACCACCTCTATTGCATTACAGTGTACTCCAACTATAGCAACTCTCTCCCACATATTCTGCTAGTGTTGAAAACACCCTACTGGCCTAACTAAATAATCTTTCAATAACAATTGAGTATTTTCCAAAAACGTCTCACTTTCATGTAACTGAAATACAGGCCTGTGAGTAAACAACTAAGAGTGGCCTACCTAAAGGAACCTCTAATAACAATTGAGTGTGTGAAAAAACAATCTCCAGTACACATTACATCCAGGCTAGAACCCACTTAGCTTCGGTGGGGAGCCAGGCTTTGGCCATGGGACGCTACAGTAGAACAGATGTGTTCTGGTTTGAAAAAATGGTCTATATGGAGAGGCAGCAAATTCTGAGGGGCTCAAAATGCCCCTCAGAATGAGCTACCACCTGTATTGCAGTACAGTGAACTCCAACTATAGCAACTCTCTCCCACATATTCTGCTAGTGTTGAAAACACCCTACTGGCCTCACTAAATAATCTTTCAATAACAATTAAACTTTTTTCAAAAAGGTCTCACTTTCATTCAACTGCAACACAGGCATGTGAGTAAACAACTAAGAGTGGCCTACCGAAAGGAATCTCTAATAACAATTGAGTGTGTGAAAAAACACTCTCCAGTTTACATTATATCCAGGCTAGAACCCGTTTAGTTTCGGTGGGGAGTCAGGCTTTGGCCATGGGACGCCACACTAGAAAAGATGTTTTCTGGCTTGATAAAATGGTCTATATGGAGAGGCAGCAAATTCTGAGGGGTTCAAAATGCCCCTCAGAATGAGCTACCACCTGTATTGCATTACAGTGAACTCCAACTATAGCAACTCTCTCCCACATATTCTGCTAGTGTTGAAAACACCCTACTGGCCTATCTAAATAATATTTCAATAACAATTGAGTATTTTCCAAAAAGGTCTCACTTTCATGTAACTGCAATACAGGCCTATGAGTAAACAACTAAGAGTGGACTACCTAAAGCATCTCCTAATAACAATTGAGTGATTGAAAAAACACTCTCCAATTCACATTACATCAGGGTTAGAACCCGCTAGGTTTCGCTGGGGAGCCAGGATTTGGCCATGGGATGCTACAGTAGAACAGATGCATTTTTGTTTCATAAAATGGTCTATATGGATAGGCAGCAAATTCTGAGGGGCTCAAAATGCCCCTCAGAATGAGCTACCACCTCTATTGCATTACAGTGAACTCCAACTATAGCTCTCTCCCACATATTCTGCTAGTGTTGAAAACACCCTACTGGCCTCACTAAATAATCTTTCAATAACAATTGAGTTTTTTCCAAAAACGTCTCACTTTCATGTAACTGCAAAACAGGCCTGTGAGTAAACAACTAAGAGTGGCCTACCTAAAGCATCCTCTAATAACAATTGAGTGTTTGAAAAAACACTCTCCAGTTTACATTACATCCAGGCTAGAACACGTTTAGTTTCGGTGGGGAGTCAGGCTTTGGCCATGGGACGCCACACTAGAACAGATGTTTTCTGGCTTGATAAAAAGGTCTATATGGAGAGACAGCAAATTCTGAGGGGTTCAAAATGCCCCTCAGAATGAGCTACCACCTGTATTGCATTACAGTGAACTCCAACTATAGCAACTCTCTCCCACATATTCTGCTAGTGTTGAAAACACCCTACTGGCCTAACTAAGTAATCTTTCAATAACAATTCAGTATTTTCCAAAAACGTCTCACTTTCATGTAACTGCAATACAGGCCTGTGAGTAAACAACTAAGAGTGGCCTACCTAAAGCATCCTCTAATAACAATTGAGTGTTTGAAAAAACACTCTCCAGTTCACATTACATCGGGATTAGAACCCGCTAGGTTTCGGTGGGGAGCCAGAATTTGGCCATGGGATGCTACAGTAGAACAGATGCGTTTTTGTTTGATAAAATGGTCTATATGGAGAGGCAGCAAATTCTGAGGGGCTCAAAATGCCCCTCAGAATGAGCTACCACCTGTATTGCAGTACAGTGAACTCCAGCTATAGCAACTCTCTCCCACATATTCTGCTAGTGTTGAAAACACCCTACTGGCCTAACTAAGTAATCTTTCAATAACAATTGAGTATTTTCCAAAAACGTCTCACTTTCATGTAACTGCAATACAGGCCTGTGAGTAAACATCTAACAGTGGCCTACCTAAAGCATCCTCTAATAACAATTGAGTGTTTGAAAAAACACTCTCCAGTTCACATTACATGAGGGTTAGAACCCGCTAGGTTTCGGTGGGTAGCCAGGATTTGGCCATGGGACGCTACAGTAGAACAGATGTGTTCTTGTTTTATAAAATGGTCTATAGAGGCAGCAAATTCTGAGGGGCTCAAAATGCCCCTCAGAATGAGCTACCACCTCTATTGCATTACAGTGTACTCCAACTATAGCAACTCTCTCCCACATATTCTGCTAGTGTTGAAAAAACCCTACTGGCCTAACTAAATAATCTTTCAATAACAATTGAGTATTTTCCAAAAACGTCTCACTTTCATGTAACTGAAATACAGGCCTGTGAGTAAACAACTAAGAGTGGCCTACCTAAAGGAACCTCTAATAACAATTGAGTGTGTGAAAAAACAATCTCCAGTACACATTACATCCAGGCTAGAACCCACTTAGCTTCGGTGGGGAGCCAGGCTTTGGCCATGGGACGCTACAGTAGAACAGATGCGTTCTTGTTTTATAAAATGGTCTATAGAGGCAGCAAATTCTGAGGGGCTCAAAATGCCCCTCAGAATGAGCTACCACCTCTATTGCATTACAGTGTACTCCAACTATAGCAACTCTCTCCCACATATTCTGCTAGTGTTGAAAACACCCTACTGGCCTAACTAAATAATCTTTCAATAACAATTGAGTATTTTCCAAAAAAGTCTCACTTTCATGTAACTGAAATACAGGCCTGTGAGTAAACAACTAAGAGTGGCCTACCTAAAGGAACCTCTAATAACAATTGAGTGTGTGAAAAAACAATCTCCAGTACACATTACATCCAGGCTAGAACCCACTTAGCTTCGGTGGGGAGCCAGGCTTTGGCCATGGGACGCTACAGTAGAACAGATGTGTTCTGGTTTGAAAAAATGGTCTATATGGAGAGGCAGCAAATTCTGAGGGGCTCAAAATGCCCCTCAGAATGAGCTACCACCTGTATTGCAGTACAGTGAACTCCAACTATAGCAACTCTCTCCCACATATTCTGCTAGTGTTGAAAACACCCTACTGGCCTCACTAAATAATCTTTCAATAACAATTAAACTTTTTTCAAAAAGGTCTCACTTTCATTCAACTGCAACACAGGCATGTGAGTAAACAACTAAGAGTGGCCTACCGAAAGGAATCTCTAATAACAATTGAGTGTGTGAAAAAACACTCTCCAGTTTACATTATATCCAGGCTAGAACCCGTTTAGTTTCGGTGGGGAGTCAGGCTTTGGCCATGGGACGCCACACTAGAAAAGATGTTTTCTGGCTTGATAAAATGGTCTATATGGAGAGGCAGCAAATTCTGAGGGGTTCAAAATGCCCCTCAGAATGAGCTACCACCTGTATTGCATTACAGTGAACTCCAACTATAGCAACTCTCTCCCACATATTCTGCTAGTGTTGAAAACACCCTACTGGCCTAACTAAAGAATCTTTCAATAACAATTGAGTATTTTCCAAAAAGGTCTCACTTTCATGTAACTGCAATACAGGCCTGTGAGTAAACAACTAAGAGTGGCCTACCTAAAGGAATCTCTAATAACAATTGAGTGTGTGAAAAAACAATCTCCAGTACACATTACATCCAGGCTAGAACCCACTTAGCTTCGTGGGGAGCCAGGCTTTGGCCATGGGACGCTACAGCAGAACAGATGTGTTCTGGTTTGAAAAAATGGTCTATATGGAGAGGCAGCAAATTCTGAGGGGCTCAAAATGCCCCTCAGAATGAGCTACCACCTGTATTGCATTACAGTGTACTCCAACTATAGCAACTCTCTCCCACATATTCTGCTAGTGTTGAAAACACCCTACTGGCCTCACTAAATAATCTTTCAATAACAATTAAACTTTTTTCAAAAAGGTCTCACTTTCATTCAACTGCAACACAGGCATGTGAGTAAACAACTAAGAGTGGCCTACCGAAAGGAATCTCTAATAACAATTGAGTGTGTGAAAAAACACTCTCCAGTTTACATTATATCCAGGCTAGAACCCGTTTAGTTTCGGTGGGGAGTCAGGCTTTGGCCATGGGACGCCACACTAGAAAAGATGTTTTCTGGCTTGATAAAATGGTCTATATGGAGAGGCAGCAAATTCTGAGGGGTTCAAAATGCCCCTCAGAATGAGCTACCACCTGTATTGCATTACAGTGAACTCCAACTATAGCAACTCTCTCCCACATATTCTGCTAGTGTTGAAAACACCCTACTGGCCTAACTAAATAATCTTTCAATAACAATTGAGTATTTTCCAAAAAGGTCTCACTTTCATGTAACTGCAATACAGGCCTGTGAGTAA
Source organism: Pseudorasbora parva (assembly GCF_024679245.1). Lineage (NCBI taxonomy): Eukaryota > Metazoa > Chordata > Actinopteri > Cypriniformes > Gobionidae > Pseudorasbora > Pseudorasbora parva. Next base: position 32,543,762 of record NC_090183.1, on the reverse strand, counting down.
ACAACTAAGAGTGGCCTACCTAAAGGAATCTCTAATAACAATTGAATGTGTGAAAAAACAATCTCCAGTACACATTACATCCAGGCTAGAACCCACTTAGCTTCGTGGGGAGCCAGGCTTTGGCCATGGGACGCTACAGCAGAACAGATGTGTTCTGGTTTGAAAAAATGGTCTATATGGAGAGGCAGCAAATTCTGAGGGGCTCAAAATGCCCCTCAGAATGAGCTACCACCTGTATTGCAGTACAGTGAACTCCAACTATAGCAACTCTCTCCCACATATTCTGATAGTGTTGAAAACACCCTACTGGCCTCACTAAATAATCTTTCAATAACAATTAAACTTTTTCCACAAAGGTCTCACTTTCATGCAACTGCAACACAGGCCTTTGAGTAAACAACTAAAAGTGGCCTACCTAAAGGATCCTCTAATGACAATTGAGTGTTTGAAAAAACACTCTCTAGTTTTCATTACATTCAGGCTAGAACCCGCTTGGTTTCGGTGGTGAGCTAGGCTTTGGCCATGGGACGCTACAGTAGAATAGATGTGTTCTGGCTTGATAAAATGGTCCATATGGAGAGGCAGCAAATTCTGAGGGGCTCAAAATGCCCCTCAGAATGAGCTACCACCTGTATTGCATTACAGTGTACTCCAACTATAGCAACTCTCTCCCACATATTCTGCTAGTGTTGAAAACACCCTACTGGCCTCACTAAATAATCTTTCAATAACAATTAAACTTTTTCCAAAAAGGTCTCACTTTCATTCAACTGCAACACAGGCATGTGAATAAACAACTAAGAGTGGCCTACCTAAAGGATCCTCTAATAACAATTGAGTGTTTGAAAAAACACTCTCCAGTTTACATTACATCAGGGTTAGAACTCGCTAGGTTTCGGTGGGGAGCCAGGATTTGGCCATGGGACGCTACAGTAGAACAGATGCATTTTTGTTTGATAAAATGGTCTATATGGAGAGGCAGCAAATTCTGAGGGGCTCAAAATATCCCTCAGAATGAGCTACCACCTCTATTGCATTACAATGTACTCCAACTATAGCAACTCTCTCCCACATAATCTGCTAGTGTTGAAAACACCCTACTGGCCTCACTAAATAATCTTTCAATAACAATTGAGTTTTTTCCAAAAACGTCTCACTTTCATGTAACTGTAAAACAGGCCTGTCAGTAAAGAACTAAGAGTGGCCTACCTAAAGCATCCTCTAATAACAATTGAGTGTTTGAAAAAACACTCTCCAGTTTACATTACATCCAGGCTAGAACCCGTTTAGTTTCGGTGGGGAGTCAGGCCTTGGCCATGGGACGCCACACTAGAACAGATGTGTTCTGGTTTGAAAAAATGGTCTATATGGAGAGGCAGCAAATTCTGAGGGGTTCAAAATGCCCCTCAGAATAAGCTACCACCTGTATTGCAGTACAGTGAACTTTAACTATAGCAACTCTCTCCCACATATTCTAATAGTGTTGAAAACACCCTACTGGCCCCACTAAATAATCTTTCAATAACAATTAAACTTTTTCCAAAAAGGTCTCCCTTTCATGCAACTGCAACACAGGCCTGTGAGTAAACAGCTAAGAGTGGCCTACCTTAAGGATCTTCTAATAACAATTGAGTGTTTGAAAAAACACTCTACAGTTTACATTACATTCAGGCTAGAACCCGTTTAGTTTCGGTGGGGAGTCAGGCTTTGGCCATGGGACGCCATACTAGAACAGATGCTTTCTGGTTTGATAAAATGGTCTATATGGAGAGGCAGCAAATTCTGAGAGGCTCAAAATGCCCCTCAGAATGAGCTACCACCTGTATTGCAGTACAGTGAACTCCAACTATAGCAACTCTCTCCCACATATTCTGCTAGTGTTGAAAACACCCTACTGGCCTCACTAAATAATCTTTCAATAACAATTGAGTATTTTCCAAAAACGTCTCACTTTCATGCAACTGCAACACAGGCCTGTGAGTAAACAACTAAGAGCGGCCTACCTAAAGGATCCTCTAATGACAATTGAGTGTTTGAAAAAACATTCTCCAGTTTTCATTACATCCAGGCTAGAACCCGTTTAGTTTCGGTGGGGAGTCAGGCTTTGGCCATGGGACGCCACACTAGAACAGATGTTTTCTGGCTTGATAAAATGGTCTATATGGAGAGGCAGCAAATTCTGAGGGGTTCAAAATGCCCCTCAGAATGAGTTACCACCTGTATTGCATTACAGTGAACTCCAACTATAGCAACTCTCTCCCACATATTCTGCTAGTGTTGAAAACACTCTACTGGCCTCACTAAATAATATTTCAATAACAATTGAGTATTTTCCAAAAAGGTCTCACTTTAATGGAACTTCAATATAGGCCTGTGAGTAAACAACTAAGAGTGGCCTACCTAAAGGAACCTCTAATAACAATTGAGTGTGTGAAAAAACAATCTCCAGTACACATTACATCCAGGCTAGAACCCACTTAGCTTCGGTGGGGAGCCAGGCTTTGGCCATGGGACGCTACAGCAGAACAGATGTGTTCTGGTTTGAAAAAATGGTCTATATGGAGAGGCAGCAAATTCTGAGGGGCTCAAAATGCCCCTCAGAATGAGCTACCACCTGTATTGCAGTACAGTGAACTCCAACTATAGCAACTCTCTCCCACATATTCTGCTAGTGTGAAAACACCCTACTGGCCTAAATAAATAATCTTTCAATAACAATTAAACTTTTTCCACAAAGGTCTCACTTTCATGCAACTGCAACACAGGCCTGTGAGTAAACAACTAAGAGTGGCCTACCTAAAGGATCCTCTAATGACAATTGAGTGTTTGAAAAAACACTCTCCAGTTTTCATTACATCCAGGCTAGAACCCATTTAGTTTCGGTGGGGAGTCAGGCTTTGGCCATGGGACACCACACTAGAACAGATGTTTTCTGGTTTGATCCCATACAGAAATGTAATATATGTACATATATGTCCCTATATCCGAGTAGTGATGTTATATATGTTTCATATAAGGCAATATATTATTAGCGCATATATAAATTCTCACGATATATGAAGATATAGGTTTATACCATGTATGAAATACCCATAGAATAATTATTATATATACATATATTAAAATTATTTATATGATGATTTTTTATATGGTACTGTATGTTAATGCCATATATGTAAACAATATATGTCGAATTTATATATGTAAGTTTATTTAAACATAATATATGCAAACATTCAGTATGCTTGTATAGGATTTTATATGGATTTATATAGTGGTGTTTTAATCCTGGCATTTCATAATTTGGTATTGGTTCAGGCTTCGGACATTAAAAGCTCCATGTGTGTTTTTCTCCCCGTTGTGAGTGTACCGTTTGAGCATTCCTTTGGTCTCGTGTGAGCATCTAGTTTTGCTTGGGCAGTATACACTCTTTTGTCCATGTGTTTAGGGTTGTTTGTTTAGCATGCGGCTTGTGCTCATCATTAGCCATGGCGTGTACTTTCATGTTTTGTTCTGTGTAGCATGTAACGGTTACCCTGGTACATGGGTGACATTTTTCATCCTGTCCTCTAGAGGGCAACAAATGGAGGAAGTGGTTTAAGGTGAGTAGCACAGAGGAGAGGCATGGCAGTGGAGCATGGGAGAAAATGCCTGGAATCACATTGGCCCTCATTTATCAAAAGTGCGTACACCAAATTTCCAGCGTACACCTTGCGTACACCCAAACCCACGGTGACTTTGAGATTTATCAATATGGACGTTGGCGTACGGCACGCTCAAATCCTACGCCAGCTCAGCAGGTGGTGTACGCACGTTTGAGTTAGTGGGAAAATGCGCAGAAAAACAATTCCTAACACCACAAAACGCACTGACAAGATATGCTATATGACCCACTGTTAAAAACCACAACAACAACATTCAGTGTTTATTTTTGTGCAACATGAACGTCAATGTTTAATTTGTGTGACTTTACCAAAGCGTTTGATTTGTAGGCATATGTATTCCTCCAGTCGCGAGCCTGTGCGCTTTATCTGACGTTTCAGGCCCGCGCCTGGCCCAGCAGCTGCGCACGGACTGGGACTACAATAATTCAGACTGACAAAATAATAAAAATGGCCTTCTTCTTTTAAATAATAATAAAATCAATAAAAACGGCATTCTTCTTCTAAATAACAAGCGTCATTAAGAATAATAATCATAATAATAAGAAGAAGAATCTTACAAATTGTCATGTAATTATTAATGTGAATGAATCTTACTCCACAATACATCATCACTATTGTACACCCCAATACATGTGCCGTGATACGAAATTAAATGCTAATTGTTTCAAAACGTGCTGTAAAATAACGCATTGTGATGGTAATTTATCATCCAAACAGCTATTTAAACTGCTGGAGTGCGCGTCTCAACCCCCACACTAACAGTAGCTACTCGTAATTTGGGTCCATATTTTGTTTTTGTGAGCGCCTTTAATCCCACTCTTTAAACTCCCAAATAAAACAATTTCGGGGTTTTTTTCCACTTCCCTGGTGATGGTCTCGATGGGCGCGTCTCAATCATCTCAATAGTTCAGTAGTCAGAGCACTGATCAGGGAGTCAGCCCATTAACTTATGTCCTAATCAGTGCCCTGACTAAGTGGACTAAAGAGATGATTGAGCGCGCCCGATCTCCACGTCGGAGAAGTTTCGTTTCTTTGCCGTCTTCTGTTTGTCCATGGCGTAAAATGAGGGCGTGGGGGAGGCAGAGACTTGAATATATAGGGGCGTGTTATTCTAATGACGATCGTTTTCAGCCGTGGGATTTATCAAGGGCAAGTATTGCGTACACCTGAATTGCAGTGGTGCGCACAGTTTCATAAATCCGGCGGTGAGAGGAGTGTAAGCATAATCTTACGCCAACATATACACCCGTTTCTACGCAAGATTGATAAATGAGGGCCATTGTGTTTGAGAGTTAAGTGAATTGTACATTCTAATGCTTTACAATCTCGTTCAAATGCACATTTTGATGTACCCATAAAAATGTTAATTCATAGTGTTTGGAAGTTTGCAGAGAAGCTTGCAGAGGACTCTGTTATGGGGCTTGAGTGCACTGATACCTACTTCTGACCTGTGTTGGATTGTGCCAGTGCCTAATCTAGGATTTAGGATTGTATATCTTCATTGCCTGCTGGGACTGGGGCTTCTACAACACTCATATAAGAGACTTGCATTGCAGACTGTATATCCTTTTCCCTCTATGGCATTTTGAATTGTTTGGTACTGTTTTTTGTTTGTGTATCACTAGTATGTTGGGTTTGGAATTGATTTACTGTTTATGTGTTTACTTATAGTTTTGAGCTTTGATATTCACAATGCTGTCTTGGATTTCTGTCCATGTGCTAATTGTTACTGTTATCTCATTCAGTGGTTAAATAGATACAATTGATTTTAACTCCCTCATTGAGAATCTTACAGTTAGTTTGAACACAAACTATTGGCAAAAGTGAATTCACGTTTTTTTTAGGATTTCTTATTGTATAAAAAACTAAGGTGAGCCAGTTACAAGCATGAAGGTGTTTGATTGTGTTTTGATTGTTTATTTTTGAAGTCTAATAAAAAGCCCATTAACCTCTGCACCCTTGAGTCCTTCATCTCTTGCCTCAACTGACAATAAGTAACATTATAAATATTTTATATTTTAAATGTAATTTGTTTTATACATAGTATAGATTTTAAGACTCTACGGCATCTGACAGTGATAATGATTTATCACATATATAATTTAAACATATATAATATGTGGACTAAAGATATATGTCAATATATGGAATTTCTGATGCTGTGCGTATATGTGCATTTATGTTTTTACTCTATATGAGCATATTAGGATATTTCATATATGAGACCTATATGTCAATATATGTATTATACATACATCAACATATATAATATATGGGATACATATATATGTCAATATATGGAATTGTTCCAATTTCTAATATGTTTCATATATGTTTTTACTTTATATATCACATATATCGCATATATTAATATTTCATATATAGACATATATTACATTTCCGTATGGGATAAAATGGTCTATATGGAGAGGCAGCAAATTCTGAGGGGTTCAAAATGCCCCTCAGAATGAGCTACCACCTGTATTGCAATACAGTGAACTCCAACTATAGCAACTCTCTCCCACATATTCTGCTAGTGTTGAAAACACCCTACTGGCCTCACTAAATAATATTTCAATAACAATTGAGTATTTTCCAAAAAGGTCTCACTTTCATGTAACTGCAATACAGGCCTATGAGTAAACAACTAAGAGTGGACTACCTAAAGCATCTCCTAATAACAATTGAGTGTTTGAAAAAACACTCTCTAGTTCACATTACATCAGGGTTAGAACCCGCTAGGTTTCGGTGGGGAGCCAGGATTTGGCCATGGGACGTTACAGTAGAACAGACGTGTTTTTGTTTGATAAAATGCTCTATATGGAGAGGCAGCAAATTCTGAGGGGCTTAAAATGCCCCTCAGAATGAGCTACCACCTGTATTGCATTACAGTGAACTCCAACTATAGCAACTCTCTCCCACATATTGTGCTAGTGTTGAAATCACCCTACTGGCCTCACTAAATAATCTTTCAATAACAATTGAGTATTTTCCAAAAAGGTCTCACTTTCATGTAACTGCAATACAGGCCTGTGAGTAAACAACTAAGAGTGGCCTACCTAAAGCATCCTCTAATAACAATTGAGTGTTTGAAAAAAAACTCTCCAGTTCACATTACATCATGGTTAGAACCCGCTAGGTTTCGGTGGGGAGCCAGGATTTGGCCATGGAACGCTACAGTAGAAGAGATGCGTTTTTGTTTTATAAAATGGTCTATAGAGGCAGCAAATTCTGAGGGGCTCAAAATGCCCCTCAGAATGAGATACCACCTCTATTGCATTACAGTGTACTCCAACTATAGCAACTCTGTCCCACATATTCTGCTAGTGTTGAAAACACCCTACTGGCCTCACTAAATAATCTTTCAATAACAATTGAGTTTTTTCCAAAAACATCTCACTTTCATGTAACTGCAACACAGGCCTGTGAGTAAACAACTAAGAGTGGCCTACCTAAAGCATCTCCTAATAACAATTGAGTGTTTGAAAAAAAAAAAAACACTCTCCAGTTTACAATACATCCAGGCTAGAACCCGCTTGGTTTCAATGGTGAGCTAGGCTTTGGACATGGGACGCTACAGTACAATAGATGTGTTCTGGCTTGATAAAATGGTCCATATGGAGAGGCAGCAAATTCTGAGGGGCTCAAAATGCCCCTCAGAATGAGCTACCACCTGTATTGCATTACAGTGTACTCCAACTATAGCAACTCTCTCCCACATATTCTGCTAGTGTTGAAAACACCCTACTGGCCTCACTAAATAATCTTTCAATAACAATTAAACTTTTTCCAAAAAGGTCTCACTTTCATTCAACTGCAACACAGGCATGTGAGTAAACAACTAAGAGTGGCCTACCTAAAGGATCCTCTAATAACAATTGAGTGTTTGAAAAAACACTCTCCAGTTTACATTACATCAGGGTTAGAACTCGCTAGGTTTCAGTGGGGAGCCAGGATTTGGCCATGGGACGCTATAGTAGAACAGATGCGTTCTTGTTTGATAAAATGGTCTATATGGAGAGGCAGCAAATTCTGAGGGGCTCAAAATGCCCCTCAGAATGAGCTACCACCTCTATTGCATTACAATGTACTCAAACTATAGCAACTCTCTCCCACATAATCTGCTAGTGTTGAAAACACCCTACTGGCCTCACTAAATAATCTTTCAATAACAATTGAGTTTTTTCCAAAAACGTCTCACTTTCATGTAATTGCAACAAAGGCCTGTGAGTAAACAGCTAAGAGTGGCCTACCTAAAGCATCCTCTAATAACAATTGAGTGTTTGAAAAAACACTCTCCAGTTTACATTACATTCAGGCTAGAACCCGTTTAGTTTCAGTGGGGAGTCAGGCTTTGGTCATGGGATGCTACAGTAGAACAGATATGTTCTGGCTTGATAAAATGGTCTATATGGAGAGGCAGCAAATCCTGAGGGGCTCAAAATGCCCCTCAGAATGAGCTACCACCTGTATTGCAGTACAGTGAACTCCAACTATAGCAACTCCCTCCCACATATTCTGCTAGTGTGAAAACACCCTACTGGCCTCACTAAATAATCTTTCAATAACAATTAAACTTTTCTAAAAAGGTCTCACTTTCATGTAACTGCACTACAGGCCTGTGAGTAAACAACTAAGAGTGGCCTACCTAAAGCATCCTCTAATAACAATTGAGTGTTTGAAAAAACTCTCTCCAGTTCACATTACATCAGGTTTAGAACCCGCTAGGTTTCGGTGGGGAGCCAGGATTTGGCCATGGGACGCTACAGTAGAACAGATGTTTTCTGGCTTGATAAAATGGTCTATATGGAGAGGCAGCAAATTCTGAGGGGCTAAAAATGCCCCTCAGAATGAGCTACCACCTATATTGCAGTACAGTGAACTCCAACTATAGCAACTCTCTCCCACATATTCTGCTAGTGTGAAAACACCCTACTGGCCTCACTAAATAATCTTTCAATAACAATTAAACTTTTTCCAAAAAGGTCTCACTTTCATGCAACTGCAACACAGGCCTGTGAGTAAACAACTAAGAGTGGCCTAACTAAAGGATCCTCTAATAACAATTGAGTGTTTGATAAAACACTCTCCAGTACAAATTACATCCAGACTAGAACACGCTTAGTTTCGGTGGGGAGCCAGGCTTTGGCCATTGGCGCTACAGTAGAACAGATGTGTTCTGGCTTGATAAAATGGTCTATATGGAGAGGCAGCAAATTGTGAGGGGCTCAAAATGCCCCTCAGAATGAGCTACCACCTGTATTGCAGTACAGATTACTCCAACTATAGCAACTCTCTCCCACATGTTCTGCTAGTGTTGATAACACCCTACTGGCCTCACTAAATAATCTTTCAATAACAATTGATTTTTTTCCAAGAAGGTCTCACTTTCATGTAACTGCAATACAGGCCTGTGAGTAAACAACTAAGACTGGCCTACCTAAAGCATCCTCTAATAACAATTGAGTGTTTGAAAAAAAAAAAACTCTCCAGTTCACATTACATCAGGGTTAGAACCCGCTAGGTTTCAGTGGGGAGCCAGGATTTTGCCATGGGACGCTACAGTAGAACAGATGTGTTCTAGCTTTATAAAATGGTCTACATGGAGAGGCAGCAAATTCTGAGGGGCTCAAAATGCCCCTCAGAATGAGCTACCACCTGTATTGCATTACAGTGAACTCCAACTATAGCAACTCTCTCCCACATATTCTGCTAGTGTGAAAACACCCTACTGGCCTAACTAAATAATCTTTCAATAACAATTCAAATTTCCCAAAAAGGTCTCACTTTCATGTAACTCCAATACAGGCCTGTGAGTAAACAACTAAGACTGGCCTACCTAAAGCATCCTCTAATAACAATTGAGTGTTTGAAAAAACACTCTCCAGTTCACATTACATCAGGGTTAGAACCCACTTGGTTTCGGTGGGGAGCCAGGCTTTGGCCATGGGACTCTACAGTAGAACATATGTTTTCTGGCTTGATAAAATGGTCTATATGGAGAGGCAGCAAATTCTGAGAGGCTCAAAATGCCCCTCAGAATGAGCTATCACCTGTATTGCATTACAGTGAACTCCAACTATAGCAACTCTCTCCCACATATTCTGCTAGTGTTGAAAACACCCTACTGGCCTCACTAAATAATCTTTCAATAACAATTGAGTTTGTTTACAAAAAGGTCTCACTTTCATATAATTGCAATACAGGCCTGTGTGTAAACAACTAAGAGTGGCCTACCTAAAGCATCCTCTAATAACAATTGAGTGTTTGAAAAAACACTCTCCAGATCACATTACATCAGAGCTAGGTTTCGGTGGGGAGCCAGGCTTTAAGTATAAAGCCTAGCTTTTGATTGTTTATGGACTAATTTATGGAAATTAGTGTCACATTTTCAGTCGTGATGGTATTCAGGAAAACAGCACTCTTGGTCGTGTCATGTGATGTTTTTTAACTATATTATTTGTTATCAAATATAAAAACCTTTACATTTTGAATATTTACTGCTGTATATTATTGAGTTTCTCTGTAGCCTACGAGCGGCTTTGGTTTGTTTTCATTTCTCTTCGAGAGGCTGCGCGATTGTCAACAGCACAACCGTCAGTTCTTGCATTAACCTATTATTATTATTCATTAATTATCCAAACAAACCTTAAAGGGGGGGGGGGGGGGGGGGTGAAACACTCAATCTCATGTCAATCTTGAGTACCTATAGGGTAGTATTGCATCCTTCATATCTCCAAAAAGTCTTTAGTTTTATTATATTTATAAAAGAAATATAGGCTGTACCGAGTCTTTCCGGAAAAAAACAAGCGCCTGCAGGCTTATCGTGTGGGCGGAGCTAAAGAATGACGAGCGCGCACCTACTGCACGAGAGCTTCTGAAAGCTGACATCCTCAAGCCTGGAGATGAAAACGTTACCCTAAATAAACCATGGCTATCAGATTCATTCAACTAATACAGATATGATCCAGAATCAGATCCACAGGATGAAATAAATTGAACATGAGAAGCAACAACAGCAGGATGTCTGTCTCTGTGGTATGTACTGTATTTAGTGGCCTGTCAACATTTGTGTGTGTTTATGAGTTTTTGCAGTTTATGAGGACATGATTCTGTTTATGGACTTTTGTATGCGACTAAACCTTAGCAGTAGCAAGCAAAGCGGTTTTGCACATCAGACTAGTGTAACGTTATACATAGAACAACAATGGAGTAACCGTTAGCGCATTTGAATGACGAAGCACGCTTTGTGAGAACGCTAGGTTTATGTTTGGGTGGTTTTACAATAAACAAACTGACACCTATAGTGGTCAGCTAAACAAATGTATTTAAACACACACCATAGATCGCATGATCCATTGATAAATTAACTAACGTCATACACGATCGTGTTGTTTACAGATGTTTACGCGACGATAGCCAACAACAGACATTTGAAGCAGTTTTACTCACCGCCTGTTTCCAAAGCAGGTAAGTTAACTGTTGATTTTGTGAAGTCCTGACAGCAGAGACCGTGGAGATCCACTTTTGTGACCGAAGCGTATGTTGTGATGCTTCCCATCATTTCTGCATTCAAATCGGTTCAAATGCAGCGCTGCCTTCCTGGAACGCTGTGCTGAAGCGTTGAAGTCGCCTAGGAACTTTTGACTAGTTGAAGTCGCTAGTCACCCATAGGAATAAAGTGGAGTGCGGCACTCTTCTCCCGGAAAGGTGTGAGCGCGCGTGACTAGATGCACGCCGCCCATAAACACTGCTCTCAGGTGCAGCAGATCCACTAGTCCGTCAAGCGGACCCATACTCAAAAAAACTCTCTGAAACTTGTGAGAAACCGGAAGGAGTATTTTTGATACAGAAATACTCCATCAAATGTCCAACTTAGTTTTTGAAACTTTGTCTATGTTTAGGATGGGAATCCGTTTCTTTAACAATGTAAATATTTGCTGTAAAATGTAACGAAGTAAAAGTATGCACTATTGATTCTACTTAAGTAAAATACAGATATGTGAAAAATGTACTTAAGTAAAGTAACAAATTATTTGTACTTCATTACATTCCACCACTGATCCTAATGTCAAGCTGGCAATGTTAGCTAAGAAGCTGTGTTTTTTTTTTTTTTTCTTTGGATTTTCTGTTGGTCCGTATTTTTGTTTGTTTAAGAGTATTTGTGCCAGCTGATTTTGATTCTTTTCACCATTTGCCTAAACGTTGACACGTGAGTGCAGTATCATCAATAAATAGTCAAATTGCCTTTTTGTCTCGCGTGTACTTTTTGCTTGCCCCCTTCCCAACGAACACTATGAAAGTGAAGTTCGTAATAGTATTGTGTACAGTGCGTATTTTGTATATATCAGTGTGTGTGTGTGTGTGTGTGTGTGTGTGTGTGTGTGTGTGTGTGTGTGTGTGTGTGTGTGTGTGTGTGTGTGTGTGTGGACATTGGCCATGTCCCCACTTTTCAAAATGCTTATAAATCATACAGGATGAGGTTTTTTTAGAAAGTAAAAATGCAGAATGTTTCTTGTGATGGGTAGGTTTAGGGGCAGGGGCAGTGTAGGGGATAGAAAATACGGTTTGTACAGTATAAAAACCATTGCACCTATGGAATGTCCCCATATGTCACAAAAACAAACGTGTGTGTGTGTGTGTGTGTGTGTGTGTGTGTGTGTGTGTGTGTGTGTGTGTGTGTGTGTGTGTGTTGTTATGGCGATGGCTTAGGGCGTGTTGATCGTTAGATCGTTAGTGAAGGCCCTTACTGAAACCCCACGGTACGCTTCTGCATTTAGCCTACATCTGCATCCTAAATCAAACACAGCGCTTTGGTCCCATTGCATGGAACATCATATAAAATCTAATAATACCATCAGAATGATTTCACTCCTTTATGCATTTAATTTGAATCACCAATTTTGTCATAGTTTTTTTGATAGCACTTTTTTTCACAGTCCTGTTCCCCATGTACCATGTACTTATTATAGTAATTGCACTAACTGGGTAATAACTAGGGTCTTAACCCTGAGCCTACCCCTACCCCTACCCCTAAACCTAACCTTAACCCATGTACTTATCTTATTTTACCTGCATTTTTTAGGTAAGTACCCTGTATGTACACATACTGAAAAATAAACTGCAACTGTTTTATTGATACATATTTTGGGTAACACTTTACAATAAGGTCCCATATTTAACTAACAATGAGTTGGGTTGAGCGGCTGTTCATTGTTAGCTCAGGTCCATTAACTAAAATGTAACAGGTACACCATTTTTGTTTAATAATGTATTTGTAAATGTTGAAATCAACAGCCTTTGCAAGATCATATTAAAGCATCCATTACGGTTTTCCCCAGTCACTTTGGTACATTTCTCAGATCACAACTGAAATTCTTAGAACTACTCTAGCAATAGTCCACTGCAGGCAAGTTGATAAAACCTAAATGCAGATTTATTTAATCCGGTATGTGAACAGAAATCCAATAAACACAGACTTGACTTGGCATGGACAATACTAGACCAGGACACATGATTCACAAAGGGGCGGCTCCTGACATCCAACAAAAACAAAACCTATAACAGTCCAGGAGGGTGGTCTTGGCCGAGGAATGGTGAGTCAATCCCAATCAAGGGGACAGGACAAGGTCCATAACAATGCAGTACTGGGCCTGGGCCTTGGAACATGGGTGGACATGGGCCGTAGAGCATGGCCCATGCAGGCAGGCTTGGAAGCCATGGAGGTGCAGGCAGTTTAGGAAGTCATAGTGGTGCTGGAAGTTCAAGGAACCATGACAGTGCAGGCAGTTCAAGGGACCATGGTGGTTCAGGAAGTTCATGAAGTCATTGTGGTGCAGGAAGTTCTAGGGACCATGAGCAGGCAGTCGAGAGGGTCAGAGAGGCATGGCCTCCATGGCCATAGCCAGGTACCTACTGAAAATGTTATTGGGCGGCGTTATGGGGTCATGGACTGGAGCCATCTCTGGACACTGGTCAGGGGTTGGAGCCAACTTAGGGCTCTGATCGTGGACAGGAAACATCACTAGGCTCTGGACATGGACAGGCTCAGACAAATAATAGTCCTTTGCCTCCCCTGCCGTGAAACTTGAACCACATGGAAACAAAATAAAGTCAATATACTAACATACTATACACGGATGTTCTACAGAGGGCATGAGTTCAGCAAGATCATGATCCAATCCAAAAGAAAAACACCTTTTAAGTTGAATCTCGTCCCTGGGCAAAGAATCCATGAAACACAAATAATCCTTCACATAATCCTCAATAAGACAGTCACCTTGACGGAGACGAAGTAGGGTGACTGCTGGCTTCATTGTTGTGGTCTAGTAAGGGAGACCGGGTATGGCAAATACAAATTGGTCCTCTGTTACAACCTACTTCATTACTGGGGTAGGTTTTAAATAAAACATACTGGGGTAAGTTGTAACATATAAAATGCACAAAAGAAAATCATGCATATAAGTGATATGCAGGAGTACCCTTATATATGTCCTCAGTTATTCAAACGTTTGTAGACAGAAAAGGTATGTAATCAGAAAATGTTCGCTATACTGTAGACTTACTGTAATGCTATATTACAGTAGTTTGCTTGCGTTTTACATTATACAGTAAATAAGTAATTCTATAACGACCAACAGTATCTGAATCCTGTCCAGTCTTGTCCAATATAGAGTATTGTGTAAATTTGCCTATCTTAAGGATGATTCAAGAAATGTACCCAAGCGACTGAGAAAAAATGTAATGGGAAAACTAGCACGGGGCGGCAGGTTTGCAAGAGCCCCTGCTGGTAGATGTTATTACAACATGCACTGTGGGCAAACAAAACAAAATGGCCAACAACAAAAAAAACTGTTATGCAGGGACTAAAGATGGACTGCGAGAAGCAAAGACTCACAATGTCGCAAAGCAGTGATGTTAAGAAAATGTATTTTACATGAACCTGTCTTAAAGAATTTGACATTTCATCTAACCCTGCATGAAAGATAAGAGCTTACTTGCAAAAGCACAAAAGTTAAGTCATATGTGTTGGTTTTAGGGGCACTTGGGTCTAGGAGGGACACAGAATCACACAGACTTTGCCATTCCCTCAGTGTCTCTTTTTTTTTTCTTTTTTCTGGCCAAGCACAGCAGTCTACAGTGATGGCTGGGGGGGCCTAAGAACGCTCACTGTTTCCAAATCCCTTAAATATTTCACTCCTCTGACAGAGCTGAACACTGACTCCTCTGTTTGCCTTCTTTGTGCTGTGCATTTGCACCTGTTCCAGCTCTAAGTCCTGATCTGTTCCTCTGTTCCTTCTCACTGCAGCCCCCCCCCCCCCCCTTCTTTTTTTTTTAGAAAAATCCTCGCCAGGCCAGCATTATGCTAATTTCCCCTACAATAGTTTAGGTGAAGAAAACATATTGTGTGCTATCCTAGCAATGACTTCTCCCTCTCACTCTATCTCACTTCTATGCTAATGTACCCTGCGGCTAACGGCAACTTCTCCCGTTGTGTGGTGTTCTTTGCAGGGACATTGCCTAATCAGGGGAAGGTATCATCAGCATTGTGCGCCTTGAAGAATCAAATTGAGAATGCTTTTCAGTTCCAGAATTTGAATAGCAGACAGGGTGCATTGTAATTTACATTTATTCATTTAAAGAAAATATAACTATTCAATGAGAATCAATAACTGCTATAATTTTTATGCATATCGAAAGCGTTGAAATGTAGCATCAAACTTTTATTAAGTTGCCCCTAGTATGTTTTTTTGCATATTCCCTTTCACACAGTGTGTAATATAGTTGCTTGTGGTTGAAAACGTTGCAGTCAAAAGTGCACAATAAATAAAGTTATTGTCTCCCAAATAATCACCTCTGAACCTCTGAAGTTGTTTGTATTTTGAATCCCACTGCATGATGGCTCTATGTTACTAGTAAATATATTTGCATAATGATAATAATATTTTTTTGTATATATTTACATAATAATTGCATTATGTTATGCTGTCTGCCAATGAACAACTTGATCAGCTCTCAAATGTCATTTTATTAACAACTCATTCTTAAATCTCCGAGTTCAATGCAGGATTTGCAAAAGGCAGTGGCTATAAGTGCAAATAGCCATAGATGCTATTTACACTAAGTGTAAATAGCAACTAGATTAAATTTACACTCAGTGAAAATGGCATATTTTCTAAATGATAATTGCTATGTACACTAAGTGCAAATAGCAAAAGATGCTGTTTACAGCAAGTATTAATAGAAACTAGATTCTATTTACACTCGACTTACTTAGTGATAGATGATATTTACACTAAGTGCAAATAGCTGTAGATACTTACTAAAGCCGCGTGCACACCGTGCGATTTTGGCCACGATTTGGCCGTCTGAGACTAATTTAGCAAATCCTAAATGATTCCTCAGATCCTAGGCTAAAATCTGACGTCTACTCTACTCTTCACTATCGTGCAGTCTGACATTAATGCCAACTGAGATCTTACAGTGTGACATAGCTTACATCAGGGATCATGTTCGTACAGTCTGACAAGGGACATTCGCAAAGGATTTTGAAAAATCGCACAGTGCAGGACCCATAAGTGAAAGTAGTGATATCCTATTTGCACATATAAAGGCAGTTCTTTGCAATATGTGTAACTAGTAATAACATGTCATGTAAGCATTATTTTGATATTTAAATACTATATGTATGTCACTATTGTTGTACATTAACAGAATCAAATAATTCGTGTAAATTAGTATTTTTATTTAAATTATTAAATGGATGCTGACGTAAAGAGACACTAAAAAATGTTTTTATTTTTATTATTACACATTTTGTTTGGAACTTTATTTCCACATTTCTTAATTTTTATTCAAAGTAAATGCTTTCTGATGTGATTTGTGATGAGATAAGAGAGAGGAGCGAGCTCCGCAAAAGGCGGATTCGAACCCGTGTTGATCACGTCAAAACAATGGTATGCTTTTCGCCATATGCTTTTCTGATTGCGCCACTGAAGACTGTAAATTCCAAGTGTTTTTAGGCGGGCC
Organism: Pseudorasbora parva; assembly: GCF_024679245.1. Taxonomy (NCBI): domain Eukaryota; kingdom Metazoa; phylum Chordata; class Actinopteri; order Cypriniformes; family Gobionidae; genus Pseudorasbora; species Pseudorasbora parva. The sequence continues at coordinate 32,527,068 of NC_090183.1, read as the reverse complement.
GAGTGTGAATAGCAATTGCCAGCAAGGCACACTAGTTACGCTTGCACTCTGTTTGCAAAATGTTTGCTTTCGAAAGATGGGTCAGCACCACGTTTATTTGGACCAGCTTGCTCCTCAAAATAACAACCTGTGAGTATCATTAATTATTGACATATTTTCTTCCGGGTGTTCAAAATAGTTTTTTTTTTTGTTTGTTTGTTTTTTTATATTGTGTAAGTATAAAGTATAAATAGCATCTAATAACTATTTACATCTAGTCGAAAATGGCACGTCATCTAATAATATTTGCAACTCTGTGCATTATAGTTATTGTCCCTATACTTGTCTCAATCCCTAAAACCCTCACCTACACATACTGTACTCCTAACCCTACATGTTAAACACTTTATTCCCACTAATAAATAATCATTAGGCTCTTTATTTCCACTTTTTGAATATGTCTATTTTCAATTTTGATGGGAAAAAGAGGAAGAATGGGTTATAGGGGAAGGATGGGAATTATATTAGCAAGACTGAACAGAATCTGCGGTGATATGACAGATATGAAAGTGTCGCCAGTTTCAGTTACCTGGATGAGCAGCTTTACAGAGGTTCTATGGGCAATGATCAACTGTGAGAGAGACATATTATGATTAATACGTCATCATGAGATAAAATGTATCTTTTTACAGTTTATTATTATTATTATTATTATTATTATTATTATTATTATTATTATTATTATTATTATTATTATTATTATTATTATTATTATTAGAAAGTTATGTGGTGAACATTTAGTTCCATGTATATTTTACTACCCAATACCTAAAACTTGAACTTTTAAGACAGTAAGACAGTCTTATTAGTGAAGGAATAGGCATAACATTTCAATGAAACTTAATGAAACCGAAATTAGATTCTTCTTTTGATCGACAATTTTCTCATCCTCTCTTCCTTCTCATTCTGTCTGTGCAGGTCTGGCCAATTCAACTAAATTTCTAATCCAGTCAAAGGGAACCGATTCCTAAATTCTGAATTTGCCCAACCCCGATGACCACTCCCTCACGCCTCCACACACATATATGTAGACCTACACAAGAATACATTAGTGCAAGATTTCTCTTCTTTCTAGTGCCAACTTCTTTTAAAATGTTGCAATAAAGATATTGTTGCACTGCAGCAAAGCTGGCAAGAGGTTATAAACCATAAACTAAATAAAGAGTTATGCCAGTCACAAACCATGCATGAAAGGGGTCTAGTGTCTCTCCAGAGTAAGAATGTGAGTTGTATGTTTGTGTGTGCGTGAAGAGAGAGAGAGAGAGAGAGAGAGAGAGAGAGAGAGAGAGAGAGAGAGAGAGAGAGAGAGAGAGAGAGAGAGAGAGAGAGAGAGAGAGAGAGAGAGAGAGAGAGAGAGAGAGAGAGAGAGATGGAGCACAAGGCAGAGAGGGGGGAAAAGAAGATGCAAAAGGCACTGAAGGGTGTCAATATATTCTGAAATTGAATTAAAGAGTAATTAGGGAAATCATTACCTGACACTTCAGCAGAGGGATTTGGTTAATTTACTGCGCCATCGTTCAGTGAATGAAGTATGTCCTATAAGACTTCTCCTTTTGCCAAAGGTGATGGGCACATTAGATAAACGCTTAATTTAAATCAGCAGCCTTGACTTCTGTCCTTGATGTTTCCACAGACACTATTCTAAGTTAAATGACTGTTATTGAGCTGATGATTACGAAGCCGATTGTTCAGTAATACCTGTTATGGAAAATACCAGATATCTCAAACAACGTTGAAAGAATCTGAAGCGAGTAATAAGTAAACAAACAGTTTCATGGGCAGCAGCAAGACCTTGGCCCCGGTTCAGTAGGTCATTTGAACACTTCCTTGTTGACTCTGCCTTGGCTATTCCCCTCGAGTGAATCGTATCCCCACTCCTCTGTGAACTGCCATTCAATTACACTGATATCTCTGGAAGTAAGTGAGATCAACCATTCGATTAAGGGTGAGTTAACAGAACTTCAAGAGTACAAACTGCCCTGAGACCGTTGTAAACATTTGCAATGACATTCTTCGAAAAATAAACTGAGATAATGGATGGATAAATGACCGATAATTTGCTTCTCCTCATAGATTAATTAGTAGTCCTTTCCTCATTTAATTAATCAAAATGTTGATGACAGCAAATTGCTAAATGGTACTGCATGCAAGATGAGCAATTTAAAATCAGCTGGATACCACTATAGTTTACACAAGGTCCAGTGCAAGCTTGTAAAAATGATACAAGTGGTGTCATGAACTTGCTATTTTTGAAGGGGCACCATTTTGGGACTCCTCACCCATTACTATGTTCGCAGATATTGATGGCGGTGTTCACCCCCATCCTTCCCACCCCCACCAGGTCGGTCCCTGTCCATACATCAGGGGATAGGCTCCGCTTTCATCTTCAGGCAGGAACTGCAAGCATCTGCTTCCCCTTCGGATTCGGACTATGGCAGGTGCCTACGCCAAAGAACTAATCTATTCGATACTCGTTGTATACAAATTGTAAATAAATCATAACCTTTTTATAAAACATAGTCATTCAGGTAGAATATACATTATTAACACAATAGTTATTAACATCATAGTCACTATTCCAGAATATTAAGTAACACTAAAAGAAAATCCATAAAAATAGGGCACTGTATTAATTTTCCGTATTTATTTTTTACAGGTGTTTTACCCTTTATTTAGAATTTTTTACAAAAAAAAAATGGACAACACCCCTACACTATCTTCTATTGGAGAAAAGTGAAGCCACCAACGTCTGAATACGGAGCTGATATCCTGCGCTGATTTTGGACCGCGCAATAAAGAGCAGGAAGTAGAGCTGCGATATCAAAACGCTCACACTCCCGCATTATCTGTTAGCTGCAGGACAACTAATTGTGTTGGTGTGACATAAACAGTTGAGGAAATGTATAAATTACAGTTAAATCTCCAAACTCCTCCTGAACATCTGTTGGTGCTACAGTGACAACTTCACTCAGAGAAGCTGTCAATCACAGCTGTCAATCATGACGTCATGCTCCCAATTTTATAGCATCAAATAACTAAAATAAATAAATTTTAAAAAAAAAGAATACTCAAACTTACATCAGTGTGATAAAAACTATGTAATATGACAGAAACCCTCTTCGTAAATTATGTAATGTATTTGAAATGTAATTTGATAGTTTAGTTTGTCTCTCGTCACATTAGAATGCACGGACGGGGCGGGGTTTATGAGCTATACTGGGCCAGACACTTAAAAAAAAAAAGAGTACACAATTGTACCTTTTAGGGTAGAAGTGGCCGTCACCGGGGCTGTACCCTTATGGGTACATTTTTGTACCTCTAAGTCAGGGGTAGGTAAGTTCGGTCCTAGATATTTCATGTCCTCCAGAGTTTAGCTCCAACCCTTCTAAGCCACCACAGTATAAAACTCATAGCTCCCATCATGCATCGCAGCAGTATTTCACCGTTGTTGTAATTCTGTGATTCTTATGCTGATTCTTGATATCTGTGTGTGCCTACCACCCCCCCCCACCCCCACCCCCACCCCCACCCACCCAGAATGTTTTTTTTTTTTTTAAATGTATGTATTGAACATCTGATATATTGAACATCTGAAGTCAAACTGCCCAACTAAAAGAAACACTGATCGCCATATTGGTGACCAAACGTTTTCAATAAAACATCAAAATCTAAATCTCTTAATTCTCAAAAAGAGCTTCTATAGATGTCTTTCAGGGTTGGATCCAAATTCTGCAGGACAGCAACTCACTAAGGCTGAACTGAGGAAAACAATGGTATAGTTGTACCCTAAGGACCAATTGTGTACCTTTAAAGTTATATGTTTTGTTCCCCAAGGGACAAAATTGTACCTCCACTTTTTTTCTGAGAGTGTACTTTACAGATTTATTTTTACAGTGTCCTGTATCGATTCAGTCTTCCTCATATTCTGTAGCTTTTGTACAGAAAGAAATTAATTTAAAGCAAGCAATGACAAAGCAAGATTGGAAGTTAGCAGTTGATAATGTGACACACTGAATGTTATAATCGCACCAGTGTAATTGTACACTTCAAAACCTTAATTATCAAATGTAAAAAAAAAAAATAATAATAATAAAAAAAATGTCTTCTGGCAGCTGCATTCAAATCCATTTGGTACAAAATCAAAAACGTGGATTTGTGAAAACTGTGACGTCATGTGCGCACATATTTAGTGTTCAATCTATAGGCCCATAGTGTTTCTTTACAAAGTTACATCACTATCTGACCTGGCATTATACAGTGTTTTAGTCATTTTCTGGGAATCATGTTAATGGGGATACAAGTACATGTACATACAAGTTGTCGTGAAAAGGACCCTAAGTTTAGTGTTGGTTAAGAGTTTAGTGTTGCATTGTTGTAAATTTGGAAACTTTGCACAGAAAATGTCTACCAATTTGTTTTTATACTAAATCATGTTAACCATATGGTTTACATCTATTGGATAAGTTTTAAAACTGTATTTTAACATTTATGAATTGGCTTCATTTACTTTTGGTTAATCAAAATGAAATACTGTTAATTGAGCTTAACTTGAACTGAACCAGGAAGATTCCTCTTCTAAACGCCCAACCCCTGATGTCCATCTCAATGTTGTTGATCTGAATGATGAAGCATTTTCTGTTCCGTAATAATGCTGAGTGCTAGAGTACCATCGGATCACTCATACAATATTGTTTGTGTTCTAGTCACAATATGGGTAGTGCTAGTCTGTTAAGAAATCAGTTGTTTTTCTTTTTTCCCTTTTTTTTTGGCTGCAGGGTAAAGGATAGCGAGCCAAACCTAGGATGCTGCCAGCCTTTTCATTGACAGAGATTACTTAAAGACAGATGGCAAAGAAAGACGGTGTTCAAACCGAGATCTTTATTAAACGGTCCTTTAATAACTAAGCCTCTCTTTTGGCGAGATTTAATGATTGTTTGAAAAGATTATGGTGTTATTATTTTGATCTTTACTCCAAGAGAAACATTTATTCAGCTATCAAGCCGTAAAAGCCATAATTATGTCACATTTATCATGGTATTAGATGTCAGCAGTGTTGGGTAAAGTTAATTTTAAACAAATTGCATAAAAATATTGTGTCACTTCCTAAAAGTAACTAATTGCATTACATTTTATGGAAAGTAATGTGTAACATTTATTTTGCTTTACTTTTTCTCACCCAGGCTGGGCTCAGATATTTTGTTGTGAATATAAAAGTGTTACGGGCTGTTGTCCCAAGGAAGGAGATACTTCCAAACTCAAAGACTCTTTATTGACAATATACTTGACTTCACCAGGAACGTAGAACACTCGAGAAACATGAACAACAACACATATGTATAACTGAGGCCGGACAAGGAAGGAATGAACATGAGGGAAGTAAATTGACAGGGCTAACGGGGGACAGGTGGAACAGATGATGACACACAGCTGACATTACTTAACAGACACGGGGAGCTGAACTGAGGCGGGAAACTGAGAACAAAGGAACATGTGACAAAACAGAAAACCAGGAAGTACAGGGGAAAACTCAGGAGACAACGACCTAACATGTGACAAAAAGTAATTTGTTACTTTACTAGTTACTTTAAAGTAATCTGATTACTAAACACAAGTTAATTGTATTTTGTTAGGCTACTGCCAACACTGGATTCCAGTATTGTTTAGTTATCTTATTCAAGTATATAATTACAATAAACAAATATGCACATAAAGAAAAGTTACTTCGCATTTCACAGATTTTTTTCTCATGAAAATGACACTTGTTCTGTTGCAATGGTTCTCAACTGGTTTTGCTGAAAGACTACAACATCAGACAGTGATGGGCAGCACTATCTCCTTTCTTCAAAAAGCTTATAAGCACTATATGGTTAGTTTCAGAAAGTAGTTTTTAGTAACTGGACTCAGCTCAACAGCTGAGAACCAGTGTTCTATATATCCAGCCATACATACCTCGATTATCATCTAATATCATCTATTGTAATGCTAATATTATATGAATGTACATTATATATAAAGTAAAAAGGAAACTCTTGAGCTATTTGATATTTTCAGACTGATGTTCACCAGGATCACCCTCTGGATAGTGCACTGATGAACATTTATTCATTAAGCATCTACTACAATTCATTGTGCTGCGATATGCCATTTTCTATCAATGACCTGTACAATCTGTTCATTCCCCAGACAAATGCCACCAAGTCCTTTTTAGTCCACCTTATTCAAGCAAAAAGTCACGCCGCAAGTAAGAAGGGAAAATTGTGTTGCCTCTCAACCATGACAGAATCTAATATCAAGATGGATCCATTCTAAGGGCAGAACATCACACAAATAATGCATCTCTTTAGAGGTTTATTAAAAAAAAAAAAAAATCCATTAGCAAATGACCTGAGGTATTGAATGACAGTGCTCTCCATTTAATTTTTTATCCATCTTTTTTTTATTAATTTATTTTTCCAACAATAGGTTGACTTGCTATATTTGATTTCTTCAGATTTTCTTTTTAAAAATATTGCTTTCTATTGAGCTATCGGTTGCACTTTGTATTTTATAGTATGTTACAGTGTACTTACCTAATAAAATGTTGGGTAATTTAAGATGAGAGTTACAGGTTAGGTTTAGGAGTAGGTTCAGTGTTAGTACCTAGGTTTCACCCAGCTATTGTAATTACTGTAAAAAGTGCATTGTATGTACATGGAAAACACTGTAAAAAAAAAAAAAAAAAAAAAAAAAAAATGCTACCGAGCTATCTTTTCTTCACAGTGTGTCAGATACTGTATCTTTTAGAGGGGAGATGGGGACAAAGGACAAACAAGATCAAAGCTAAAATATTTTATGTATTAGATTAAATGACTGAGCATCTACCACAATCTAAGAAGCAATATGTTTGGATGCTTATTTATGGAAAATTGATCTTTTACTAAGGTGCTATTTAGCATTGCAATTTTAAAATATTAAATAATATTTGCAGTGATATTTTAGTGCTTTCAGTTAGGGACAAATATGATTAATTCCACCTAACATTAAAGTTTTTTTACTATATTTTTATATTGTAATAATTTCACAAAAAATAATCTCCAAATGAATCTAGAACAACAGTATATTTGAAATATTTAATCTAACACGTTGGAAATATACATAAATTTAAAAAAAATATCAAATACGTCACAGTCTTCAATGCAATTTATAAATGAATTATAGATGAATCCTTATATTCATATTCATCTTCATCTGATCAATTTTTGAAGGCAGCATACATGTATCCTCTGCTGCCTTTGATATCCCACAATCCTTTTCTTTTCATTGAGTGAAGGTTGAGCTGGGAAAAAAAAGATGCTGTCTGAAAGATGCTGTTTGCTGGTCAGTTTGTGTGTGTATATATATATATATATATATATATATATATATATATATATATATATATATATATATATATATATATATATATATATATATATATATATATATATATATATATATATATATATATATATATATATATGGTCTATATGGAGAGGCAACAAATTCACAAATTCTGAGGGGCTCAAAATGCCCCTCAGAATGAGCTACCACCTATATTGCAGTACAGTGAACTCCAACTATAGCAACTCTCTCCCACATATTCTACTAGTGTGAAAACACCCTACTGGCAGTGGCGTAACTTTGTTTTAAAAAGTGGGTGGGACATAAATTGCGTATCATATGCATGCGAAAAACTGCGTACTATGCACGCCAAAGCTCATTTTGATGTGTGACGGCGCTCAAACATCAAAATGAGTTTTGGCGTGCATATGATATGCACTATATTGCGTATTAAGGGGGTTGCATTGCTGATACAATGTTATATCAGATTTAAAATATGTACAATAACAATTGCAGAAAAACTAGTATTAAGATGTCCGGAAATCAATTAAATAGTTCATTTATTGATATAGATCTCTTTTAATTATAGCAACTAAACACAATATAGTGTTGTGCCAAGAATTTTCACTTGAATAAAGGCATATAGATTTGTACACTTTGCTTATAATCCCTGGTCTAGTCTGTTAAATTTGAAAGAAGTTCTCGTTTCTAATCTGCCCTCATAGCCTATTTTTTCTCTCATCAAAACCGAATATCATCAGTACGTCAAGAGCAGGAACAGTTTTTGTGCATTTTGTTTTGTGATCTGACCGGAACAAATAGAAAGTCTCTGCAACAGCGTTATAGCATTACATTAAAGCGCTCATCTGTGTGAAGACTATATGAGCCGCGAGAGAAATCTGCTCCACTGATAACAGCGGCAACGAGCGACAGATCGCCTCTTATTTAACAAACGAACAAAATAATGCTCTTCTAGTTAACCAGAGATGTTTTGTTTGTATTAGTTTATCCGTGAAGCAAGATGTTTTTAAAAAAGTGGTGGGGACATGTCCCACCCGTCCCACCCGTAAATTACGCCTATGCCTACTGGCCTCACTAAATAATCTTCCAATAACAATCAAGTTTTTTTTCAAAAAAGGTATCACTTTCATGTAACTGCAATACAGGCCTGTGAGTAAACAACTAAGACTGGCCTAACTAAAGCATATGTGTTCTGGATTGATAACACGGTCCATATGGAAAGGCAGCAAATTCTGAGGAGCTCAAAATGCCACCAAAATGCCACCTGCTACCACCTGTATTGCGTTAAAGCAACTCTCTCTTATATAAAATAATAAAATACACACACACACACATATATATATATATATATATATATATATATATATATATATATATATATATTTAAGACTTTAGGCTTTTCACCCTATTTTTTGAGGCATACTGGGATTTACAAACCCATTTTAATATTATTCTGATGTTTGCAAGCTAGCTGTTAAACCAAACCACTTACCAACTTGCAACATCGCGGATTGATTTATGGGCCTGCACTTTGACCAGGTGGCATTGAGAAGGGAGGGTTAATGTTTTTTTCAGACATCATCATTAGACATTTCTAGCTGTAGCATTGGTGCTTGTTACTGTGAAACAAAGCTCATATGTCAGAGTCATTAGAGAAGGAGAGCATGACACTGGCTTGGCCTCATCACTATTCGGGTGATTCATACAGCCAGAAGAGAGTCTGACACTTCAGCTACAGATGCAGTGGCTGAGATTAAACTTCACACACTGCTTATGACAATTAATAGCCTGTGAAACCTCTTGGTGCAAACATGCTACACTGATAAACATCCCTTTTACCTGGTTGCACGAACGTAGTTAATATGTAATGGGCATCTTCAAGCTAATTATGCAAGTACAGGAGTGACTTTTTCTTACCTACAATTACATTTTCTAAAGATGTTTTCACAGTCTAACCTATTTACAGGAGCCAGTGTGGGGCAGAGTGAGGGAGAGAGAGAAATGAGGAAAAAAGCGAATACAGATGCATCTGAAAAGATATGCAAAAATTCCCTGCCTCGGCTGTCAAGATGATAGCTAATTAAAACATTATCTTTACTTTGCTTCCTTGATTACTCTTCACCAAGACAACACATCACTGGGTCCATCAAGGCTGCATTTTAAGTGTATATTTACCTGTTGTAATGACTTTCTGTCGATGCATTGATAAATATCCCTGCTTTGTCGTCTCAAACACTACCACAATCTAGATCTCAACTCCGCCTATATGTCGACTGGTTTTAAGGAGTGCTGTCTCAGCTTTGTCAAACAGCTGTTTTCTGCACAATCCACTGATCTGCTGTTGGTCCTACGGATGTCGTTTCACTATCCCCAACATCTGAAAATATCTCGGGAAAACTGTGCTGATATTTCTCTCGCTCTCTCCATGTTGCTCTCTCACTGTGAGGACTTGATTTGATTTTGTCTTTGATTTCTTTCCCTTCCTTTCCTCCCAAGATTGCTCATTTCCTCACACGGTCGATCACTGAGAATCAATTGCAAGCCAATGTTAGACTGTTTCTACTCATTCTTGTGTTTAAAACAGACATCAACATCATCAGTCCAGTGTTTGATAACCTGTTTTAATGGTAAACTTCTGCTTATTATAAACATAATCATGGACACTGTTTTGAGATGAGATCATACTTATTCATCTGTCTGGATAGAGGTTTTTCCATTTTGATATATCTAAATAACCAATGCTGTGTGCAACCAGTTAGGTATGTAGTTTTGTAAAGAATTATCCTAGAGTGCAATTATTTATGTTAGAAATGTTGTTGATTTGTGCATAATACATAATAAGGCAAAGAGACAAGCCACCATTGCATGGTGTCATGATATATGAATATCACAATTGTATTTGTTTGTAATATAATTTTCTTTAATATACCTTGGTTTAAACAAGTATTTCAGTCAAAGTTGCTCTTCTATCAGCTTGAATCAGTCTGCTCATTCTCCTCTGACCTCTAGCATCAACAAGGCATTTTCGCCCACAGGACTGCTGCATACTGGATGTTTTCCCTTTTCACACCGTTCTTTGTAAACCCTAGAAATGATTGTGTGTGAAAATACCAGTGACTGAGCAGATTGTGCCAGTCTTTCACCAACAACCATGCCATGTTCAAAATTGCTTAAATCACCTTTCTTTCCCATTCTAACATTCAGTTTGGAGTTCAGGAGATTGTCTTGACCAGGACCACACCCCTAAATGCACCGAAGCAGTCATATGATTGGTTGATTAAATAAATGCATAAATGAGAAATTGAACAGGTGTTCCTAATAATCCTTTAGGTAAGTATATATATATGTATGAAAATGAATTGAGATGTAATGGATTTACTGGTTTACTGTTAATTACACTGTAAAGTATATATGGGTCAATGACGAATAAGGTTTTCAAGATCTTTTTTTTTTTTTTTTGTTATCATTTTTTAAAACCGCAAAACGGTTTTAAAATGCATTTTTATGTCCATACAAATGTTTGATGTTGCTTCATATTGGTTTTACAGCTTTTTAGGCAGCATTAATTCATTATTAAACAAGATTTCTGATTTTACCACCCAGAAAATGTCAGGTGGTGCGACCATATATAAATTTAAATAAATATACATTTAATGTACTTAGCACTACTGAGAACTTGTAAATATCAGTTTTGTTTTGTTCTCTGGTTGCAGGTTCGGACGGTCGCACCGCCTGACATTTTTGGTCTTTCAAACACCAAAACTCAAAAACATCAACTGAATTTCAATAAAATAAAAAATGTTTCTTATAAAGGAGATACTGTAGATCAGTTTGATATATGACATGTATTTATTAAAATTATGTTTAAAAAAATAAATCATTTGGACACAAAAAATACATGTCATGTCATTGTCCATATATATATATATATATATATATATATATATATATATATATATATATATATATATATATATATATATATATATATATATATATATATATATATATATAATTTTGTAATAGCCTTTACGACTGGTAGCCAAGTGAACCTGAAAACGACTCAAATGCATAATAAGGTGAAGCTCTTGCTCGAGTAGTCTACTATTTGTATTTTAATTATCCCATTCATAAATAAGTATAATATTATTTTAATAACAAGCACATAATGTCCAAGCTCATTGTCACCCAGACAAGATACATTCTCTCAGCAGGGAAACCCCGCCCCTCTTGCTCGCCAACAGCCAATGAGGAGTGGAGGAGGCTTGTCTCTGAAATAAATTGGATATTTTCATGGTGTGTATGGGAACCGTCTAGTTTGAGCATCCAACATACGCGCAGTTGCACAGAGTGGACCTCTGGAGTCGACATTTATATAGTGCTTCTTGGGCACCGGGTTAAGTTAATATATCGAGGGGAAACAGTAGAATTTAATCGCGTCAGTCGTTAATGGTTATGGGATTGCTTCAGCGTAACTTCCAATTCATAAGAGACCTGTCTACTTGGAGAGAGAAGAGAGAAGACAGAGCGACCGCTTCTCCTCACGATAGTTTTTTTTTCTTCTGTTCACCCGGATTATACGGCACAAGACGTTGGAAATATACACGGTAGTGGAAGCAGAGAGTTGGATGCTGGGTTTCCAGGGCTCTTCTCGCATCGCGATGGTGTTTAAAACAAGTTGAACTGAGCCGAATCTTTAAAGGTCACCCTCAACAATTTGCCCATGCTTTGCGTTTACAATCATTTGCCTTAATCGGTAAACTGTAGAGGTTGTTGACTTCAGTGGTTAAAACATCGGACAACTGGAAAAGGTAAACTTACTCTCAATATAATAATCCAAAGTATAATGTAGGCTAATGGGATATTTTAAATAATATTTTTAAAACATGATTTGATAACACTACAAGCATTTTTTTTTTCTGAAACCCAGTTTGAATGGAAAACGGCAAATGACAGTAGCTTACAATACATAGTATGTTTCTATGCCTGTGTATGGACATATATTGTATCAATTGCTTAATTATAAGAGTTTCTAATCTGGGATCCCCAGTCAGATTCTCAGAAAACCTAGGGTTCCACATTTTACTAGATTACTAACCACATTTCCTAAATACATTTTAGGCTACTATAGGCTTTTAATAAGAACAATAAATACAATTATATCTAATGCATAAAAGAACAAGAAAATCAACAAAGTTATAGTAAGAAATTGAATAATTTAAACTTTAAAAGTCGTATACATTTATATGTATATGTACCCCAGATTGAAGACCCTGGACTTTAAATGTCTTTACAGCTGTGTTTGAAAAAGAAAAGAAAAAAGAGCTGTTTGGAAACAAGTTATAATTGAATTCACTGTATTGACTTTGTTGTTTCAGAAGGCAAGGAAAGTTTGGAGAGAATGTCGAGTCGCAGGGTGAAGCATGAGCTGCCAGTGTACTGATTTTAGACTGGCGTATCTGATGAGTCTATGGGTGTGTGTTGTACTAAGCCTTCACTGCTGGGTTCTAGCCCCTGTGGCAGCCTCCCATGATGCCGCTGGTCCATTTGGGTGGCTCCTTTCAGATAAAGGGCCTTTTCATCACTCACAGGAATTTGCAGAATTCGTGGAGCGTTATCAGCAGGGCTTCACAACCAAATACAAGATTTACAGGTGAGTTGCATAATTATTTCTGTATTTTGTTGCCAGTTATGTGTAGAATGTGTCGGACATATTAACGATATGCCGGAAATACGGTGCTTTTTCATTTATCTTTACACATATTAATGTTTCACAAAAAGTTAACGAGAAACTTGAATAGAGGCTGGCTCATTTTGCTTACTGGTGTGCTAACTTTCACTTGGAATAGAAAAGATCCTTTCACATGCAAATTGCAACATGGTTGGGCAGGTAGAAAACGCTGTTGTAGATACCACGATGCAATATAAATTAGACTGTGTAAATAAAGCAATATATAGACAATCCCTGCACATGATGAGGAGTTACGTGTTAAGCAGTCTGACAGCTTTTTTCAAGTTAAAGTAGTTTGAAACTTTTAATGCCAGATTTTTAGTTGCAACTGATGTGAGGTGTTGAGGGAAGTTGTGCTGAGTTAGAGCTGAGGATTAGATGAAGTGATAAAAAGCCCAAAAGGGGAGAAGTGAAAAGCAGGAAAAGAGTTGGCTGAACTGAACCTGACTGACACGCTTATTTGGCAGGGCCATTGGACCACACTGCCAGGCACAGATGGAAATGGCAACATTGGGGTTAGTCAGATGCTCTCTCCTCAACATACGTGTGTATCTATCTGTGAATGCTCCACTGGCTTTATTTTTTTGCTAGAAACAGACTATAGAAGTCAACAAAAGTACAGTTGTGCTTTTTCAATGTCAGATCTCCCCCTGCTGGTGGAAACCGGCAGCTTGTCTGTGTGTGTGTGCGAGTGCTGGGGTGCGCGTGTCTAGGTGCATAATTTTACTTTTCATGCTAGGCAGGGCTCCTATCCCAAGATCCCTTGTGCCTGAATGACTTTTAAGTACCTTGCTCTCACACTGGCAGTATAGAGAGGGACAAGTTTGCATCTGCTACAGATCTGAGTTGAGAGGGAATCAATTCTGCTTCCTGCCCTCTTAACACTCTTTGCCTTGTATGAGACATTTGAGGAAAGATAATGATGTGACATCGGGACAGTTTTTTTAAGCCTAAATGTGTGTTTGCTTTTCTTTGAAAATCTACAATGTGTGAAAAGACAACTGGAGCATAAAAAAAATTTACTCAGAAAATTGCTAGTAAATTTCACAAAAAGTTACAAATAAATGGCAATAAATGGCTAATGACACGTAACACTGAATTAAACATGATTTGTTTAAGTAGAAAGACTGAAATTGTATTTTCTTGTAAAATGTACTTGTTTTATTTACAACTTTCGAAACATCTGGTTTTTACAGTCTAGTGCTACTTTTATTTTTGACTCAAAAGTGTGTTCATTACATGGTCGGTGTAAATAAAACTACAAAACTTGAGCTGCTGTCCCACCTGCGTAGTTATATTTACCCCCCCCCCCCCAACACACACACACACACACACACACACACACACACACACACACAACACCCTCGCCTAAAATTTGACAACTTCAGGATCTGTGGTTTGTTTGTGTTTGCGGAAACACACCTAGGTTGTTACAAATTCATAACTTGCTCGTGGTCACATACAGTAGGTAGGTGTGCGGTGACATAGATTCAAGGTACATTTGTGTCATTCTCATTCTCCCCATTTACCTCCCGCCAAAGGTTGAACAGAGCCCAAGGGTACAGTAAAGACTTAGTAGTGTCTATCCTTCCTGTCAGATGCATGAAAGGGATCTCATAAAACACCAGACATATGCTGCCTGACAAGTGTATGATGGGAGGGTTCTGCACGGGAGGATAGGTGGGTGAGGCGGACAAGCCGATGGCAGCGGAAAAGGTTGCCGGAGCACATACGTGCTCGCTTGTTCCTCCCGGAGATGCTAATGGCGAAGCTCCCCGAGCACAAGGTGACAGCAATTGTCGGCTTAGCCAGAGCTGTGTGAGCAACAATGAGGATAAGCAGTAATTCTCCCACGCAAACACTGTCTTGCGGAAGTTTTTCCTGCACTCTGGAATGGAACGTAAAGTCGACAGAGTGTGTGATATTTTTCATTTTAGAATTAGACAGTACATGTGTACTTTAAATCCTTACTGGAATTAAAAGTATTAGGAATATTTAAATATGTCTACTTGTACATAAATAAATACGATATTCTGCCACTTTGCAATTATGATTGTGTTTCCAATGTATTTGCTTTTGGTGTCAGATGCTAAATGAGCCCCTGGTATTATAAAAAAGTATCTTACATACATCCATTGCAGGAGAGTTGAGCTTTCACAACATCTGCCTTTTTTGTGATAGCCTTTTTTAGGTTATGGACTGTAAACAAAATAAGATCATTTTTGTTAAAGATAATTAAGAGGCTTAAATGGTAAAACCCTAAAGGTTAGGTCTTGCTTTTTTTTTTTTTAGATTAATGTTATAATTAATCTTAATTTAAAGGAAGGATTTGTAAAATCCATAGCACTGGTGCTTTTTCTGGCACATAAAGCTTAGAATGAGGACGGTGTTGAATTAATCAAGATTTCCAATTAAGAAAGCTTCTGAAAGGGTTTAAGATGAATAAATATAATTGAATTATCATACATTCTTAAACATCTACAAGTCATAAGTGTTATTAATGCCTAAAGCAGTAGAGGCCTATTAGCCTCCGGAATCTTCGGCATTCAAAAAGCTTTAGACGGAAAATGTTTAGCCTAACGACAATAATGTCTCTATAAAAGCCTCAGATCATTGATTGCTCAATTAGTGGCTCTACATTGTGCTATTTTAGAGGGATATTTAACTTAATCTAGTCGTGTGTGTGTGTGCTGTGTACAGGACTTTAATGACAGCCGGGTTCTTTGAACCACTCTTATCAAACAAATATCTCTGTGTTGTCCTGAAAATCAAACTGAAACAAAGACTGTGATGTTCACCGGTGTGGAATTTCAAATTAAACACACGAAGGGGTTGACAAGTTTTGATTTTTTTATTTGTGAAATAAAATGGTTGCATTGCACACCGCTTCCATAATATTGTATTTATTTTGCCATTATTGTATTTTCCTTCACCAGTTATATATTATCAAGTAAACTTCTATGTTATTTTTTGAAACAGATCCACGAAGAACCTTTAAAGGTGCTGTATGTTTTTCATTATATTAAGTCATAAAAAAATACCATCAATATGTTTGTAGATATTTATGAAACATGCCAAATCCATCTAATTGTTTCTCAGAAAAACAATGCTACAGCCAGTTATTCTAATTTGGAATGTGTGTTCCGTGTCAGAATGTCTGTTTTTGTTTTGGTCTGTGCGATAACGCAATTTGCCAGTTTACTCAATAGTATTTCGACACTACAGGTTGCCAGTTGATGGAAAACACAGTGTATTGTTGCCATGGAAGCCAGCAAACAAACTGGTTCAGAGATTGCAGATTCTACCTTGACCTAAAAAGCCTCGGCATGCATCTAACAATCTCTATGAATGAGAGATTATTAACACACAGATAAATCAACTCATCATCTTAAAGTGTGGCTTTCATTGTCAATTGTGCTCGCAGTGTACTCGTGCTGGCAATCCGCGTGAGCGCCGAGTCTGAGGAGGAGAGGGCAGGGGAAACAACAATCTCTAATATTTTGAATTTGGACTATAGTACCTATTTTGATTACTAGCTGTCAATCCTACTTACAGCACCTTTAAGTTAATATATCTTTGCATTTTCTTTAGATTATTCAAATGGTCTTGACTTTAAGAATGTTCTTTAGGTAACCACAAATTATTATTCTATGGCATCACAGTAAAAACTTCTGGAACCTTATTTTTAAGAGTGTAAAGGAGAATTTAATTTAACCCCTTGCTCAAAAGCCCGATTATGAGTGTGATATTGCTTTTATGAAAAAAGGTATTTGAACAAGAAGTTAATTTCGAATGACTCCCATTCAAGACCAATATGGCCAGTTAGGGAAGTAGTTCCAAAAGCAATCAAATCAGCTAGAAACCTAGATCAACATTATGATCATCTAGAGTGTTGTTTGCAGTTTGACCTTTACAATTTACTTCCATTGTCACCCTTAAACTTCATTCTAACAAATAGGGCATTATCACATGACAGCCCAGCTAGCATATGCTAAAGCTACATAGACTTGCTTGTAATAGATCAAGAAATATTCACAACAGAGTACCCAGAATACCATAATTCACCCTATATAAGAGAACGAGAGATGGTGGGTGGGAATGAGAGAGAAAGCGCGTGAGAGAGAGAGATCGACAGAAGGAGAGGGAGAGAGAGATATCAGGCTAGTAGCGTCAGGCCCCAGCTAATCGTCTCATTATTTATGTTTCAAGACATGTATATCCCCTGAGTATGCTTGCACTTGCATTGGAAACACAATCAAGGACAAAACACCTACTGGCTGCTCGGTCATTGCTATGGTAGATTGTTTTCCTAGTTCAGTTTATCAGGGCCAGAGCTCGACTGAGAGAGATGAGCTGTTGGACTTCCCTTATGGGAAATGAATGATGGAAGCGCACAGAGGTGCATATGTTAAGTCATATCTCACAACTGACAGGAGTGATGATGACTGTGGCTTTGATGGCTCAATATTTCAGTATGAAGAAATACACTTTGAATAAATAGAATAAATGGCCTTTGTTGACCATTCTGGTCTAATTTTAGGTCCGTAAAGTTTTTTTCCGAAGTACTAAATGACTCATGCCGTGGAATGAGTGAAGCCCTAATGAGCGTGTTTACATCTGATTAATGTTAGCATGAAGAAGTGTTTGATAAACACAACTAATGAGGTGTAGCCTGAGCTCTCAATTTGCCTCAGGTTAATCTTGAATTGGAAATCAAGTTAAGACCATATAAACACAGCTGGTAGTTGCCAATAAAGGACATTTTATTGATTCAATGTATTATTTAGTTTTTGTATGTTTTTTATTTTTATTTAAATTTTTTTTACTTGAAATGAATGTGTCAAATACAGCATACAGCAGTTAATAATGTAGCGGTATATATATATATATATATATATATATATATATATATATATATATATATATATATATATATATATATATATATATATATATATACACACGTTTGATGGGTTTAATAAGTGAGGCATTCACATTCATTCTTCGCAGTGTTAGTACTTACAGTAAGTACTTACAGTAAATCTTTCTTTAGCTTATTATAAAAAATAAATAAAATAAAAATATGCGTCGGATAAAACGAAATGCAAAGAAAATAGTTTACGTTATGGCTTTTTCATTTGATTTAGTCTAGTTAGTTTTGTATTAAATACTATGTGTTCATCGAGATCTGGCAGCAACAGTGAGTGCTCACTGAGCTCAGCTTTCCTTGCGCATAAAATCCCCCCATTTGCCTAAGAACCAATGAGAATGCGGAACGAGGATGACGATATAACAACAATATATGTATGTGCATATGTTGTGGAACTGTGAACTGACAGATTTGAAGAATATTACAGTCATTAATAAGTGAGGACAATTTTTTAAACATGCGTATTACCAAAACTTTATCCTGTATGCTTTATAGGACACCTCAAACAAGGGAATTAAAAGTAAATTCATAGTATTTACATTAATTAGCAAGTCCATGAATGGCTTTGGAAGATGCTTATTTCAAATAAATACTTTTCTTTTGATGTTTTTCACCAAAATAGTAGGCTGCTGTTTTCAACATCGATATTAAGAAATGTTGCTTGAGCACCAAATCAGCATATTAGAATGATTTCTGCAGGATACTTTGACACTGAAGAAGTGATGGTAAAGCTACATTTTTTAGCAGAAATTAGGCTACTTCAGTCCTCTCCAGTATGAAACATCTTACATACTGTATGTGTCAGCGGTACTTCTCAATACTATTCATGAGAACACATGGCTGTTACCCTTTAACATTAGCACTTGATCCCCCAATGCCATCCATAGTTGTGTGCAGTGCTCGACGTAGGTATATACCAGCACTTCAATATTTTAAGCCCCCGGAATGCGATTTCAACCATGGTGGACATCCCCCAGAACACGATTTCATTCCTCGGTAGTACTGTTTTTTTGGGGGGGTTTTTACACTTCGAAGCACTGTCGTGTGTTGCAAGAACTGTGCATCTACAAATGCTGACAGACCACCAGGCTTTCAATCAGAGACTGACACCTTTTGGCATGTTTTTGTGCAGCAAGCATTTATTACATGAGTTTCTAGATTTATGGACTGTTTGAGTTGCAGGCTGACACTGATGTCTTGGACACAAATGCCCTCCGTCCTTACTATGAGTGTGTTAAACGTTAAAATCACTTATAGCATATTTGTGGGTCAACATAGTAGAATAACACCCATAAAAGTGCATTTTAACATGCATTTTCAACGCAGAGCACAAATGCAAATGGCATGACTGTAAATTTACAGAATATTACAAGTCAAACGTTTGAGGTCTGTAAGATTTTGATAATTGATCATGATCCTTCGGAAGTCCTTCTAAAATGCTTATTTTCTGCTCAAGAAACATTTAGTTAAAGTCCCCCTGTAGTCAATAATTGTATCCCTTAGAACTCATTGATCTCCAGAATGACATTTTTTTTCTGTGAAAACAATTTCTTCATTCCTTAAAATAGCTTGAATGTAATGCTACACCCTTGCTTCCTTTAGCATATGTGGAGCCGTGAATATGCAAATTAGCCCCATATCCACTCACGCCCACCTGCAGAGACCCACTCGGTCAACTTCTACTCAAGTTACTGTAGTAAACACTGCACTAAGGTATCGCTCTTTACAACGTCAGACACATAACAGTAATTGATATGATTAGCTTTGTCCTTGACTGTTATCAAACACCTTATAATGTGTTGCTAATGTTACACAAACCATGTTCCCGTTCACCTTCATAATATACATCATAATATATATTATTCACCTGTTATATTGCTAAATGTAGACGATTTTCCATATCAAATTATACCAGTGTGGCTTCTCTTGAGACTCCCCTGCTTCAGAGCAGAGGTATTTAATGATATGTTAAAGCCCGTCCACATCCTGACGTGATTGGTTACAAATGTGTGACGTCAGAAACACCAGCAATTTCAAACACGTTTTTTGAGACTGTCTTTAGTGTACTGCAGTTTTAAAGAGAAAATGTATTTTTGTCTCATGGGGATGAAAACAACAACTCCCAGAATGCACTTGCTTCGCTGCCCTACGAAGCCACTCCCAAAGCCACCGTTACTGGATTATCACTTGCCCACCACGACAACGGCGCTACAGTTCTGTTCATTTTCATAAACTCATTTAGTTCAGTTAGAGAACAGACACTACAATTAAAAATGGAAAATTTCTGTTCAATATAATGTGAGTGAGCCGAGCGAGTAACACAGCAGGACTCAGATTACATTCATCACGAGAGCTGAGGTAAGCGCGGGCACGGCATACATTCACGGCGTGTGTAGAGTCTGGTGTGTTTTCAGTTCATGCCTTTGGAAGCCTAACTTTCACAGGAATTCATTTAAAAGTTGAAACACTCACTTTGCTCCGCACCGCTCCATTTACATGAAAGCCCGAGCAGAGTGTTGTGAGTGTGATCCCACCCCCCATGGACCGGTTGAAAACATGCGGAAATATCTCCTACTACTGGCTGTAGTCTTGTGCCTCTGGAAAAAATGCAAAATGACGATATTTGTGTCATCAGAGGATCTTTTCCAGAAATAAAATATACATAAATCTCTCATCTCAGGGGTTTATGGATCATTTGAATATACTACCGGATTTCTACTGATACAAAGCCATATGCTAAATTTAATAAATGAAATTTAAATGAAATTTTCAAAAGAACAGCATTTTTTTAATCCAAATATTTTGTAACATTAAATGTATTTGCTATCACTTTTGATCAATTTAATTTATCCTTGCTGAATAAAAGTATTATTTCAAAAAATGAAAAAAATCCCCAAAAGTTTGAACAGTAGTGTATATCTGTATTTTGTTGAATGAATAAAAGTGTGCCTTTGTGAGAACGTTTGATAACTGTGTTAAAACACTGACTGGATAAAGACAGCTGTTGTTTCTGCTCTCCACCCATCCACATGAAGATTCATTTATTTACTCCTTTTTCTGGTGAGAAAGACAAGTCAAAATGATTTAACTTTTAAAAACTGGTCTCGAGACCCTGGATTCTGTCCCATTCCGTTGCTCTACATCTTTTTGAACGCAAGAACATGTTCTGTGTTAACAGTTTTTACTCATTCTATACTTCCTATTTTCTATAAGTGTGGTTTAGTGATGCGCAATGTATTACAGAATTTACATGCATATACGGGATGGACCATGATTGATTGTGCTAATTTAATTTCTATTTGAAACTAATTAGTTTAAAAACTGAATGTAATTTAACTTTAACAAAACCTTGTTTCGCCTATCCATAAACCTCATCATACAGCGCGTTGCATAATATTGCAAAAATGTTGCATAAATCGGAGGTTTCAAACAAAGCGCTGCTTCCGACAGCATAACATAGCTGGTCTCATTTGCTTGTACTGTGACACTGTCGGTCTCCCTTTGGCTTCAGACTGCTTCCTCTGGAGCGTGTTCTCACTGCTGACTCCGTGTAGCCGTAGGTCTCTGTGGGGAAGCCTGGCAGGTAGTTCTTCAATATGCCTTCTCCTGCTGTGAGGCTCTAGCGTGGGCCCAGTGGTGGATTAGCCTCCAGCTCCATCCATAACTGTCCATCAAGAACTTTTGTTCTGACACAGTGTCGATCAAACTTTCTCTCCCCCATTTCTTTTCTTTTTTTCTCTCTTTCCCTCCATTTGTCTTTCTCTGTCTCATTGTCCTTGCCGCTCTTCCTTTCTGCTTTCAATGCGTGTCATTTGTTACATATTATTATTTAGATACAAACACTTAGCAGGCCATATATTGCAATATAATATATAGGGTATAATGAGGCAAGATGCCCCCTGGGGTATGCTGTCCAGAATTGTGACATTTGTGACAACATTTGTGTGATTTATTCATTCTTTCAGTCAGTTTTGAGGTTATTTGTGTTAGGACGGCACAAGGGTTAAGGGTTTTTCCCATTGTTTTAATTTTAGTTTTAGTATAATAACATATTATTAACATGATACCATGCATATTTTATGCAATAAATGCTTAAAAAAATGTTTTCAGCTTATTTTAATATAAAAATATAACATGCAGTTGTTTCAAATAATGATATAAAACTATTCAAAACACCATCCAATGTAAATTGTGATAATTGTAAATAAAAATTGCAATTACAATTTTAAGGGAATGATCAACAATTATGATTTTTGTCATAATCCTGCAGCCCGTATTTGTGTATTTGCATCACATGGATCATCAAAAGCTTTCTGCTGATGGGGTTTCATGGATATAATCATCGATTTAGATTGGAATAGATTTTCTTCTCTTTTTTTGTGGTTTGTATGTTTGTTTGCAAGAGAAATGGAACAAAGAGTATGCAGCGCATGGTGTAGTTGCTGTTATTAATATTATTATTATTATTGGTAACACTTTAGATTACGGTTTAATTTTAACTATTCAGAAACTATCAACTATGGCTTTTGCCTCAATAAACTCCTAATTACTGCTCATTAAAAGGTAGTTCTTGAATGTAGGTCTTTGACAGGATTAAGGGATGCAGAATAATTGACTGTGTTAATATGTGCTTTATAAATAAACAGCCAGCATCCTGTTAACATGCATGCTATTGAGCATCAAATAGTGAGAGTTGGGCCCTAAACTACGGTCTTACCATATCTTTATATTGAGAATCATTCCTTCTGAATTTATAGTCTTTTGTTCTATTGTGAGTAACCACAAATGACTGTAAATTCAGATGATTATTTCTTGTTTTAAAGAAACAGGAATAAGCGCGGAGCATTTAAGGAATAAATGTTTCAGATGCATTTCTTTGATTTTGTGATTTATTCATTTTGAGTGAGCAATGTGATTTTAAATAAAATCTTTAATTTAATATATTACATTACAAAAAAGTTAATGTTTAATCATAGTAAAGAAAGAAAATAAATAAATACATTATGTAATAATCAGATAACAGCTAAAGTCATCCTACCCTGTTAGTTGGGCAACACTGTAAAAAATAAAAACAGAAAATGTACTGGTGATTTACTGCCAGTACATTATCCAGTCATTTTACGGAAATTTCTGTTAACCATTAAAACACAAACTAATGCAATGTGTAATTCAAAAAACAGGTAAAACACCTATTTTTACTGACTTTTTTTTTTTTTTTAAAGTGAAGGTTTTTCCTTTACTGGATTTTAGGATTATTTAACTTAGGAAATGTTTCTATTCAGATATTTATGTATGAACATAAATATGCTTAAAATGATTGTTATTAATGCACATTACTGCACAATCCCCATCTTCCATAATTTAAATACACTGTAAAAAATAAAAAATGTATTTTTTTCAAGTACATTATCCAGTAATTTTACAGAAATTTCTGTTAACCCTTAAAGCGCAAACTAATAAAATGTGTAATTCAAAATAGGTAAAAAATCTGTAAAAAATAAAAAAAAATAAAAAAAAAAAAAAAAACACTATGGAAATTTCCTTCATATTTATACAGTACATTGTGCCCTATTTTTTACAGTGTATGTAATGTAGAATGAAAAATATAGTATATTAAATATAGCATTATGGTTTTATATTAAAAACGCTTGTTTGTGTTTTGCATACGCCATTTCGTTGCTAGTATTTTGTTTTATCATACCAAAGCTATATTAATAAAGGAATTTTACCTTTGGCATAATATGGTGATGATCATACTCCTTAAGTCAGTCCGACTCCTACATACTGAAGTATTTCATATCTCAGTACAGCCATACTGTACTGTCTACTATACCATACTTTTCTGTTAAAGCACCACAGGTTATAATAAGGACCATTTCATTGTATTGCAATGAACAGTTGTTGCTATAAATGAAAGACAGGAAAAGGATAGTATTCCATCTGTTCTCCTATGGCCTTTTATTCATGAACGAAAGAAGCTTTCCATTGTTTGTGATTACTCCCAGTCAGCCCTTCTTCAGTGCAAAAGTCACAGGGAAAAAAAACCTAAAAACAAATTGAACCATTATCTAGGGGACAACAGCTTTAAAAGCAGACCAGAGCAATTCCTGAAGCTGAAGTTGTAAAAAAATAAAAAGAATCCCTAATATGATTTGAATTGCAGGCACGGGGGTCATGCAGTCATCGCATTTTCTCCTCAGCAGGTCTTAACCGAATATGCGTCGTACTCAAGCTGCGTGAAGGTTTCTCAGACCTCTCTTTAAACTGCTTTTTTTTCAGTTGGGGAATATACAGAACACCCATTTCAGAGAAGCGTTAACTGTATTGCTTACACTGAACCAAATACTAAAACAAACTCTCCCAGCTGTTGGGGAAAAAAAAATGTGTTCAGGATTTCATCCTCCTGTGTCCATTGTGGCTCAAATGAAGGACATTTCCAAATAGGGTGTATGTGTGTGTGTGTTTGTATGTGACCTTGCAGAGAGTTTGGGCGCTGGAAGGTGAACAGCCTGGCTCTGGAGAGAGAGGACAATGGCGTGGCTCTACCCCTCGATCCAGAGTTTATGCAGACCATCAGACAGTTGGGCCGCAGACCCACCCTCGCTGCCATTACCGAGAACATCATCAGGAAATATGGCACACACTTTCTGCTTTCAGCTACACTCGGAGGTACTTGAACAAAGCTGCCTGTTCATTTCTAAAGAATTTCATCATTTCCACTGAAAAAAGACATTCTTTTGATATGTCTTGGTACATAATAACGGGAGATGTTACTGTTCTAAAACAAGGATAGAATATTTACAGTTTAAAGCATTATAGTTCAATTGGGAAATGTGAAAATGCATTCTAAAATCTATTCAATAGTCCACAATAGCCAAGAATTAAAAATGATCATCAAAAAAAGTATGAATTAATTGAACTAAATGAATCAGTCAGTTTTTAGAGAACAATTACATTATTTCTTTAATTACTAGTGCTGACAAAATCTACATACTACTTATTTTGTAATGCATTTTGTCCCCAATTTGACATATTATCAAACGACTACTCTTGAAAACTCTCTGCTTTTTAGGCATCCCATTATCTGCAGATGTGAAGACATGAAAGTCTATGGCTGTGACACCCGTTTCACTGATATCTGTGTGTGGTATTAAAAAAAAAAAAAAAAAACCTTTTTGAAAGAAATGTAGGGCATCTGATGCAAAAATCTGCTTTCTGGTGTTTTTATATATTTATATTCAACGTGCATCATTCACAGAACCTGTCAAACTCAATAATTACACAGTTATTTGTGATTAAATATTTTAATCATAGGAAAGCTGCATTATGTTTTAATTAAAAACTTTAACATTAACCTTTGTCTGTTGATTTACTGTTATATGAATTCCGTTGCATTAATCTACTTTCTGGAGTTTTTATACTGTATGTTTTTTTTTTTTTTTTCCTGCATGCAACATCCACACAACCATCCGAACTTAATAATTACACAACATTATTTGCAATTAAATATTTTAATCGATTGACAGCTGTATGAATAAGATTTCATTAAAAACTTTCACTTTAAACTTTATATTTAATTGATATACTTATACATATATATACATATATATATACTTATATTAATGTGGATCTGTTGAGCATGTTAATGATTTATATTAATGACAGTCAACTTTTTCATTATGCTAATTAATTAATAAAATATATAAAAAAATGTTGTTGATAAATTTTCCATCTTCTATTCCCTTCTTATATTGTGTTCCAGAGATTCGTTGAATAGACAATGCTCTTGCTTCACTCTTCCTTACATAAACACAAAGAACATTCTTTATGAAGCCATTTTCCCCAGTGTTCCTCATTCTTTTATGTTGCTTTGCCCTCGTGGCAGGTGAGGAGGCATTGACTATATTTGTGGACAAGAGGAGGCTAAGCCGGACGGCAGACCTGACTGACTCAAATGGCACGGCCGTGACTCTGGAGGCCCTGCACCAGCTGGCTGCCTCCTACTTCATAGACCGAGAGAGTACACTGCGAAAACTGCACCACCTCCAGATTGCCTCCACTGCCATCAAGGTAACCCTGTGGCCTAGATGCGCACAGACCTGGGGACCTGACCCCACGTTTGAGTGCTTATTTTTGGAAAGGAGT
This sequence comes from Pseudorasbora parva, assembly GCF_024679245.1. Classification (NCBI taxonomy): domain Eukaryota; kingdom Metazoa; phylum Chordata; class Actinopteri; order Cypriniformes; family Gobionidae; genus Pseudorasbora; species Pseudorasbora parva. The sequence goes on along the minus strand of NC_090183.1, from coordinate 32,500,843 downwards.
TTGACTTGAGCTCGGCTGTTTCTATTGTTTTGCAGCTGCATCATTTGGAGATTTAAAAAAATGGGTTAAATGTTAGAAAAGCACATAGTTTTCCTTCTTTTGTTCTTGTTGTGTAGATATGAAGTATTAATGAATCACAGGTGGGAACAAAATGATTTTTATATGTACAGAGGAGCATTAGATTAAGTTAAATTGTGTTTGAAAGGCACTGTTTTTACACACTTATTAAGCGTGTTTCTGCCACAGAATAATAAAAAAATGAAATAGTTAATTGCTTGTCTGGCTATCACCACACCAAGCTTTTAAGATTGAACATTGGTCTGAGGAGTTTTCGCATAAGAGGTGCGATCAACGGGCATAGCTCAAATAACTCTGTACGAAATTTGATAGTCTTTCAGCCGATCAGACCAACGATCCATCGCTTCTCGATCCGTCATTGTGTTAAACCCACCAATAGTGCACCAGGTGGATAAGCTTCTTTGGAAGAAATCAAATTCCTGGCAGATAGTGTTGGGTTTACCCAGTCTAAGTAATTGCGAATTTTTATCTCACAATTCAGATTTTTTTTTCTCTTAATTCTGACTATAAAGTCTGACTGATATAATGTCGCAATTGTGAGTTATAAAGTCAGAATATAAAGTGATACAAAGTCGCAATTACAAGTTATAAATTCAGAATTCCGAGATATAAACTAAAAAAAAACGTGGAAAATATTTTTCCAACTTGGAATTTGACTTTATAACTCACAATTGTTATAATGATTTTACAGCTCACTATAAATAAGTTTTAAATCTCACTATTCTGATAAATAAAGTCAGAATTGCGAGTTATAAAGTCAGAATTCTGTTATAAAAAGGAATTCTGACTTTTGTTCTCGCAATTTTGACTTTTATCTCATAACTGTGAGTTTACATCGACAATTATGAGATAAAAAGTCCCAATTATCTTTTGAAATGTTTTATTCTGGGGCAGAAACAAGCTTTCAAAGCTTTTAGCTCTTTGAAATACATCATATATGAGTTCATCTATAGCAAGCAATAAGGTCAGTGATTGTGCTTGAAAAAGTAACCCATATAAATGTCCTCTGCATGATGCACAGGGTCTACACATTTCTAAAAAGTGTTGTCATGGTACTGGAATTTCTAACTTTGATTTGATATCTTGAAAAGAATATTGATATTCAATATTATGGGGATAACCACAATATAGCTACTCTCATAAAGATAATTTGGGTAATTTTGTTGCAATAGCTTGTACACAGTACAGTGAGGGTTTTATTTGCAGCTTTGACCTAACTAACTTTATGTTTTTCAAGTGGGTCTAACAGTATTCATATAGGAAATACTACAGAAATTAAATTAAGTAATCAAATGTAAAATAACACTGGATAGTCTTCATAATAATAAAAAAATAATAAAGATGAATGCTTACAATTAAAGTTAACAAAAGTTATTCAGTCAGGATCAGTGAGTGATTTTCTTTTTTTCTTTTGTACTTTGATTAACATGACAGGCAGCAGCAGGAATATTAGACTGCTGTCACTTCAAGAGATTATGCACAAATCCAATATTCTGTTACACTATTTACCAAATCAGACTGTTTTTACCTGAATATTCAGCAAGACAAGTATTTTGACATCATTTTTGTGTATTTGACTGTTGACTCTTGATCTGTTTGAGAAACGGCTTTATGTGTGCCACTTATATAGATCAATGTTGCAAACTGAGCGTAAAACCTGCAGGAATGAGTAAAATTATGTGCAATACAAGCACTATTAATCCAAAGGAAATAAGACGAGTGACAGGAAGCAGTCAGAGTCAATTTGCCGTCGAAAAGAGCAAGAATGTGCTGCTGGTATCGGTGTACCGATACTGTCAACACTACTTCTAAATGCATGTTGTTGAATTAGAACTAAAATGATTATCTGGAAAACAAAGGACGGTTCAGTAGGTATACAGTATCTATTGTATGCAAAAATTGGTAACACTTTACAATACGGGTGCACTAATATGCATTAATTCATGCTTAACTAATGCACAGATAATCATGAGTTAATGTATTACTAATGGTGAACTAACCCATTTATTAATGATTACTGCATCAGAAACTAATGAAGATTCCTCATGATTAATAGATTAAGCAATCATTAAGTTGTTATTAGTTAAATGTGCGATAATGTATTAATTCCTTAATAACATATTATATTAACTAATAATGTAAATTAATGTATTAATTACCACAAGGGGTCAAAGCCATTTTTTATAACTCATTCGTATATTCGTATATAACACATTATAACTCAACTCATTCTGATTGTTTTATAACTCATTCATTTCCATTATATAAAGCCTTAAAGTTCTGCATAATTAATGGCGTGGTTACTTTGAGTTACAGGTGGATAGCCATTTATCCGCCGTCTATAGTAATTGTCACCTAAGCTCCGCCCACATTCCGCCTCTTTGCCCATTTTCTGTTATCCGGGAGTGACATGCGATGACATGCTGCCAAGATGGCAACGGCCAGCTTGTCTGTACTTTATGCTTCAGAACGGCTTATCGGAATCCTATGGGTGACGTCACAGACACTATGTCCATATTTTTTTACAGTCTTTGGTCCTTACTGACAAAAAGTATTAATTGGATTTTATTATAATAATAATAGTTAATAATATTAAATCATACGGACCCGAAATTGTGAACAGTAGTAAGTCCATTGCCAAATAATGAGATTATTAAAAAAAAATGTAAAAAGTAAATATATTATTATTTTTATACTATATATATATATATATATATATATATATATATATATATATATATATATATATATATATATATATATATTCAAATTATTAAACAATATTCATTATTGTTTATACAATACTAATGACAAAAATACATATTATCATATGAAGAACCAGTCAGTAGCTACACAGATTTAATTTTCACAGTAAGTTACAAGCTGCATGGGCTTGGTTCCCTTATAAAAAAATGTTAATTCGTTCAAGAATCAGACTGCACTGTTTGCACTGTATGTTTCTGTATGAGTATGAGTCCTTCTGTAATTGGACTACACTTGTCTACACTTGTTAAATATTCCATTTGTTTCAGTTGTGTGGTGGTAGTTCTGTTATTCAGTCAGCATCAGTGGAATAACATCATTTGGTTCCAGTGTTTTAAAAAATAAAATAAAATGAAACCCTACCACATTGTAGTTGATTTGGATTTACAGGGGGCAAGACACATTACCTCCTGACAGCACATGTCCTGGCTTAATAGCTTTTAAGCTATCTTGATGGAAATGAGTAGATGCTGGCCCTTTTAGATGCCTTTATTTGCCTGCCATTTTATGTGATTGATGTGGAATATTCTCAAGATCAGCAGTCTTTAATTCAGCCCATGGATTTTTACCTCATATGGATGAAGACAGATGTGAATACAAAGGCTCTCTTTACCGAATTGGTGATACTCTCTGTGGCAAACATACATTTGAGAGAGAGAGAGAGAGAGAGAGAGAGAGAGAGAGAGAGAGAGAGAGAGAGAGAGAGAGAGAGAGAGAGAGAGAGAGAGAGAGAGAGAGAGAGAGAGAGAGAGAGAGAGAGAGAGAGAGGAGAGAGAGAGAGAGAGAGATTCAAATGGAAGAGATATCTTTTGGGGGGAGGGTATGGAGGGAATATAGAAAATAAATAAATATGAAGGTGCTGCTGGAATTATGCATCAGTGTGACAAATTATCTGTTCCATTTCAATAATTTCTTTGAGAGCCCAGCCTATTCGTCAGCCATTTTGAATATAAGTGAGGTGTCAGGCTCTAATGAATAAGAGACTTATGAGGAAGATTTTCTGCACCGCCAATAATAAATGAATCTTTAACCTCCACAGTCAGACACGATGGTGGACAGAAAATGCAGTGAGTGCCAGCTGACAAGAGTCACAACATTTCATTTTGATTAACAGGTGGGAGGAGTGTTAGATGAGCTTTATAACAACAGGGCATGTTTATTTTCATAAGTAGGTTGAAGTAGTCATTGGCCAGGGCTGTGCATTATATGATGCAATCAAGGTGATATACTTGAAAGCCATCATGCTAAGTGGCCAGTATTTATAACTCTGAAGAGGCTTGGATGAACATCGGGCAATGGGTCAAAGACTCATTAGAACTTTGATTTTCTAATGAATGGGGACTCAGTAAAAATATCAATTTTCTGATTAATCGTGATCTTCATTTGAACAATCCGATATCGGTTGATTGCTCGCACCCCCATCTTGCAGATGTCACAGACTCTGTTTCTCCTGGCAGCCGCCCTGCACACAAGCTCCTCTTGTATTCCTCATCCGCATCAGTTTTGCAGGATTGAGCCTGCTTTAAATTCTGTGACGGTTTGCCCCTCTCATTAGAAGTAAATAGTTATAGTGAGTCTAATTGTTGTGTAACTCCCAGTGCAATGCTTTCTTCACCATCACCCCTTAAAACACAATCTAAAATGTAAACAAATGCCACTAGACTGATTTTATATGTGTTATAATAATTTTCCTGCTGAAAAAAAAAACAAAACAAAAAAAAACAGCATGCTGGTTAGGTATGTTTTGAAGCATGGCAGCTGGTTTGAGCAGGTTTATGCTGGTCTTTAGTTGGTCCTGAGCTAGTTATAAACTAATTTCTTAGGGCCACCTTAGGACCAACACTTGACCAGCTTAAACCGGCTACACTGTAAAAAAAATATTCAATTATATTAATTTATTATAATTATTCAATTATATTAATTAAAATTAAATTTACTTAATTAAAATTACTTAGTCTCAAACACACATACTGGCGAATAAAATCGAACAGTTCTACAGTGACCACAAATTTTCAGTGTAAATCTGTGGTGAAAAATGGAACTGCAGCACTGCCCCACCTGTTTATTACGTGACTTCATGTAAACCTCACTCCAGACCAAGACGATATCAGTCAACTTCAGATATGTGTCTGCATCAGGTCAGCAGCTAGTTGTCGGTTCTTCCTATGTGGAGCTAGCCTGGATTCCAGCCGAACTTAGCCCCGCCCACAACATTGTTCGGTTGGGGTGTTCGGTCTGGCCTTGCTGCATAGAGGAGTGATTATCCCCGAACAGAAACTGTTCGGACCAATGAAATCATCAGGGCGGGCTTTAGACGATGACGGACAGATGATCAACAGTAACGTAATCATGCACGTCATCAAAGGGACTTGGATTATAATTTCTCGAATCCTAAACGGAGAGCTTGTTTGTATATGCATTCATCTTCACAATTTCTCTCAGAAATGAGTATCATGTTGGTAAGTACTCTGTGTATCATTAAATTATTGTATTTTTTTACAACACCGGCAAAGATCGTGTATTCCAGCCTGATTCTAGCACACGTGCAGACATTGTTGCCAAGTTTTTACAATAAAACCCGCCAACTACTAGCCCTAAACAATAGCTTCTTGGGGGGTTCTCCGGGGGGAAAAAATGGCATTTGGGGGGTAAAATGTGTGTTATTTTGGCAAGTGTTCCTGCTAAAAGTCGCACTCATGGGTCTATATATCACATAATAGTCGCTTTAACCCGCGGACATAGAAAACAACCCGCGGGGAAAAAAAACACGGACTTGGCAACAGTGCCGTTGAACTATGTTGACATTTGACAATGCGTCGCTTCGTTGCTCTGATTGGTTGTAGCTCTATCCAATTGATGTCTTTCCTGGTTCGGTTGAAACACGCCCCATAATCACAGCCCAATGGAGCAATTTCAGACTCATATTCTGACTAGAATTGAGTATGACCACGTCAGGCTAATGTGGAGTAGCGTATCAAATTAATGAAAATATATATATATTGTTTTAAATTGTTTAAATGTGCTCATGTGAACAGCCTTTATAACAGTAGTTGTGTTGTGTTTGTTCTGAGAATATAGTGACTTTCCTCACTGGAATTCCTACACAACTTGCAATATTCTGAAACAACATCTGAGTCAATTAATTTTTAGAGCTGCCCTACAGCTAAATTTAATTTAGTTTGCCACTGAATCATTATTTTCCAGTGTATCACTGTAAACCTTATTTGAAACAATCTGTATTGTATAAAGCACAATATATATAAAGGTGACTTGACTGGTTACCAATATTTCTCAAAAGTAATTTATATTAGGAACAACATACGGGTAAGCAAATGACTATTCATTTTTGGGCAGTCTATCCCTTTAAATAAGCAAGCGTGTGAAAAAAATAAAAATACATTTTTAATAATAATCAATAATACAATATGTATATATTGTATTGTATTGATATTGATTGATACTCAATAATACAATATGTATATATTGTATTGTATTGATATTGATTGATACTCAATAATACAATATGTATATATTGTATTGTATTGTATTGATTGATAATATTGTATATTTTACATTTATATTCCCCATTCTCCTCTGTACTGAATACTCAAAGTCGCATTCTTCTCTTTTAAGCAATAGATACCTTTTGCATGCTATGAATACTCACACTAACTCTGTTGCAGAGTATATGAACTGTGGAAAACTTTATGAAAAATTATGATTCAGAGAAAGAGTTGGGCATTTTGCCACTGGTAGTGCTTTGACGTTTGCCTGGGTCATCAGTCAAGCATCCCGAGCACAAGCTGGGAGGCATGAAAACTCTGCCAGCACCTCTACACCTCCCCCAGTCTCACCCTCTTAACTGCCATAAACCAGAACGAGAACTTCCGAATCCTACTGCGAGGAAAAACGCTTGAAAAATCAAAAAGAGTTTCCAGCTAATGCACGCAGATGAAGCTCTCTTGTAGAGAGCATGCCTTTGTGTTTCATTCTAAGATTTCACAAGCCGAAGCTGAGAGCATTAACCACTACTAGCCTCGCTGAGGATTCCCTGCTGCTTTCAATAAAGTCCCATTTTCTGTAGAAAAGGGTATAATTCCTTTCTAATGCACACTTTCCTCCAATGATAAGCGTCCCCCATAGCACACACTGAAACGAAGGGAACACTAACCTACCGGAAAGGGACTTTTTATGAAAACAGCTGCTTGAATATCTCAAAGATTGTTCCATTGCGGTGTAAAAACATGCCTGATGCTATAGGAAAATGCCTTTTGACTAATGCTCACTGATTAAATACAGCCCAATTCTATCCGGATCTTTGTGTAAAGCAATATTATAATAAGTGCCAATGCTTATGAAACATTAATGACATTTCTAGCGTACCAAAAAAAGCTGGGAACGGCATCTTAAAATCCATTATTATTCAAATATGTGGCTACGCAGGCCCACTCATCCTGATATATTTTCCGGAGTCTTTGTTGGATTAATCACAGGTGGGTTTTACAAACCTGTCTGTTTTTACTCATTTACTGTGGGAGAAAAAATGCAATGGATTTCTAATATTTATTTAGCAAATCATTTTAGTCACTTTGGATTTTAAAGTCTTATTGTCATGCTTTTTATCTTCTTCTGTGGAACACAAATGAGGGTATGCAAATGAGAGATTTTCATTTTTAAGTGAGCTCTTCCATGTGTACTTTTATTGTTATTGCCCATTCTAAAACTATGCAGTGGTTTAGTCTCTTAGCATGACAGTTAGAAACAAAAGAATGGCACATAACTAATAGAACAACACGTCAGGGATCATGGGCACCAGGTCTTCTTTAATAAAGATAGAGGGGACAGTCTTATGAACTTCAGAATGATTGAGAGTGAATGTTACAAGTCACAAGTGACCCATTTCCCTGAATACATCCCTTGTATTGAACCACACCGAAAATGACCCTTATACCAGTCACTGATCTCTTCAACGCCTGCTGCTGAAAGTCCTGATGTAGTCAGCACAAATAAAACACTGCAGATAATTTGAAAAAATACACAGTTTTCAATCCACATGGTTTGTACTCAGCATCTGTAATGGATGGCACATAATGCACACTCAGGTAAATTCAGAATTTCCAATTCAGATGCACTAGCTGCAGCAACAGCTCTCTATTTCTATCCGTTTCATTATAGAAAGCCCAAGTTCTGCACATGCTCCGCTCCGTCGAGCCCTTGTTGTGGACCAGCTCATTGCTATGCATAGAAAAACCCATCTTTATACTTGCAATTGGTCAATTTTCCCTTTAAGTCGGACATCTGTCTTTGTTAGAAATTAATCTGCTGATCCCTGTAGAGGCTCCTTGGATTTTAATTAATTGCGTGGACGCGTCAATAAGAGGAATGGAAATGCCAGCGGTAGGCTTGCTGAACTTGTGCTTTCCCTCCCGATTCCACTTTCACTACTCTCACTGGCTTGAAAGTTATTTCAACACGCTGAATGGAAATTAAATAAAGCAGCTCTCGATAATGGGGATTTGCTGCTTGTGTAACACATTAGAAATGCTTCCTTGGCTTTTCCAGGTCCTCAGTCATTTTCAGTGGTTCAGTTGCATGACAACAACTGCGTTCTGCTTGGAGGGTTCACTATACTGTTTACTTTGTCTAATTTTATCCGCTTCACCGTTTATCCGGTGACCCATGAGTAGATGTCGAACAAAGGCAACTTTTATTCCAACAAAGAAGAAGAAAAGTTAGTTCCGCCTGACGGAAATCTCAGGTCACCATTAATCTACAAACACGACATGAAGACTTTTATTCACTCACTGGGGGAAATATTAAAGAAGACAATGTAGAACAGAGAACAATTTGTAAGTGACAGGTAGGGAGATATATTTGCCCACAGGCAGTTGGTTTTCTTCCTATGTGTCAGATGAGCTTTGATATACAGTGACTTTTGTCAGGGAAAAAAGTGACGCTTTTGTCAGGAATGATTGAGCTGCACCATTTTGGATGGGAACAAAGATACCGTGTCGATAGCTTTGTCAGTGAGGTGTCAGTGATTTGGCAGGGATGTTCTATATGTCTAGCTATTTGTCTGCTCTTGAATATTGATCCATTTTCATCTCATATTGATCTCATGACAGTGTACAATAGTTTTTTCCTAATAATATACAATATAATAATACACAGTGACTTTTACTGCAATGGCAGCCATGTTGGGTTTGAAATACACTATATTGCGAATAGTTTTGGGACACTTGACTTTGTATGCACATAAACTTTAAAAACATCCCATTCTTAATCTGTAGGGTTTAATATAGAGTTGGCCTACCCTTTGCAGCTATAAAAGCTCTCTAAAACTCTTCTGGGAAGGTTTAGAAGTGTGTTTATGGGAATTTCTTACCATTATTCTAAAAGCACATTTGTGAGGTCAGGCACTGATGTTGAAGGAGAAGGTCTGGCTCCGCTAGAGTCTCCGCTCTAATTTATCCCAAAGATGTTCTATCGGGGTATGGTCAGGACTCTGTGCAGTTCCTCCACACCAAACTCGCTCATGTTGGAACAGGAAGGGGTCGTCCCCAAACTGTTCCCACAAAGTTGAGAGCATGAAATTGTCCAAAATGTCTTGATGTGCTGAAGCATTAAGAGTTCAGGAGAATACATCTCCACTGCTCACATGCTTTACACCACTACATCTGACACTTTGCATTGCACTTGGTGATGTAAGGCTTGGATGCAGCTGCTTGACCATGGAAACCTATTCCATGAACCTCTCTACACACTGTTCTTGAGCTAATTTCAAGGCCACATGAAGTTTGAATGTGTGTAGCTAATAACTCTGTAGAAAGTTAGCGACTTTTGTGCACTGTGCACCTCAGCATGTGCTGACCCCAGCTCTGTGATTTTACATTACTTACCATTTCGGAGCTGAGTTATTCGTGTTCGCAATTGCTTCCACTTATCACTAAAGGTTGACCTTAGAATAGAGTAGTGAGGAAATTTCACAAATGGACTTATTGCACAGGTGGCAATCTATCACGGTACCACGCTTGAATTCACTGAGCTCCTGAGAGCGACCCATTCTTTCAAAATTTGTGTAGAAGCAGTCTGCATGCCTAGGTGCTTGATTGTATATCCCTTTGGCCATCAATGTGATTGGAACACCTGAATTCAATGATTTGGAGGGGTGTACCAATACTTTTGGCAATACAGGTTAATGTATCTGTGTTAATATGTACCACATTTATAGTAAAATTCAAGTTGCATTCAGCCATTTACTTCCACAACAGGTCCATTAACCTTCACTATTTTTGTAGAGTGAAAGTACATTACGTCACCGTGAAATATTGCCCTTCACTACATTACTGAATTTGGTCCAAATAATAGCTTTTTCAATAGCAGTCGTGTCCTTGGCATAACATTAGAATTATGATATTCTAGATATTTTGAAAAAGTAGTTATGTTTTTTTCCTGTGTGGACTTCTTTCAAATGCTTGTTTAAAACAATATGCTTTTTTTGAGCTTGTAGAAGCACTGGATAAATCTATGTTACTCTGATTTCACAGGCAGTCATCTGCCCGCTCTGCATATTTAATGGCCTAAGTGTCATTTCTGTCTCTGTTTTGCACAGAGTATTGTCATGTGCTTTCTCTTGTCTTCCCTTAAGGTGACCGAAACAAGGACAGGCCCTCTTGGATGCAGTAACTATGACAACCTCGATTCTGTCAGTTCCGTTTTGGTTCAGAGTCCTGAGAACAAGATTCATCTACAAGGTAGCGCATTCATTATTTAACTCTTCCTCAGACATTCCAATGATATTATCATTCTTTGAATTTTATCTTTTATTGAAAGACGTAGCAGTGTGTTCACAGAAATATTCCACAAACATCTTTTGTTCCTCTTAGTCTTTAAAGGTTTCAAGGAATTTTCCAAGATACTATCTTGAAAAAAGTATTTTTTTATGTTTTCTTTTCTTTTTCTTTTCTTTTTTGAAAAAACAAAACAAAAAAAACATTTGATATTAAAATATAATTAACATTTTATATAACTGTTTTCTATTTTATGTTTTAAAATTTAATTTATTCCTGGTATGGCAAAACTGAATTTTTAGCATCCCTACTCCAGATCCTTCAGAAATCATTCTAATATGCTTATTTGCTGCTCATGTAACATTTCTTATTATAATCAATGTTGACTTTCATTTTTTTTCAGGGTTATTTGATTAATCGAAACAGAAATCTTTTATAATATTAAATGTCTTTACTGTCACTTTTGATCAATTTAATATGCCCTTGCTGAATACAATTATTAATTTGTTTTAAAAATCTTACTGACCCTGATCTTTTTGCATATTATGTATTTGTATATATATAAACAATTTTGCTTTATTTTAGGTCTTCAGGCCATTCTGCCAGAATACCTTAGGAGCCGATTTGTGGAGGCAGCTCTCAGTTATATTGGCTGTCACTCCGAGGGTGAGTTTGTGTGCCGGGATAACGACTGCTGGTGCAAATGCAGTGTTGATTATCCCCAATGCAACTGTCCCAGTGAAGACCTGAAGGCTATGCAGGACAGTCTGAAACTCATCAGAGAATCATGGATGCAAGCCAACCAAGAGTTTGAAGAGTCTGGTAAGATTGTGTCATTTTCAAGTTTTCGAATTTTTTCTAGTTACATTAAAAGAAACATGATGAATAGTAAAATTCACAAAAATGTAAAGCACAAAAGAGATTTGTTTAAGAATTGCATTGGTACTGTATCTCTGTTCCATGCATTTGGGAGACTGAATATTCTGAAGCTGAAGCTTTTGACTGAATGGGACACACCATACATGTATCATAAAAGTGTTTTTAAGCTATACAATAGCATTTCTAATTGGCTTAAATGGTTATTTACTGAAAATATTGCTTTAAACTGTCAAGTTCATGAGAGAACCCAGCAAGCAATAGCCTTTATTTGACCATCTCAGTTAACTATAGACCTGATATAGTCCGGCTATGAGTAACCCACTTCTAGCCAAAATAACCTTGAATTTGGTTACTTGTCATTTTTTGCCAAAATACTGTAACTTGCGAGATTTATGATATTCCATCATGTAAGAAAAGTCAACAGTGAATCCAAGCTGTTTGTTTCACTTATTTGACATGTTCATGTTCTAGATGACTAGTATATGATTGTGCTATGGTTAGATGTCTATTACATTTTAGCCTAGATTTCATGGCTGTGTTTGAATGTCTATTAGACATATTTTAACAGCTAAATTTCTTGCTCGGAAATAGCAGTTTGTGAAATTGTGTGAGTCTGAACAGTCTTGTACCAGTGAATTATCATTGAAATTTCATTATTTTGTATGCTTTTGTATAGCTCACCTATTAAATGCATGAAATGTTTTGCTAATAATTATTGCATACTTTAGAGACACTATTTAACATGGATGGATCTCTACCTGTCGTGATAATATAAAACTCTCCTAATATTGAAATAGCCTAATAACTACAGAAGAATAAAATAAAACATATTTTGTTAACTTTTTGAGCTTGGAAGTGTTCAGTCTGAACAGATGTTTTATCTCATCATCACTGTCCTCGCCAGAGCTCATTGTTCAGTACATTCAGCATCTGGCTCATATTCGCCATCACAAACGTATTCTCAAAACTATAATTTTCAACATCTTCAAAATCTATATTTGGATTCCTGACAGCTTCTTCACCAGATCCACCATCAAGTGACAATGACTCTTAATATTAGATTGCATTCCATTTCAAGTTTTGCTGATGATACTTCCTATTCTTTTGTTTTCTGCCTGCTGCAACTATGAGTGAAACATCACTTCATCATTGTGTATCAGATAATGAAATGCACTTATTCAGTTATCAAAGATTCAATTATTGTTGTGCAGAAAAAATACACTTAAACATTATACACTTTGGGTCGTTAGCGACCCTAAACAATTTTTACCAAAAAAAAAAAAGAATGGGAAAACTGGCATACTTTTATAATTGTATTAGTATAAATGTTTTCCTTGTTATATTGTTTATAATTAATTGATTGAGTAATACTAAGAAACTTGATGTAAAACTAAGTTACTAAAGACCATAAGCATGCGTTTAAGAGTTAATATATGAAGTAATTGCATGGAAAAGAACCTCCAGCACTATTCTTTAAGAATTCTCCTTACAGTCACATGCGGGGTGATTAAAGGAAGTGTATGTACGATTGTGGCCAAAACTGGTACTGCAATCACTTTCAAATGACTGTAGAGCGGTGTATCCCCTCTCCCACTCCCCCCTGACTCGAGGTTGTCAGATAGGCTGCAGGATCCAGCAGGAACGTTTGTAGCTGCAGCTGTGGTAACTAGAGCAGATCTGGCCACCCGGATGCAGAAACACTACTGACTTCATGATTGGTCGATAGGTGGAGGGCGGAGCTTCAGGCCAAAACACAACATGTCAACATCAACATCAGTTGAGGGCTGCAATAACAACTTTTAAATGACAATATCTTGGCCGGACTACTGTTGTCAGTGAAGTATTTGAAATGAACATGATTTATTAATGCCTAGTGATATATCAGGGCCGTTTTATGATTCATTGAAATACATTTATTGCGTACAGTTCATTTAAATGAGAATGTAGTGATTTGTTTTTTTTTTTGTTTGTTTGTTTTTTATGTTAAAAACCAAGCAGTTTTGTCTTGCAAGAGGTTTCATAGTTATGGTGTTTTTTTTGTTTTGTTTTTATAATTCAGAGAGGTCTATGGCATGACATCACCAAATTAATTCTGTTATGCCACTTAGATCTGTAAATATCCCTGACACATAGTGGGGTGACATTAAACAGTGATTTTTGTCACCTTGTTACATTTGATGGCTGACAAGGAAATAGTGGGAACTGCTTCCTGGGATCTAGTGTCATTGTCATTGTGGTAAAGCAGCGTTTTGGACTTGGCAGGCTTACTTGTCCCTAAGCCAGGCACTGAGCCAGCACGGAGCAGGTTTTTGTGAGCATCACAGCCATGTTGGAGCTCTACCTCCTGCAGCAACAGCAGGGAGTAAAAAACCACTGCCTAATGACTGTAAACCAAATAAATAAACAACAATCATCTGCTGGAGTGAGATCATCTACTAGTCCGCTTCTATTTTCTGTCGGGGCACCACACAGTTTTGGTTTTGTAATGAAATGTGAAATCAAAACAAAACTTGGAGACTTGGACAGATCAATGGATATCTAAAAATGGAACTTGTAATATTTTCAATTACCTAATGTTTGATTGCATGAAAAATCCAATTGTGCACTGACTGGAATTGTCAGGCTATGATGAGGATCTGTGTTGTTAATTATAGCCACTGAGATCATTTCTTGTTAGATGTTAGGTAGAGCATTGATTGGGGCGTTGAGCACCCATAACACGGCTATTGATTTTTCTTGCCACAAATGAAAATGAACTTCCTTCTGCTGGAAGACATTTGTGTGGCCGAGGTGATTCTACTTTGCCTTAATGACTTGCCATCCTGTCAGAACTTAATGTTTTTTTGTTTGTTTTTTGTTTGTTGTTAAAGTTGAACCACATGTGCTCCTTCAAAATCAGCCCGTCCTGCTTAGCGTTTCTTAGCAATTCATTGAAAATACCCTGCTGTCCTTGCCTATCAGTGTTCAATCACACAGGACAATTTTCAATTTTCATCAAAGGAATGAAAATAACGTTCCACCTGCTCCCCTCTCCACCCCCAGTTTCACTGTTGACTCATTTTATCGAACACGACTGATTTCTTTTTCTCCGACATGAGGCAAAGTCATTCCAGTAATTTATTCTCAACACTTGTCTGCCTTTCTAGAGGACTTCCAAAATTTTGTGAGGAGATTACCAACGTTCTATGCTCTGAACACATCTGCTGTGCAGTACTTTTGGAAGGTGGACCCTGGCGTTCAGCAACGCTTTCAACTGTTGGAGACTAGCACTCAACAGCTGTTCAGCAAAGCACAGAGGATTGTCGGCAAACTCTTCAAACTCAGCAAAAGGTGTCGGACTCAACCCAAAATATCTGTGCCCAGGGAAAGGTAAGATATTTGCCATGTTCCTAATGGGGTATAAATTGACTTATTTATAATTGATTGTAATGTGATGAAAGGTTAAAAAAAAAAAAAAAAAAATTGTCATTGTTTCTTAAATGATTTTTGTACTTTTACAGAACCTTTTACAAGGTTCCATGTGTTAACTTTAGTTAATTAATATGATCAAACAATTAGCAAAAGTGTTTTTACAGAAGTTATTAAGCTAGTTAAAATTCTTTATTCTGACAATGCCATTGAAAAGCTTTTTAATCATATTCATTCAAATTTGGTTTTAGAATTTCTAGGAAAAATTGTTCTTAAATATGCTATTTATATTCAATTTAAAATTGTAATGACTCAGTTTTGTTTTGTTTGTTTTTTTGTCATGAAAACAGCCAAAGAGCTTTTTTTGTTTATAATTATATAAAAAAGTAGTTCATTTATGTTTGTTTTTATAACTTGAAATTGTTTCTGCCAGTCTCATGTTAATATTGAGTACCTATAGAGTAGTACTGCATCCTTCAGAGTCTTTAGCTTTATCATATTTATAAAAGACAGATTATGCTGTACCGATTCTTTCCAAAAACAGCCATACTCGTGAAGGCGTGCAGTGGGTGGTGCTAAAGAATCACGACCATGTTGATTTCGTGGTCTTAAAACTCATTGACTGCATTTGCTCTTGCTGATGTGCGCATCTGGGAGAAGTTCCGATTCCGATTTATGACGTCATACAGGGCCATACTTTTTTTGAATCCTGAAGGAGTGTATTTGGCACAGAAATATTTCGTCATACATCCAACTCATTAAAAGCCAGTAAAAGTATTGTTTGTTATTTGTTCACAAGGATCTCATGTTGGCAACTAATGTTAACAGACCTTATTCCAAAATAAAAAATGTTTCACAGAATCACAGTTGATTCTTGTCAACAACGTAACAAATAATGGTCAAATCCTGAAATGTCCTATAATGTCTGAATTAGTCACAATGTCATATACATATGTTGGGATGTTGCATAGAAATTTTCTTTCTTTTTTTGGCGGGGGGGGGGGGGGGGGGGGGCTGTTTCCAAATGGATGTACTAATAGGAGATTTAAAATGCATGTCCTCCAAACTAATTAATTAAGAAATGCCTTTAACACACTACTCAGTCCATATCGGAGGGCAATTGTGGCAAGCATAATTGTGTTAAGTCTAGTGTCTTGGCTGAAGTCCCAGACTCTCTGAAATGATAGAGACTGTCCCATCTAATCATTTCAGGAGTTAGTGGATGAATAGGTTTTCTCTTCCCATCTATAGGCTAAAGTGCATGCTGTGTTTTAATGGAAGACACGAGAAACAGGTAATTTATGGGATCTGCACTGGCATGATAATGCAGTGCCTTTGGTAAGAGCAGTGGAAGGAGAAAGTTCACGACTGAGGTCTGAAACTGAGTGTTCAAAGATGGTAGAGGGTCAGGGCTGTGCAAAAATGAGAATTATGCAAACCACGCAGACAGTCAATTCAAGTGGAAACTACTTGAGTCAGATGAGGTGAAAGCAAAGCCTAAAGCAATGATCAGCTTCACAGCTGAAAGTTCTTGGTTCATTAATATTCATATTGACTTCTTAAAGACATGCTATTCAGATATCCCCATATTATCACTTAAGTTAGAAGGGTGCATTTGGATGACATGCAATACAGTTGTGGCAGATGCAACAACATAGATGTTGTAAAATGTATTTATTCCCTAGAAGGGAATATGAGATTTTCAGATTAAAAAAAAAAAAAAAAAAAATTGCACTAGAAATGCTTCTTTGTTTTAAATATCCAGTATACTGGAACACTTTTACTACAACATTCCAAAGCATGATGTTGTATATTTTAATGTACTTGAGTATTCAAGGTAAAAAAAAAAAAAAAAAAAAAAAAATTGTACTTATCAAACATTATGCTTTGGAATGTAGTAAAGTATTTTTTCCAAAAAAAAAAACAAAAACAAAAAAACATCCTGATGAAGTACAGATACTTGAAATTTACTTGAGTAAAACAAAATACTTCACTACTGTCCAATTCTGGAAATATATTTGTATGTTTGTCAGTTTAGAATGTTGCTTTAAATTTTATTGCAGATTTGCCTAGCATACTAGATGTATTTAATGACCTATTTAAAGCTGGTCGCTTTATGTGTTCCCTTTCGAGGGAACTCACACTGTGGGGATGCTCCCTAATCATAGCGCATCTGAAGTATGAGTGACACTATTCCATTGGCTGTGTTCGATGAGGCTGGATAGGCTTGCGAGCCCCGAGGTTTGGGCCCCTGAGTTTGCTGATCTGCTGATCATGGGGCTCACTCATGTATCTGTCAAAGGGACTTGAGACGGCTGAGGCATCTTCTCAGTCCTCGTTTGACAGTTACGATGTTGCCCATGTTGTGGCTTCTTCCCCCGGAATAGAGAATCCTGGGATTAGACATGCTCAGAATAATGGCAGGTAAAGCTGAAGTCAAAGACTTGCCACTTTATTCACCTGCTCTACAGGAGCTGTTTAAGGTTTTGACCCATTCTGTGGCCAAATTAAACATCAGTTTGCCATAGAAGGCAGAGTGTTCAGCTGAAAAGTAAGCTAGACAAACGCTTTCTGCAGCACAGGTCTCAACCTTAGCGCAGGTGCTTACTATTTTTTCCTGACTCACACAATGAGTTGTGTAAGTCATGGAATAAATAATACTCGGTGTGCTTATCTTACCCACCCGTGTTAGATTACAGTTGTTCTGGGTGCATGTGAGTACGGTTATGGGACGATGCCTCGGGTGGAGGAGGCTTTGGCCAGTTACCTCTCCCCGGCGCTGTGTCATCCCCTTAAAGCCCTAGTATGGCCCACCAAACCCTGCCGAGAGACATCAGCGGTGCTGGTCAGGAAGATATGCTGAAGTTCAAAATGAGCATCAGAATATGAAAGAACAGTGTTTTAAGGAATCTGCAACAACTGCGTGATGCTATCTTGTCAATATGGGCCAAAATCTCGAAGGAATCAGCGGGCTTATATGGTGACTGGTTATATGGCAGTGGTCCCAGAGTAGGTTTGGATAATGGAACAGGAAGTTCACTCTTTGTTGGTAAATGAGGCCATTGGACGTGTTCTTCTGCCAGACAGGGAGTCCGGGTTCTACAGCTGGTTATGTCGGTGGAAAACCATTTCGACATATGTCTCCCTCACTGGCTGGGGCGCGATCATGGACGTCTGCTTTGCGCAAGGTCTGTGGCAGACCCAGCATTCCTCTTGGCACATAAATTGACTGGAAATGATGGCTGTCTACAAAGCACTGATGAGTTTTTCCCAGATATCAGTGGCCACCATGTCCTAAGCAGACAATACGTCAGTAGACTCTTATTTGAATCATCAGGGGGGTCTGAGGTTACACCCTCTGTGCAGACTGGAGCATCTCATCCTCCTGTATTCCCAGGGGAAACTGTCATCTCTCAAAGCAATATAATACCCTGAGCACCAGAATCAAGAAGCAGACGTCGTGTTGAGGCAGGGGCTGAAGCCTGGGGAATGGAGATTTCACCCAGAGGTGGTGAAGTCCATGTGTGAGAGGTTTGCCCCAGTGGATCTATTCACGATTCGAGAGGCGTCGCACTGTCTAGGTCCCACTGTCCCACTGTGGTTTTCTCTTAAGCATCCAGCCCCACTGAGGTTGAATGCCATGGTACAGACGTGGCCTTGGCTATGACTTTACCCCCATCGCTCTGCTCCTGGGAGTCTTGGAGAGGGTCCGTCAAGAAGGAATCAGTCTACTTCGTATAGCCCCGCTTTAGCCAGCCCAAGTATGCTTCACAGACATGGCACTGCTGGCAGGCCTTCCATGGCAGATTCCTTTATGCAAGGACCTTCTGTCTCAGGCTGGGGGCACAATATTTCACTTGTTGTGGAAGCTGTGGGTCTGTACCTAGAGGCTGGCCTTTCAGCAGATGTAGTAGAGACCATACTTAGCTTCAGGCAAGGCAAGGTGATTTTAAAGCCTAAAGTGGAATGTGTTTTCCACATGGTTTAGAGAGCATAAGTTGGAACTAGTTAACTGCCCGGTGGATTCAGTGCTGAAGTTTGTTCAAGATTGCTTTTCTGCTGGTATTACCCCATCCACTGTATTACTCTGTATGGTATTACCCTGTCTATTGCTCCCTTTAAACCGCTCGAGTTGGCTGAGGCAAAGAACCTGACCCTTAAGATGGCCTTTCTCCTTGCTATCACCTCTCTCAAAAGAGTAAGGGACTTCCAAGCTTTGGCTATCTCGCCGACTTGCCTGGAGTTTGCCACATCCTACATCCCAGAACTGGCTACGTACCTAAGGTGCCATCCAGCGTGGCACGATCAGTGTTTTTTCAGGCCTTCCATTCTCCACCACATGTATTGGCAAAAGAAGAAAGGCTTAATTTTTCTATGCCCTGTCAGAGCAATGAACATTTATATGCAGAAAGTCAGACCAGTTGTTGGTGTGCTTTAGCTCACCCAAGAAAGAGCTGCCGGCATATAAGCAGACAGTCAGCAAATTGGTTTGTCCAATAGGCTATTGCCTCTCCCTATCAGGGCCCACTCTACTAAAGGTATGGCTTCCTCTAGGGCACTTCTTTCAGGAGATCTGTGATGCAGCTGGGTGGGCCACTCCGCAGACCTTCATTAGGTTCTATAGTCTGCAACTCCCTATGACGCCAGGCACCAGGGCACCATGTGCCTGGGTTCCAGCTTTACACTAGGACAGGAATGTTTTTGGAGTTGCATAGTGGGAACTCGTTCCCCAAAGTGTTGTTCCCTCAAAAGGGAACGTCTCAGGTTACAACGTAAACCTTGTACCCTATGAGAACGCGCTGCCACACCTCGTCATGGCTGGGAACGTTTGCTTCATGGTTCAGCTTACAGTTATGTACTGGCAATCCTTTTTAGCTTCCGGATATATCGTCACATGGTTACATCATGACGCAACACCAATCAGGATTTAAATGGTTTCATTCAGATATGCTATGCCTAAGGGAACATACCCAAAGTGAGATTCCGACGCAGTGTCTTGTTCCCTTTTTAGGGAACAAGGGTTACAGTTGTAAGCCGAGACGTTTTCTCTAATCGGATAGCCATCCGATCATAAAAAGGCAAAGGGCCTCATTTATAAAGCGTGCATATGCACATATTTGATCTTAGAGGGTATGTATACTAAAAATCCATGCCAATGCTCATATTTATAAAAACTGTCATTGACATGGAAAAGTACTTAGTGCCACCTCAGGGTCTACACAGATGTATGCACTTTTCTTTGTCTATGTACTGTAGGGTTTTGGAAATATAAGTCTTTCAGCTTGCTCTTCTAAATAAAATGATTGGGACAATGACTGGTGTTCTTTTATAAGTAAACTACATGAATTAGGCATTGTTTACAAGGCGGAGAACTGAAACCAGTTAAAGATAATTTGCTATTTATAGATGTCATGTTTTCTGTGCTTTTTCATTCTATGAATTACTCCGTACGCACATTGAGAAATTATCTTAAGATAAAATTTAGGATGATTTCTACACAAAATTTTATTAATGAGGCCCCAGGTGTAAAAAAGCCCTCTGAAATGCTTTCGAGACAGATTTAAATCAGTGAAATGACGTTTGAGGGCTGGTCAAGTTGTTCATGGGTGGGCAATGTACAACATAGGTTATAATACGACATTACACAAATGTCTTTTCTAGTGAAGAAGAAACGTCACACAGTAAGATTCGATATACAAACGACTCGTATAGGAGGTTCAGAGGCGATTCTTTCTTTTGGAAGACAATAACTTTATTTAAACTTTCCAAAACTTTTACATTCACAAACATCTATATTACACACTGCATGAAAAGGAATAATGGAAAAAATAATAGGGGCAATAGGGGCACTTTAAAATGTATAATCATATTTCAATTACTTTTTTATTGGTTACATGATTATTCATTATTCACGAAACAGTATGAGAAACCTTGGCATAATGTCATATTTAATACTCTTTATTTTTTATAACACAAAATGTTATATATTATCTTTCTCTTTGTATTTTCATATAAATATGGTACAAAACAATCGTATTTAAATCTATGTGACAAATGAGTTGGGTCAAAAGTAATCAAAAAGTAGTCAGAATACATTACCTTGAATGTGTAATCTACTAGATTATGTTACTAACTACATTACTTGTCATGTACTTTTTATCAGTAATGTATCTACCTAGCACAGGAACTAACAAGACAACACCAAAAATGTGTTAGTTGCTACATGCATAACTAATTATATGATTAATTAGGGTATTATTAAGCATGCTTTATTAATTATTATTTTAATATGATTATATTTTATAAAGCTGTTAGTTAAAATGTGAAGTAAATAGCCTTTAACTTGCAGCACTTGTGAAAACAAAAAATTCTATGTTTGCAGATCGCAAGTCCCAATGTACAGTATACTAATATTTTGCAAAGTTTCCTATCTTGGGACTGAGGAGTCTAGGGCATGAAAACAATAACTGCATGTGTTTGAAATGTTTCTGCAATCTGCCTTGATCAATCTTCAAGAGTGTCCTTATGCTTCGATAACATATGATTGAAGTCGCAGCAAGAAACTAAAGCACACAAATAGAAAATACATTTTATTAGACGAATTTAAGTTCCTGATTTACTGTTTTGTTTTCTTTGTCATTTCATCATTCACACTTGATTTATTTGATTTTCACACTTCTTTTAAATGAGTTTTTTTTTTTTTCATTGCTTTTGTCAGGCAGAATTTATCAACAGCTTGATACATTTGTTCATAAAATGCATTCCCATATATTTGCTTTATATTTGTTTTCATATCACTTTGTCTTTCACTTTAGCTTTAAACCCAATCGGTGTTATTTAAAATAACAGGCAAATACATTAACTTTCTGAATCCGATAGCTGGTTTTGAGCGATTATACTACCTGACAAATACGCTTTCCTTAATGGGTGTAATTTTCCATAAGAGCAAAAATGGCTTATTTAAGCTATTGTTGCTCTTCCATCAGATGGGTTTTACACTCTAAAAATATGGAAATTCTCATGAAATTGTTGTCTCGTGGAATAAATGTGCATGAGCATGTTTTGTCTCTGGTGTGAATTTCCGTTTCGCTGTCAGTGAAATATGCTGACAGGCTGCTGAGATTTCTTCCATTGCCAACCACCTGCATACTGACTGTCTCTCAGGCAGCCTGGTGCCATGAATATTTATACATTCTGTTGCCATCACTTATGTTTTAATCCAGGGTAAACTGTTTTTTCTCTGCGCAATTGGAAATTCCATGGCAATGAAAATCGTTGGCTATCTCTCAGGAGAGCATAACAAGAGGACAATTGCTGAAATAGATTTTTGCACTATGAAAAGAAGAGTTACCATACATAGTAAGCAATTTCAGAGCGGAAATAAGAATACCCTTATTTAAACCCAAAATATGATCCTCCTCAGGTTGATTATGATTTGTGTTTTTTTAGATGATATTGAAATGTGTCAAAAATAACATTTGATTTGGCTCAGATATTTCACAGACTACATAGACGCATCATTTACTATTAGGATTTATAAATGCTGTATGAAGTACATTTTTACTCAGTTATTGTTTTTGGAAAAACAAAGTGAAATGGAAAATGGGAAACAAGTACAGTTTAGCTGATGTTTACAATTTGACTCCATGTGACAGATCGTGCTGATCCACTCCACTGAGTTCATTTGCCAGCAGCAGCAGAGAGAATCATTACAGTGTCTGAATATGCATGTTATGTTAATTTTTGCAGGATGGCATTTTTTTTTCATGCTCATAAAATGGATGAAATTGTTTGGAAGTAATTTAGTGACTAGTGTTGTTTTTTTAAAGTATTTATTTTTCCAAATGTTCTACTTGGGTTAAGTATTCTATTATAAGAAGAAAAAGAAAACAGTCGGTACATTGCTTTGAATAAAGTAATCTTAGTTTTAGTCTTTTTTCTTTGTTGACCAATTCAAACGTTTTAAGTCATATAAATTATTAGCCAAGTAATATACTAGTAATAAATCTATTAGCCTGTTTTATTTTGTTCAATACAAAGTAAGGGTGTACCAATATATCGCAATACAAAAATACAACACTATGTGTGGATGGTGACAATATGTTTGTAATATAATGTATAATATTGCAATAGGGGAATATTGATGGGTCTTGATGCCAAATGTCTTTTGTTAAATGTCTTATCTTAATAACCCTAGTCAGTGACAGAGTGCAAGCATATTTGTCTAAAATAATGTAATGTATTTTCAGCTTCAGAATCATGAATATTTTCATTCTGGTGTCACTATGTCCTGCATTTTGTTACCAGCACCAAGTCCAATTCATTTCCACCCCAATAGAATACCAAATTTAGCATGTTAATCAACAGTACATCTTTAAAGGGTTAGTTCACCCCAAAATGAAAATTCTCTCATTAATTACTTGCCCTAATGTCATTCGACACCCATAAGACCTCTGTTCATTTTCGGAACACAAATGAAGATATTTTTGTTAAAATCCGATGGCTCAGAAAGGCCTTCATTGAAACCAATGTCATTTCTTCTCTCAAGACCCATAAAAGGCACTAAAGACATTGTTAAAAAGTCAATCTCACTACAGTGATTCTACAATTATTTTATGAAGCGACAAGAATAGTTTTTGTGCACAAAAAAAATAAAAATAACGACTTATATAGTGATGGGCTGAATTCAAAACAATGTTTCGAAAGGGTTATGAATCAGCGTATTGATTCATGATTCGGATCGCCAATGTCACGTGATTTCAGCGGATTTGACACTCGATCCAAATCATGAATCAATACGCTGATTCATAGCGTTAAAAACATTGTTTTGAATTTGGCCCATCAAATTATTTAGTTGTTGTTTTTTAGCACAAAAAAAACAATTATTCTCGCTTCATAAAACTATTGTAGAGTCACTGTAGTGAGATGGACTTTGTAACGACGTCTTTGGTGCCTTTAATGGGTCTTGAGAGAGGAGCCATCCGATTTCAACAAAAAATATCTTTATTTGTGTTCTTACGGGTGTCGAACGACATTAGGGTAAGTAATTAATGACAGAATTTTCATTTTTGGGTGAACTAACCCTTTAATATTGCCACTTACTTTGTCTTCCGACTCTATGATGAAATACAAAATCATTTAGGACTTTCAAGACAACCTGACTTATCACATTCATTCCTTCCTTTACCATAGGCCTCTCAGCTACTGGCTGAGGTATATCCTGTCCATCATGTACTGCAGTGAGAACAATCAGATAGGCTCCTACATGGAGGAAACCCGAACCTGCTCCTGTCATTATGAGCACCCGTCCTGCCAGGGTGTTATCCCGTGCTCCGTGGGCGACGGACCTTACTGCACCTCCTGCTCCTATGAGAACCGCTCTCGCTGTGCCAGCTGCAATCCCGGCTACATGCTGAGCCAAGGGACCTGTAGGAATACCATACCGGATTCTACCGACAACTACATCGGTTTTGAGACCGACCTGCAGGACCTGGAGCTGCGTTACCTGCTGCAAAAGAAGGACGGGCGGATTAGTATTCACGCCATGTTCATAAGCAATGACGTCAGACTCAACAACTGGTTTGATCCCAGCTGGAGGAAGAGGATGCTGTTGACGCTGAAGAGCAACAAGTTCAAGTCTAACCACGTTCACATGCTCCTAGGGATCTCCCTGCAGATATGCCTTACTAAAAACAGCACTCTGGAACCCGTGCTGTCCGTCTACATCAACCCATTTGGAGGGAGTCATTCTGAGAGCTGGATCATGCCCATTGATCAGAACAGTTACCCTGACTGGGAAAGGACCAAGTTAGACATCCCACTTGACTGTTATAACTGGACCCTCACTCTAGGTAACAAGTGGAAGACCTTTTTTGAGACAGTACACATTTACCTGAGGAGCCGTGTGAAAACAGCATCAGCTCAGGGTAACGGCAGCGTCCATTTCGAGCCATTGGAATACATGGATTCGTCCCGTAACCTGGGCTACATGAAAATCAACAGTATGCAGGTGTTCGGATACAGTATGCACTTTGATCCAGATGCCATCCAGGACTTGATCCTGCAGCTGGACTACCCGTACACGCAGGGCTCGCAGGACTCGGCCTTGCTCCAGCTTCTGGAGATCCGAGACCGGGTCAACCGACTCTCTCCACCGGGCCAGCAACCTCTGGACCTGTTCGCCTGCTTATTACGCCACCGTCTCAAACTTTCTACCACTGATGTGGTCCGAATCCAGACTGCTCTTCAGGCCTTCAGTGCCAAGCAGCCCAACTCAATGGAGTATGAAACTACCAAACTATGTAGCTAATAAGGCACTGCAAGGTAGCAGTATATTTGTAGCTATTTCTGTAATTGTAGTTAAATGGCCTGGTATACTTTCAAAAAAAATAAAAAAATAAAAAAATAAAAAATACAAGAAAACACATTGGACAGCTGCTGGGATACAGTGTTGATGGTGATGCCACAGTTATGGTGTT
The DNA here is from genome assembly GCF_024679245.1 of Pseudorasbora parva. Taxonomy (NCBI): domain Eukaryota; kingdom Metazoa; phylum Chordata; class Actinopteri; order Cypriniformes; family Gobionidae; genus Pseudorasbora; species Pseudorasbora parva. The sequence goes on along the minus strand of NC_090183.1, from coordinate 32,475,447 downwards.
TGTTTGAACCACTGATGTAATGGGGCACTTCAGAGGAATGGCCAAACCTTTGCCTTTTCTTTTCTTAACTGCACTGGTGATTTACAATAACCCTTAGCGTGATGACCTTATTTCAGTTTCATGGCACACTGCAGAATTTACCATCAGCCCCAGTCCTAGTAAATAATGCGTGCAGTTGGACTTGTCCTGAAACTTTTTTCTTTTTACTTTTATTCTCTTTAAGCAAAACAGAGGCTGTGACACATGGCGAGCCAAACCTTGTTAGTGTAATCAGGTGTTCCTGCTGTGTCTGGGCAAAATACTTAACATTTCCCCCCTTTTTTATGCTGTCTGTCAACACTGTAACTCTCAAAAATATCCATATCCTAATCAACAATAGATGGTTTTGTTGAGGCTTAAACCTTTTTTTACAGTATTTGTTTGAATATGAATGTAGGAGAAAATAAATAAAAAATAAAATCACACCATAAGCAAGGTACTTATTATATATGCTGTTTCATGTACATTTATTTTTATAAAATCAATTATTTGTGACAAGTTACAAAGGTAATGTCCATAAAATGTATAGAACATGAATTTGTTAATACTCTAAATAAAAATCATTTTTATGTGCCGTCTGTAAATATATCTAATTGCTTGAATTGCACATAACTTGTGTGGTTTTATTTAGAGGCTTTGTTTGTTGTCTTAAGTTGCCGTGCCCTCCATATTGGCACCCTTGGTAAATATGAGCAAAGGAGGCTGTGAATCTTTCATCCAAAAAAATAAACAAAAATTATAAACTTTCATTGAAGTAAAACAATTGAAAGTAGAACGTTTATGATGAAATAAATGTTTTTCTCCCATGCTTGTTGGCCACAATTATTAAATTATTGGCACTCCTAGAAATTTTCATGAGTAAAATATCTCTGACGTATATATTCCAATTTATATATATATATATATATATATATATATATATATATATATATATATATATATATATATATATATATATATATATATATATATATATATATATATATTAGGGCCAGGACTTTAATGCATTAATTAAGATTAATTAACAACGGGACTTTAACATGTTAATTAATTACGCAAAAAAATAAATAACAATTTTAACCACACTTATTTTTGCACCTCAGAACGTTTTTCAATGAGTGAGTTTCGACAGACCGATTATACTGGAACACCAACTAGCGCTCACGACTGCTGTGTCTCATTTCGTTAAATTCCGAAGGTTGTGTCCTCCGGAGGACACGTCCTGTGTAGGATGCAGTATACGGAGTGTCCTTAGTCAAAATTAAACGGGACGTCCTTCGTAGGACACACAGGCAGGAAGTATCACGTTGCTATGCCAACAAGTTCAGCCTCGTTGCGCTCTCACGCCAGTTATATAAATGAAAATTATTTATAACTTGAAAATGACTATGAAATGTTTCTTGTACATTGGACTGCAATATGCTGTTCTAAACGTTTAAAATGCACTAAACAGTTGTAATCCTGTTTACCACAACTATCTGTTTGAGGTAATAGAGCTTAAAAAAACAACAAAAAAGTTTGAACTACTTAATTTAAACACCACACCGCTTGCATGTATATCTGGCGGTGGCGCCATTTTTTCATATAATATGAAAAAAAAATATGACTGTTGTTAACGGCGACGCAAAGAATCTCCAGCCGTGAAGGATACTCCTCATGCGCGCATTCGAAGGTTGCATTTGGAGTGTCCTACTCACTTTTTTGAAATGAGACGGCCTTATAACGTATGCACCCTTCAAATGCGACCTCCAGAGGACGCAGCCTTCCGAAATGAGACACAGCTGACGAGTCACGACAACAACAAACCAGTGTGAACATGAACAAAGAAGCTGATGAGACCGCTTTGCTTGGCCCCGTGGATGGGAAATTTTGTTTTAAAAAACGAAAGGGTGGAAGCGTCGACAAGAGCATGGTTGTGTGCAAGCTATACAACAAGGAATGTGCGTATCACCGCAGCACATCGAGCCTCAAATATCACAAATATGCTTTTGCTACACTTAATGGCAAACATTGCACTGGTCTGCTGGACTGAAATAAATAAACAATATTTTGTTGATTAAGCTTATGTATTCAGTCATTATTCAATTGTCTACTAAAAATCCATGTGAAAAAATGACTTCTCATTGTTCCAGGTCAAATATTTATATGCAATTAAAATGCGATTAATTTCGATTAATTAATTACAAAGCCTCTAATTAATTAGATTTTTTTTTAAATAATTATATGATTTATATATATATAATAATTTATATATATATATATATATATATATATATATATATATATATATATATATATATATATATATATATATATATATATATATATATATATATATATATATATATATATATATATATATATATATATATATATATATTGTCTAGCCACAACTTCCAATTCCAAATGAGTATAAATATGATTATGTGATTAAAAAAATGAGGAAACACAAGGGCCAGACCACAAGGGCCAGAATATCCATCAAAATGAGTAAAAACCAAAGAATATGGTTCTTATGTGCAGCAAAAGATTTCATGAAATAAAAAGTGGTTGTAAGAAAATAGCTAAAGCACTGAAAATACCCAGTTTTACCATCAGGGCAATAATTAAGAAGTTCCATTAAACTAAAGATGTTACAAATCTGGCTGGAAGAGGACATGCGTCTTAATACACGGCGAGGAGGAAAGTTTGAGTTTGACTCTCCAAGGATCACAGCTGGAGAATTTCCGAGATTAGAGATTAGAGTCTTGTTGTCAGAAAGCTTAAAACATTTGATCAAACATCACCTACGTCACCACCAAGTTGTTTGGAAGGGTTTCAAGAAAAATCCTCCTCACTCATCCAAAAACAAACTGCAGCATATTCAGTTGTCAGACAGGATTGGGACTTCAAAAAGGGACCGGGTTCTATGGTCAGATTAAAAATCGCTTTTTGGCAGCAAACCCACCCGATGGCTTTGGTGCAAACATGGATAAAAAGTGTCCCATGCCCACGGTTAAATATATTGCTGGATCTTTAATATTGTGGGCCTATTTTTGCTGGCTGTCATGGACATCTTGTTCAAAAACATGGTATCATGGATTCTTGCAAACACCAACACATAAAAAAATCTAAACCTGATGGCCTCTGCTAGAATTCTTATAATGAGCCATGGTTAGATCTTCCATTAGGACAATGATCCAAACCAAACATCAAAATCAACAAATGTGTCACTGAACACAAAATGAAGCTTCTGCCATGACCATCCCAGTTCCCTGACCTGAACCATAGAAAATGAGAATCCCCAACATGAAGTTGGAAATCTAATGGATCTGGAGAGATGAAGGAATGGTCTCTGATCTCATGTCAGGTGTTCTCCAAACTCATCAGGCATTTAGGAGAAAACTCAGAGCTTTCTTGGGAAAAGGACATTGCAGTAATTGGGTGCCAATAATTGTGGACAACGTGAACTAGAGCAAAATATTTATTTCATAATGAGATTTTTCCCCTATTTTCAATTTTTATATTTCAATGAAAGGTGGGAATGTTGTGGTTTTTTTTAATGAAAGATCAAAAGGATAAACAATGCAGATTTATTTTCACAGCCGCCTTTGCTCATATTTACCAAGGGTGCCAATATTAGTGGAGGGAGTGAAACTTTGTTTATTATATATTTAAATATATATATAATACACAGTTTGAAGAGTTGTGGAATATTTAAAACACACATACATATCACACACACACATCATCATCATCATCATCATCAGGTGAACCTATCCATAGGCTTTTTAAAAAACTGGCAGGCAAGTCTGTCTGAGAAATGATTCCTTGCGAGAGCCAATTCACCTACGAGAAAAGCTTTCACAAAAAAAAAATAATATAAAAAAAGCCCACGTTGGAGCAGTTCTGACTGCTTTTTGGCATAAACACCTGGTGCTTCATTTAGAAAATGTTGCGTAGAAACCGTCCGACGTGATCTAAGATAATTTCTCAAATATGCGCATGCGAGATTTAGAGAAAATTAACGTACACACAGAAAAGTGGATTTTAACACACCCTCACTCTATGTATTATGCTTATTGCTGCTTAGAACTTGACACAGTACTAAGAACTTTTCAGAGTTTTTATAAATCTGAACATTGGCATGGATTTAACGTACACACGTTTTACAAATGAGACCACTGGTGACTTATTTCTCAACGTTTTTTCATAGATTCACCTTGAGACGAAGTAAGCCACATCATTAGGGAACAAATAATGAAACTGCCACAAAAGAGAAAAGTTAGGCAACAACTCTAACAGATAAACCGAAAGTTAAATTAGTTATTGATTGGTCAGCTGTAATATATCTGATGAAATGACCCTGCAAAAATATAACAACAGAAGGGGCCAAGCTAATGAGGGTTATAGGAAGCAATTATGAGGGATATCAGATATGATGACTAAACATTTCTCAGATATGATGACTAAATATTGGTAATCAACAATTGGAACATAAAGTATTGCACATCAGACACATCTGGAGAGACTTTGTTTAGAAAATGATATCCACCCAGTCGAATACTGACATTTTCTCGTAGAGAGATCACCCCATTATCTTGGATCTTTCTCTTGCCATCTTAAAGGAACACTCCACCATTTTAGAAACAGGGCTTATTTAACTTCTTTCCTACATTTAGATATGTGGGCAAATGCAGTTTTGTCTTAGTGCATGCATTTTTTTAGTTTGGCAGGGTCACCACTAGCTTAGCTTGGCATAATGAATGGAGTCCTTTGTTGCCAGCTAGCATGTCCCGAGTAAAAGTGATCCAAAAAAAAAAAACACACAAAATAAACACAAGAAAAATTACTTCTTGTGGCCTGCATATTCACAACAAATACAAATAGCGATGCAGATTAAGACCAGGGGATTTCCTAGGCCGATATTGAATTAGGACTGTATTATGGGGAAGCACAGGTGAAGCATTGCGACTTGGGCGCAGAGATACTCGGGACATGCTAGCTGGCAACATAGAATTCTATTCACTATGCTAAGCTAGCGTTCCAAGCATTTGCCCACATCTAAATGTAGGAAAGAAGTTGAATAAGCCGTATTTCTAAAAACAGTCATGTTCCTTTAAAGTCAGCAATTTGTTAGATTGTAATGCACTGGGGAAAAAAATTAAGAGACCACTGCAAAATTAGAAACGCTGTGAGAACGCCTCTGCGTTAATGCGTCGTGAAGCGCCTGTAGAACCATTCCATCGGAAAAAAGATCGATCGTCGGCGTGATGACGTCATCGACCGGAAGCTATAAAACGTCCGCGAAAACAAACAGGAACTAACTTCTGATAAAGCCTGAAGTAAGTGATCACGGACACGCCGGGAGTATGGCAAAGCGACGCAGCGTCTCGTTCCCTCAGGGAACCAGGGTTACATACGTAACCTGAGACGTTCCCTTTCGGGGAACTCGAGCTGCGTCGAAACGCTGTGAGAACGCTTATACCCACATCGCCATAGGACCAAGTGTCTCGTATGTGTGAAGCCGAAGCGCACACGGTTACGAGAGAACCTGTGCCCCTACTGTAGATGCCAGGTCTAGTTCATAGAACCTGACGAAGGTTAACGGAGACGACCATCCGGCCGCGTTGCAGATATCGTGGAGGGAAGCCCCCGACAAGAGTGCTTTTGAAGCAGCCATACCCCTGGTTGAATGCGCCCGGACAGCCAGTGGAGACGGCTGCCCGGCCGCTTCATAAGCAAGTGAGATGGCCTCGACCACCCACTTGCTCATCCTCTGCTTGGATACTGGAGCCCCCTTCTTAGGGGGTCCGAAACAGACAAATAATTGTTCAGATTTTCTCTACAGGGCAGCTCTGTGGACATATGTATCCAGTGCCCTCACAGGACACAGCAGATTTAACCTTTCCTGGTCTGACGTCTTAAACGGAGGAGGACAGAAGGCTTGTAGAGTGATGGGGCCCCGTGGGCTCGTAGGAACCTTGGGGACATAACCCGGCCTGGGATGCAGAAATGCTTTCACCATCCCTGGCGCAAACTCTAGACATGAGGGCCCTACTGACAGGGACTGAATATCTCCTATTCTTTTAAGAGACGAAATGGCCAACAGAAAGATGGTTTTTAGGGTGAGGAACTTGTCCGAAACCTCCTCCAGAGGTTCGAACGGTGGTCCGGACAAGCCCCTCAGAACAATGGCCAAGTCCCATGCTGGGACCCTCGAGTGCATAACTGGCCTCAACCTTAGAGTGCCACGAAGGAAGCGTGTAATTAGAGGGTGTCTTCCCAAAGACACTCCACCGAAAGGGACGTGGAAGGCACCCAAGGCCGCCACGTACACCTTTATTGTGGAGGGGGTCAACCCTGCCGAGAACCTTGCCTGCAGGAACTCCAGCACTGTACCAACCGGGCAGTTAACTGGGTCCCACTGGCGTTCTCTGCACCATGCTGAGAAAAGTCTCCATTTCAAAGCGTACAGCTTCCTTGTGGACGGAGCTCTGGAGTGTAGGATAGTCTCTACGACCTCGGCCGAGAGACCTTCCTCTATGAGCCTAGCCCCCTCAGAGGCCAGGCCCACAGTTTCCACATCTCCGGGCGTGGGTGCAGGAATCTCCCGCCCGCCTGAGAGAGTAGATCCCTCCTGGTCGGAATCTCCATCGGAGAGCCTTCCAGGAGAGATATCAGGTCCGAAAACCATACTCGGGTCGGCCAGTTCGGAGCCACTAGAAGTACCTGGGCCCCGTCCCGGCGTACCCTCTCCAGAACTCCTGGAAGCAGGACAATCGGGGGGAAGGCGTACAGAGGCAGCCTCGGCCACTCCTGTACCATGGCATCCAGCCCCAGCGGGGCCGGATGGGTCAGAGAAAACCACTGCGGGCAGTGGGAATTCTCCGCCGAAGCAAATAGGTCTATTTCTGCTTTCCCATAAACCTTCCGAAGGAGCTCCACCACCTCTGGGTGGAGTCTCCATTCCCCGGGCCTCGGCCCCTGTCTCGACAGGCTGTCTGCTTCCTGATTCAGGGCCCCCGGGATATATACTGCCCTGATTGACAGCAATTTCCCTTGGGCCCACAGGAGGATCCGATGTGCCAATTTGTCCAACGGACGAGACCTCAGACCCCCCTGGTGATTTATATAGGCGACCACGGACGTGTTGTCTGTCCTGACTAGTACGTGGTGGCCCCTGAGGTCGGGCAGGAACTGTTTCAATGCAAGAAACACTGCGAGCATCTCTAGCCGGTTTATGTGCCAGTGCCGCTGATGTTCCTGCCATAGACCCTGGGACGAGCGACCACTCATGGTCGCCCCCCAGCCCGTGAGAGAGGCATCTGTCGTTAGCGTTACGCGACGAACATGAGCCCCCAACACGGGACCCTGAGATAAAAACCCCGGGTTTTTCCACATGACCAGAGCACGTAGGCATCGCCGCGTGACTTTGATCGTGCGGAGCGGGTTTCCCCTCGGGGAGAACCCTTTTGTCTTGAGCCACCACTGCAGTGGCCTCATGTACAATAGGCCAAAAGGTATCACGTTGGACGCTGCTGCCATGAGACCTAACAGTTTCTGGAACTGTTTCACAGTGACGGCTCGGCCTAGCTTCTGCTCTTTGACGGCTGCCAGGATCGATGCTATGCGTGTTGGCGATAATTGCGCCCGCATAATTACCGAATCCCAGTTCACACCTAGAAAAGTGGTTCTCTGAGCCGGAGAAAGCACACTCTTCTTGGCGTTCAGCCTCAACCCCAGCTTCGACATATGGGCGAGAACAGCATCTCGATGCTGAACCGCCATCTGCTCTGTATTCGCTAGAATCAGCCAGTCGTCGATATAGTTCAGAATGCGGATGCCCTGCAGACGCAGCGGCGCCAGAGCTGCATCCACACACTTTGTGAACGTGCGGGGTGACAGTGCTAGACCGAAGGGAAGTACACGATATTGGTATGCCTCTCCCCCGAAGGCAAACCTCAGGAACTTCCTGTGATGTGGAAGGATGGAGACATGAAAATACGCATCTTTGAGGTCTATGGTGACAAACCAATCCTCCGACTTGATCTGCGATACAATCTGTCTGAGTGTAAGCATCTTGAATTTGAGCTTGGCCACCGAGCGATTCAATAGCCGCAGATCTAATATCGGGCGTAAGCCCCCATCCTTCTTCGGCACGATTAAGTAACGGCTGTAAAAGCCAGACTCCCTGCTGGGAGGGGGAACCCTCTCTATAGCCCCTTTTTGCAGGAGTGTCTCTACTTCCTGTGCCATTACCAGAGCCTGCTCCGGGCCCACCTCTGTAGGTAGGACACCGCAGAAAGGAGGTGGCCGACTTCTGAATTGAATGGCGTACCCCTTTTCTATTATCTGCAGGACCCAATGAGATATATTTGATAGACGTTTCCACTCGTCTAGAAAATCTACTAAGGGAACCAGCCTCTCGAGGCTGGCCTCTGGTGTATTTTGAGCAACAAGCACAGTGCCCTGAAGCGGCGGACCGGCAGGGAACAACTGACTTGACTGCTCGGGGGCCCCCCGAAGGGGGTGCGGACCACCCTCGGGTGGCCCGCGGAGACCGACTGCGCCCCGGCATTGCGGCGGGGTTGGCAGCGCGGCCCCCCGAGGGTGCCGTAGGGAAACGGGTACCGTTGGCAGGGGTAAACACCGTTTCCCTACGGGGGGAGCCACCCTCGGCGTCCTGACGCTTCTGGCGTCAGGAACGCTTCGACGAGGCCTTCTTGGCGATCAGGACTGTCCGCAGATCAGCCCTGCCCCTCGAAGGCCTCGTCTGAGAGCGCCGCCCCTCGCCCCCGCGCTGAGGGGGAGCTCGGGCAGCGACGCTCTGCTTTTGCTGAGCCCTGTGTGAGGAGCTCGTACTCGGTTTGGGCTGCTTGGTGTTATCAGCAGCAGCCCCAGGGACCTGGACCCGGAGAGGGAGGAACTGCTTGAGCGCCGCAGCTTGCTTTTTCGACTCCTGGAACCTCTCGGTGACAGAGTGGACTGCATCACCGAAGAGGCCTCCAGGAGAAAGCGGCGCATCAAGCAGAAAGGCTTTCTCCCTCTCCTTGATGTCTGTGGGGTTCAACCATAAATGTCTCTCCATGGCCACCAATGCTGCCATGGAGCGGCCAACACATCTGGCCGTCTCCTTGGTGGCCCGGAGAGCTAAATCAGCTGATGTTCTTAATTCAGCGACAATATCTCCCCCCACAACATCGCTACCGTCCAGATCCCTCAGCAGGTCAGCCTGATATGCCTGCACGATAGCCATCGTGTGCAGGCATGCAGCTGCCTGACCCGCTGCCGAGTACGCTTTACCCACCAACGCCGACGTTGTTTTTAAAGGTCTGGTGGGTAAAGTCGGGGCCTTAAGGGACGATGCCGATGAAGGCGAGAGATGGCTCGCAAGCGTCTCTTCGATCTTTGGCATCGCCCCATAACCATACTGTTTCAGCCCGCTGATGTTGCTGTAGACCGAAGTCTGCGGGCTGAAAACACGATATGATGCCGGTCTCCTCCATGATCTTGCCACCTCGGTGTGCAAGTCATGGAAGAACGGCAGGCCCCGCCGCTGAGGTTCTGAAGCGCGAGATGGCAGGAATCGTTCGTCTAGCTTACTATGACGTTTTCTTCCTGCCTCAGATCTTTCAGTGGGCCAGTCGATGTTTAATCTGGCCACTGCTCGCGTCAAAACCTCAACTAGCTCCTCACTAGCAGGGGACTGAAGTAGCGAGTCTTCAGTCTCGATGCTTTCAACGTCCACCTCCTCAGAGCTGGACAGATGAAGCACCGGCGACTCTCTCGGGGGGGAAGAAACCGCCATGTGTGCTTCCATGCCCCGAGAAGAGCCGCTGGATGGAGCAGATGAGGGCAGAGATAAGGCAGCGCCCGTCTCTAAGCCCTCTGCAACATCCAATTGTGATCCCCACGACTGCAGCCTTCGCTCCGCCTCGGGACCAGAGCCGCGGGGAACACGAGCCGAGGCACCCTCCTCAAAGAGTGCCCGGCGGGAGCGCAGCGTTCTCAATGGCAATCGCTCACAGTGCTCGCAAGCAGCCCCCTCGAGGGCTGCCTGGGCATGCTGCGCTCCCAAGCAGGCTACACAAAGAGAGTGTGTATCCCCGCTCGTGATGTAGCGTAGGCAGGGATGAACACACCTCTTAAAACTGCTTTCACTCGCCATATTCACTCTATCTATTTTATTTTCTCTTTGTTTGTTAATATATACTGAAATATTTAACAAAAGGGTGGAAAATCTCTGATATAGACAGACAAAAACACCAAATAGACAGAAAGGTTCACACAGATCGCTTGCTGAAGGCTCAGAAGCTAGTTCCTGTTTGTTTTCGCGGACGTTTTATAGCTTCCGGTCGATGACGTCATCACGCCGACGATCGATCTTTTTTCCGATGGAATGGTTCTACAGGCGCTTCACGACGCATTAACGCAGAGGCGTTCTCACAGCGTTTTGACGCAGCTCGAGTTCCCCGAAAGGGAAATATATATATATATATATATATATATATATATATATATATATATTCTACAGTCTACTGATAACATTTCTTCCAAATTTCAAATAAAAATATTGTAATTTAGAGCATTTATTTGAAGTAAATGACAACTGGGGGGTTCAGACCTCACAAGAGATTTTTTAAAGCCCAAAGTGGGCACGGCCGGCCGTCAACATCTTGGCAGCACGTAACCGTGCGTCACTTCCAGATAACCGATAAAATGTAAAAGTGTGTAAAAACATAAAAAGTGGTGGGATGTGGGTGGGGCTGAGGTGCCTGGTTGACAACAGACAAACATATAGTGACATCGCTGGCAATCCCGTGTCACTCAGTAGCCACCCCTTAATTATGCAGAATTGTAAGGCTTAATATAATTTAAACAGATCAGTTTAAAAGAAAAATGCACCCCCTTCACAGTTAGCTATAGAATCACTTTTTCTACCAGGCTGTAAGTAAATATATTTTTTATGGGAGGCCTTTTGGAGCCTCTCTCTAGCGGCCAGTCAGTTAATTGCAGTTTAAGTCATTCCGTGTGTTGGATTCAAGAGAGAGACTGGAAGGTTGCCGCTTGGTTTTAACAAGAGTTCAGAAAACAATATCTGGTGGAATAACCCTAATTTCCAATCACAGTTTTCATACATCTTGACATGCTCCCTATCAGTCGGTCACATTGCTGTTTGGTGAATTCATGCCATTCCTGGTGAAAAATTTCAAATAGCTTGGCTTTAAAGGGCACCTATTATGCCCCCTTTTTACAATGTAAAACCTGTATAAGTCTCAGGTGTCCCCAGAGGGTGTCTTTTAAGTTTCAGCTCAAAATTCCTAACAGATCATTTAATTTTTTTGTTTGTTTGAGAAAAATTAGCTTTTTGTGTGTGTCTCCTTTAAATGCAAACGATCTGCTGCTCTTTGCTCCAGAGGGTGAAAACAGAAACTTGATACAAACATCTCTATCGCAGACACAACCATGTGACATTGCAGTTCTACGTCATTATTAAATATTTCCATCTGTATGCGTTTTAAAGCCTTATCTATCTCATCTTGAGCACACACACCCGGCACATGCGCACAGAAAGGTGGATGTCCATGAGTATTTCAAACTAGACTAGTTCTCTTTCATGTGTTATTGTGATTTAACTGTCAAATGCACACATGGTTATGTCAAAAAGTTCACATGAAACTGGCTGCTATATTTGCTGTTAATATGGATGAAACAACAAAAGATAAACAGAAAATCACTCACTGCTCTTGACTGAATGAAATTTAGTAGCTTTATTAAAAAAATAAACATTGCGGCCTATATACAGCTCTTTGAGGGCAGGTCTATGCTCAAATGGCAGTGTCCATCAACACTCATGGGCGGGGCCTGTGAAATGTGACGTCACGTTGCCAGGAATCTGCAAACGGTTTGTTCTGAGACACTGATTATGGGGATAAAATAAAGGAGTGGGTGAATTTTTACCATTATAGGATAGTTACAAACACACGTACATTTATGTTCAAACACCATGTAAAAATGAATTTTGCATAATAGGTGCCCTTTAAATAAAATAACCGATTTAATAGTTTTTCAGTGGGGTTCAAGTCTGGATATTGTGATGGCCTTGACAGAGTTTTGATCTGGTGGTCCTCTATCCACACCTTGATTGGTCCTTTTTTTTTATTTTTTATAATGCATATTGTGATAAATTTCATTATTTTCCATAATGTAATGATAAAAATTAAACTTTCATATATTTTAGATCCGTTGCACACCAACTGAAATATTTCAGGTCTCTTATTGTTTTAATACTGATGATTTTGGCATACAGCTCATGAAAACCCAAAATTCTAAAAAAAAATAGCAAAAAATTAGCATATTTCATCCGACCAATCCGACAAAAGAAAAGTGTTTTTAATACAAAAAAGTCAACCTTCAAATAATTATGTTCAGTTATGCACTCAATACTTGGTGAGGAATCCTTTTGCAGAAATGACTGCTTCAATGCGGCGTGGCATGGAGGCGATCAGCCTGTGGCACTGCTGAGGTGTTATGGAGGCCCAGGATGCTTCGATAGAGGCCTTAAGCTCATCCAGAGTGTTGGGTCTTGCATCTCTCAACTTTCTCTTCACAATATCCCACAGATTCTCTATGGGGTTCAGGTCAGGAGAGTTGGCAGGCCAATTGAGCACAGTAATACCATGGTCAGTAAACCATTTACCAGTGATTTTGGCCCTGTGAGCAGGTGCCAGGTCGTGTTGAAAAACGAAATCTTCATCTCCATAAAGCTTTTCAGCAGATGGAAGCATGAAGTGCTTCAAAATCTCCTGATAGCTAGCTGCATTGACCCTGACCTTGATAAAACACAGTGGACCAACACCAGCAGCTGACATGGCACCACTGACTGTGGGTACTCGACACTGGACTTCAGGCATTTTGGCATTTCCTTCTCCCCAGTCTTCCTCCACACTCTGGCACCTTGATTTCCGAATGACATGCAAAATTTGCTTTCATCCTACAAAAAGTACTTTGGACCACTGAGCAACAGTCCAGTTCTGCTTCTCTGTAGCCCAAAAATGGCTTGACCTGGGGAATGCAGCACCTGTAGCCCATTTCTTGCACACGCCTGTGCACGGTGGCTCTGGATGTTTCTACTCCAGACTCAGTCCACTGCTTCCGCAGGTCCCCCAAGGTCTGGAATCAGTCCTTCTCCACAATCTTCCTCAGGGTCCGGTCACCTCTTCTCGTTGTGCAGCGTTTTTTGCCACACTTTTTCCTTCCCACGGACTTCCCACTGAGGTGCCTTGATACAGAACTCTGGGAACAGCCTATTCGTTCAGAAATTTCTTTCTGTGTCTTACCCTCTCGCTTGAGGGTGTCAATGATGGCCTTCTGGACAGCAGTCAGGTCGGCAGTCTTACCCATGATTGCGGTTTTGAGTAATGAACCAGGCTGGGAGTTTTTAAAAGCCTCAGGAATCTTTTGCAGGTGTTTAGAGTTAATTAGTTGATTCAGATGATTAGGTAAATAGCTCGTTTAGAGAACCTTTTCATGATATGCTAATTTTTTGAGATTAGCTGTATGCCAAAATCATCAGTACTAAAACAATAAAAGACCTGAAATATTTTAGTTGGTGTGCAATGAATCTAAAACATATGAAAGTTTATTTTTTATCATTACATTATGGAAAATAATTAACTTTAACACACTATGCAAATTTTTTGAGAAGGACCTATATGTGGATTTGTCCTGCGGGAAGAAGTAATCCTTTGAGTTGGGGAACATTGCCAGAGCAGAAGGAAGCATGTTTTCTTCCAGGATAACCTTACACGTGGCTCGAGTCAAGCATTCATTCACAAAGACAGATCTGCCTGATTCTGATTTGAATCATTGTAATGTGGTGCAAGGCTGAAACCATGTCTTGAAAATTGTGGTGTGGGGGAGGGGGGGGGGTATTAATTTGCATTAATTTGTGTCAAATATATTGTTAGTCTCCAGATTCTTCCCGTCCTTGGTGGTCTGGAGGTAGAATTTTTGTAAACCTTGTCGAAGGTTACAGGTTCTAATCAGCCCTCATATTTATTTATTTTTCTTTGATTTAAATCAATGTTCAATGATTGTATATTAAGAGCATGTATTTTCTTTTGTGATTTCACTGGAAAGAATAGTGTCCCCGTAATGGGTCAAAATGAAACGTAAACCCGCATACTTTGATTTGATTGGCCATCTCAATCATTTTGGCAATGATGAACGCAGAGGCAGACCAGACTAAAAATGTTACATATACAAAGCGCTGCATAATGGAGTGCAGGAGAGCAGTGCAAGAATTTTAAGAATTTGGGGGGAAGAGAGATACCAATTTGGCCATTTCTTATTATGGGGGGGGTGGCTTGTCCCCCTCAATGTCTGGTTTTGGTGGAGGATTGGTGATGGTCTGGTGGTTCTTCAGTAAGGCTAGAATCAAGCAGATACATCTTTGTGAAAGATGCATAACTATTTTACTACCTAAGGTTGACATCACCAGTTCTTCCATGTAGCACAAAATAAGAAAGTTTGAATAATGTTCTGGTGCAATTACAGGGAATAAGAAATGCAGCCCAATGATCCAATCAAAACGGTTAACAGCCCATCGGGGTTTAAGATTAGCCATGTATAACGACTTAGCGTTTTGTCTGTTCCTCAGACAAAGTTATAATGGGAAGATTGGAATACAGTCATTGACCACTTTTAACATTTATGAGATGGAGCTTGTCAACTTAAATTCTCATTTACTTTCATTACATTTCAAGTATTCTTTGAATTCACCTTTTGTGTTACACAAAGGAAAGTCATATTGGTTTGGAATGACATGAGTGTGAATACATATTTCACTGTGAACTGTCCCTTTAAATTATTCTCCCTTATATGCACTTTATACAATAAACTGTAATTATTTTCAACTATTTGTAGCTTTCTATTTATATGAGCACATCTAAAGAACAAAAGGTCAGTCTTGCTACATCACTTTCCGAGTGGTGTAAAATTCACACTATACAAAGAAAGAAAAAAACACCCTCACAAAGGCACAATGATTATCCACACAATTAAGATTCATGCACTTACAGCTGCGATTAAGAAAACTAAATTCAGTCTGATAAAAGGTTTTAAATATAATGTTAGTATTTTGTATCATACACACACACACACACACACACAATTTATAAGCCTTTTGAAAAGTGTAGGTCCTTTTGAAAACATAAACAAGGGCACACACACACACACACACACACACACACACACACACACACACACACACACACACACACACACACACACACACACACACACACACACACACACACACACACAATGAAACTATAAAATATAAAAACCTTTTTACCATACTGAACTTGGATGTAATTTATTTATGGTCTCATTTATATACATATTCTAGCATTTATATACCAACATTATATACCAAAAAATAGATTTTAGGAAGCATATTTGTTTTTAAAAGAAGGCACAAATGCAACAACTCTACATTATATCATTCATATCGCATGCTACAAATATCTACCATCCGTGAACTGTCTATACAGTTTGTTTTACTCCTTCTATTGAAAACTCAATGTTCCCCAGAAGAGCCATTTTTGCAACCTCATTCAGTGTTCTTCATAGTTCATCACACAAGCACAATCAAGAAAAACTCCCAAAGTCACACCATCGCCTTACTGAAACCCAGCCTATCCAAAAGGAATATGTGCTCCCATATAAATGTAATGGTTGCACTAAAAGATAATATGAAAGTGCAATAGCGTAGGAAAGTTTTTTTTAGGTGAAGGTGACACTGTAACACAAAAAATAAAATCTCCAAGAAAATCGTTTCCTCTGTAACTTTATCTTATCTAGCACAAGGTGCCCTAGCAGTGTGTGGTTTCTAACAAGAATAACACCCCCCACCACCCACCACCCAACTTGAAATGGTCTAAAGTGCATCCGTTTTATATTAGCTAGAGTGCACTGGCTGCACATGGCAGGTAATTGACATTTGTGTGAGCCACATTTTTGTAGTGCAAATGTTTAGGGGCATAAATTATATTTATGCACATTACATTATGCTGCCTGAGGGGGTAAGTGAAACTAATTTAGTGGCAATAAAACTAAATTAATGGACTACAAGCATCTGAGCACATAAAGAAGTAATTCTGTTTGAAAGTTATATTAACAGTGAGTATGTAATTGTGGAAAGGGCCTCATAAAAAGTAATGATTTTACATGCCAAAAATAAATGCGTGTCTCGCTGGAATTATCCAAGTTTCAATCAAAGCTCATCAGCTCCATTTGGATCAAGAAAGACATGGATCTGGCCCAGTTCTGAAACCATTTCAGCATATTTAATGAACTGGAAGCAGGGCATTCAGATGTGGCTAATGGTGGCAATATAGGCTCTGGAGAAATTTGCTCAGGCATGTGGAAAGTCAAGTTTTCAAATTGATCTACAGCCCTCATATATATATATATATATATATATATATATATATATATATATATATATATATATATATATATATATATATATATATATATATATATATATGGGTACATACACAGTGAGTACAGAAAGTATTCAGACCCTCTTCCTTTTTTTCTCATTAATGTACAGACAGCACCCCATATTGACAGAAAAACACAGATGTTGACATTTTTTCAGATTTATCAAAAAAGAAATAATGAAATATGACATTCAGACCCTTTGCTCAGTATTTAGTAAAAGCACCCTTTTGATCTAATACACTCATGAGTCTTTTTGGAAAAGTTGGATTTGGGGATCCCTGTACTTGGCCGCATTCATCTTTCCCTCGATTGCAACTAGTCATCCTGTCCTGAAAAACAACCCCCAAAAAACACCCCCACAGCATGATGCTGCCACCACCATGCATCACTGTTGGGACTGTATTGGACAGGTGATGAGCAGTGCCTGGTTTTCTCCACACATATCGCTTAGAATTAAGGCCAAGAAGTTCTATCTTGGTCTCATCAGACCAGAGAATCTTATTTCTCACCATCTTGGAGTCCTTCAGGTTTTTTTTTTTTTTTTTTAGCAAACTCCATGCAGGCTTTCATGTGTCTTGCACTGAGGAGAGGCTCCCTTTCAGTTCAGTCTGCCATAAAGCCCCGACTGGTGGAGGACTGCAATGATGGTTGACTTTCTACAACTTTCTCCCATCTCCCGACTTCATCTCTGGAGCTGAGCCACAGTGATCTTGGGTTCTTCTTTATCTCTCTCACCAAGGCTCTTCTCCCCCGATAGCTCAGTTTGCTCAGTCGGCCAGCTCCAGGAAGGGTTCTGGTCATCCCAATCATATTCCATTTAATGATTATGGAGGCCACTGTGCTCTTAGTGCAGCAATATATATTTTTTTTTTTATTTTTTTTTTTTTTTAACCTTGGCCAGATCTGTGCCTTGCCACGATTCTGTCTCTGAGCTCTTCAGGCAGTTCCTTTGACCTCATGATTCTCATTTGCTCTGACAAGCACTGTGAGCTCTAAGGTCTTATGTAGACAGGTGTGTGGCTTTCCTAATTAAGGCAAATCAGTATACTCAAACACAGCTGGACTCAAATGAAGGTTTCATTTCAGCCTATTTAATGAACTGGAAGCAGGACATTCAGATGTGGCTATCCAAGTATGTCCCATCTCAAGGATGATCAGAAGAAATGAACAGCACCTGAGGTAAATATATGAGTGTCACAGCACAAGGTCTGAATACTTAGAAACATGTGATATTTCTTTCTTTTTTTCTTTTTTTTTAATAAATCTGCAAAAATGTAAACAATTCTGTGTTTTTCTTTCAATGTGGGGTGCTGTGTGTACATTAATGAGAAAAAAGGTGAACTTAAATGATTTTAGCAAATGGCTGCAGTATAACAAAGAGCGAAACATTTAAGAGGGTCTGAATACTTTCCGTACCCACTGTTTGTACACTTTTACAGATCTTGTAGCTATCCAATAATGAAAAGTATAAAGTGTTAAGGTCCTTTAAGGCACTTTGGAGAAGAATAAGAGGTGGTTTGAACTGCAAACAAGATCATTTATTGCGAAAATAGCAAAAGTGCTACCAAAATTAGATAAAATGGTGATGTGTTGCAGTCCCGGTTCTCTCTGGTGGTATATAATAGTTTGTATGAGGAACTGAGCAGAATTTAAGAGATTAATCGATGAAAATGTTGATCCAGCTTCTTTCCATGAAGGAAAGTATTTCCCATTTTCAAATGTACCAATGAGAGCCAATGATCATTTGATGCCACTGCCGAAAAACGTAATGGTTCTTGAGGGTGTGGTGTTTAACGTTTTGCACAGGATTGGCCATTTACATTCACTGAAGATAAAGATGGCTGGATAAAGGTTTGAATTTTGATCTGTTCCTCATAAACATAAGGATTCAGATCTGGATTACAGCGAACAAATAAAATTGATGTCGTTTGTGAATTGATGTGTTTTGGTGTATTTTGTAACTTTATTGTCAGTCGCTGTATAGGAGAAAACGCTTTTTGAGTCTCACGGAAAACAAAGTAAATATTACAAAATGGTTAAAAAATTACAGAAATGTTATTGAATTTAAGCTTTTAAAGTTTAGTATTTTTTAACATTATGCAATTCTCCTAAACGAGTTTGCAAGTCACAATCAGCCAAAATGTTTTATTTCATATTAAGTAGATGAGTAAACTACAACTGAAAAAAACGTAATTGATATGACAAAACATTATATGCCACAATTTTAATATTCATACATGGGAGCTGCTACACATTCACGCTGGAAAGATAAATATTCTACATCTTTAGTGCTGTCAGTACGTAAATAATTTACGTTTTAGTTCTGTCAATACACCACTACTGTACCTTATAGTGTGTATGACAACCGAAGAACCACACTTTATGTAAAAATAGGCACATATTCTCATAAGATGTGTGAGATACTCCATATGTAAGAAGACCATGTATTGGAACTCAATCCAAATGTCAATGAGCAATAATGACACATGAATGGAGCAACTGATTCAAAAACTTCAAGAAAAATAGAGCATTATCATGTAAATCAAGAAATATTTGAATGTAGCACAGGAATATTCAATTGAATTCAGATTTTACAGACATATTTACTGTATGTGACCTTAGTAAATTGAATGTTCATATCAAATTGGACCATAATCTGATCTTTACTGCTCATGATGTTCTGGATGCTGTAAGGAATCTCCTTATAATATTTTTTTTTAGGCCATGGGTCTAAAATTGCTACAGAAGTAATTAGTGCAACTTTCACTTTCCTGTCAGGTTTCTGTGCTCCGGTGTGTACAGAAGGCAATTAAACAGGACAATCGCCATTAACTTTTTAAGAGCACAAGGATTTATGCACAGACCTCATTTGTAATCAGTCACTTTCCTGAGGCATACTTAACTTTGTGGCTTTAAGGTTTATGTGTACCGCAATAATAAAGCTTATATATTGTGTATCCCATTCTGTATAATTCAAAAATGTACTAGTATCTAATTCATTTCAGGGCTCAGTCTGCACTTTGCAGTCTTATTTCCAGTTTTATGGATGTCCTTCTGAGCCAAGAAACATTTAATTTGAGTGGGGGAAAAGGAGTTTGATGTACTTTGTAATTTGTTTTAAAGCTTCACATCATTGCACTAAGTTGGTCAAAACCTCACATTCATAATGCATATACAGTATAGTTGCACATCGGCTAAGATGTACCGCCTGCGATAATTGCAGTGATTTTACGCACAATCGTCCCACAGAGACACCCTGATGCTATGCAGACACATCCTTGAAAATACAGAAAATTGCCTTTTTCCCTCCCTAGAGAATGTGTCAGACGAAATCAGCAGGGTGGAAAAATAATTGTTTGTATTGCATGTCATCATTTCTCCATACAGTAAACAAAATGAAAGGGAATGCTGAGGATGAACGATGAACGTTATTGACACAAACCGTTCTCCAGTCTTTTGTCCCCATCTAATTCCGATCATCGATGAGAGTGACATTATACGCTGATTGGCACATTGCGCTGAGAGGTTTCCAGCGGAAATGAAGGCGCGTGGCTTGTCACTGTGCTCCCTGCAGTTAGTGCATGTAGGAGTGCTCTCTTGGGCATTTTCTCATTTATGATTGCTTTTTACTCTTGGCACTTCCTGGACTCTAAATCCCCTTCTTTCGCTCTCACATATATATATATATATATGTAGTTTGACTGGCGGGCAGTTCCTCATTATTTGCATTCTGATACCTGCCAGCGCTAATGAGAGAAGGGACCGGTGCTGCCGTGACAGAGCTGGTGGATTAATGCCCGCGCAGCAGTGAGGGAAGTGGGGGAATAGTTCATTATGGCAGATATACGGCATTTTAACACTGTGATGCTCTTTCTAATAATATGGCATAATAACAAACACCCGAGACCACGGAGACCCCACCTGAGGGACCGTTCTGCCTATTGGGACCACATTGTACATTTAAAAGCGTGTTCGCCTTCTGGTGCTTTATTAATAGAAAAAGAAAGCATGTTTGGGGCATCTTCTACTGGAGAAAAAAATTGATTTGTAGTTCCAGAGCTGGAAAATATTTTAGGTAGAATAGGCTACCTCAGTTTTTTTCTTGCCATTACAGCTTGGAAGGTAGAATTGATTTTGCAATGCAAACACGTAGGTTAGTTATGAGGACCTATTTGAACTGCATTGATCATCGTCGGCTAGCACTATTATTTGGACCAACATTGGACTGCAGGGAGAAGTTATGTTTTATCACTATTGAGTCTCTACTTTAAAAAAAAAGAAGAATAAGAAGAAGGGAAAAGGCAGTCAGCAAAAATCCTCAGTAAATAGAAACTTCTGCTAAATGAGTTCAAAAAGAGGTAAGATGGCCCTACCTGGGGACAAGAAACTTTTAGATAATGTATAAATGACTTTTGATAGTATGGCTATTTATATGTATATATTATTTATAGTCTAATTTATATAATATACTAACTCAGCTATTCTATTTCTTTTCAATTTGTGTTTTGACAGTTTGGTTGAAGAACTGAAAAACGGACTTGCATGCAGCCATATGACTATATACATATTTAATTGTGCATAATTTAATTGATGATACATAGGAGATGTATTGTGACAGTGTGTGTGCGTGCGTGCGCGTGTGTAAACCAAGTGGCGACCTCACCCAGATTCTCTTGAAGCCAATACGGAAGTGCCAGAAGGGAGCAGAATCCCTAGTTCTTATAAATGTCTATACAAATGATGGTTTTTGTGTGTCATTTGAAAACAAAATCCCATTTTGAGAAGAAATATTTTAGTTTTGAATAGTTGAATGTAAAGTTTCATTTTGCAGGGGAATTTAGGGGTTTTGCCCATTGTGTGTGTTTTTTTTTTTTTTTTTTTTTTTTGTAGAGTTCTGAGAATATGAGGCATGCTTTCAGAAAATGTGTGTAAACACATTGAGAAAAACTGTAAATATAATGATGCATTTAAAAGTTAATGGCCAAACGTGTCATTAGCCTACAAAAGTAGACACTACACACTGCTGCGGCAGGTGAAATATAATGTGGACAACACTGAATAAATATATTTTTGTAAGGTTAAATACTGATAACTGATCACTCAAACCCCTATCTAAATTTATCTAAACTTCTCCACCGTTGGACTCGCACATGCATCATTTTTGTAGTTTTTTTTAATGCTTTTTATCAGCGTTTGTAGTTCTAATTGAATCCTAGTCAACTCAAAATGAGTTGTGGTGCAATATCAGCCGTTAAGAGTGTGCATTGATCCACACTTTTTCATACCAGAAATAGTAAACCATCCGTGTATTTTTGGTATACTTTTTTCAACATACTACGATTTGGGACATACTAATTCTATTTTCCAGTACTATTTAGTATGGATAGTATGCGAATTGGGACGCAGGGACAGTTTTTTTGGATTGCTTATGCATTAAAATTAAAAGTAGTACACTATTAGCAAAACCTTACACTCAAGAAGCAAAACATCAGCCCATATTTGCACAACTATAAGCACATTGTCAACCTTGCAAAACTCATTGGTTTGCAAAACACTAAACACACTTAACATACATTACAAACAAAAATGTACCATCAGATTCACTTCCTTGCAATACCAAAGCACTGACTGTCAAATTAACGCACGTCCAACCAATTGGTTCAACACAGTCATCAGCTGTGCAAGCAGTTGTTTGCTTACAGTTTTTGTCCATTGCTTAAACACTATAGACCCATGCTTAAACTAAAGTAACACAACTTGAAGCTTTTGTTACCTCAAACACAAGTACCCATTCATTAAACAAAAGCGCTGCTTTGCACTCTAGTTGCATTTCTGCAACACACTTACGCCTTTATGCAACCCACTTGCTCCTGCATACTACACTCTATTTCATACATAAGACACCGTTCAAAAATGAAATCTCAGGGTGCCATTTGGAAAACACATGTATCCAAAATACAATACACATTGTGCAATTGCAACCACTCAAATACATACCTGAAGGCACTTACTTGCAAAACTGTACACCGCAGCCAACCACAAATAGGCCTCAGTTGAGCCATTTTGAGAACTTTGCAAGCATTGAGGCAGGGAGAGAGAGAGAGAGAGAGAGAGAGAGAGAGAGAGAGAGAGAGAGAGAGAGAGAGAGAGAGAGAGAGAGAGAGAGAGAGAGAGAGAGAGAGAGAGAGAGAGAGATGGTCAAAGAGCTATACACAGAACAATATTCAGAACAATATAAAGATGATATTAGAGCAACTTTGGTGGTTCATGTGGTAAGTCATGGCTCTGACAGTGAGGGGAGCCGAGCAGAGAGTCAACACACATCTAAGCCGGTTCACAGTTCCATCCATCATAAGGACATTCAGATTGGAAAACAGCAACTCTCCATTCCAGACTGTATCTATCTAGATACTGTACCGTATCACTTTACTGTCTTCCAAGTTGGCTAGTGCTCCTTTAGTAACAAACATTTTTTTTTAATTGTGTGTAACATACAGTACAGTACATAGCACTGTATCATTGAGATTGTACTGTAGTGTGAAGTATATTACTGTGATGTACAGTAATATGTCATTTGTAACATTTCAGTACTTTCATTTTTGGTTGTTGTGAAA
Organism: Pseudorasbora parva; assembly: GCF_024679245.1. Classification (NCBI taxonomy): domain Eukaryota; kingdom Metazoa; phylum Chordata; class Actinopteri; order Cypriniformes; family Gobionidae; genus Pseudorasbora; species Pseudorasbora parva. Next base: position 32,452,300 of record NC_090183.1, on the reverse strand, counting down.
ACCTTTGTTGGAAAAAAAGAAACTATAAGTGTTGCATTGCTTCACAGAATGCTAACTGATGAACTGAATAAAAACAGTGAAAATTAAAGACTACAGTGTTTTATATAAAGTAGACTAGTGTGTTCCCCCTGATCTGAAAGTGTATTCATATGTTGCAAGTGTGTATCATTTTGTCATCAGAGTTACATTTTGACAAAGGAATGTTAGGTTTGATAGCAGAGTTTAGGTTTTGATAGTAGAGTTTCAATTTGACACAGATGTGAATGGTATATTTCCCAGTGTTGTGTCATGTTTACTTGTGTGCAGAGTTTTGGCACAACAAGCGAAGTTTTGAAAAATGTGTTCAAGCAAGGGGCAAAAACTGTAATTGTAGACACACCGATCAGGTGTATAAGCACTATAAAAAGCAGCAGGTGATTTCACCCGTCTTTAAACACAATGGAAAGTGTCAGAGAAAGAATAAGACGAGGTGGAGAACAAGGAGGAGGCCTGTGACAAGACGGAGGTAGCAACAATGCAACGATGGATTTGTAGTTCAAGACGTTTCTTTCCAAGGTGTCTTGGTAATGACAAAATTGCCCGCGATGTTGATGAAAATCTCTGGCCAGTTCCAGCTAGGCAAAGAGACAAATGTCTGGGTGTGTTGAGAAATGAGTTTCTTCAGTCTGCAACATTGGTCTTGTGTAGTGTTTGGTGGATTTACATTATATGTGTACATTGTTGATAGTAGCCTACTCTATTCATAGAGAAGTAGTAGTGATTAAAGTGTTTTAGGTTTATCACAGCAGAGTGTAACTCATGCAAAGAGAGTATAGAAATATGAAATGTGTGTATTTCAAATGGTAACAAAGTGCGTGTGTTTTTTGTGATTTTCTTTTTTTTTTTTTTTACAGAAGTGTATAGTTTTTACAAGAGTGTTTAATTATGCAAATGATCTGTATTGTGTTTGCTAATTGGGTGTGTGGTAGTGCTAATTTTGTGTAGTGTTTTGAAAACACGGCCCTGTTTTGAAAATCGTGCTTATGCAATCCAAAAAAACCTGAAAAGGCCCAACTTTACAGCAAACAAATTGTGTTTTTTGGTCTACGGCAAATTTTGCCATTCATGACAACTGTGAGGGGATGTGTGTTTTTTATTTAACAGAAGTTCCCTTTCAAAGCCTACAGCGAACTGCCGGTTTGGACTACAGCAGGAAGAGCAGGGATGTAATGAAGTCACTAGAACCGTTTGTTGACCAACACTCCACCCACAAGAACACGCAAAAAAGGGGGCGTGGTCTTGTTGCTCTCCCACGCGGAGAAGAGCGCACATTCAGTGCTTGCATCTCCCTGTTATGGTAAGAGGCGGGACCTTTCCGGGCAAAGTGTGCTAAGCTGCTGTCCAATCACAACACGGAAAGTGCTGGCCCAAACAGAACTCGTTACGTGTTTCTGAAGGAGGGACTTCATAGAACAAGGAAATCATCAGGTCGTTTTTAGGACAGAGGAAACAGCGGTGTACAGATAAGTAAATTGTGTGAAAAATACTGTGTTTTTTTTACACGCGGAACATGAACTCATGTTATATTGCACACTGTAAATGCTCCGAAAACACGCGAACAATGGGACCTTTAAAGTTCTGCATAGTTAAGGGTGTTAAATATGTATGTATGGCTATGGTGTAAACTAGGTTAGTTATGAGGAGCTGTTGGAATTGCTTTGACCATTATTGACTAGCACTATTATTTGAACCAACACTGGACTGCAGAGAGAAGTAATATTTTATCCCTATTGAGTCTATCTAAAAAAAAAAAAAAAGCAGTCAGCAAAAATCCCTCAACGCTACAAAATGACTTGTGTATTTGGGGATAAAATATACAGCTGTTCTACGGAAATATTTATTAAACGTCAAATTGATGGTGTCAACAGTGCCAGCCTACAGCCTCCCAATGCCACTAGTGCTGACAACGCACAGTCATCCCTCAAAATGGGCCCTGTGGTTCTGCACAAAGACAAATTATCCTTTCATTTGAAAAGGAGTGTTTCCTTAAATACCTGCTGTGCTAACGAGGCCCTCATGTTGTGTTTGAGTCTCACTCGTCGCTCTATTAGCGTCCGGGGCCTGAGCGTAGGGCTGATCTCACTGAGTGATTAACTAAACCTCGGGGCTGACAGGCCTGCGATCCTCTACGGAGGGAGAAGCCGGACTAATGTGGGGCTCTGTTTAACAAGCCTGGTGCAGATAGGAAAGATAGGAATAAGGGGACAGAGGTGGGAGGGTGTGATGGTGTGATGACTGCTCCACTACACGGGAGAGACTCCCGGGCTGACAGTAGTCAGGCAAGCCCCCTAATGAGAGGCTCCTGTCGGATGCCTGAAAGCTGGAGGAATGCAGTAACGCACTAAAGCTCTAAAAGCGAATGGCAGAACATGTCAACACTCTTTACAAGCACACTGCTAAAAGGACACTGCCATTCTGTCACAAATCATAATCAATTGGATGAACAGATAACAGTGGCTTGGGCTGGACTTTAATCCAGTGTTTGTTTAGACACTAATACCATTTATCAGTAGTTGCATGTTTAATATTTACTTAAAATGTATCTTGACAAAAGGAACTTCAAAGTTACAGTTTAAATTAAAAATGACATTACAGTAAAAAAAGCATACTTAATGTAAATTTAGTTTTTTCTTTATCTTTAATTTTGAGATCAATATTTGAGACCTTTTTTCAAAGAAATTAAATTTTATTCACAAAGAAAGCATTACATTGATCAAAAGTAAGATGGTAAATGTTTATATATTGTTAAATATATTACTGTTTGGGTTAGGGTGTTACTGTTACTATTAATATATTCTCTGTGTTTGTGTGTGTTTTGGTTCTGGTAATCCCTATACGTTATGGGGACAAAATGTCCCCACAAAGATGGCAATATCCGAAATCCTTGTCCTTGTGGGGACATTTTTAGGTCCTCATGAGGAAAACATTTTATAAATCACAGGAGTTTTTTGAGGAAGTAAAAATGCAGAATGTTTCTTGTGATGGGTAGGTTTAGGGGCATGTATGGGGATATAAAATACGGTTTGTACAGTATGAAATCCATTGCGCCTATGGAGAGTCCCCATAAACCATGGAAACACTACGTGTGTGTGTGTGTGTGTGTGTGTGTGTGTGTGTGTGTGTGTGTGTGTGTGTGTGTGTGTGTGTGTGTGTGTGTGTGTGTGTGTGTGTGTGTGTGTGTGTGTGTGTGTGTGTGTGTGTGTGTGTGTAAACTGTGTTTGTACATACACAGTTCATACATACACATACATACATATACATACATACATTAATACCCTCTTAAAAATAATGGTTCTTAAAAGGTTTTTTGTCGGTGTGTATGGTTTCCTGAAGAACCTTTAATATCCAAAGAACTTTTCCATTGCACAAAAGGTTCTTTGTATTGCAAAAAGGTTCTGTAGACTATAAAATGGTTAGAAAAAAAATTAAAGAACCTTTCACAAAATGGTACTTTGGGGAACCAGAAATGGCTCTTTTATGGCATCACTGTGAAAACCCATTTTTGGTTCTTCCTGGCACCTTTATTTTTAAGGGTGTACAACGATTATAACTTTATGCCTTCCTTCCTAATACTGTGAATAACACTGCCTCCGCTGGCTTACCTTCTTCCCATAGTGCATCATGGTGCCATGCGTTCCCTAGGTACGCACATTAACATCTTGAGCAATTTGAGCTTTCAGTAGTTGCCTCCTTCATCGGACCACACGAGCCAGCGTTTGCTCCCCATGTGCATCAATGAGCCTTGGCTGACCATGACTTCCTTGAACCACTTTTGATAGATACTGACCACTAAACTCCCCACAAGAGTTGCAGTTCTGGAGATGATCTGACCCTGTTGTCTAGCCATCACAATTTGGCCCTTGTCGAACTTGCTCATATCCTTATGCTTTTTTTTTTTTTGCTAGCTTCCAACACATCAGCTTTCAGTACAAAATGCATATATATATATGAAAATGAATATCCCTTTCCTTCTTGTAAGGGTAAGTTATTACCTTTTTTCTGAAGATGGTGGAAATAAGAGACAGAAGGAATGCAAGATTGGATCTCAACAATAGCATCAGCGTGATTATACTGGTAGTAAACTGACAGCTATGCTGATGTCCTGGAGGTATTGCAAATGGCTGAACGTGATATGTGTAGTTGACAGTCTCTCTTGAGGATATCAAATTGTTTGAAAACAGCTTAATTAGCAGCTAGATCCATTTATCGTTTAGAGAAGGCTATTTCCCCACACAGGCTTCAACGAATCATTGTCAGGAGAAAAAATGAGTCACACTTTAAATAAAACTTTAATTAGAACACTAAACATAGCGCCTACATAAATACAATTTCATCTAAGTGTAAAAGTCGCCAGTGTTCAATTTAACTTTCAATGACAAAACCCCATTTGTATCAGTTTCGAGAAAACGGGAAAAAGGCCTAGGTAGGCTCAGTCTGTTCCTCATTATCTCTCAGAAATGTATAAATATGGCGAAGAAACATATAAGATGATCAAACCTGTGGCCGAGACCAGCTTCCATCAGTCAGCTTTGCACTGAGAAACCACCGCAGTTTCTTTGTGTGCTCAAGTCAGCATTTTATCAGCCTATTAAAACTACTCTGAGTTGTCACTGCAGAAAGCACCAAGTGCCCATTCCTCCTTTTCCGTGTGACATGCTCAGGAGCTTGCTGGGTATATTGTTTGTAGCTATGAGGCTATGTCAGGAAACTATAAAAATAAGAGTGCTCTGTGCTCTTAAACATGCCCAGAATCCTCATTATCTGTTACTAAATTCTGAATTAATAATCTATGAGGAATACCGTCTCTGACACCACTGTGAAAGGGAGTAGCACAAGACAGATAGCCTTTCTTTTTTTTCCAATTTTAGGCTACACTTTTTATTTCTAACACATCAGTTCAAGATGAGTTGGCCAAATTATATTAGTTTTCTCAAGAACATTTTGACCAAAAAAACAATATCCAGGTGATATATTTGACAGAAATGTCAAAATATTTGTAACATATTAACTAGGGATGTAATGGTTCTCTATAAAAAAGAAATGCAAGAGAGATTTGTGTGTGTGTAAAATGTAAATGGTTGAGAAAGACACAAGTTTAAATTCAACCCATTCTCACTCCCAAGGCATCAAATTCTGAAGCATGGTCAAGTGCATTCTGCGTCCTTACACAATGAAGACCCTAAAGGTATCTAGGCATCACTATATAAGTGCTGGGTACTCCATTGATTTCAGTTGTTTGTCCAATGCGTCAGACCAAACTGCATTCAATTCTTTGCATTTGTAAAGGCACATTTGATTTTATGATTATAGGCTACATTTATATTTTGGAGCAACTAACCCAACTCCTACCCTAAACCATACCCACTTCTCATCAATATAAAACACGTGAAGTCGGACACTTTCTGCTTCCCGAAATGATGCTCACGCTGTGCTTGCATACTTTTATCACAGCTGAAGTGAAATAAATGCAATATTTGTCAAATACACAGATAAATCACGTAGAATACTTTATGTTGGCTACTTCTTGATACAGGATCTGTTTGTACAAGAATCAAGTTCAACATATAAGGCTACACTATCAATGAAGTTGTCCGTTTTATTTGGATAAACATGACAATATAACATCACGATTTGTAAAAAATAAAATTAAAATAAAAACATGCAGAGACAATTCCAAATTAAACCCTGCGGTTTCTGACAACCCATTCATGTCTTAAGACACGAAACATCTATTTTGTGCGAGAAACCGAACAGTTTTTATTTATATTTTTACCTATAATACAACACTATGTCCAACAGACTTGAGCGCAACATCACTTATGGTGGCATAGTTTACACAAGAATCGAAATATTATATAAATACTATACTATATATACTATAACAGGGCTATTCAAATCTTACCCTGGAGGGCCAATGCACTGCAGAGTTTAGCTCCAACCCTGATCAACACACACTCACCTGTGATTTTCTAATGATCCTGAAGACATTGATTAGCATTTTCAGGTATGTTTGATCAGGGTTGGAGCTAAACTCTGCACCGCATTGGCCCTCCAGGGTAAGATTTGAATAGCCCTGTACTATAATATAACTTGACACTCTATAATATAATATATAATATATAAACTTTATAATATAAATTCTGTTTCTCGCACAAACCGATCGTTTCCTGTCTTAAGACATCAATGTTGCATCACAAGCAGCAGGGTTTCATTTGGATTTGTCTGTGCATGTTTTTTTTTTTTTTTTACTCTCATAGATTTTGTTACCATTCACATGCATTATACGACTGACGGACTGCAAGGATTGGAGTTTAAAAAACAAAAAAAACTGTGTTCTACTGAAGAAACAAAGTCACCAATATCCTGGATGCCCTGGGGATAAGCAGATAAACATCACATGTTCATTTTTGGGTGAACTATCCCTTTAAAGACAGAACATTTGTTTAATTTTCATGACTAAATGCAAATATCATGTTACCATGATTTAATATTGGCCATCGTTGTACCACTTGTCTGTTTGTATTAAATAAGAGTCATTATTACACATAATGTGCAGGTAGATCTACAAATCACAATCAATTGCTTTTCTTTCTTTTTTATTTGTTTACCATGTCTTTTTTTCCTTCTACCTCTTACAATCATGCTTTGTTTTCACACTGACATCCCTCCAATTAAAAAAAGAAAAATAGACTTCTGCAGAAAAGTAAAAAACAAAAAAAAATACCTTTTGGACTCTTTAAAAGTGGCCAGTAGGGATTAAAATATTGCAACCTGCCACTTTCTTTTGTCAGAACTTTTTGTATCTTGAGCTTTGAAGTCTCCTTAGAAGTGTTAAACCACAGTTAATTAGCATAATAGAAACGTTAACAGAGGAAAGCACACAAATCACTTCACGCAAACAGGGACAGCCACCAGGGGAAAAAGTTGCAGGTGTAGGCGTCTGAAAAAAATAGATTCTTCACCCACATTTCTGCAATATCTCATATCAAGACATTAAATATGGATGCATACTTTATCAACACATTGAAGGTTCAAAAGAGCCTCTTCTTCCATGTCTCTTTCATGTCTTCATGTACATCACTTCAGTATCGCTTATCAGACCTGACACATATACCTCGTACAATGCAGCCAATTATTTCTTTCCCCTCAGAGAAACATGCTGGAATGTTGACGCTAAAGCAGACAAAGACTCCAAGGCTTGCTTTGAAGAGCGCTTACTTTTTCCTGTCAGGAGGACCTAAATTAGCAGTTGTATCCCCAACTTCAGATGAGTGTTCTAGCAGCAAGAAATATTCCTCTTCCGCTTCTTTTTGATTTGATTTTCTGTGTTCTTTGATAGTGTTTCACTAGAAACTCAAGTGTTAAATTCACTTAGGGAAAAAAAATACAAAATAGAAGGGGCCATTCCATTGCCACCAACTTTCTCTTAACCTATCAGCACTTGAAGGGCAAAAAAAGGTAGAATATGCACGAAAAACACGTTTAAAAAATCACTTGAAATCCTTGGAATGACAAAAGGATGGCAAACAGTTTGCATAATAATCCTCCAGGGGCCTGCAGGTTCATCCCATTACTGAATCAGACCCTTCAAACATTCGTCCCCCACTTCCAAACTGCCACTGCATGCCAAGTGCAAAAGATTGCTTTTTATTTTTTGGAAGAGGTTTTGCAAGAGGTTTTTTTTTTTTGTATTATTTGTTTAATTATTTGAAAGATGCCATACTTTTCTAAAGGTGTTTACGAGGTTACTTGCATAGATATCGGTGTCACCTCAGGTGTCCTAGGCACATCTGAAGGCATTCTTTCTCCTCTCATCTCCTTTTGTTGCCCTACTGGCTTTTGATGAAAACAAGATCACGTTACGGTTGTTTTCACTCAAGGAGCTCATAGTGACAAACGGAGGCCTTGAAATGTGTCATCTATTATACCACTTGCTATTTAAAATACAAAAAGGTTTGCCACTGGAAGACACTATATATCCTTACTGCGTGGAAGGTTCGATTCAAGAGACTAGTTCCATTATGTCCTACGTTAATTGGTAACATTCAGCGCACTTGTTGTAAATGTGAGTTGAGTTTGAAGTACATAAGTGTCTCTAGCATGGTACAGGCAGAATAATTAGAGGGTAAAAATATGTTATAATATTGCTTTGTGTTTTGCCTCACACAGCATGAATCCTGTGGTAACCGGTTTAGACAGAGAAAATGCTAAATTTATGGGCTCTTAAATGAGCACTTTGGGGAGTGTGGATTTATGCCCTGCTGAGGTGTTTAAGAACAAGCGAGTCTTAATCATGACAATGTCCGGGATTTTTGTTCTCAAAGGAAGTCCTTGAATATTTATGATTTCTTAGGAAAATATAGAAACTCAAATGCATATCCGGGTAAATCTTATAAATCCTGTCCAGAACATGTCCAGGTCATATTTGCACCCAAAATAAAATGTTATATGTATACATATTGCATTATTAAATAATGTTACATAATATTCATGACAATTAAGCTAATCTAGACCAGTACCAAGTGTAATCAATTCTGTTAAATGTAATGCAGTACAGTATAGGCCAAAAGTTTGGACACATTATTATTTGTAATGTTTTTGAAAGAAGTTTCTTCTGCTCATCAAGCCTGCATTTATTTGATCAAAAATACAGAAAATATTTGTAATATTGTGATATATTATTACAATTTTAAAAATTTGGTTTTCAATTTATTATACTTTAAATTATGATTTATTTCTGTGACGCAAAGCTGAATTTTCAGGATTGTTACTCCTGTCTTTAGTGTCACATGATCCTTCAGAAATTATTCTAATATTCTGATTTATTATGAGTGTTGGAAACAGTTCTGCTGCTTAATATATTTAATGAATAAAAGGTTCAAAAGAACTGCATTTATTCAAAATAAAAACATATTTTCAAATTATATAAATCTCCTTTACTATCATTTTTTATCAATTTAACACATCCTTTCTGAATAAAGGTATTGATTTATAAATAAAATAAAAAAAGACTGACCCCAAATTACTGACCAGCAGTGTTTATTACTATTTTTAAAACATTTGCTTCTTCTTTTTTTTTATTATTTTTTTTTATCAAAGTATTATAAAAAAATAAAAAAAGTAGGCTATCACAGGTTATGAAAAAATATTAAGCAGCAGAACTGTTTCCAACTTTGAAAATGAATCATCATATTATCATATTAGAATGATTTCTGAAGGATCATGTGATATATATATCAATCTGCTCTCGCCGAAGACGACTTTTTTGTCCTGTGTCAGCCATCATAGCTTTTCATGTGCTTCGAAAGGTAGGGGTGAGCGGTGGGTGACAAACTTACCACTACATGCTGCTGAAATTTACACACTGCACCTTTAAGGTTTTTAATACTTAATCAGTCCTATTTTACTTTTTTTTAAATTAATGTGTTTACCATAATAAGGGAAAATACACAAAACAATATATAAAATGTGCCAGATAATTTTCACCTGTAGTCCCTAAGTACCTGTTTATATATTGAATTGGTTAAGATCTAAATAGCTGACAGATTCTGATATATATATATATATATATATATATATATATATATATATATATATATATATATATATATATATATATATGTGTAAATAGCAAAGGCAGAAACTCAAAACTCAGGTTTCTGTAGATTTATGAGAATCCTCTTGTCAGAGCAGTGAGCATGAAAAATGAATTATGTGAATGTACAAAGTGCAATAACAAAGACTTGGCCTCATACTTATATTATCTTCATGCACTTTCATGTTTCTTTGTACATGTCAGAGGGTTCTTCTCTCTGATGTAAGGAGGAGGACAGTGATATACTGGCCAGAGTGTAAATTCCTGTTACAAATTTACCATTAATCCAGATGTAATATGCGCTCTCAACTAAAAATGATGTCAAACATCAACCAAATAAGACAAAATTGGAATGTAGCTATTTCTGATAGAGATGTGACTGAATACCCAAGTCACCCTGATAGCCCACTAGCAATCATATGGCACAGACCATGCCAGCACTATCAGAAGAAGATTTCCCATCTCAGGAGGGTTAGCTACAGACTGTATCACACACCTACTCTCCTGTGACCCGTCACCAGCATACCCAGAATATCAAGAGAAATAGCACAGATGATTGCGGGAGATTGCAGCGTGCCTTCTTTAATGGCTTGCAAGCAATGGCTCTAAACCATTTCTATTTTTCACTAGCAAATATGTTCCATTGCTTTTGTCATGTGAAAACTTCACTCAGGGGAATGAGGGTCTGTTTGTACAGTATACATATTTATGTCTGTCTATGTATGTAGGCTACATATACTGTGGTTTTGGGGGGGGGGGGGGGGGGTAATTTGAACACTTTGACACATACATATATAAATGTCAGTTGTGATGAGAAGGCTTATGGTCAGATAACATTAACAATTGGCATGTTCTACTTTACAACCACAAAGAGTACATATACATTTTACCACAATTTTGAATAATGTTTATTACTTTATCATTGAATAACTTACTTTTTGGGGAATTAGTTTTGTTTAAAAAGTGGGTTTTTGCTGCATTTATATATATATGAATCGTGTTTTATTAAATAGAAATGATATACAAATTTTATAAACTACAAGCAATTAAAAATGTTGACATGATTCCACTTTGACATCAAAGATGGTCAACAAGGGACAAATTAAATACAAATGTAGCATTTATTTGTTGGTCCCAAAGCAATTAATTCAGTATTTAGCAGGTCTCATCCTAACCCTAATTTATGAAACGATCCCAATAGGTTCAGTATGTCTATCGTTTCATATGAATACATTTTGCAATAATGTCTAGCCAGATAAATGTTTGTGGAATTTCCCAAATGTACATTTACTAAATCCTATTTCAGAATACCTCCAGAGAGCTAAACATTGCATATGCAAAAGCAAGATGATATTGAAGCTGTATCTTTGAGGTGAAGGAAAGCAGCAAGCTAATATTTCTTTTAACATATCTGTTTTTTTCATCCATACAATGAATCTCAGTGTTTTGGACCCCACTGACTTTCATTGTATGGACAAAAACTGTTATAAAAATATATATTTTGTGTTCCAGAGAAGAAAGTCATTCAGGTTTGAAATGACATGAGGATGAGTAAATGATGACAGACTGAAAAAGGTTTGGAGTGAAATGATGAGACGGGCATCATCTATGATGATAAACATGGTCTTCTCAACACCATTCCAAGGAAAGTACACACAGAGCATGCACATATTAATCCATCTCTCCCTAGGAATTCACCTTCAATCTTTACTATCTTCCATGTCTGTCATGTCATCTTATCCTCACCTATGAGGACGCCATCTCCCACCTTCAGTACCTCTGCTGTGATGTTTACACAATGGTAAACGGACCTTAAATTAATTGAGTAGTCCCTGTGCCAGTGAGTTCAAAATTCATTCAACAACCTCTGATCATATTTCCATCTCTTTATCAAGGTCTCTTGACTCTGAGCAGCTGGCTGAATGTTTGACACAATGATCTTAGGTGACAGGTATGTACCCTAACGAAACAAAAATATATTGCAGTATATTGGAAAATATCATGTAATACATTAGGCAATATATTCACATATATGGGATTTAATATTTATATTCTCCAATATATTACAATATGTAAAAGCGGCAATCATTTGTATACTTTGCAATATATTACAGGAATATATAATATATTGTATGATACCATTAATATATTATTCCATGTATTTATAATATATTATAATATATTTCAAAATAATATATTGGTAAATATATTTTCCTTTCATAAGGGTAAGTTAGTAAACAACCCGAAAATATAGAAAATAGAAAGTTTAGAAAATGGTTAAAATTGATTGAGGCTTTACCCAAGATTCTTTTAAAGCATGAGTTTGTCAACCTCCCAAGATGTTCCCAGAACCTACCCCACTAGGCTGCTCGCTTGACTGTATACTTCCCAGGATATTCCCCTTACGGCAAAGAAAATACTGAGATCAGACTCTTTGATTGACTTCCATAGCTCCTTAAGATCCTTAATGTCTTTGAAAGTCCACTCCTTGCTCTTTAGTGGTAAAATGGAGTTTACTAACTTTGATTTAAGACAAGTTCTAAATGTATGGCCCTAGTGACAGCACAAGTGAAAAGTAATATGTAGGTTTTACTCGTACTATTGCTTGGGCTCACCATAAGCGGCCTGGCAAAATCCACCTCAGTGGTTTCAAATGGAGGAGATTGGTTGACTCTGTAAGGGGGCAGTAGCCTGCTGCGCTGGCTTAGCCTTAAGCCTCTTGAAGATGGGACACCTTCCAACATTCTGCTTGACAAGCTGTCAAAATTACTTTTCAGTTTTGAATCAACAGTTCACAATATGTGTGTCCATGGGTGCTGCTTTCTAAAGGTGAGATTTGATTGCTGTAGCCTTCCTCACTTACTAATCAGGCCTTCATCATCAGAGAACAGTTTGTCCTTCCCTGAGCAAATTCATTTCTCTCTCAAATGTCTTCTAGGGTGATTATAACACAATTCACTTCAGCTGCCATTAACTCTTCAACGGTAAGCTCTCCGTGCTTCTTTACACTCAAGTGTGTGTTGGTGAAGAATCTCTGTACCCAAGCTGTTTAACTGCACTGCAACTTGGAATTTTGATCTGAGCTCTGCAATTTCCTACATCAGCTGAGACCACTCAAGTCATTGACAAGAGAAAATCAGGTCCATTCATCACAACTGATTATCAATCAAACCATCAAAAGATTGTCCTCTTGCAGGTAGATTCACTGGAGTGTGCATTCCATTACAGTGTGACCATGACTCTGGTTTTGAATCTCAGCTCAACTATGGGTCCAATTCAAGACTATCATTGAGCCTATCCACATGCTGAGCTGGTTTTCTCAGATCTTAAGAGCCTTTAACAGATTATGGCATAGTCTAGAACCTATCAAGGCTACAATTAGCTCCAGTCAAGGTAGCGTAAGGTAACTACCAGAGTTGAAATAATTTCAGCTCTCTCACTCTTGCCTTGAAGACATCCAACTGCACAGTAAGCTCTTTCATTTACGTCACAGAAGACATGGAGCCTGACTGTCTCACATTGCTGATTTGTCAAGATGTGATACCATCTAGGAATGGCTACAAAGGTGTATCTGCAGCAACACATTGCCCCACTGCCTCCATTTGTGAGCAAAGTCTGAGAGTAGTTCCTCATCCCATGTATGGCTTTGCTTCTACATTTCCTGAAAGAGATAGTAGAGGGTGTTAGAAAGCCTGGATCAAGGATACATAGCAAGATTTGAAGGACACTCCTTTCAGTATTATCTTTCCTCTTCAAAACATCCATCACTTGTCGCAAGTCAAACACAAAGTCACTGTGTCTCAATATCAATCGCAACACTTGCAATGCTGTTGTCTCTGAATCTGCTGTGCTATCAATCTGGTCTTTTTATTCATCTCGCTCTCAGGTCAAAGGAGTTAGATGTCCATTTATGCAGGTCCATTTCTGCAGCAGACAAGATTATCTTTGCTACCTCACAATTTTTGACTGTTCAGACTCACATTGTTTGAGATGAGTTCTGATTGTTGCCACCAACAAAAAAAGGGCTAGATCCCACTCTGAAGACAGAGTTTATTCTCATAATGCAATTCTCATAATCCTGTTTATTCTCATAATGCAAAACTTTCTTTCAGAATTCTGCAACGAGTGATCATAGGTCCATAAGAACCTCACATCAATATCCCTCTTTTTCAAACCTATCTGCTAAAAAGCCTTGGTAATATCAGCTTTGAAGGCGATGTTGAGAGATGTAACTTAATATGCACATATTCAAAACCATCTTTGTGTGAAGATGCATTAAACACTATTCTCAATTTGGTTGTTGCCTTATCATCTCAGATTACTGGATGGCGTTACATGTAATAACTCACTGTGCTGGCCTGCTCTGCAGTTGGTGTATCTTGATTACTCTTGAATCACATATTTTTATCTATTGTAGAGAACATCAGTTCTAAATCTTTTCTTTAGAGCTTCAAACCTTCTTCTTGCAACTTTACAGTTGTTTTTGAGCCCTGACATGGCAACTCATCTAGGTAAAGTCCATCTATAAAGCTCAATGTTCAAAGGTTTCTAAAGCTTCAGCTTCCTCTACACTTACAGTTTTGTCATGGGCAATATCAAGAGATTCCATTTCCCAAAATGGAAGTTGTGGGTCAGCATTCTCAAGCATAAAATCTGCACTCTATAGCCCCTATCAGTCTTTGAATTTGATCATCAGGCACGTTCATGACAGCTGAGAACACTTGTGAAGTCTCAATAGCTTCAATTTCAATTTTCTGTTGTGTATTCCACACGGTCATGTTAGAAAAGAAAAGAAAGATAAAAGAAAAGTGTTTTTAATACAAAAAAGTCAACCTTCAAATAATTATGTTCAGTTATGCACTCAATGCTTGGTCAGGAATCCTTTTGCAGAAATGACTGCTTCAATGCGGCGTGGCATGGAGGCAATCAGCCTGTGGCACTGCTGAGGTGTTATGGAGGCCCAGGATGCTTCGATAGCGGCCTTAAGCTCATCCAGAGTGTTGGGTCTTGGCTCTCAACTTTCTCTTTACAATATCCCACAGATTACTCTATGGGGTTCAGGTCAGGAGAGTTGGCAGGCCAAATGAGCACAGTAATACCATGGTCAGTAAACCATTTACCAGTGGTTTTGGCCCTGTGAGCAGGTGCCAGGTCATGCTGAAAAACGAAATCTTCATCTCCATAAAGCTTTTCAGAAGATGGAAGCATGAAGTGCTCCAAAATCTCCTGATAGCTAGCTGCATTGACCCTGCCCTTAATAAAACACAGTGGACCAACACCAGCAGCTGACATGGCACCCCAGACCATCACTGACTGTGGGTACTTGACACTGGACTTCAGGCATTTTGGCATTTCCTTCTCCCCAGTCTTCCTCCAGAATCTGGCACCATGATTTCCGAATGACATGCAAAATTTGCTTTCATCCGAAAAAAGTACTTTGGACCCCTGAGCAACAGTCCGTGCTGCTTCTCTGTAGCCCAAAGTGGCTTGACCTGGGGAATGCAGCACCTGTAGCCCATTTCCTGCACACGCCTGTGCACGGTGGCTCTGGATGTTTCTACTCCAGACTCAGTCCACTGCCTCCGCAGGTCCCCCAAGGTCTGGAATCGGTCCCTCTCCACAATCTTCCTCAGGGTCCTCTTCTCGTTGTGCAGTGTTTTTTGCCACACTTTTTCCTTCCCACAGACTTCCCACTGAGGCGCCTTGATACAGCACTCTGGGAACAGCCTATTTGTTCAGAAATTTCTTTCTGTGTCTTACCCTCGCTTGAGGGTGTCAATGATGGCCTTCTGAACAGCAGTCAGGTCGGCAGTCTTACCCATGATTGCGGTTTTGAGTAATGAACCAGGCTGGGAGTTTTTAAAAGCCTCAGGAATCTTTTGCAGGTGTTTAGAGTTAATTAGTTGATTCAGATGATTAGGTTAATAGCTCGTTTAGAGAACCGTTTCATGATATGCTAATTTTTTTGAGGGTTTTCATGAGCTGTATGCCAAAATCATCAGTATTAAAACAATAAAAGACCTGCAATATTTCAGTTGGTGTGCAATGTATCTAACATGAATAGATCTCTACCTGTCGCGATAATATATACAACTCAGATGTTGGAGTAAAAATTACAGAAGAACAAAATAAAACCATTTTTTTTACCTTTTTGAGCTGGGAAGGATTCAGTTTCAGCAGATGTTTTATACCATCATCACGGCCCTCGACAGAGCTCATTTACCAGTACATTCAGCGCCTGGCTCATATTCGCGACCTCACGCATATTCTCCAAACTAATTTTCAATGTCTTCAAAATCAATATTTTGATCACTGACAGCTTCTTGACAACATCCCTCATCAAGTTACATTGACACTAATATTTTATTGTTTTATTGTTATTGAGATAATTATGAGTGAAACATCACTTCATCATTGCGTATCAGATATTTCCACCTTGTGGAATAAAGGTGAATTGCCCCTATTTTGTCATAGATTAAAGGGGTGGTTCCGTGTTTTTTTTTCTAGGCTTGGTTGTGTTTAGGGGGCACTGTAAAACATGTCGAAATACTACTTTATTTCTTCTTATATTTTACCTTAATTCCACACCGCTGTCTCCACTATCCTTTGAACAGCTTGTTTGTTTCCTGCTTCTATGAAACCCATCCCTGTGAAAAACGCAATGGTCTTAGATTGGTTAGATGGCCAAATTTAGTTTCATGTATTTTTATTGGCTGAAGTGCCAAGCATAGGTTGTCCTGAAACGCCATGCCCCTTACCATTACGGGCAGAAGTCACATCTGCGGTGACTAGCAAGGGTTAATGATGTCTCCAACCTGGGAAGAAGCTTGTTGTAGTCCAAACCGGCCATTTTTGCAGACAATAAACTGCCATAACTTTAAAAGACAATATCTCCGTTTGCATTGAACTTTAAGCGCTGTAACTTTGCAGATACTGTTTATGTTCAAGCAGCAACATTACACACTAACTAAAGTTAAACTAAAGTTGAAATCACATGCAGCCACCCCTTTAATTTATTATTGTGCAAAAAAAAAAAGAGGCTACGTATAATCTTGTACACCTTGGGTCGTATTTTGACAAAAAAAACTAGTGGAAAAACAGGCATTCAATTATAAAAAAAAATATTGTTATATTGTTTAAAATGGATTTATTGAGGAATGAGGTTCCCTTATCGAGGGAACTTCCCACTGCGTCGAAACGCTTTGGGGATGCTCCCTAAGCATCAGCGAATCTGAAGCCTGAATAAACACTAGTCCAATCCGATTGGTCGTGCGTGATGACGTCATTGTGACGGCGTACCCGGAAGTATAAAAGGGGGGCCGGCGCATAATGGCGGCAGTTATTGCTCTTCAGCATAGCGCTCTCTGTTTGGTCTGTCTATTTACTGTTGTCTGTCCAGTTGCGAGTGTGTGTGTGAAAGATTTATTTAAAAAGTATGGAAGAGAGAAGGAGTGCATTTAGGCAGTGTGTGCATCCGTGTCCCCGTTACATCTCGGGATCGGATACACACCTGTTATGTGTGCAGTGTCTGGGTGTTCAGCACGCTCGGGCGGCTCTCGAGGGAGCCGCCTGTGAACACTGCGAGCTGCTGACACTCAGACTGCTCCGCTCTCGGCTGGCCGTGTTCGATGAGACCGGCCAGCCTCGTGAGCCCCGTGGTTCTGGACCCGCGGTCGCTGAGGCGGCTCGGCGTCGCAGATCATGGGGCTCACAGCGGGACTTGTCAGAGGGTTTCGGGACTGCCGCGGCACTTTCCCAATCCTCCCCTGACAGTTCCGACGATCTTCCTCCCCGTGTGGAAGCCCGCTTGGCGGCATCTTCCCCCGGGTTGGAGGGTCCGATGCTTGAGCTGTCTGATTCTGAGGAATTAGATGTGCTCAGCATCGAGGCGGGTGACGTTAAAACACCATACACACTGCTTCACTCATAAAATAAGGTGCTCAGGCAGTCCCCGAGGGGGCTGCCTGTAGTAACCCGGTGTTCTCCGTTCCCGTGCGGAAGCCCGCGATGCGGCTCTTCCCCGGGAGGGAGAACCAGATGCTTGAGCGATCTGATTCCGAGGAATTAGATGTGCTCAGCGTCGACGGAGTGAAGCAAACGAGAGCCCGCCACCTTTTAATGCAGGCTCGGTCTCGCGTTGCCGAGGCAGCGCGTGCATTAAGGGTCTGCAACAGAAGTGAACACACGCTATATGTGTACATGTGATACTGTTTAGCGAGGCTTGCAGTCAGCCCCTGAGGGTGCTGGCTGTGGTCGTTGAGAAATGTCTCGTAGCGTACAGAAACGTGCGTTTTCGAGTGTTTCAGCCTCGCGCCTGTGGCTTTCATCTCGAGGGATGAAAGCCAAATATGTTGGGAACGATTCGAATCTCGCGTTGCTGAGGCAGCGTGTAGATGACGAGTAGTTGAATACATATTTAAACAGTATGGTCTGGTGATTAGGGCTGCATTTAATTCTGAGGAATTTAAATTAAACATTATCTGACTTTGAGGAGTTAGATATGTCTATTCAGCCTATCATTCAGCATGTTCACGTGATGGGTGATTATGGTGGCATTTATTTCTGAGGAATTAAATGGGATTTATCTAACTTTGAGTAGTTAGATTATCAGCCTATCATCCCAGTTGTGTTCACTATTTGGGTGTTTTTGGTGGCATTTAATTCTTTGCAATTAAATGGGATTTATCTGACTTTGAGGAGTTAGGTATTTCAGCCTATCATCCAAATTGTGTTGCTCCCGGGGAGCGTTCGAGATCGCCTCCTCTGTGGAGTCTTCTGGAAGTCGATGCTGCGATCCGCCGTCTACGACGCTCGGGCCACATTGGCTTCCAGCGAACGCATGCTGCTCTAGCCGCCTCTAGAAAGACTGCAGCTGGGCAGCAAACGCGTTCGCACACCGAAAATCCTCCCCGACTAAGCCCTGCCGGGTGGCCGCTTCAGGGGGTCGGGCAGGAGGCTCGGTGGGTACCAGAGACCAGCCTTGAGAGGCTGGTTCCCCTAGTAGAATATATCAGCGCATAGTCATTATGCTCCTGAATATATCTGTTGGGCCCTGTGTACCATGGGCAAAGGGTGCAGACTGCAGTTCAGTGTTCCACCACCGGGGTTCATCGGTGTGGCCTGGATAGTGGTGTGCCCAGCCCAGTGGCCTGCTGGCCAGCCCCCTCTCCAGAGGAGCGATCGAGGTCGCCTCCTCTGTGGAGTTTTCTGGAAGTCGATGCTGCGATCCGCCGTCTATGACGCTCGGGCCACATTGACTTCCTGCGAACACATGCTACTCTAGCCGCCTCTAGGGAGACCTCGGCTGGGCAGCGAACGTGTTCGCACACCGAAAATCCTCCCCGACTAAGCCCTGCCGGGTGGCCGCTTCAGGGGGTCGGGCAGGAGGTTTGGTGGGTACCAGAGACCAGCCTTGAGAGGCTGGTTCCCCTAGTAGAATATCTCGGCGCATGGTTATGCTCCCGAATATATCTGCTGGGGCCCTGTGTACCTTGGGCAAAGGGTAGAGACTGCAGTTCAGCGTTCCACCACCGGGGTTCATCGGTGTGGCCTGAATAGTGGTGGGCCCAGCCCAGTGGCAGGTAGGGAACAGGAAGTGTGCTCCCTGAGGGTAAAGGAGGCTATATTGTGTATCCCTCCGCCAGACAGGGAGTCCGGCTTTACGGTCGCTACCTCATGGTTCCCAAAGAGGATGGAAGGGTGCGTCTGTTATTAAATCGGAGGTACTTGAACCGTTCTCTGAGGAGATTCAGGTTCAAGATGCTCATTATCCCATCGTGAGTCAGATCCAGTCCGAGGACTGGTTCGTCACGATGTATCTAAAGACGCATATTTCATATCTCCATCCTTCCTGCCCACAGGAGGCCTGAGGTTCGCTTTCGGGGGCGAGGCGTACCAATATCGGGTTCTTCCCTTCGGCCTCACTGTTAAGCACACCACTGTGAAGCACTTTCAGAGAGTGCTGGGGCACATGGCAGCAGCGTCCAACATGATACCGTTCGGCCTGCTACACATGAGACCCCTCCAGTGGTGGTTGAAAACCAAGGGGTTTTCCCCCAGAGGGAATCCTTTTCGTATGATCAGGGTAACGCGCAGATGCCTTCGTTCCCTAGTCATATGGAAGAAACCTTGGTTTCTGTCCCAGGGGCCAGTGTTGGGAGCGTCCTGTTGCCGGAAATCCGTTTCAACAGACGCCTCCCTCACTGGTTGGGGCGCGGTCATGGACGGCCGCTTTGCGAGGGGCCCATGGGAGGGCCGTCATTCCTCCTGGCACATAAATTGCCTGGAGATGATGGCGGTCTACAAAGCTCTCAGGAGCTTTTCTCCCGGACCTCCGCGGCCAACATGTCCTGGTGCGGACAGACAATACGGCTGTCGTAGCGTACCTCAATCGCCAGGGAGGGGTAAGATCGCGCCCTTTGTGCAGATTGGCGCATCTAATCCTCCTGTGGTCCCAGGGGAAACTGTTGTCCATCAGGGCAATGTATGTCCCGGGGGTTCAAAATCAGGGAGCAGACATCCTGTCGAGGCAGGGGCTGAGGCCCGGGGAGTGGCGGCTCCACCCCGAAGTGGTGGAGGCCATATGCGAGAGGTTCGGCCCAGTGGAAGTGGATCTGTTTGCGTCTCGAGAGACGTCCCACTGTCCACTGTGGTTCTCCCTCACGCATCCAGCCCCGTTGGGGTTGGATGCCATGGTGCAGACGTGGCTGAGGCTGCGTCTGTACGCATTTCCCCCGATTGCTCTGCTCCCGGGAGTCCTGGAGAGGGTCCGTCGGCAGGGGGTCAGTCTACTTCTGGTAGCACCCCGTTGGCCGACGCGAGTTTGGTTCTCAGATATCATAGCCCTGCTGGCAGGTCATCCATGGCAGATTCCTCTGAGGAGGGATCTCCTGTCTCAGGCGGCGGGGACGATATTCCACCCCCGGCCGGAGATTTGGAACCTTTGGGTATGGCCCCTGAGGGGGCCAGGTACCTAGAGGCTGGCCTGTCGGCAGACGTGGTAGAGACCTTACTCAGTTCCAGGGCTCCGTCCACAAGGAGACTGTACAGCCTCAAGTGGAATGTGTTTTCCACTTGGTGTAGGGGGCGTGAGGTGGACCCAGTTAACTGCCCAGTGGCTTCAGTGCTGGAGTTCCTCCAAGATCGCTTCTCTGCGGGCCTAACCCCATCCACACTCAAGGTGTACGTGGCTGCCATTGCGGCTTTCCACACTCCTCTGGGTGATGGGCCTCTGGGTAGGCACCAGTTGGTTGTACAGTTCCTCCGTGGGGCTCGGAGGATGAGGCCTGTGGCTCAGTCCAGAGTTCCAACCTGGGACCTGGCAGTGGTTCTCGAGGGGTTGGCTGAGGCCCCCTTCGAGCCACTGGAGTCAGCAGAACCGAAAAATCTGACCCTTAAGGTGGCTTTTCTACTCGCCATCTCCTCTCTAAGGAGAATGGGGGATCTCCAGGCCTTGGCAGTAACGCCGACTTGCCTGGAGTTTGCCCCGGGTGGAGTGAAGGCCATCTTACACCCTAGGCCGGGCTATGTGCCTAAGGTCCCATCCAGGGTGGTCAGGTCTTTGGTTCTGCAGGCATTTCATCCTCCGCCTCACGTGACGGCGGAAGAGGGGAGACTTCACCTACTCTGCCCGGTCAGGGCACTCAGGGTGTATCTGGCGAAGTCCGCACAGTGGAGGAGATCTCAACAATTGTTGGTGTGTTTTGGCTCACCCAAGAAGGGGTTGCCTGCGTCTACCCAGACAATCAGTAACTGGATTGTCCAGGCAATAACCATGGCTTATCAGGTGCGCAGTTTGCCTTCACCTGTAGCCGTGAGGGCACATTCCACCAGAGGCATGGCCTCTTCGGTGGCCCTCCTTTCTGGGGTCCCCTTGCAGGATATCTGCGAGGCGGCGGGGTGGGCTACTCCACACACTTTTATCAGGTTCTATAGCCTGGATCTCCCTGCGACGCCTGGCGCGAGGGTGCTCCAACCCTAGTTGTGCCCGGTCTCCGGCTTCACACTAGGACAGGCGCTACCCTCGGTGTGGCCTAGTGGGTACTCGTTCCCCAAAGCGTTTCGACGCAGTGGGAAGTTCCCTCGATAAGGGAACGGCTCGGGTTATGTATATAACCCTTGTCACCTGAGAGGGAACGAGCACTGCGTCGTACCGCCACACCTCGGCACGCCTGGAGCGCATGCTTCAGAGCAAAAAACTGCCGCCATTATGCGCCGGCCCCCCTTTTATACTTCCGGGTACGCCGTCACAATGACGTCATCACGCACGACCAATCGGATTGGACTAGTGTTTATTCAGGCTTCAGATTCGCTGATGCTTAGGGAGCATCCCCAAAGCGTTTCGACGCAGTGCTCGTTCCCTCTCAGGGAACAAGGGTTATATACATAACCCGAGCCGATTTCTAACTTTAAAAAAATGAATGAGGAGGAGGGTAGTGAATGATGTATTGGGTCGCTAATAACCCAAGGTATGCATTTAAGGGTTAAACCAAGCATACAGTGTTAAATATAAAAAACTAATTCTATATAAATCCTGCAAGCATTTCCCACTGTTTTTTCTCAGGTTTTATGTATATAGTGGTGTGTTCTTTATGACAATAGATCCTATCGTATTGCCAGATTATTCCCTCCTTCAACACTGTGTTTGGTTCCTTTCATTTTGTATGTACGGTGCTTGATACTGATGAAACAACGGTGTCCGTGTTCAGGCTAGAAATGTCTAGCTTTACTTCAATTTGCTCACACTGATGATGGCGACGACTGTAAAGTGGACATGTAACAGCCTTAGTTCTACAGAATTTCACTATGTGTCTAGTGCCAAGACACACAAAACACTTTCACACTTTTTTCAATTTCTTCTTACGTGCAGCTACTGAATAATCAGGCCAATGCTCAGACTTATGGGTTGCAATGTCATAGAATACACAGGTGTATGGAAACTTAGGACAAGCGGAGTGCAATGCAGCAGCTGATGGAGCAGTCAGTCTTTTGGGTCTTGATTCACTGCCTGGCACTGTCCTATTGAATGGTTTCTTAACAGTATTACTTTGTGCACAATTGGGTCTTTTGAGCAGATGTGTTCTATCTATGCTGTACATCCATTGCAAAAATGTCATGAACTTACGTGGGCAGCCTACACTCTATTCTAAAATATTTTGCCAGCTTTTCTTAATGGAATTTGGAATTTACTGCATCAGGAAATGATTTGATAGTAAAAAATTTCCCTTTTACAAAGTGCAACATGTAAATGAATGGCAGTCTCATATTGGTATATTGGTATCAAATTTGGCAATTATCAATTTTGCAATTTAACTGACTGTCTTTATGCGATCTTTCAGTATTGGCACTTTTTTGTTTCGCACTTTGAATCTCAACTGCCCTAAATCAGCCTCGTTGCAAATATTTTCCATAACACAATATGATCTTGACATTCCTGCATGTTTTTAACATCATCCTTGAGTTGTAGCTAATAGCTAGGAAACTTCTTCTAAAATTCCACCATGAAATAGTTTGGAGCAAATAATGACATCATCTCTGCTTTGCGGGACAACTTTAAACAACAACTTTAAAGAATCATAGCAAACAAGCAAAGATAGCATGTAGCACACAAGGCCTTTCCCAGCTTTCATTTGTTCCTCATCTCTCATGCTTTTGGGAAATGTGCTTTGAATATCGTGTAAAGGTTTGCATCAAAACGGTCATAAACATTAAAGCCAACATGATTAAATGTATCATTGTTCAATATAAATCAATGTCAATTACAACTTTTAAATCATCAAAGACTAATCATTGTAGGTGAAGTTTCCATTTAATTTCCCAGTCTTTTGAGTGGAGCCTGTTTGTCTTTCCATAATATCTAATTCATATATCAACCATATTTTGTTTTTGATTAATGCAGCTTACTGTCGATTAAAGATCAAAGAAGAGATCAAGGAATGAATAAATCATGTGACCAAACTTTCTATTGATTTTTTCTCCTCAGAACTGTTCTGTCAGCTTGGGGATGTTGACTTTTTATACTAGACAGCCAATCTGTCAATTATCCACCTGGGACGAGCAACAGTATTTGAGAGAGTTCTATTGTTTCAAAGATGAATGAGACGTCTGGGTGAGGCGCATACGAGCTTGTAAGCAGAGAGGGGGTATTGAATATTTTTCCTTTGCACATGGTGATTGTTCTTCCCACAGTGGCTTGATTTATGACACAAACCGCATATGTGTTTACATATCTAAGATACCCTCTTCTGGTCAATGAATCTGTAGCTAAATGAAACGCTATGACACGTAAAAACAGGGTGCCAATGAACTCTGATGAATAAACACGCTGATGAATATAGGCAGCAAAAATGAAATGTTAAACAGTTCAGTCAGTCCTAGACCTCTAAAGTCTAAGACGCCACCATCATCAATGTTCCCTTTTCCTCGATGTGGAGTAATTGGTACAGTGCTGTATTAGATTAGGACCACAGAGAAAAGTTGACAGTCAAATAAAATATCTGACAGCTTGTCTCATTTCATTTTTCTTTTTGTGTAATGAGAATCCCAAAATCCAGGTTAGAATGAAATAATCAATTTCTTGCCAATGGTGGATGACACCCCTACAATTTTTCTCTACCAACACTGCTAGTATAAAAAGGCAATCACCTCTTTAAAACAAATATGAACATTTTCTTCTAATGGGTGCAGTTACTAAAAGACAAGATGCCCAATGTTCACATGCTTTAACCATATTTTGTAACTTAAATTGTGCAAAAGTAGGACACTGTCTGATATTGGTTGGTATATTATTCCAGTTATTAACTGGTTTTACAGAAAAAGCTGAACAACCAAAATCAGAAACTCTTAAATGCACTTCACAATCACCTCTTGATGAAGCTCTTGTTTGTCTTGTGTTCTCAGCATGCAGATAAATTATTTCAGGGGTGATGGTGCAACATTAACAATTTTGTACATTAAACAACAATTGTGAAATATAACAAAATCGATAAAAGTAAAAAATTATAATATTATTATTTATTACATTATTATGTGAATGGTGATGTCTTTTTGGTTTCTTGACAAATATTTTAAAAGCATGTATATCAGCTATGCAAATGTCTGATAATATAGATCTTCCTGCTTGTGACCGTGTATACAATAAGAAAAAATAGGGGAGAAAAAAATCATAGAATACAAAAACTCTCTTGCAGCTCTTTTGAAAGTTGACGGTATACTTTTTTAAATTATTATTCTAAGATGCGGCGTCACTGCACAAACAATTTTTGAACATGCTTTTCAAATGTCAGGTGAGAGTCTAAAAAAAGTATATCTTTATACAAAAAAAGTATTTCTTTGTTGTCGAAATCTAGAAGAAAAAACAAAATATGTACTGTACAAGTTTTTTTTTTCCTGTGTTGCATTTAGTTTTCAAATATTTTATATATTTTATTATTTTAATTTGTGTTGTGTGTGTATTCATATTTCTTTATTATTATTATTATTATACAATCTAAAATTGATTGATGAAATGTTAAAATGGTTTTTATATGAGATGCATTGACAATGGTCAGCGATTGAGGATAATGTGTCTTTTTATCTGAAGTTTGTTTGTTTAACTGATTGTTAGAAGGTTCTTAAAGGGTTCTGCAAGGCACTTTTACATTTATGGATTTAGCCGATGCTTTCATCCAGGATAAAACAATACAATATGAAACTTGTTATTTGAGGAGTACAGGAAACGATCTGTCCTGAAGAGGCGAAGAAACGCAAAAAGTGCTTGAAATACTAAGTTATGGATGTTACTCAGAGTGGCCCGAGCTAGAATAGGGAGGGAATAAAGGAAATCATGGGGTAATTCAATGGATTTAGTTTGAACTAATCTAATTTATTTTTATTGTTAATGAAATTTTATTAATTGAGAAGCTTGTAAACAGACTTTATCCCTAGGGGGAAAAAAGCATTACCTTGTAAAACATGAAAGTATTATACAATAATTTAAGACATTTCAACATATAAGAACCCTTTAGGCAGACATTGTTCTGTAAAATTGATTCTAGAACCCTAGTTCTATTTAGAACACTGTTAAAACTTTCTTTCTAAGAGTTTGGTATATAATCTTGTTAGGTTTTACTTTTCTTTTCTTTTCTTATTCATGTTTGTCTTAGATGTAATATTCATAGGGTAACATTTTGAAAGTATGTATTTGGATTGTATTTTCATTTGTTAAGTGAAAATGTTATTGTATATCTTATTGCTGATGAATTTTTTTAGTTATTCTATGTGTTTAAGTCTCTCCTGCACAGGGACTGCAGATGAAACCTCTGTTAAAAAAAAGAATGAAATTAAAAAATATAGTATACACGTTGAATCATGGCAAAATGACAGAAGGGTCTTATCCATATAGACATTATACACTACTGTTCAAAACCTAACAAAAGACAAAATTACTGATAAATTGATTTAAAATGTTGACCCCATCTAAAAGCCAGTGAATAAGGAGTTTGTTGTTTCACTCAATGACAGTGTTCAAGGTCTGGCTTCAGAACTTAACATGTCCCCTCTCTTTATGGGGGGAAATATGTGGTAAAGGTGAAATAAAGCAGAATTGTATTTTATATGCCAGCAGGTGCAAGGAGTTAGAGGAGTTGGATGTTGCATGTTAGAGTTCGTTTTCAGTGCAGTCTTTTTATGAGTGTAATTAGCAGATGTAAGGGCAGTTTTTTTCAGGGGAAGGTGAAGCTGATGAGGAGGGCGGCCAGGAGATACAGACACAGCACATATCTGGTCACACTGTGATCCGGGAAGCGACTGCAAACTGGCAAATTCACAGGTCTCTAACTTACTGCAGACACAACATATTAATTCTTGGGAGAAGCAGTGAAAAGTTACTGGTAAAAAGGCGTCTTGCTTACAATATTCTTAGTGTAAATAATATTGAAGAACAAAATACACATCTAAAAAAAGAAAATAAAAAAGTTCATCATAGTTCTAGCTGTATAGTATTAACTGTTTCAATTTAAAATAATAACATATATTTAAATATAATACAAGGATAATCTCACTTTTGTTTCTGAAAGCCATATGAGATGTTGCAAAAAAAATAAGGTGTTGTATTTGTTCTGACACAGCCACACTTGAATGCATTAGTTATTTCCACAAGGGTTAGCATAATAGTAGTTCTACCTAGGGGTGGGCGATATAGCCTCAAAATTATATCATAGTGTTTATGTAAATGTATTATCATAAGACAGCAGCAGCATTACAGTCACACTGCACGAGTCAAATAGAAGCAAAGTAAAAAAGTAGCCATGGTAAGTTTTCACTGGAAATTCACACTTAAGTAAAAGTATAACATAACATAAGTAATGCAAGGATCATGAATATTTGATTCTGATTGGCTCGAAGGTCCGCAATAGATCCTTTTTACAGACTGTGATGACGCATTTTAACGGTCATCAATATCATAAATGCTGCAAAGCATTTTTTAATGCATGTACATTTATAACCCTAATACTTTGTATTATATAACTTTTGCATTAAATTACAAAAAGCAAGTTACTCGCTGCTGTGAGGGTATCTTTAATACACAGCGTATATGGGAGTAATGTAAAAATTAACATATTTCTCTCTTTTCAATGCCGATATCCATCTCACTCTGTTTTTTCCCTCTTTTTGAAAGTTGTGAAATCCCTATTGTGGAGTTTTTCTTTAGCTATTGGAGCAAATGGGGGCACAAAAATATTCACCGCTATAAAAATTAACCCAACTATGACGACTTCCGTTATGAGAAACCCGGTAATGTGAAAAGGGTCTATAAAATCGTAGTAGTTCCAAGTCAGGCCCTGTCCCAGATGACACACTAAACCCTCAAGGTCTTCCTCTGAGTCCGCACTTTCACAACTTAATCCCACTTTGACTACCGGGTCGAAGTCCTCTGCATGAGTATGAGGTAACACAGCTCTGTTTATCATATTAGATACATTTAAGTGTGTTTAAAATTTGTGTTTTTTATGATGTTACTCTGCGGCTGCTGCTCTGCGGCTGCTGTGACACTTGTTCACACTGCTAAGAGTAAAGAGTTTCTGCCAAATAAAGGCGTAAACCGAGGGTAATGCAGATATGATGCAATTGACAGGCGACTCTCTCAGACGTCCCGGTTACTTGATTAAAATAGCAAATTTCTCACAATTTACAAATAGTGTGAAACATTTTGAAACACAATTTTCGTGAGATTCGGGCTCACACTTTCATGCCGTAATGCCGCTTTGACTGCCGGGAAGAAGTCCATTGCATAACCCGCCCCAGTGCGGACTCGCAGAAGTGCAGATCAAGGGCGCATAACAGCTACAAAGGGGTCACTCGCAAGCACCCTTCTGAGACCTAAAATTATAAATGGGACACCCTGCAGTCTCGTGGACTTAGCAGACACGCGCAGACAGCGGCCATTGTAACTACACAAGACCAAAAGGGCACCGGAAGTTTGTAATTTGGGACAGGGCCTCAGTTGAATCACCATTCTATATTAATGGGCTGATTTTATTGAAGCACACACACACACAAGCAAACGTAGCCATACGTCATCACGTCACTATATCATTGATATCCAGATATGACACTTTTTTTTATCATGTAAAAATGTATACAGGTTTTATCGTGGATGGTATGATATGGCCAACATGATCACGTGGTAATGTGAGCCCGATCTCACGAAAATGTGTATAAATAGTAAGAGTGTGCAATCTCGTGAAATGTATACGCCAATATGAGTTTTGGCGTGCAAATGGTACGCGTTTTTTCGCGTGCATATGATACACACTTTATGGCGTATTATACATACGACCCCCCCCCCTTCCACACACACACACACACACACACACACCAATGGAATGTATACACCATTGTGAGTTTTTGCTGTCCATATGCTACGCAGTTTTTCGCGTGCATATGATAAGCACTTTATGGCATGTATATGACACGCTCTTGGTTAGGATTAGGGTGGTGGGTGGTTTGTGTAATACACCATAAAGTGTGTATCATATGTACGCGAAAAACTGCATACCAGATGCACACCAAAACTCATTTTGGCATATACATTCCACGAAATTGCACTATTTATATGTATTTTCGTGAGTTCGGGCTCGATGTGGCACACCCATCTCTACCTTTTTTTCTACTAATGAAAATCTGGACAACACAGGGAAGCTCTTCACAGAATTCACAATATTACAGATTATTTTAACTTAAGGTCAAGGCAGGTCCAACCATTGCTAGATATTATGATCATCTGTTCGAATATGAGTTTGACAAATTGAGTATAAAAAATGTTCCTGCAACAATCCCAACCAAGATAGACATATGTTGAGGCTTTTTTTAATTGTTATATTTTTGTTGCGGTATTTTCTTAAGAACAGTATAATTTAGAAAACACCCCCTTGTTTTGTTTGAGGCCTACTTATTTCATACATTCTTTTCTCAGTTTGTAATGTACGACCACTCACTAGTGAATTTGGAAATCAGGGCATTGTGCATATTTCCATCTCTTTATGCAATAGGGGGAAAAAAATGTGGATGAGGCAAAGTGATATTTGCCTGTGCAGGACTCCCAGGAGATCCATGCTTGGTTGTAATGCCTGTAAAACATTCCCTTCAAGAGAACGAGGTCCCAAGAGGAGTAAGATATAAACTCTGTCAGCTTTTGGAAACTTCCCTCTGTTCCAGTAAATGTTTCCTTTTGGTTAGGGGAGTATATTTATATCTCTTTGTATCAAATGGCTTGGTAGTCTAGCTTTAGATTTACTTTGAACTTTTCAGCCTGCTGATACACTTCACATAAAGAGCAAAAATTCATGATCTGCTTCGGAGATAAAGA
This sequence comes from Pseudorasbora parva, assembly GCF_024679245.1. NCBI lineage: Eukaryota > Metazoa > Chordata > Actinopteri > Cypriniformes > Gobionidae > Pseudorasbora > Pseudorasbora parva. The sequence goes on along the minus strand of NC_090183.1, from coordinate 32,422,820 downwards.
ATAACAACTTTTTTGAACATATATATCGGAGCTTTTCCCTCATACTCTTAACAAGTAATTTTACACATATTGTATGAAGATATATTCATCAGTTCTATGGTGTCACTCCCACTCCTGACCTTTACAGATAATCTGACAACCACAGTGATTGAAATTCCGTCAATTCACCATTTTTCAGTGACATGAATACGATTGTTGAATGCTAATGTGGGGGGTGTATTTTGAGGACTATCCTCTTGCCCAAATGGTGACATCTAATCTAAAGCAGTCAAATAACCAATCAGAAAATGTCTGAAGTACCTCGGGTCACAGTACGGTCAAACGGATGGTTCATGAAAGTACTTCACAGTGCAGGATACTGACGAAAATGTAGCTTTTATGATGAATAGATAAGTTTGGGAGATTGTGATTTAAATGTAATGGGATACTTCTACATGTATAAAGCAATATTTAAAAAAAAAAACTACAAATATACTGTCAAAAGTAATGGAACACCCCTCCAAATCAAGCACCTAGGCATGCAGACAGTCCATTTGTGAAATGTCCTCACTACGAAATATTCTACTGTTAGTGGTGTTATAAGTAAGGGATAATGTACACCCAACCAGTTGTCATCGCAGAATAAACCCCGACAGAGTGATCAGGTCTTACATCGCTCTGAAGGGTTTTATTCTGCGTAACAACCGGCTGGGTGTACATTATCCCGCTTATTACACGGCTACTTGTCTCAAATAAATTAGACAGAAAATATTGTCTTAAGATTAAATATTTTATCAGCTCTTACACAAAGCTTCCTCGAAGAAAAACAGTTCCAAACTGCTTTTAGCCTTTATCTATTGCTGCTAAATGTTGAAAATTAATGCTAAAAGGGTTAGTTCACCCAAAAATGAAACCAAACCTATGATTTACTCACCCTCAAGTCATTTTAGGTGTATATGACATTCTTCTTTCAGACAAATATAGTCTGTTGCTATATATTTAAAAAGTCCAGGCTAACGTTAATCCCAGCAGTAGTTATAGCTGTTTTTGAAGTCCATAAAAAATGTAGCTGCCCGTCCAATAACATGCTCCATGTGGATCCGATGGGTTAATAGAGCCTTCTGATTCGAATCGATGCGCTTGTGTAAGAAAAGTATCCATATTTAAAACGTTATAAAGGAAACCCGCCTTTAAGTCTTCCATTGTAGCCATGGCTGTTTAAGTATTTAACAGCCACAAGTTGGAGCCAGCGTTAAGCATAGAAGTAGTACCGGTCAAGATAACTCGTAGTACCCGGATGAGCGGTTGTTATCTGGGAATAACATACCGCTGGAATGCGCGATTGACCAATCAGAATCAAGTATTTCACAGAGCTGTGTAATAACAGCTGTTAGTGCTGTTATAAAGTGGAAGCAATTGGGAACTACAGCAACTAAGCCACAAAGTAGTGGGCCACGTAAAAACAGTGGGAGCATTTCTATGTGACAAAAAATTAATTTTAATTAAATATTACTGTATTTGCAGTTCATTTAATTGGTTGGATGGGCTGGTTTTGTCCAGGGCCAAATTTTATCCCCAGTCCAGCCATGGTGGTGGTGGTGGGGATGGGGGGGTACTATCTATTGACTGAACAATGAATGCAGGGGACTGTTTGGAAAACCCGATTAAAAACAATCATTATGTTTTCAATTCAGTTTGGTAACGCTAGTGGTGCAGAAATTTCATCTCCAGGTTCAGCTTTAAAACTCTCTGTCTATGTCTCTCTCTCTTTCCAGCGCATGCACATTTTTCCCTCCACAAGATGTCAATCAATCATTTCACCATTATACCAATCTATCTCAGAATTGTCAATATTCCAGCAGGCCATGTAGGGGCAGCCAAGCCTCTCATTGTCACTCTGGCTCATGTCCTCACGTGTCCGCACATGCCTCGAGTGCTCTGATACAAGTGCAGAACCTTGCTCCCAACACTGGGGGGGAGAACAATAAATGTCTTTTTTCAGCGTTGTATATTTCAAGAAATGTATCAAATGATTTAAATAATTTTAATTGCAGTCTTTAAAATGAATGTCCTTATAGGCTGCTGAAAGATATGTGCAACTAAATGAAGAAGCTCCACTGCAAATATCTGGTCACAGAGCTATTTATCACACCTGTGTATTTTGAGTCTGATCGAATGAGTTACCCCTCCTCCCCCTCTTGCAAGATCAATGTTTGTTTTAATTTAGGAACGAACCTCTGAATATCTGATGAACCTGAGATTAGTTTCTGGAGCATATGTTGCTTGTAAACTTTGTGGTTTATGACATACGCCAATGGCAAATCATCCTGCTGGCTGAAGTACTTATCTACAGGCCTCCCAGCTCTGTGACTCTTTCAGCAGAATTAAAGGAACTTTATGTCCACAAAACAAATGGTGGCTTCACACGGTGACTCCCATGAAAGATGGCAGCTCCAGAGGCATATTTCTTCCGGACTGAATGTGGTGGATGATGAATGTTAGGCGACGGCTGCTTCTGAGCACGCTCTTTCCTCGACCGTAGAGATTTTCAGCTGATACTCATATCAGCTCAACGGGGCGCTACGGCCATCCGCACAGGATGAAGATTCTCACCCTTATGTCACCTTTACGTGTCACCTCCGGGCTCAGCGTAATCCATAGACAAAGACGCTGCACTGCTACCGGCATCTTCGGCTGTGTTGTGCAAATAGAGCAGGATATCAAACGTGACGCGAGCGGAGCCTTTTCATCTTCTTCCAATATATTTCAAATGACCTTTTGCTGGTTTCGTGACTGGAGCGACAGCAAATTATGAAAATGAAAAATGACAGCAGACATTTAAACCATACCACGATTCATTCTCCATTCTCAATTTTTTAAATTAACTACACGGTTACAGATAATTGTGGTGCTCAGCAAGAAAACTGTGTCGCCAGAGACACATTGACATTTATAAGTAATTTGTATTTTTAATCATTTCAAAGTTAAAGCTATTTTCTGCAGTTCAGAGGAAATGTACTTGAGGAGAAAACCACAAATCTTTTTGAGCAGAAAAATATACATTTGTTTTGGGGTCAATGTCATATAAGAGTGTCCAGGATATATATGTTTTTTTTTTCTATAACAATTTTTATTATTCAGACAAAAAAAAAAAAAAAAAAAAAAAAAAAAAAAACAGCAAGCAGCAAAGAGAAAACTTTGCACGTTTGCGTTTTTTTTTTATTTTTATTTTTTACACATTCCTTTACTCATTCAGTGTCATAAGGAAAGGAACCACCCCCTCCCCCAACCCCAATATATATATATATATATATATATATATATATATATATATATATATATATATATATATATATATATATATATATATATATATATATATATATATATATATATATATATATATATATATAATTAGTACAAATCTAGTTAGGATACAGAGTAATAAAGATTAAGAATAGGGTTCCAAGTTTTATTAAATTTATCAAGTGAGCCTTAAATAGAGTATTTCAATTTTTCAAGAGGTAGTTGGGGGTGGGTTTGGACCATAGACTGTAAAAATATTGGATGTTGTGTCCATGATGTCACCCATAGGATTCTGAAGAGCAGTTCTGAAGCATAAAGTAGAGACGAGTTGGCCGTTGACATCTTGGGCAAAGTGGGCAAAGCGGCGGAACATGGGCGGAGCTTAGGTGATGTGATGACTAACAGACAGCAGACAAACGGCAATCCACCTGTCACCTGTGGCCACACCCTTAATTATGCAGAACTTTAAGGAGCTATAATTTAAAAAAAAAAAAATGACACCCCTCACAGTTGTCATGAAGGGCAAAATTAGCCGTATAAACCAAAACCTTTAGAATTTGTACCAGGTTGTAAACATGTTTTTTTTTTTTTCTGCTGTAAAGCTGGACATTTTAACATGTGGCTCAATGAGATTCTGCTCCCTTCTGAAACCTGTCCCTTGTGGTCACTTCCGAATTGGCTTCAACAGAAACTGGGGGAGGTTGCCACTTGGGTTGGACACTTCCAGTGCACCTTCTAGCAATAAGAGACGCGAAAGCGATAACCTCTGCTTTCTGTCTTGTGATAGGTGATAAACACCAAATATGGCAACTATAGGACATGGAGATAGAGAGACGTGCAGTGCCCTAGACATGAGGCCAGTTTTGGGCAGTTTAAGAATGTTCCGAATGATCAGCAGGCGAGAAGGTGCATCTGGTACAAGATTCCAGGGAACAATTTATGAAGTCTAGCTTTGGTCAAATGAATTCCATGAAAGACTTTAAGCTGAATGAGATTTAGCCGAGCACATACAGAGGCAGAATTAACTCTTATAAGGGCCTCAGACCATAGCTCTTTCGATAACTTGATTTGCAACTCAATCTACCAATATATCCTCTCATGCAGGAGGTTTATTCATTTATTTTTTGCATGTCTCTGAACATTTGTTTGACCACATGACTTCCAAAAATAAATTAGCTGTGAACAAGATGTGCTGAAAAGATGTAAAAAATCTCAAAAGTCAAAAATCTGAAAAGATGTGCTTGCATATATTGTGTTACATATTATAAAGCTACTTTCTTTTCAGTTTCATTCTTGTAAAGTTTTTCCCCATTAAGATATTAGACAGTTATTTCATCCTGAATTGTATTTGTATTTTTTTTTTTTTTTACATTTTATTGTAATATTTGCCCTTAAATAAATAAATAAATAAATAAAGATGTATATGTAAGTCACTACGTGCATGGATAGTACATAAAAATTACTTAAAAGATGAGGCAAACCATTAGTGTCATGTCATTGACCCATTTGCAAATTTCATAAAAATGTCAATATGCATTTCAACATTGAAGGACACTCACTGAATTAAATGTACCTTCATTATGTGGCACAAAGGAAAGGTTTTTTTTTTTTTTTCTTAGAATGATAAGCACTAATGTCAAGAACACAATTCTCCAACAAGTCTATTCAGCATACACGCAAACAACCTTGATTTTCAGGCAGATGAATAAATTGTATTGTAATAGCAGAACCCAGTGGACCTTGGTGCTGTGCTTCGTTCCAACGGGATCTGCAAGCAATGACATGGAAGCAGAGGTCCTCCGCTCATGTTGTCATGACAACTCACAAAGGTCGATGAAAGAATGGGAGAGTGCTGTACTTGTGAAAGGAAGGAAAAAAGCAGAAGTTTATCAATTACTTAAATCTAACAATGTAAACCATCTGCTTGATATTACAGTTTGACCTGGGTGAACACTAAAAGATTCTTCTCTTATAAGATTTTCAAAATGTGATAGTCCACAAACATAAGGACAAATAATCTTAGATTTAACGGTTTTGCTCCTATAATGTGAGGTGTGTCATGATGTGATGAAAACACCACACACGAACAGATTTTCAACCATAGTCCCGACTGTAAACACAGGAAATCTCGAAAGATTTAGTGCACTTCTCAGATAAAGGTTGAGGCAATGAACACACACTGACCCTGTCTCTAAAACATACCATGCTTTTACTACAAATAAAAATAAAACATGGAAATTGTAGTTAAACCATGATAACCACAAATTAACCATGGTTTTGCAAAAAAAAAAAAAAATTATATTTTTTTGCATTTCAAAAAATATGGTTCTAACCAGTAACATAGACCCCTCGGATTGAGCCCTGTCAATGGTGAGTTTCCAGACCAAACATCTTGATGTGTGTCTGGCTTGTCAGGCTAGCGAAATTGTACATTTTGATTTAATTTATGCTTCTACCATTATTACAGTTGTTATCAAAAGGATATGATGTTATCACAAATTGATAAATGACCTTTTGTTGAATAAATGATTTGAAATGGGAATTTTTAAACGTCAATTGCAGGCGATGACCGCTTGGTGCCACTCCCATGCTGAGACAGGCAGAGTTTTGAAGTTTACACCGCGTTTGTTATGCTTTCGTATTCTCTCAGCGCGCTTTTTGATGGGATATTATTTCATTTCACGTGAGTGTGTGCGTGTTTGTCCACAGGGTTCCCCCCCCACATCAGGATTTCTGATTGTAAATATTCAAACACGTTGAATATTTACGATTCGCGATCAGGACGGCTCCGACATTCTTTCGAGCAGGTTCGGACACTCTTAACACACTTCACACCACAGGAAATGTGATAAGATGATCTCTAGAACCATCAAGATAATCGGGAAATAACTAGGACTGTCGGAAGGGGGAAATTCGGCTCAAAATCAGCCCGATTATCTTTTGGTGTGTACATTTGCAGAAAATACTGAAAATCTCACCTTGTTGGCTTGCCTTCTTCCCATAGTGCATCCTGGTGCCATGTGTTCCCCAGGTAAGCGACACACATATACTCGGCCATCCATGTGATGTTAAATATAACGTCATTCATCAGACCAGACTCAGATGCATACAGCACATTGCAGAACTTTTGGCACTTCCGGAGGTGGACTAGGTCAGCATGGACACCCTGACTGGTCTGCGGCAATGTAGCCCCATACGCAACAAACTGCGATGCACTGTTTATTCTGATACCTTTCTATCAGAGTTAGCATTAAAGTCTTGAGCAATTTGATCTACAGTAGCTCATCTGTTTGATCCAACCACATGGGCCAGCCTTAGCATGTGCATCAATGAGTCAATGTCCGCCCATGACCCTACCGCCAGTTCACCACTGTTCCTTCCTTGGACCACTTTTGATAGATACTGACCACTGCAGACCGGGAACACACCACAAGAGCTGCAGTTTTGGAGATGCACTGACCCAGTCATCTAGACATAACTATTTGGCCCTTGTCAATCTTGCTAGAATCCTTATGCTTGGAAATTGTTCCTGCTCCAGCACAAAATGTTGACTTGCTGCCTAATATATCCCACACACTAACAAATGCTGTGATGAAAAGATAATCAGTGTTATCTGATTCAGATATAATCAGCGTCTGCGTCATTGACACTGAATATCCAGGCAGAATATCCAGGATTCATATTTAAATAGTCTCTTTATTCATCAAAAAATGTTAGAAAATCTGTGTTATACAGTTTTTACGATTGGATTGCACGATTCCATCTGTGTTTTCCACATCGTGGAAATCATAGGGACCTAGGTGAGTAAATTATTAAATAATTGTTATAATCTAGATGAGAGCACTTTCTAAAGTAAATTTGCAAAACTCATTTAGCATTTTAGCACAAAGTGACTTTACACAAAACTTTCCTCATGAAATTTTGACCAGCTTAATTTAACTCTTGTTTTGTTCTCTCTAAAACATGTGCATTGCAAGCACATCTCTCATGCAAGGATCAGGTCAAGTGCAGAATGCACCTACATATTCAAACGCCTGTCCCCCGTGTTAGAGACAAACACCAGGGACACACTTCCAGATGGTGGGTTTCACGGTAAACTGGGTTATCCCTTGTTCTTTCCACAACACATTAGTCAAGTTACTGCATGCAGAGGCAATGACGGACCAGTTATGCATGTATGCATTTTTATACCAACCCTTCAGAGCCCCAAATTTTTGTGTGTGCAAGAGCTTCATTACGGACTCGTCTTTCAACGGCTTCACATAAATCAAACATTGTAGGAGAGAGGGCTGGGGCACAAACAGCATGCCTGGGGAGAGCTTTGGCTTTTAAGTTTGGTGAAATCGAGAGAAAACACATCCACGGGTCAAGCTCTTAGAGTCTTTTGGGACGATCAGGAAAGCAAAAACCTGCCATTGAGCAGACAATTTGATCAGCCAACCCCAACCTCGCTCCCTATTACCGACTGGAAATGGGTCGTTCCCGAGAGGACCAAGGCTCATTGAGCAGCAGAGGTGGATGCAGTAATTATATCTCAGGCTAACCCCCAAATCACTCCTCATTAGTCTGGGCTAGACCTGTGCCTCAAACTCTCGATCTGTCACTATTCGCTTGGAGAGGCCTTAATTCTCCTCCTCTCACTCTTGTAAGGCTGTATATTGTCCCTGGCTAATCTTTTAATTGCATGTTTTGGTGTTGGCTGGAATATAGATGAACGTCAACCTATTTTCAGAAATGGACGGGTCCTCTGGGATTTGCTTTCATTTCCCATGTCAAGTTGTTAGCTACGTCATTGGCAGACGCTTTATATTCAGTCATCTGCTGTGACAGGAAACCAAACCAAAAACTACCCACCAACAGAGCCTTAATTGAAAATCTTTTTACAGCTCACCAGCACCACACCACCCAAGTTATGTGCAATTATTTGATGAATGCAGCTTAATGGCTATCCCAGTTGCCCTGGCAAAGAGGAAACGGATAGGGATCCAACATAAATGAGGTTAGAACTGGGTCACACGAACGGGAGAGGATAGAAGGGTCAGGTGCTTTCTTACATGTAGCGCTGCGGTGCAGACGTGGCACAGACCTTTTAATCACATCTGCTCTGCGGCTGGTACAAGATACACCTGCAGGCCTCAGGACCAACAGCCTGACTGAGCTGAACAGGGAAAAGAGGGAACATAAAGCATGCTAACTAGAAACTTCAGACACAAACCAACCAGGAGCACCCGGCCCGTCGCCATATGGCGAGATGTTTTACAATGCAATCTACTTAATTGCGAAAAGGAAAAAACTAGCTAAAATTGTATGTTTGGGAATCGGCATGCGCCTCAAGCTCAAAGGGCACGAACAATGACAACAAAGGTCATTGAAAAACAACAAAGTGTTTTTTTCTAATAAACTTTAAAAACTACAGTGCAGTAAAGTGTAAACTTTATTTGCTTTGTTTTAATAAATTATAATGTTTATATTTTTTATTTATACAGTCACCATCACAGACTTTTGAGATTTTTGTAACTCTTTCCCCGCCAGCGTTTTTTTTTTTTTTAAAGTCGCCAGTCAGCGGCAGGGTTTTTGACCATTTTCACCCAAATTGAATAGCCAATAGAATATTTTGTTTTATGAATATCTGTGCATCTAATATATCAAAAGAAAGAACTGACTCTCTTCTTTAAAACAAACAAAAAAAAATGCATTCCTTGCAAAAAAAAAATAATAATAGCCTAATAATAATAATAATCTTGCATTCCTTTTTTATCAACATTTGAATATGGGTAAGTTTCTGTGGTGTGACAGGCAGCGGGGCGAGGGACTGCGAGAGCGGGCCGGTGATTAGTGTTGACGAGTGCCAGCTGCATGGCACACCGGTCTTGTCTCATGGCCATGTGACGGGAGCATAAAAGGAGAGGCAAGGGCTGCGGAAGACGAGAGAGGTCCAGGCCTGGAGTTTATGTTGAGTTTTGTTTATGTTTTATTATGTGTCCGTGAGGGGCTGCCCACGTTTTTTTAAATTTATTTATTTATTTATTTATTTATTTATGTATTTATTTATTTATTTATTTATTTATTTATTTATTTATTTATTTACGTTTCAAAACTTTACTTTATTCAAAATAAATAAACAAAACAAAAGTAAAATGCAAAATACCCACAAAATAAAACGTGGGCAGCCCCTCACGGACACATAATAAAACATAAACAAAACTCAACATAAACTCCAGGCCTGGTCCTCTCTCGTCTTCCGCAGCCCTTGCTCATCCTTTTATGCTCCCGTCACATGGCCACGAGACGAGACCGGTGTGCCATGCAGCTGGCACTCGTCAACACTAATCACCGGCCCGCTCTCGCAGTCCCTCGCCCCGCTGCCTGTCACACCACAGTTTCATTAAAAAAAGGAACATTTTATACAAAAAGCTGAGAAAATCGTGTTTTTGTGAAAGACTGTTTCCAGATCTGATTCAGAGTGATAATCAAACACAGATGGAGTAGATCGAGTCCATCAACACTCCTGATGCTTACACATTCCGATATCTAGTACTGGGTCAACATTTAATTCGCTAAAATTATTGATTCATATGCTGTTTAATGATGATGATCACATTACTTTTCATATGCATATGATACGATCGCTCGTATCTTAGAGTCTTACTCGCGTGTGTTTTGATCAGGAGATCCAGTACTCATTTAGGAGATCCGTAATTGCGCCCCCTAGCGTCTAACACTGAAAACACGGAAGCCCGGAAAATTCCATTTAGCTGTGCATTTAGTACTTCATGTATTCTTCATGTTCTTCACTTCATACATTTTAAATACATTTTCATTTCTTACTTTTTATTCTTAATATTATTGTATCTGTTAAGAATATGATCAGGGTGCACATAACATGGTGCGCATGCGTGGTAAAAAAATAAACAATACGCGGCAGAAAATGTTGAGGGAAGCACCAAAAACAATTTGGGGGACAGGGACACTTTCTTGGAGTAGGAATTTTCTCCATTTCTGGTAAGAAAGCAATCATGAAAAGTCTGTTAATTAATTATTAGTTGATCACAGCTCAAATCACAGCTCGGCGCCGTGGGGCCTGATTCTTGTTCTGGTTCTTGTTCCCACGGTTCTAATTCTTAAGAACCAGGCCAAAAAAAAGTTATGTGCAACCCTGATTATGATCCTATTTAAGTATAGCACTTTGAATTACCATTGTGTATGAAATGTGCTATATCAAAATACAGTTGCTTTGCCTAAATGTTAAAAATATATATAATAAAAAATATATTATATACATATTTACTTTATGCATACAAGAAAACTAAAACATCTTTAACTTTACTTTTGATGCACTTCTGGTTAAACCCCATTCATATTTGGTTTTATCTGAAGTTGTTGAAGTTTATTTAGTCATTGCACCAGATACAGATATGCATATGCATTCCCCAATTTGAGAATATGCAGTCATAAATATTCATCAGTACAGTATGTATGTCATACTGTCTGGGTTGCATTGTGACAGTGAAAAAGTCAGTTTAAAGTAGAACTTCTCTCTCTCAGTAATGCTGGATGGGCGCACATCTTGGTGGTACATTGAGGAAGCAGTTGTCACACTGCCGTGATGAATGCCAGGAGTATGCTGACAACACATCAGAAATAAAGAGCTTTCCACCTAGTCCAGCAGACTAGAACGGTCCAAAATAATCAGTTGAGAACTTCCTTCCATGACAACTCCGTCTCCGATCTCAGCTTGACATAAATATATTCAAACATCTGCATAGTCTCACATGCACAAAGATAAAGTCTATGCACCTTGCTGTGTTTTATTAAAGGCTGAAATATAAAACAAAATGTTTTGCTTAACAAAAGATTTTTTAATTTGAATCACACATTTAAAAGTTTGTTTATGCCTTTGGAAAGTCAATGTGATGGTATTGTCAAGTGCTCTCATGAGAGCATGTTTCTTTTGACTTTACACAATAAAAATTTCCATTTGGATCTGCGAGGCACTGAAGATCAAGTCAAGGTCATGCGTGTTTTGCTTTCATTCTCTTTCCTAGCACAAATAAATCATACATGGCCTATGGGTCGTCCTGCTCACTGAGCTGCGTCAGTCCAGAAGATGAGGACCTGATTAATTGATTCAGCCGCTCAGATCAATACAAAGCAAGTCCCTCTCTTCAGAAGCACAGTGGGAATCGGCCCTCTGAGATTATACCGAGATGTAGAATGCCTCTTGCTCTCTCACTTCATCTTTCTCGCTGCCTGTCTATCCTTTTTCCTTGAGCTTTGAGGAGAATAAACCACTTTCTTGCCCCAAACTGCAATTAGTGCAGACATGTGTCTGGGCAGCTGTGGAGAGCAGCCAGGGCCCCAGCTGTGCTGATGGGACAGCAGGTGTCCTCCTGGCCTGACTGAATTATTCAGAGCTCCAGCACACTGAGGGCAACCCTACACATCGTCTCAAAGGACGGCAGTTTTTCAAAGGAAGTGATAATACTGAGCCGCGGTACAGGACGCATACTGTACTCTCTTGTAGAGAAATGAGGCAATCTCCATTTCCGCGCAGATGAACATGGGAAATCTATTGGACAAGAATGTTATTGATGTTTTATTCATGGCAGAACAGTCTGGTGTCAGTTGCTAATCTCAGTCCAAGCGTAATGAAGTAGCCGGAATGTGGGAATTGTGATGAGCAGATGGCAGGCGGAGGCAGTACTAGCACTGTTTGGGAAAAATAAACGACCAAACTAACAATGGCATAAATTAATTGTTGTGTTTACCTTGAAGCAGAGGGTTTGTGCAAATGCTAGGATGTTGTATAATCCTTTTCAAAGTCCTTATATCAGACTCATAATTGGGTGGAAAAACTTCCATCTGCAAATGCACAATTGCCCATTGACAATAAACCACACTTTTCACTCTTTCCCGCTCGAGGTTTTTTAAAAGTTGCCAGTCACCGGCAGCATCTTTGATCATTTTCACAAAATTTTCATAGCCCCCAGAATATTTTGTTGTATATTCGCTTGTCTCTGCTTCTTCTTCATATGTATTTTGATCAGAAGATTCAGTACTCTATCAGAAGATGTGTCCTACCGTCCCTACCATATAAAAGTAAAAAAAAATTGAAAGCTGGAAATTTCCGTCAACGGTGGAGAAAGAGTTGATCTTCTTGTACAGTATCTGAGATGATAAATAGCAAGGTGATATCAGGGCAAAGTTTTACGGTTTCTAACTATAATGAAGGGCTGCACTTTTACTCTCAGAGGGAAGAAAGTAGCCAACTCAGGTCTGAAGCAGAGTTTTACAGCTCTTACTATTAAAATTAGAGCTTTCCTTGCTGATGCCACGGCATCATAATAATCTCATGTTTATATTTCAAAAATAATCCAACTACAGATCAGGTTTTCCTGCAGAATTCCCAGGGGTTATTTTTTAGTCCACAGGTTGATCCGCCCCCTACCACTAGTTTTGATTAACCCAATTTATTTTTGTTACAAAGACAAATCATTAATTGAAACACTTCCATGGTCACAGTTACAGATAAAATCAAGCACTTAGGCTTGCAGACGGCTTCTACAAACATTTGAGAAATAATGGGTTGTTTTTAGGAGCTCAGTGAATTCAAGCGTGGTACCGTGATAGGTTGCCACCTGTGCAATAAGTCCATTCATGAAATAATGTCAACTGTCAGTGGTATTATAACAAAGTGGAAACAATTGGGAGCAACAGCAACTTGGCCACAAAGTGGTAAGCAATGTAAAATCACAGAGCGGGGTCAGCGCATGCTGAGGCGCACAGTGTACAGAACTCACCAGAACAGTGCATAGAGAGCTTTGTGGAATGTGTTTCCATGGCTGAGCAGCTGCATACAAGCCTTACATCCCTACGTGACCACATTGGATGCAGTGGTGTAAAGCACAACGCCTCTGGACTCTAGAGCAGTGGAGACTTGTTCTCTGGAGTGAAGAATCACTTTTCCGTGTCTTGCAATCCGATGTACAAGTCTAGGTTTGGAAGTTGCCAGGAGAACGGTACTTGCCTGACTGCATTGTGCCAAATGTGGAGGGGGATTATGGTGTGGCGTGGTTTTTCAGGGGTTAGGCTTGGTCCCTTAATTCCAGTGAAAGGAAATCTTAATGCTTCATTTTGGACAATTTCATGCTCTTAACATTATTGGAACAGTTTAAGGATGGCCCATTTCCTATTCTAACATGATCGTACATCAGTGCACAAAGCAAGGTCCATAAAGACGTGGATGAGTGCGTTTTGTGTGGAGGATCTTGACTCGCCTGCAAAACCGTCCTAACATCCACCTGATAGAACACCTTTGGGATGAATTAGAGTGGAGACGGCTTTTTATTTCTCTCCATTTGAAATATTTCTCTCTGTTTATTTCATCTCTGTTTGAGTGTGCCTGTGAGTCTACAAGCAGATATGAGAAAATATTCATTCATCTGCACTAAAGTTAGGAGATGTTTAGCCGCGTTTTAAAGCCTTGCGGATTAAACTTTTAATTTGCACTTTACATGCACTGAATGCGCACACTAAAACCCTGTCACACATTTTGATCACTGGACTAAGTAGTCCTACTGCGCTAATACTGTCAAATACACACAAGCTTAACATATATAAACACAGTCGGTTATGTCTAAAGTGAAAGTAAAATCGCGTGTCTGTATATGAGATGCGAGCAGGTCTTAGCAGCGAAGCCTAGTGATTGTGAACACTTGTCCTTAAAGGGGCAGTTCACCTTTAAAATTATGTTAATAAAATCACTTACTGCTCTTGAATAAAGTAATAAGTAGCTTTTAAACAATGTATAATTGTATACTGAAGACTATGCTGTTTTAATTTTAGCCTACATTTATTCATTCAATTTCATACTTAAATGCTACTGTCTCTGATCTGTCTTATATATATATATATATATATATATATATATATATATATATATATATATATATATATATATATATATATATATATATATATATATATATATATATATATATACATTTTATATTATACAATACAATACACTAGAAATGTGTACAAGGTTTTTAAAGGTAGTAAAGTTAAGTTTAAGTAAGGTTTTTCAAGTCTTTTAAGTAAAATAAAGAAAGAGTATTCTGTTCCCGTCGCCTAAGAATAGAATAGCAAAAAAAGGAACCGAACCGAAAACCGTGGTTAAAAACTGAGGTATGTATTGAACAGTGTATTAGCTGTATTATTGAATCCCATATATATATATATATATATATATATATATATATATATATATATATATATATATATATATATATATATATATATATATATATATATATATATATATATATATATATATATATATATATATATGGGATTCAATAATACAGCTAATATATATATATATATATATGTATAAAATACCACAATATATATCAAATTTTAATTTTATATCATATTGGCAATTTATATTTGTATGTAGGTCTACTGCATACATTTGGTGCTAAGTGAGCACCTTCACAATTATTCCACTAAAACCTGTAGGGTTTTCTTGTTATTCTTAAATATCACTGTAAAAGTGTGTGAAAAGAGTGTACTACAAAAAATAAAAAAATACATCATCACATTACAATATTACATCAATAATAACAAGGTGAAAAACGTTTTAATTATGTAGCAACCGAAAAAGAGCCAAATGTAATGCAGCACTTACTACAGTATACTAAGACTAAGAGTTGAAGATTTCATTGATAGTCCTCTTTTCAGTGACTCTTTCTCCAAGTTACATCATTCACCCAGAGAGCCACAAGTGACTGTCTATAGCGAGTCTTCGAGTCATTCATTCAACCTATTTGTTAAAAAAATGTTGATTCATTCAAGGAACAAAACACCACCTATTTTGTATTGCTCTTAGACATGCAATAGTTCATTATGAAGACAAGTAGATGAAAAAAGCATATCAATGACTGATTAAACATCTTCAAATACCAATATCTTACTTTATCACAGCTGATGCTTCTTTAAATTGAAAATAGCGTATGATATATTTGAGCTATTAAAGAGTGTAGCACTCTAATAACTATTCATTTCATGTTTATGCACAAACCGCAAGTTCCATAGAGATTCTGTATAAGTGCGAGAGTTAAGTGTCCTATTGCTCTTCATTTTAAGAGGCAAGAGTGAATGATTTTGAAATGAGACATTGTTGATGAGGTCAGGTACTTACAGAGATTTGCTTTTAAGAGGCCTTTATTTGTTGCTTCATTTTCACATAATGGAAAATCTATTGAAGGGTCATTGACAGTGTTTGTTATTTATAAACCTGAAAATTGAATAGTCCCGAAAGTTTATATATTCTTTGTTACTATGGTAACAGATGGTCTAATCAGGGAGTATGGTGAGCGATTATTAAGCCATATACTTCATGCAAGAGTGTTTCCTTGTCTGCAAAAGTGATTAAATGGTCATATAATGGTACATGCACTTTTACAAGGTGATTGTATGGAAATGTGTGTTGGCAGTGCCTGTATACAACCATCCTATAATGATAAAAACCTATCCAGTGTTTTTTTTTTAAATATCCTTATATGTTTTCTCCTGTCTCAATTCATGCTGTTTGACCGTGTGATGTCACACGGTCGGACACCCCTCCCACGATTGTTGATTGAAAAAAAAATCAGAAAAAAAATCATTACCATTAGCTGTAACATCAATCTGTCAATGAACAAACTTATACTTCAGTTAACACATAGCATTCGTATCTCACTACGCTAACGTTACCCTGCCCGTACACAAAGATAGATCAAAGTGACATTATGTTAACCAACAATTCAGAAACGTCCAGCTCGCCGGGCCATCATCTTGTTCCGGGTTCACGATGTATCCTTAGAGAATCCCGTCGCCATTCTTTTCCCTCAACTGTTGTCTCGGCTTCACAAGTGTTATGTCAAAGCACCCCACAGAACAGAGGGGCGGGGTGAGCAAATCTCATTATCATTTAAAGCTGTGTGCACTGAAATGGCTTGCTGACAACTGACCAGTACAAACTTTTAATTTAGACAATAAAGAATCATATTAACATATTTACAAAAATGGCATTATATGACCCTTTCAAAGAAACAAATTTGTAATGGTGTTAGTCGGGTTGGGGGGTAATGAAATACATGATACAGCATTATGTAATCAGAATACACCAAAAAAAAGTGTAACTAATTTATTACAGTTAGGTCAAAATACAAAGTAATAAATTATAATTGCAGTAGCTGTAGCTATGTTCTAACATAGTCGCAGAGTGGGTGATTTTTTTTTTATATGCAATTTTAAGGCAATAATATCACATGTAAAAATAAAAATAAATGTTTTACTCTCTTAAGTGAGGGTCATGGGTTGACATATTCTGAGATTGAGTGTTTTCTGGGCCTGGTGTCTATAAAAGCTTTTCTTTGACCAACAAGGAAGCTTTCAGCTCTGAAACCTACAGAATATTCTTATATCACGATGAACTTGTATATAAAGGCTCAAGGGAAATATGATTTTTCAATTCATCACCCCTTTAAAATGCAAACCACATGCTTTTTCAATTCGAACTGCTTCATACTGTTCAAATAAGACAACTGAATAGCTTATGGTATCAATTACAAATAAATAAAACATCACATTATGCCCTCTCAGCTTCTTCATTACAAAACAAATCAAACTAATTTACATTATAATAATGCAAATAATCAGTTACAAAAACAGATGTCTAGAAAAGTTCATAATAGACTTTTATGAAGATTGAGGGATTCTACAGTTTAGTTTACTGAAGCAGAGCACGTTTGCAGGCACAGATGGTTTAACTTGCTTTACGATTGGCAAACTTTGAGAAGATTTATAACTCATTTCAGAGTGAGAGGTTCTGCACGAATCTTGAGAGCAAACTGTCCATCAGTTGAACCCTACAAAAAAACCCTTTGAAGAATTTTTATTTAGCATTTCTGTTTGGAACAACCCCATAATATAGCTGGCAGTATTGTTCTCCCTTCGAAGTCCCCTGCGTAGGCATCATTTATGCTGTTTGGAAAGCTGTTTGAATTTTTAAATTCTCAGTTCTAAACACAGCTGAAAAAGTTCAGAAAGAATCATGACTAATTTTCCAAGCCTATATTGTTTTAAGGTTTTTTTTTCCACCACCCCACCAGCAATATACCTTCAAATGCCTTGTTGTACCCATTTTCTAAAGGATATTGCTTAGCAAAATTCAGGATCAGAAGTCCATGACTAGATTTATTTTTAATTTTAACAATCATTATTTCTTCAATCAAGGAGCAATAATCAAGGAAGACATTACTTGTTATTATAACAATTGTTTATTTCCCTGTATAAACTGACAATAATGAAATGTGAAAGGTAATTTCATTTGAGGCAGAGCTTAATAATGTTTGTTGCCAGATTATTGCAAGTAAGCCTGCTGTTCTTGGGAGAAAATGGAAGGGAAAAAGTTAATGAGCCACTATGCATGTATAAAAGTATGAGTGTAACTTTAGCGAGAGAAAATCCTAAATATTAAATAAATAAAAGCATTACTTCATTTTCGCATGACCTTGTGTATCAAGGGCAGCAGTCATGAAAGTGAGACAAAACAATCCACGATATGAATATACTTCTGTTTAATTAATGCGAGGAGCAAAAAAAGTGTTACAACCATCCCCGGTCTCACCTGTATATTTTAAATTAGCGTATTGTAATGCATTTCGTGTGGCTGTAAAATAGCTGCCAGGGAAATTGGAAAGCACGATAAATGAAATGGAGAACTGTGATAAATGAATCTCACAGACATATGCATAAAAAACTCTTGAAAAAATGTTGTGGCTTTGACTTCATTCGTTCCACTCCGTGAGTGAACACATTGTCTTTCTATTTATATCAGTCCGCTATTGTCTTCCGAACGTGTGGAAGAAGAAATTAATTTGTCACAGCAATGTCAACACTATTTGTGAGTGACAAAGTGGGAGCAGAGGTTCCCAATCTGACAAACTGACAAAGTTCAGCAGGGCGTTCGACTTGTAATCGTGACCTGTGATGTTGTGCCCTTTCTACTAGTCTAGCCAGTCAAAGGTTGGACATGTTTATTTGGTTCTAGGGGAACAAAAATCAGCCTGCATAACTGTCACTGTCGCTGAGAATAAATGCCTGCAGATGAACCAAAGTTATGACGGCAGATGGACTCTTCAGACTAGGTTCACCAGTCACCTAGTCAGCCTGAAAAGCCCAGAGCCTTGCCGTTACAACTGTTGGTTTTGACAAAGTGGAGAATGGAAAGGAGAGGTAAGGATGCTGATCAAATGCTCCAGGCTCAGGTTCATGCCCTTTCTAGGGTGGAAAAAAAAATACAATAAAATCATCTTGACTTTGATGGAATGCTTGTTTATGAGCTCCCACAATAAATTAAATGGATGTTTGCTCTTTTACTCTGTAAAGGGTTGTGCATTTTATCTGGACTACATCATATCTAAATATTAAAAATCACTTAATGTATTAATGAACTGAATAGCCTAGGCTGGATGACAAATTGCCCAAAAACCCCATTAGTATTTTATCTTGGTTTTTGCATTGGCCTCTACAGGTCCTTTCTCAAAAAATTAGCATATTGTAATAAAGTTCATTTATTACAATATGCTATTGAGAAGGACCTGTATACTTGCTTTGAAGCTGGCAAGAAACAGAAGTTGCACTAGTCTTTTCTTCCCTATTGTGATGTATTTACGAGTGAAATGGCTTCTTGAACAAGAAAAAATGTGGAGGAATTAATTGGATTGTAAAATTTCTTTGATCAATATATTTCAAGAAAATGACTAAAGGAATAAAAATAATAATTTTGTTTGAGTGTATTTGAAGCCACATTGTTATATTTAATGCAGAAACAGGGGTTTACATTTGTTTATTAGAACTACTAGAAATGCTTTAGATATGGACATGTTAATGAAGCATTGCATCATTTAAGGTAGAACAAAAAGTCAGTCAGTAACTGATAAATAAGTAACTAGATTCAGCCTCATCTCTCACAAGGTTTGTTTCACTTTTGACAACCAAAAGTTTGACATTTGGTCTTTATATTATCTGAACTTTTTCATCTGGTCTGAAAAGTCTGAAAACTCTAAAAGCTTTACAATCAGATCTTTTTACATCTAATTTTCCCAGAACAAAAACATTTCTAATTCAAAACGAGAGCATGCATGTTACTAGGATATTGGCTGTTTATTAGTATTTGCAAAGCACATATTAATAACATAAAATGCCATTTCGATATAAGAGAAGGAGCTTGAGTTTGTTGCCCAACCCTATTTGTTTACTGCGAGAGGCGTCAAAGCTTGCGCTACTCCTACATTGCGTCAATTCGACTACCGTAGACCACCTGCCGGAGGCTAGTTATTTTAGCTTTTAAAGTTTTAAATACGGATATGTTTCTTACACAAATGCATCACTTCACTTCAGAAGGCCTTTATTAACCCCTGCAGCTGTGTGAATAGTATTTTATTTGTAAAGTTATATAGCAAAACGTATTGCAAAAGTCTAATCTGTGTACTGTTGATGCTTTTTCAGAGCACATTTCAATTAAACATAAGCTCCGTTTCCACCAAAATTACCCAGGAACAATTTGTAGCAGGAACTTTTTGTTACAGGAACGTTTTTCTCCTCAGACCTGCTACTTTCTGCGTTTCCACCGCGGCCTAAAGTACCGTGAAGATTAGGCAAACTAATCCGGTGATGTTTTACTGCGCGCGACTGCTCCTCCAAGTCAGTGACGGACAGTAATCATTTTTGCGCGACACTATAGCCACGTTTACATGCACACTTTCTTGTCATCCCGATTGAAAGATTTAGTAGACTGTTTACATGAGACATTATCTAAACCGATCTGGTGTTTACATGTGCTCACTTTCAATCGCAAATATTTTGTGACATGCAGTTTGTCTGCCGCATCAAAAATGTTCACGCTGTTTTCTCCACCACCTGGAATGTGTTAACTGTAGCCATAGCAACTCTTAACGGCCACCAGGACTAATACAGTATAATAAATGCTATTTATTTGTTGTAAAGTGTAATAATCATCTCAGAAGAAATTAATTCTTCTGTCAGATGCAGTTAAAGTAAAAACTGCCTGGGGCAATATACGCTGTCAAGCTGTGTCAATATTCCAACATTATCTTCATAACTTCTTACGAAATAAAACGTTTACCCATCAGAAAAATGAACTTTCCTCTCTTGTCAACATTATAGCCTGGCGCGTGCTGTGACGTCATGTAAGGACGCACACTCAAAAGTAATCGGGTTAGGTCGTTTACATGGTGAAAAATAGACTGTAAAAAATGTATAACGAGTATGGAAGAGATTCAAGCTGTGCTGCTTTTGCTGGTTATATATTGGCTTACTAAAGAGGTAATTAACAAAACGGCAGAAAAGAGCACTAGCATATTCTGAAAGCTTGTAAAGCTAGATTTAAAATGACAATGTATGTTATTATCAGATATTACGGACATTGACCCTGAGATGGCTGAGACAGACGCAAGAGAGATCAAGACTGATATTTACTCAAGTTGCAACCTCGCAAAAGACTTTTAAAAATGCTGGTTGAAATAAAAGTCTGCGTGAGCTTAACCAATCAGCATGTTCAGCGCCCTCGAAAGTTCCTGAACTTTTAAAAAGTACTACCTTGGGAGCAGGGCCGTTTGGAGGGGGAAATATTACTGGGAACTTCCCCAGAGTACCACCCCAAAGTTCCTAGTTCCTGGGTAAAGTTCCTGCAGTGGAAACGCGGGTATAATAAACAGTGAGTCTTTTTTACAATATAAAAATTGTGTTCTTCTAATATTATAGCAAATTTAAGAGCAGTTATTATTAAGAATTAGTCAAATTCATTATATTCACTGTAAAGCCAAGCTTCTAAGCTTTAAAATTGCACATATTTTTACAGGACGACGACTTTCTTTTTTTTTTACTCTGGCACCCATCTGGCAAAAAACTCTCAGCCCGCTACTGGGCCACTCCGAGTTTAATGGCTCGTTTCCACCGAGCAGTACAATTCATTATAGTTCAGTACGATTCGGGACACTAAATGCTGACTCGGCTTGTGTCTATACTGCCAACAGCACCCTTACTTGATAGGTGTGGTGTAATGATTGACGTCATTCTCACACAAAGAAGAAAGCAACACAGTAAACAACAGTGGATGACATGCAGCAGATCTTGTTCTTCTTCTCGGCCTGTGGCTGTTTGTCACAAAAAGATGCGCTTTGTTTTAGCCAAGGCTTCAAGCTGCAAGGAAAAACACAGCCGAAAAGCGCGAGCAATTGAGGATTCTCTGTAACCCAATCAATGTTCTGCAATGAATCTAGCTCCACCCTCTAGTACTGGACTACTGTGCTAGGTACCCCAATGGAAGGGTGCCAAAAGAGTGGTACGGAAAAGTTCGGAATTAGGGTAACATTCACAACTTCTGACAATGGAGACAGCAAAAAATGACTGTATTTACCTTAAAATTATGTACTCTACCGGACTCCAGTGAACCGTACTGCTCAGTGGAAATGAGCCAAAAGTGGTTAATATATCTCAGATTGTATTCATCTAAAAGAAGTCATATAGGGCCCACATCTAGGATGTGAGAATTGAACTCTAATCTAAAGTGTGATCTATTTTTCTGAACACAATTATGCATCTTAAGAAACATACCAGAGTTTGGTCTGGCTGGTCCTAATTAACCTGGCCTTCCTTTAGAAGATTTAGTCAATATTGAAAACATTTAGATTTACATTTGAATATCACGCCACTAGTATGTGTGAAACTTTATTCTGAGTCAGCACTCCTGAACACACTTTGGAGGAGCTTTAACAGAAACGGAATGCCTTCTTCTAAAATGGAGTTTAGGGGTTTGCGAGCATTTCGTACATTCAAACTGCATGATGGGAGGTTTTCAAGAGACAGGTCAATGGTTTACCATGCTAAATGTCAAGCATGACTGCTCCTCAGCGAAGCCTCCATTTTCAGTCAGCAGTCGGCTTTGGGCAGAAAATTAATTCTTGGCCAGCCTTTTTCCGGGGATGAAAGAGGATCTATCTGAGACTGCCAAGTCAGGCTGACTGCAGTCTTCCGCTCAACACAATAAGTGTTTAAGCTGACATAAGCCATTACTTCTCTCAACCACTCAACTGTGCACCAGGCCATGAGGGATTGTGTCACGCACTGTTTTGACAGCTGGCACCGGAACAGTCCTGTTTTCTAATGACACTTTATGTTGCTCATTGGAGCACCATAGCCTTGGCTCGGTCGTGTCATCAAAACGGATGTTTACAGTAAGCCCATGGGATTTCACCACTTCTAAAAGTGAGACACTTGAAGCACATAACTTAGCCACAAAGATGTGTTAATTAGCTGCTCTGTTTCTCCATCAGCTGTGCAAAAAAAGGGCTGCGTAGAAATGGTAGTTGACTTCTGCTATGACCCTCTTATATTAATAGCTCTGTGCGGTGCCGCTTTCAGTTAGCATCTGGAAGTGTTAGCGGGCGAGTTATCAAATCAGTTGTTTTCACTCCGATCATGAAGAAATGCATTGATCCGCAGCTGGGAAGGGCTCAATACTTTCCTCTCAACATGAACTCTGAAAAAGCCCTGAAGTCATTATCAGACTGAGAAGTTAGTCTAGATAAAAAGTGGTGTGGTTCTGCTGTGTATTGATTTTCAGTGTCTAACATAAAGCTAGGCTGTAGGAATGTAAAGTGAAAGCAAATGTAAACGGTATGCATAATAACAAGCTAAATTTGTGCATTTGACCTTTCCAAGTTACCAGGTCGAAAATAAGATTTCCTTTTCACGCCTCATATCCATTTAATAATTTCAAGAAAAGCATATAACACAATTCCAAAGGTCATTGATGTGTTATCATTCAACAATACATTCTTTTAATTCTTAATAATTCTTTAATACGTCCTTTTTCTCCCTTGGACTTCCCAGAGTCCTCCATTTTCATGTACATATGAGAAAGACTCCGCCACGCTCATTAAATCCTGTGGGGGTTATTGTTAATATGTTGTCCTCTAGGGCAAGTTTTATGATTTTGCACTTTTTAAATACCTCCACCCTTGCGGTCCTGACTCTGTTCAATGTATGCAAATTCTCCCCAAACTAAAATCCAATGGACTATGTCAGTGAAGTAAATCAAGCAGCAGTTTTTATCTCGTTGTCATTACAGATGTGGCAGATGTATAACGAGCCATTAGAATGATAAATTTGATACGATGTCTCAGCACCATTACACAAGCATTATCTTACTGGGGAGATGGTGCTGGTGCAGAAAGCTTTTTCAAAACAATGAAACTGTGGGCGACAGCGAGGAACCGGGGGTGTGATAAAGAATAGATGGCACTGTGTCAAAAGAAAGACGATACATTTGATGTTATAATACGTCTCTCTCTCTCTCTCTCTCTCTCTCTCTCTCTCTCTCTCTCTCTCTCTCTCTCTCTCTCTCTCTCTCTCTCTCTCTCTCTCTCTCTCTCTCTCTCTCTCTCTCTCTCTCTCTCTCTCTCTCCCTCCCTCCCTCTCTCTCTCTCTCTCTCTCTCTCTCTCTCTCTTGTTGATGTCTTGACATGTTCTTTAGTTGTGTGGATAATGTGTGCATTTTACTTTAGCATGTCTTAGGAATCTGAAAAGCATGTCTACACATATTCAGGGTGGAGGGTCACTCTCTTGCAGCTGGAGCTGAACTCTGCAGGACACTGGCCATCCAGGATCAACGTTAACCATCCATGCTGTATATACTGTGTATTATATAAATAATTACATGCATTATATATAAATATAAATTAGGCATTCAAGGTAGATACTCATCTTTGTAATGACTGGACAGACACTTCTTTGTAATGACTCAAACACACAATCTCCTTAAAGACAGGCTCCATGAAGTCTAGTTTCCCTACTGTAATTTAGCACGCTGGTGCTAATTCATACACTTAAAGATACTTGAGATAATTGTTCTAAAATGAGAGAACCGTAAATCCCCTATGGAAATCTATTGATTCACTGACAGTATGTTTTATGAATGAACATGCATTTACCCCGTACATTGTACCGTGTATCATTACTTTTTGTATATGTGATGCGATCTGGGAAAACTCGCGCTGGGACATTTTCAGGAAGGTCGAAAACGTTTTTTGTTTTTTGTTTTTGTCAAAATTTGGTTTTCATTCAATTAGTCTATAATATCTTGTCTATCATCTCTAAAAATAGCTTGTCAAAATGCGTATAGTGCAAAGAAATTGCAATTTATATCAACAAGCTGAAAAGACTGTCTTTCTCTAATGTTTTAGAACATGTGTGGCAGAGGAGAAAAACAAAACAAAACAAAAAAAACATTTGTTTGCATTTTTTTTCGCCCATGTAACTTTTCCGTCCGCTAGAGGGCACCTAATCAAAACAAAGGCCTAGTTTGATGACGCCAAGTTTGAGTGCAGAATCTAGGGATGTGGTTTTCACCTCAAAGCCAGTGGAAAAGCATCAGGATAAGACTCGATCAGAAATCATGTCCATGAATGTGATTATTAACATTACTGTAGTATGAAGCAGAGCAGGACCGAATGTTAAAGGAGCTGAGCAAGGCCAATGGAGCGATTGTTACACAACACACAAGGTTTGCGAGCAGCGGGAGTTTTATAATGAAGGGACACAGTCGCCGGCGCCATTTCCGCTTTTCCGGTCAAGATTATGAGGTAATGCAGCTCTGTTTATCATATTAGATACATGTTTAAAATGATATTATGACATTACTCTGTGCGTTCGCTCAGTGGCTGCTTTGACACTTGTTCACACTGCTAAGAGTAAACCACTTCTGCAGAATAAACCGGAAACTAAGAGTAATGCAGATATGACACAATTGACAGGCGACTCCCTCAGACATCCGAGCTTCTTGGTTAAAATAGCAATTTTCTCATGATTTTTAAATAGTTGAAAACATTTGGGATATTGTAAGAACTCAACTGAACAAAATATACAACCCATTCTCACTCTCAAGGCATCAAAAACCGAAGCATGCTCAAGTGCCTTCCGCGTCACAATAAAGACGCTAAAGGTGCCCCAAGGCGTCATGTTTCGACGCGCTGGGTGTTCCATTCATTTCAGTGAGAAACCTTTGGCGTCATACACAGACGCGCTGGGTATTAGTAATGTTATCGTCATGGTAAAATTGTATTAGTTTATAATTTTGCCATTATGACATGTTGGAGTGTGTTTTTCAATTTAATCAGCAAGCATGATTTTATTTACATTTATTTTATTTACGCTATTTAGACATGCTTAACATGTAACCCAACCCCATCCCATCCCTAAACCTACCCATTTGTCTGAACATGATATAAAACACAGGATATAACATACGACTGCATCCATGAGTTATTCAAAAAAGTTAAATAATCCAAGTTTTCCGAGGCCAAACGATTGATTTGTATGAAGAAAATCCCCAAAAGCGATCAGCATCTCCATCCGCCGAAGATCATGAACAAACACAAATCAAATTTCAAATATTGGCGCCCGTTACGTGAGATTTCATAGTGAAATTGCATTGGCTCTCGTATGTCTTGTGACCAATTGCGTCATTACGTCAGCATTGATTGTAAAATTTCATTGGCTCTCGTGTGTCTTGTGACCGATTGCGTCATGCTCAGGAGTCTTTTATATTATTTGAATGAGATATGAATGAGTTTGTTCACGGGGCAGCGGGATCATCATTTCAGCGATTAAAACATCAAGATCAACTCAGTTCTTCACATGAAGACATCGTATGACTTCAGAAGACTTGGAATGCAACATGAGTTAATACTTTTATACTGTTTTGGTCAGTTTTTGCAATAAATACCTGTGACTGTACATTTATTTGCCTGGTATGTGTTTTATATTGTTTAGATATGGGTAGGTTTAGGGTAGGAGTGGAGTTAGTTGTTCCTAAATATAAAAGTAGCCTTTAAATATTAATAAAATCATGTCTGCTTTTATAAACGCAAATAATTAAATGCGTCTGTTTATGACGCCAAAGGTTTATCATTGTAATGAATGGAGCACCCAGCGCGTCGCAAAATGACGCCCAGGGGCACCTTTAGCGTCTTAATTGTGACGCGGAAGGCACTTGACCATGCTTCGGATTTTGACGCCTTGGGAGTGAGAACGGGTTGAAATATATAACATTGGCCTGGTGGTTTTTGTATATTTTACTGCAAATAAATACTGCATAGTGCACTTTTAACACTACAAAGACAGTTCACCCATCAAATTAAACCCATTACATTTAGAATAAAGGTGTATGTAGTAGCTGCTCGCTTAAATTATCTCACTCACCTCAATCTGCTTAATCTAGGTGATGTGAGTGCCCTGAACAATGTTATAATGGATTATTTCAGGGATTAAGGATCAAATGACGGAGAAGTTACTGAAGAAAAGTCAGTTTAGCTATGCTGCAAGGTGCGCTTGCATGCTATTCTGGTACAATAGTGTCATCTAAATATACAACAGGTGATCACAAGTTCAGAGACAGCTCATTATAAATAATAGAAAACATAATTCACTACTTAGTTGCTATCCTCTTCAGGATAACATTAGCTAGTCCCTTTGTGTAGTGATGCAGCTTATAAATTCTAGTTTTCTTTTTTTTATTATTCTTTTTTTTTTTTTATCCAGTTCAGACCCTTATTTTGAAATAGTGATGCACACAGAGAAAAAAAAAAAGTTGACAACTAAGATGTTTTCATGCCAAGAGTTCTAAATATAACATCCAGGCAATTTTTTTGAGAGAAAAAAAAAGGTCTGGAAATGTTTTAAATATAAATATGTCCACTCAAACCAAAATTTAACTGCCCATATATGGTAAGTAATGGAGCTTGGATGTCATCTAGTGAAAAAGTTTAATAGAGAGGTAAAATTTCACCATGGAATGGGTTTTTGTAGATCGCATCACATCACATCACCTCTGGTTTTAGACTCTTTTTCCATTGCTTCATTGCTCTGTTCTGATCTGTTTTTTTAGTCACGTTTACCTTCCATTCTACCACATATATGTGTGCTAGTGTTTATGTGTTTGTGTAGTTGAGTTATGTGTCCGTGTTTTAGTTCAATGAACTCTTGTGCACATCTGCTTATGAATAAATTGTCACTTTAACAAATCGATCATAGCCACAAGCTAAGAAAGAATTATTTTTCTGGGGCAACAGAAGATATCCTTTCTGAAGAGTTGATAGACAATCAGTTCTGAATGTTCGCTGGATGAACAGATTATTGGATTTTAATATTAATTCAGCTACATTAAGTTAATTAATCTTACTGATCCAAATAGTTATAATTAATTGTAACAAATTAGAGTTAATTTGTTACATCTTTTACCTTTGTCACTGCATTTACAAATTTCACCACTTTTTATTGTTTTATATAGCCTAAACATTACACTATACAGTCATATTTCTCCCCTTTATTCTTTCAAGAACATGAAGACACTATACCTAGAAACTCTACAATAACAATGAAAACAAAATCTTGTTTATGCCATGCATGCCTCATTAAGTCTTTTTAAATGTAGTTTTTATGTCACTTTTTGATGGCCTTTCCAATCTGCATTACAGATATAATCATAGCTTTTTAATAAGCTTAGTGTCAAAGAAATATCTTGCCAGCTCAATGCAAAACATGCATAATCCATAAAATGTGCTAAAATAAATTGCATACATTAATCACACAACTGAAGGACATTCGGTTATGTCGAATTTTCAAAGACACAGAGACAAGCTCTTTAGAATCAAAGCCATTTCAAGCCTACATAAAGTTTCTACTGGCAAAATAGATTCCTTCTTGTATAATTTGGTCTCAAAATCTAATCTCAGATTACAGGCCTGGATAATTTATAGCAGAGATAAACCATATGATCAGATGCTAAAAATGATGTTGCTATGATTCATTCTTATAGGGTCATTTCTATCACCTTCAGAGATATTTATAAAATGGCTTCTCATCATGGTGACAGATTTATTAAAAGCGGAAGCCATAAAAATTAAGCATTGTAAAAGGGAACGCAACCATATTAATATGAACAAATAAAGCAGCCTTCTCAACCCTAAAAAAGTGCTACATAGTGTTTATATGAGGTTACTCGTTTGAAATCCCTCCCAGTAGCCAAAATCACTGTAACTGAACATCATGGTACACAGTGTATTCATTAACCTGAAAGTGAACCAAAATATTATGTGCTACCTCCAACCCCGTTCAACCAGAGAGTGATATGCAACCAGAGAGTGATATGCAAACAATTGCATATCACTGGAATTTTAATAAACTGATGGAATTCTGTTAATTACCATTCATCAATTCAACCTCAAAACATACTTACAAACACTAATTAGCAAACAGTGCGTTCAGAACACACTTGCACCAGATGGGCCACACATGTCAGCCAAATTCAGGGACCAGGAACCCCACATTCATTAGCATTCATGTTTTGAACAGCCTCCACTCAACAAAACCCTCTCGGATGAGAAATATGTTATCTTCATAGTACCACTGGGTTTGGTATCTAAGGTTGGTCAAGTGCTTATTCTTAGTATTAAGCTATTTCCCTTAAAGGCAAACAAGAAATATCCCCAGTGTGGTTCAAATAGCCATTTTTGTTTCTTTTTTTATGTAATCGAACCACAAATATTGGTAATATCCTCTATGTTCACCTCAGGGTTTACAGTTATATGTTGTCAGAGTTTTAATAAAAAATATTGCTCCCTCAGTTACCAGTGAACTTCAATACTAAACACATTTGCCTTTGAGCAATATGTGTACATCTTCAGTAAATGTCATCAGTTCACAAATGCAATCATCATCAAACAGTTCATTTGAGCACTGACATACAGTATATCATATCTCTTTAGGGGATGGGACACCGGATTTAGGAATTGTCAGCATTTCAATCTGTAATTGCAATCTGCAATTTGTTTTACAGTGTCAGGAGCTAAAGCAAGTGTCGTTTTTTTACCAGACCCACTGAACAAAGAATTAAATCACTACAAATCATAAATATCATAACACAGTGCAATCAATATCTCAGAGACAGAATGCAAACCAAAGACAGAAATATATTTACTAAAACACTAAAATCACTTTACAGCAGCTTTTAAATTAGTTCACTTTAAAATGAAAATTACCCCATGAATCACTCACCCTCAAGCCATCCTAGGTGTGTATGGCATAAATATCCTGGCTCTTCCAAGCTTATAATGGCAGTGAACAAAGCAGAGTTATAAAAGGCCTTCTGAAGCAAATCGAGGTTTTGTAAGAAAAATATCCATATTTAAAACTTTATAAAGAAAAATATCTAGTCTGATCCTGAATCGCAGGACAATGAACCAACAACACCTCAAATACAAAGGAAACTCCAGCCAGTGATAGCATGGTAAGTTATGTCAGTTAGACACGTAGACATAATCAGTAGATATCAAACAATCTGTAACAATGCAATATTATCACATTTAAAAATACTTTTTTACTCACATAAATGTGTCGCATAAGTCCTGTCAGATCCAATAGAGAAGGCACAGCATCATTTTTTAATGTCATCCTGTCTTTAAATATAGTATCTTGTTTACAAATGAATCTGCAGTGAAATGAAGCAAACAAACACGCAATGTGTTACTACCCACGTGAGCTGGAGCTTCATTCAAAATAAAGTTCAAACATGCATTGCTAATATCGGAATCTGAATATTACTTGGAACATTACTTATTACTTGGAAGTTCTATCCGGTTTAGCTCCACGTAGACCTATGTTATTTATCTATCACATGTCATGCGTTAAAAAGTGTGTGTGTGTGGGGGGGGGGGGGTGGGGCAAACTTTTTCTTTGGTTAATTAAGGCAGTGTTTCACTCTGACATCACAGATCGATCATTTGCTGAGCCAGCTGTCAATAAAAGCTTTTCTTTGACTAACAAGGACGTTTTCATCTCTAAAACGTATAGGTTATTCTTATATTACCATGACCTTTAATATATCAAAAGCAAGGGAAAATTGATTTCTCAATTCATGACTTTAATATAACTCAGATTGTGTTCATCAGAAAGAAGAGTCATATACACCAAGAATGGCTTGAAGGTGAGTAAATCATGAGGTGATTTTCACTTTAAAGTGAAATAATCCTTTAACATGGGTAATCCAATCATATTTTAGGGTCAGATCTAACTAACTATAGTAAGATTATTTGGTGGGTTTCAGATTTCATGGTGGGTAGAGCTACCATAATGTTACGCTGTATATAGAAATCAAGCAAAAATGTCTCATCAAATCAGTAATTTCCGCCATCACAAACTCTTAATTTAAATGGGTGATGGTTTTTGGTAATTTATTGTAACAGCCCTGTTAGAACACTGTTGTGTAGGCTATATGAGACACAGATTTGTGTAGAAATGTCCAGTTAAAACAAAATCTTCACAGATCACTACACCATTCAGCCAATTATAACACTGAAGAGAAAGAACTCCCACAGACATCTCATTATTGGACCGAATTGTAAAGCAAATGAAAGTCATGATATGTGTATAATGCTCAATTTTACTTTGTGAGGGTGTTGATATCCTCTTAAGATCAAACGGCTGTGTTAATATCCATTTCAATGGAGAACAGTACATTTGTAAATCACATATACCATTAGATAATTGATTTTGACATCCTTATATAATCACTACGGATACCAGCATGAGCAGCATGCTACTTTACTTTCAAGTTCATTGCACTAGGAGTATGTTTTTGGACATTGATATGGGTGGCTCTTCTCATAATGAATCGCTGGGCCATTTGCTTTTTCGTCTGACATTCAAACTTCTACACATCCTAATACATCAATATCAGTGCTGATCGAATGTATCACCTGGTGTTTTCAGAGAAGTGCTTCTGATTCCGGAGGAACAATTGCGTGCCTCATTCGCCGTGCTGAGATTTGTGATAGACGTGCAGTAAAATCGATGGGGAGATACATAAGCAGCCAATTTAAATTATCTAGAGTTACTCTTCAGCAATAATGATGCTTTGAGCTTAAGCCCAATTAATTTCTGAATTTTTTTGTTTTTTTAAGGTTCAGGCATAATTTCAATTTCCTTGCTTTACAACTGATCGTAGTGGTCCCAGTTTGTAGAACAACCTTGACAACCTTGAGGTAAACAACTCAACTTCGAACGCAGCACCACGTAAGGGCAATTACTTCTTTTGACCTTGTTTTTTTCCCCCACCACGTCCCGATAATACGTAGCTACGGAGACTGCGTGCAGGCGATAGGCACCTGCAGACATGCGAAAGCCAACATCTTTTCATGTGCGCAGTGCATGCAGAGGAATTGCATGAGTGCCGGATAGGATCAAAGGCAGCCGGGTGATTGGCAGAGTTTCCACGGGGCAGCGGCTGATTGAGTCTGCAGTACAGTGTGCCAGCGTGGTGCACAACCCCAGATGGAACCTAGGTAAAATAAGCAATCAACAGTACGGGCCCCTTGAGAGCCTCCAGGCTCTGTGTGAGAGTTTTTGTGCATGTGTGCATGTGCGTGTGAGTGTGCGTGGAAGGAGAACAAAGAATTGATTTGGTGTTCCTCTCCTAATGAGGAGACATATACCAGACAAAACCTGTTGTGTCCTTGCTTTTAACCTTTACACTAAATAGATTATCTGCAGCGTGACAGCGTGGAGCCCGAGTGTGAGGTCCCCACCTGGATGTTCGCTCATGTCAAAAGCTCAAGGGTTTGGGTGTGCCGTGAGGACAGCGGGTCCGGCAGGCGCTCAGCAGTGCGTTCAAGAAATGGACCCTGATGCACAAATAGGAAACCTGCGGACAGCTTGCCGCTTCCCCATTATAGAGCAGAATTGGTATGCGAGGGACAGAGTTCGTTACAGCCCTGTAGTTTCTGCGAGACCCTCAGATAAGTGTGGAGTGCCACCTCTTGGCTGTATGTTTTTAAGCAGCAGGACCCCCGAAGTCCTGCAATTTCACAGGGTTGAGAGAGCACAAACAGAACTAAATAAAGACTGTCTGATCTTTCGCTGAATTTAAGTGTGACTTCCTGCTAAGCCTTACATTCCGGAGAAATCATCATGCTGCATGCGGATGAAGTATATACCCCTGGCAGGAAGTTAAAAGTTGTGCCGTTCCTTCATGGTACAGTATATTCTAATGTCTCTAGTGAGGATGAAATATTAAACCTCTCTCATTTCAGCATGCCACACCACATGGGACACTCCACTGCACTAATGCCCAGGCGATCCATTCATTCAACCAACCAATGAGAGATTCTGCTTCCCACCCTCATTTGAATAATATTAGAGGATAAATTACTACTATTATGAGGCGAAAACCTTAATAACGTTCTACAAATCCAATCTAAACTTTGCAGAAGTCATGTTGTCCAAAGGATGGAAGGCTCATTAAAGAGGTTTAAGTTGGGAGCGTTTCCAAGATGTACAGTAACCTCCTAAGCTGGCCTTCCATGCAAATCCCTAAACAAATGGAATCAGGACAGACTGCACCAATTAGAGAAGTTGGTAATGTTATAACTTTCTCTCCTTCCAACACACTCGAGGGTTCACCAAAACCTCAAAGTGCACAAATACACTACTATACTCACAGATGGTGACAGACTCGTGTTGATGATGAGCCAGCTAAATTTCACACTTGTACTTTTAAAGAAGAAGGGGTTAGAAAGAACTTAGCATAGTTTAGCAAAGTTTATAGAATACACAGCAGGTCTTTAAGCAGCTGATGAACTGAGTGAATTGCAATGGACATTTTGGAAATCTCAAAGACCAGTGTAGGAACAGGATGCTTACTCTTAGGGTGATTTAAAGGTTAACAATAAACTAGGGTGACCAGGGGAACCAGGGTGATACAACTGTCCTGATCTCATAATTAAGAAAAAGGCTTGATAAAATAAAAAAATACAAAACTTTGTGTTTGACATTATAAAGTATTGTGCCAAACTATGCATCATAAAATATTACATTATAACTTTGTTAGGGAAAAATATCGCTTTACTGCTTAAAGGGTAAGTTCACCCAAAAATGTGATGTCATTAATGACTCACCCTAATGTCATTCCACACCCGTAATACCTCCGCTCATCTTCAGAACCCAGTTTAATTAAGATATTTTATATTTATTCCGAGAGCTTTTCTGTTCCTCCAATTGCCTTGTGTAATAGTGTATGCACACTATACTGTCCATGTCCAGAAAGGTAATAAAACATCATCAAAGTAGTCCATATGTGACATCAGTTGGTTAATTAGAATCTCTTGGAGCATCGAAAATACATTTTGGTCCAAAATAAAAACAAAAACTACAACTTCATTTAGCATTGTCTTCTCGTCCGTGTTTGTTTTCAATCCTCAAATAAAGATTAGAATTTCAGAATTTGGATCGCCAATGTCACGTGATTTCAGCAGTTTGGTAGTTTGACACGCGATCCGAATCATGAATCAATAAGCTTATTCATAACCGTTCGAATCTTTGTTTGCGGATTGAAAATAAACATGGAAGACAAGACGATGCTGAATAAAGTCATAGTTTTTGTCATTTTTGGACAAATATTTTTCGATGCTTCAAGAGATTATAATTAACCAACTGATGTCACATATGGACTACTTTGATGATGTTTTATTACCTTTCTGGACATGGACAGTATAGTGTCGGACTAAATATAAAATATCTTAAACTGTGTTCCGAAGATTACCGGAGGTCTTACGGTATGGAATGACATTAGGGTGAGTCATCAATGACATAATTTACGTGGTTGGGTCAACTAACCCTTTAATATTTTAAAATATTAGCAAATGAAAAACCATGGTGTAAGCTATTTGAGAAACATGAAGAAAAAATGCAACGGGAAATAATGATTTCTAAGTCTACTACAAAATATATAGATAATCTGACGTTATGACAAGACAAAGTTAGTTCTTCTTGTAAAATGTAAGGTGGCTCATGTGTAAAAAAAAAAAGAAAAAGAAAAAAAGACCATTTATTTTTTTATCAAATGTCACATTTACTTAAAAACATACTGTAACAAACAAGCTATTTACCTATTAGCTATTTTGCATTCAATGTTTAAGGAAAATTTTATACTTTTAACTTAATGTCTACAATATGTCATGAGTCATAAATGTGTTTCTTGAAAATGATGGTTTTGTAAAAACCATATGAAACCAACTTGAGCTCAAGAAGTACGCATCTAAAAACGTGGCTCATGGTATACATGTATGAGTGCTCACTTCAAGTGATCTGCCCTTCAGAGTGAGTATGACACAGTAATGCTCACTTCCGAGTGGAATTTGCCCATAGATTTTTGCATTGTATACTATACAAACAGATGAAACAGTTACTGTTGTTCATCCATTCGTGGAACTGCAATGCTGTCCTTGCAAGTGTTGTCAAATTGCCTGGATATGAAGAGTTTCAAGAGGATATAAACCACTACTACCAACTATTTTGGTCTTATAGGTAAATTCAAGACAGCATTAAAAACTACCTGTTTCTTTTACCGCTCAATTGTTTTAAATTCTCCTTGACACAGTGGACAAGTGAAACAGGAGAAAATACCTTATTAAAACTGTTCCACTCTCACAAAGCAGAGCAAGGCAATGATTCTCTGGCATTTAAAAGTAAATAAGGAATAGGGAGGAGGCGGCATCAGGCAGGAACGCATGGCCTGCTGGAAATTGGTGTCAGTTCCCCAAATTAGCGACTACGCAGTGAATCCGAATGGAGTCATTTGAGCTTGATCATTCGTGCCACATGATTTTGTCCTTGCATAATTTTCCCTATTCTGAGCATACGGTATAGAGAAGTAATGTGACATTTCTGGGTCAAAGCCTACTGCCAAAGCAAGATTTTCTTCATTTTCCTTTTTTTTTTTTTTTTTCTCAAATTGGTACAAGGGGCAGTATAGCTCCTGGCACACAGTGATTTTCTCACAGTGTGCATGTGTATGTACAAGCATAGATAAAATACAGAACGGATGCCTCTGTGACTTTCTGTGGTGCCTTCAAATGGTCTAAGTGGATTTCATCCACTAAATCTGGCCGTAACCCAGGATTCACAGAAAAGCCCACTCAGGGCTGAAAGCCCAGCCTGACCTCTGGGGACGCATAGAACTGTGTTTCTGGTGCTCTGAGAGTTGAGGAGGAGCTTCCAGCCAGATTTACAGAGGTAGCATGACTAGTCCATAACTGTCACAGGGGACTGAGAACTGAGGACAACCGAAAATAAGAAAATAAAACACAATTTTCAGTTTATTTTCAGCAATGATTTTGAGAAATGGTTCAAACAACAGATAGTATAATCTTTTATTAATCACTGATTTTTGAGATAAGGGAATTCATAAATACTTTTTATTACACATATAAATTGCTATCTTTAGAGAAAGGTCTCAGCTGAACAGGTTGATTATTTTATTTTTAATGCACATTAAATCACTTTAACCATTACGTAATTCTGTCAGACACATAAAAAAGCATGCAATTTTAATTTGATGGTGTTTTGTAAAGGTAAGTGATAAAAGTTTTTTTCTTCTGGTTTAGGGTTAGAACAGGGTTTCGCCAGTTCCAAAATTCCTTACTTCTCTAGCCTCATTTTTTGTATATATAACATAACATACAGTATATAACATATAACTAATATTCCAAGGTAAATCAGACATATTATAATGTAGTTCAGTTGATGTTTTAATATTTGAACACAATAAATTAAAAAGAGAAAACCATATTTATTTTAAAATTAAGAAACCTTCATCTTATGGTGTTAAATACTGATGGTGTAGACAAAGGTCCAACTGAGGTTACAACTGATTAACAGGACAACTCATTTTCAGCTAATGTTTAATTCAATATCATCCTTACAGTGGTTGGCTTTTCTCATTTTAGCAGTACAGTATGTCTTATTCTGGGTCTCCTGTATGGTTAATGGTAAGCATTATTATGTTGCTCTGTAGCAGCAACAGAAATATTCCCAATGTGAATTCAATGGATATGCAGGCTTTTTTTTTAAACAGCTCCAATTACATTTTATTTGAGCTGACCTGCATGACTTAAAGGTGCCCTAGAATGAGTTGAAACAATGTTAAATGGTTCTCTGATATCTACATAGATGGTATGTGACTTATTTAAGGGCAAATATTGTCCAGATACAGTTTTACAGGTCCATTTACAACCCTATAAATTGTCCCTAGGATGTAATGCTCTGTTTTTGCCTTATTTGGAAGAGTCGTGCATATTAATGTTGAGCTTTGCTCTGATTGGTTTATTTCAGCAGCTCACAGCACACAGCAGTTCAGTTGTTCAGCGAAGCGGCTCGTGAGTCCTGACTGTCCTGACAGAACACAGAATGATTGAATGACACTTTAAGCAGAACATCTCAAATGGAGATTGCTAAAATGCAGCTTACTTGTTTATTTATATTTTCAGATCATCCGCGCGAAAGAGAGAGCTTGCGTACATATGGTTGCCAGATTGTACATTTTTAGGTAAAACACTGGATGGTACATGTGTTCTTTACACAGAAAAGCTCTGATTAGGGGATTTAAATTACTGAAATCTGGCAACCGCAAGCACGAACGCTCTTCTTTCCCCCCCCACAAAACCAGTATACTATCCGGTGTTTTGGTTATACATGGTACTTTCCTATTGTTTCCTATTGTTACTGTACTAACATCTTGTGTTATCTAGACAATGCTGTCTCTCTAAGAAACTTTCAATTTAATCAGAAATTGTTTAAACAGTCAATAAGTGGATAAATCACTACTTACTGCTTCTAATTGCCCCTTTCTTCAGTTTAAGATGCTGAGGGAAGCTTGCTTGAAATGGGCCGAGCAAACGAAGGATTTTGAAATAAATTGTTGTGGTATCCGATTATAATAAACATCAACCAAGACATTTTTTTGTCTGTGGGAAGGGTATGAAAAGTCCTCACGTCCCCTGCACAGCCTGCAGCATGACATTTGTGTCCATGAGAGCTGCCGTTTTCGCTATCTTCGAGTGTCGCTTGTTTATCTGCAGTCCCGATGTTTCATGCTCCGTCATTTCAGCCTGACATGAACATGTTCAGACATATGCAAATGTTGGGGGCGTACATATTAATGATCCCAGGGATTGCGTCACATTTGGAGTTATGTTGAGAATCACTTATTTTTTGATTCACGAGATTTACATATGAAGGGGGAGGCAATGGTGTTTGAGACTCACTGTATGTGATGTCCATGTACTGAACTCTTATTATTTCACTATGGCAAGGTTAATTCAAATTTTAATTCTAGGGCACCTTTAACCACTGGGCAGAAAAATGGCTCTCTGTAAAGTTCATTATATCAGGGTTTGCTATTGCTGTGATCTCATGTGAGATGTGACATGTTTTATATATAAAAAATGTATTATGATTTATTAAATTTATTATGATTTATTTGTGCATATATGCATTTGTAACACATTTCTGCAAGTATGTTTACATAGTCAGGTTCAATTACACGTATATTCCAGGTATAGAGCACATATTTAAAATAATAAAGAAATTATGAATTATTAAAAGATGTAACATTTTAACAAGTATTTTTATCTTTATTTTTCACATAAAATTGTCTTGTGTGCAGGACGTTTTGTCTCTTATCTCAAGAATCAGTGTAATACTATTTATATAAACATGAGAATCTATCAACTTATCAATATTTTTCTTTTCTTTTTATCAGACACACATGGGCTTCTGTAAATAATAAAAATGTTAAAATGTAATACAGTAAAAACTTGTTGATTGGTAAACAGTACATTTCTTCTATATTTTTTTTCCCTTTTTTATGTATTTAATGTTACATTTTATGTTGTTGAACTAGTGTTTATTGCATTGTTTTATTGTTGTGTGTTACCATGATTCA
This sequence comes from Pseudorasbora parva, assembly GCF_024679245.1. NCBI lineage: Eukaryota > Metazoa > Chordata > Actinopteri > Cypriniformes > Gobionidae > Pseudorasbora > Pseudorasbora parva. The sequence continues at coordinate 32,384,629 of NC_090183.1, read as the reverse complement.
AATTGTTGTACATGACTCTGTTTGCACCTTTTATATAGTATTTACCTCAGCTTGTGGAAGAGCAACTTGGGATGACAGTGTATTCAAAAGGTACAAAAACGATTGTAGTATTTTATGATATTATAATAACATCATCAGTTAATTAAATATTTTACTTTCAGTTACAGTGAAGGTCGCAATCACGGCTGCCGGTTTTTACCCAATTTTTTAAAAAATATTATTCAGTGAATGCATGGTTCTTCTGGCAAGTATTATACTATATATTGTTTTTCGTTTGTTTGTTTTTTTCTCATTGTCTGCTATATGGATAATAAATGAATACAATATTTTATCACAGCATACTGTAATTAAACGGATAAATATGAGAAAGCTATATTACAGTCAGATTTAACCCCAAATCTGAACAACTGACCTTACTTTCACTGTGACTCAAAGGTTTGGAGATTTTCCGCATATTCAGTCCAAAGGCCTTGCCCCAGCCCTTCGGTTGGGCCTCTGATTCAATGGCAAATAAAAGTACATCCCTAGCCATTCTAAATCTGTCACTTACGATCACTTTATCAGTGGATGCAGACTGCACCTTTCTCTTCATACAAAGAGGATGAAGGCATTAGGCGGTTCTATAGGAGTTACTACCTTCTCTATCTACTTCAGATCTATAAAAAAAAAGTATCTCTTGACAAAATTCAGGTTTTTCTTATCAGAAAATTGAGGCTGTATTGCTGGGAGCAGATGCAATTGAAGGAAAAGTGGAACGGTAAAAGGGCTGAGGAGACAGTGCACATGCACAACTCTAGTAAAGACAGTCAATGTATGTGCATGAAGCTTGAATGACTGACTGGCACATATCTCTAAAAAGAGATATGAGGAAATGGGGCAAAGGGCTTGCTAGCTTAAACAATAGTACGTTTTATACCATCCATTTAAGAGCAAATTCAAAATAAAAATGTGGACCAGATTACAAATAATCTGATGTGAAATGTAGCAATTCAAATACATGAAGATGGAGCAATTGGAATCAGGTGTTCAAGGGGTCAATCCACACAAATTTAGAAGCAAGTAATTACTGTCCAAATGAAGTATCAGCATACTGACCTTTTATTTTCAGATTTCAGATGTTGGCACTTGCTGCCAGGAGAGTGCTTTGAAGGTATCCTATAGAGATCAGTGCAAGGTTATTGTGTAGAATCTGCAAGTTACAAAAACCCACTAAGTCACAGCCTGATGACATCTGTTGTGCTCTTCTTCTTTTTTTCACGTGTACCGTATTCTTGTTTATACAATTATAGCATTAAAGAATAGTTCATTAAAAAAAGAAGAATAAAAAAGAATGAACGTCTGTCATTATTTACTCACCCTCAAGTCATTCTGTTTGGAAAAAGCATATTTTTTTAAAAGGAAACTTGTTATGGAATCAATATACTTTCATTTTTAATCATGTATAAAACATATAGAAATATTCCATAAAAATGTCTGGGGTTATGTATATAACCCTTGTTCCCTGAGAGGGAACGAGACACTGCGTCGTCGAGTGACGTCTCGCCGAGAGCGTTTCCCAGAGTGCCGTCAATCGACGACGCAGTGCGAGTTCCCTCGATAAAGGGAACTAGAATTGCCTGTTTTGATTTCATGGTATAATTTCTTTTGAAACTTGTATTCAAATATATTTGTAATTACACATTTGTAATGATGACTACATGTGCTTTATTATGCTAGTCAACATAAGAAAATAAGTGCAATTTTTGCAGATTAAAATAATGATTTAAAATGTATTTGGAAAGCAAAACTTTTTGTTTGACATTACAAAGTGTACTCTCTTTTAGTACCCTTAAGTTGATGTTTATTCCATTAATATTATAAATCTACCAAGCAGAAACCTCCCCCAGTTTCTCTTGAAGCCAATACTGAAGTGACTTAAACTGCAATCCATTGACTGGCCATTAGGGTGATGAGTGATGACGCTGCCAAGATATCAATGGCCAACTCGTCTCTACTTTACGCTTCAGAGTGGCTCATCAGAATCCTATTGGTGATGTCATGGAAACTACGTCCATATTTTTTTTTACAGTCTATGATATCTACAAGTACAGCTTTTTTTTTTTTTTTTTTGAAGTACACAACAAACACACAGTCAGTACAATAAAACACTTCTTTTTGTACAAGGGGTTCCAAACACACAATGTTTTTGAGTACCATCAGACTCAGTTGTTCACTACTTCAAAGGTAATGACTGAGGATGAGATGATGTTTTAAGTGTTTCATTCACATTTTTGTCATTGGATTTACCACCAAATCCTTGTTGTTGTAGTAAGGAAAAGAGCTACGCAACTAAGGATCTTAAAAATAATGGCATTTGAGTTTGGAACAACATTTGTGTGAGTAAATAATGGCAGATTTTACACTACTTTTCGAAAATAAAATGTCTGCCAGTCTAAATTTCTCTTAAAAACAACTGCTTACAACTTACACTCATTTACTATCACTGAATACAAGTTTTCTACAAAGTTCTAAAGCATTCAGATGTTCTCAACTTCAAAGTTTTAGTAGAACAAAACTTACAGTTACTATTTTTATTATGACTTTGAGAAGCACCTCAAGAATAATCTGTCCAGTAAAGATTGGTCTGTGGCTTGTATGCATAGCTATCTGTTGCACCCTTGGCTAGCTGTGATAAGGCCTCACATGCGCCTGTTCTATCTCATGTGTCTTTTATTCACAGTGGACAGCAGCACCTGCAGTAGATATGAAGAAATCACAAGCGCCATCTCTCCTCAATTGGACTGTGCTAGCCAGAGCATAACCTCCATTAAAAATAACAAGAACAGAATAGTAATAGAGCAGAGCATGTTGGCAAAAAACATAGGAAAACAAATCTTTTGCATGATGACTCAGACCATTCTTACCTCAACCAACCAAAACATTTATTTTCAGAAACAGACTTGGGGTCCGTTCTTCATCCCTCGCTTAATACATCTGAGATGACTTGACAGATCCCAGATAATTTGATCGTGATAACTGATCTCTGGCTAATTTGGTTCTTCAAATGAATTTGCAGATTTGATTAAAATATCCAGATTATGTTATCCAAGATTACTGCACGTTCTTGTGTTCACTGAAGAGGGCAGATGCATCGATACTCAAAACCACAATCAGCAATGTGACGATTGGCTGGCGGCAAGGCAGCAATGTCATGACATCATATAATTAAAAAAGCCACCTGGATAATATTTGAAGGAAATAAATGAACATTTGTGATATACTTAATAGACTGGTTTGGGGAGGTAATACCCAATGTTCCTGTTTTCTCCATCTTTTCCGCGATCCTGACAACTCTCCCTGTTCCTGCCATTGAAAAACATCCCCACAGCATGATGCTGCCACCACCATGCTTCACTGTAGGGATGGTATTGGTGGCTGGTGATGAGCGGTGGCTGGTTTCCTCCAGACATGACGCTTGCCATCCAAGCCAAAGAGTTCAATCTTTGTTTCATCAGACCAGACAATGTAGTTTATCATGGTATGAGAGTCCTTCGGGTGCCTTTTAGCTCCAGGTGGGCTGTCATGTGCCTTCTGGCCACTCTACCATACAGGTCTGATTGGAGTGCTGTAGAGATGGTTGTTCTTCTGGAAGATTCTCCTCTCTCCACAGAGACACCCTGGAGCTCTGTCAGAGTGACCATTGGGTTCTTAGTCACCACTCTGCCTAAGGTCCTTCTCCCCCAATCGGTGGTTATGGTGGTTCCAAACTTCTTCCATTTACAGATGATGATGACCACTGTGCTCATTGGGACTTTCAATGTTGCAGAAATGTTTCTGTACCCTTCCCCAGATCTGTGCCTTGATATAATCCGGTATCGGAGATCTACAGACAATTCCTTGCCTTAATTTGTGCTCTGACATGCAGTGTTAACTGTAGGACCTTATATAGACAGGTGCCTTTCCAAATCATGCCCAATCAACTGAATTTACCACAGGCGGACTGCCATCAAGTTGTAGAAAAATCTCAAGGATGATCAGTGGAAACAGGATGCACATGCAAAGGCTGTGAATACTTATGTACATGTGATTTTAGTTTTTTTTTGTTTTAATACATTTGCAAATATCTAAAGGTGCCCTATTTTAGCAGTAAAATATCCAAAAACCACAAGAACAGTGTTATATATTTTGTTCAGTTGACCAATATCCCAAATGTTTCTAACTATTTGTAAATTGTGAGAAAATTGCTATTTTAACCAAGGAGCCGTGATGTCTGAGCATAGCATCTGAGGAAGTCGCCTGTCAATTGCATCATATCTGTGTTACCCTTGGTTTAATTTGGCAGAAACGCTTTACTCTTAGAAGTGTGCAACAAGGGTCACAGAGTAACATAACTTAACACAGAGCCACTGAGCGAAAGCACAGAGTAACATAACTTTAAACACACTTTTAAATGTATCTAATATGATAAAATGAGCAGCGTTGCCTCATACTCATGACCGGAAAACCCGGAAATGGCGCCCATGACAGTGTCCCATCCAGTCATAATAAAAGTCCCGTTGCTCGGAAGCCATGTTTTGCTCAACAATCGGTTCAGCAGCCTTGATCAGCTCCCACAACACTCTGTCCAGCTCTGCTTCATACTACAGTAATGTTAATAATCACATAATCACACATGAAGATGAGTCCTATCCCGATTCTTTTCCACTGGCTGTGAGGTGAAGACCACATGTCCCAAGATTCTCCTCTCAAACTTGGCATCATCAAACTACACCTTTGTTTTGAAAAGCCGCCCTCTAGCGGATGGAAAAATTATTACATAGTGCAGCTTTAATCCATTTTGGAATAAGGCTGTAACATAAGAAAATGTGGAAAAAGTAAAGCGCTGTGAATACTTTCCGGATGCACTGTACTTAAATGTATGTATTATACACATGCATGTATGTATGCACTATAAAATATAAATCCAAGTGACATTAAGGAAATATAACACCTCACATTAAACACAATTACTGTTTGAGCACTTATTAGTGGTCAGACATTAGCAGAGCATATCCATAGTTAATATGATAAACTATAGCTGACTTTATACATCCAGCTAATGCAAAAAAAGTTAAGTGTGACATAAGTCCAAATAGTTTCTAGGACCACTGTTTGACACTGATGATTTGTGACTTGAAGGCTTTTGGTTCTATCATAAGCATATTTATTTTATACTATGAATGTACAACTTAACAAAACTGTTGGACGTGTGGTAGTATTAGAGGACAAATACTGATCTGGAAGTACAAGAGATCTCATGAAGCACTCTTAGCATTCTCTAAACGTGTTGTGATTGCGTTTAGTTGTGCAATGTTTTTGTAGGGGAAACGGATGCAACAAAGTTGATTAGTACTTGTTAATGTCACAAAGGTCATGCCCGTCTCCTTTTTCCCCTAACACATTTCTCTCATAAGGATTGACTTTCTTGCACAGTGCAGAAGCACATTCAGTTTTCATTCTTCTTTCTCCTCATTAAATGATAACCTGTTTATTACTCAATTCAATCTCCTCTCCGATGCTTATGATAATTTTGCCCGATTTTATGTGGCCTTGAGAAGTTATATATCAGAGTCTTTGTAACACACCCCTTCATTAGCGTTTACAGCTGTGCTACTATAAACGTGTGGCCCTATTCATCATTGTTATGATGGCATGTCAGCAAGAGAGCTCTACGGCTGCTGAAAAGCTCTTGTAAAAGAACGTTTGCGTTGAATGGCTACCGGTTATGGAACTTTAATTGCCTGATTGTCCATGGCAAGAATGGGCTGCTGTCTCTTGAATGGATGGCCAATAAGGCCAAGGCAGTCCTCTGGGGTAAAAGCCTACCTATTAGCGTCTGTTTTATACCTCAACGTCAGGCCTCGTTGTCCCCCTCCTTTTGTCCTGAACTCAAACTCAAATAAAAGTTTGGTCATTGCTCAGTGAGAGTAAATGCCATATGGCAGTGATTAAATCATATCAGAACTCTAATTAGTCCCACAATCCCTCACCTTTCCTGTGACTGCTCTTCCAGCTTGAAGCACACAAAAGAGATTTACTGAATGGAATCTCTATAGAGATACTGTAAAAACTTTTGTGATAAATTGTGATTGTTTGAGATTGTGAGTAGTTGAGACTGGTCACATTTTTTAGATCATTGCCGAGTAACTATGCCTGGTTGTCTGATTCCCAAAGTTGCTAATTTCAACTAGCCTATTACAAAATACACCACCCAGCCCTGTCAATGTATTGTGCACATTTCTGGTCAATTTCCGGTCAATGTTACTTTTCAATCATCTTATTTTTTATCATTGAAATAAAAATAGACAGTTCTTGTTTTTAAGGAACACTGAAGAATATTGCATCATTTTTTTTACTCCAAAAAAAAAAAAAAAATCATCTGATGATGTGCAATTTCAAAAACATAGACACAGCTGGATAATTTCCATAATGACAGTCTACCAAACACAGTCTATCAGCTTTTCTACCCTGTTGTTGACTGGCAAATAATGATGCAAACACCAGTAAATTGCAAATGATCACCTTGCATGATTCACTTAATACACTCCTCCAAAAAAAAAGTATTGCATCTGAAAGGGAAACTCCTAGCCTGGTTAAAACCAGACCATTCTCAGTAGTAACTAGGGCTGCACGATTAATCGAAATCGAACCGCAATCGCGATTTGGCTTGTGTGCGATTTTAAATAAATAAATAAATGCCCAGTGTGTTAGCGAAGAGCGGCTTTGTGATAAAAGCTGCTCCGTCTGAAAGACTGCGAGTTTGAGTCCCTTATAACATGCGTTTGAAAAAGCAACACGAGTCAAACATCTTCACAAATTAGTGAAGCGTTCATAAACCTGTTCAACAAAAGACAACGTTTAATAACGTTTTACCTCACTTTATATTGTCCGTCGAGTGTTTGTGAGCTGATGTGGCTTCTCATCAGAGTGAGGCAGACGATGCATTATTTTATAGCATTCTATGTCAATCAGCACTGCATTATAATACACTTTATTATTATGAAAATACCTTTGACGGCTTAAAGAACTCAAATACACCATATTTTGCTGCAGTCGTGTTTATTGTCGTCATGTTTAATCAAAGCGTCTCTACACTCTAAAAAATTCTGAGAACAAAACAACCCAATGTTGGGTCAAATATGGACTAACCCAGCAGTTGGGTTGTTTTAACCCAGCGATTGGGTTGTATTAAGCAAATATTTAACCCAACCGCAGGATTTAAAAAACCCAATCGCTGGGTTAAAACAACCAAATTGCTGGGTTAGTCCATATTTGACCCAACATTGGGTTAAAACAACCCAGCATTTTTTAGAGTGTATCTTCTGTTTACACAGTGTTAGCTTCACATCATGGATTTCCTGAAAACTAACGTCAATTACTTCTCTGAGGCAAATGTGGCGTTTTCCGCTCGAGGGCACTCTCTGGCTTTCAGTATGAATTAAAAACTTTTGGGTAATCAATAATAAGAAAATAATGCTTAATACATTTTAAATCTTAATAAACTTTAAAAATTATAAATTTGTTGGACAATCCTTGTTTTTCTTTAATGTAGGAGTTTTCCCCCCACAGTGGATGCACAAGAGGTTCATATTTCATATTAAAGACAGACTTTAAGAATAAATCCTTAGGCTTAGACCTTTCTATGTGTTTTTTTTAGTCATAGGCTGTCTGCATATTAATAGGTAACCCAGCAGTTTTTTTTGTTTGTTTTTTTTTTTTAAATAAGTTTTCTGTAAAATATTACAAAAATAATAATAATAATCAGTATTAGTATTATATTGTTATATTTATTCTGACATACTCTTTTTTTATTTGTAATTATGAAAATGTTATTGTAATGGTAATATTTCTTATTTTTTAAAATATTTTTAGCAGTAATAATAATCATAATTATTATTATTAGTCACATTAATATGAAAACACAAAATGTTATATACACACACTTTTCATTTGTAAAAAAAAAATATAATAACAATAATCACATTTTAAATCACAATCGCAATTTTACCCAGAATAATCGCAATTATATATTTTCACCAAATCGTGCAGCCCTAGTAGTAACTGAGTTATAGTCTGGCAAAGCTTCATAAACAAATCATTTGTCACCAACAGACTTTCCTCAAATGCCTCTGGGCGCAATTGGATAGACCTAAAGCCAATCGGAGCGATGAAGGATATGACGATTGCAGAGCGACAGAGAAATATCTGAAACTCTGACAGCAATGCTCTGTTTGTGATTTCGAGGAAGATTTTGCAATGGCTTATGAATACTTGCTGTTGTTATGATAGAAATATGATAATAGCTGGTGTCCACCTAGCCTAGAAATCGAACTGCCGCGAGTGTGGTCTAGCAACTCTCAATACACTTGTGAGCTATAAAAACCAAACTCTGGTCAGGCCAATCAAATCGTGTATAGTCGGTGTGCGCATAATGACGGGAGAGTTGCGTGCTCGTTGACTTTGGCCGCGACTCTGGAAGACTTGGAGTTAAGCTTTTCTTTGAGAAAAGAATGGCAGTGAAATCTTCTTAAGAAGGGAATGTGTTCTGAGTTTTTTGTAGCTCTATCCAATTGCGTGCAGAGTGAGTTTGAAAGACAACCATTTATCCCGCCCCTCGGATTATGCCCTGTCAATGGAGAGTTTACAGACCAAATATCTTGATCTGGGTCTGGCTTGTAAGGCTAGGTGTCCACTGCCACTCCATCAACATTTTTGCAAAATTTGGAAAAACTAATAGCATCTCAGACCGACTGAACCATCTCGGATTGACGGTCGAACAGAAAAAATCAAGCTCTGATCGCATTTGCCCCCGTTGTAAGGCATTTGTATTGCGATTAGAACACGATTTGCAATATTTTGAAAATAAAATAATATTGATGAGTCTTTGGAAAATTGTCTTACAAACTTTATTCAAATTCAGTCCTTTCAGATGTGTTAGAACATTTTCAGACTTGAGCATAGTTAGTCATTTATTTACAATTATTTACAATTTAATTGTAAATCTGATCTAGTCTGAGGAAATAAGCAAAGAAAGGCCAGATGCAGAGCTGCTGTGTGGTGTTAGCACATGATCACACTCCCAATCCTCCTCATCAAAATAGCCAGTGTAACTTTAATCCACATCTGGTAGCCGAGTGTTGTTCGTTGCTCAGGCTTTAACTAAAAGGCAAAGTTTAAATCGCTTAAAACAGACGCGATAGCTGATTTGAACCAGTGATATTCTACGGCGGCATCCATCTTTGTAATATACAAAATCTGCTTCACCGTTGCTGCGCTGTCATCATCGTGTAAAGCCCGCCCCAACGTTTCTGATTGGTGCCGCAATTTTGACGGATTAGAAATGGTCTTGATTGGCTATTTGCCAGAAGTTGTCTGTGTATTCCCAGGCTAGGAATCCCCTACAAATGCATACGCAAAAAGATTAGCCGCAAAAAAATAAAACAGCTGTGCCCACACCTTTTCAGCATACATTTTTCACAGTAAATCCTGAAAGTTGTTTTTTAACACCAAAAAAGGGATGGCACAAAATGTTAGTAAATCTAGCCCTAAGTGTCAGTGGCAAGGCATGTATGTGGAGAACTTGAAACTAGATGCCCAAAGAAATAATCAAAGCATTTTCTCTTTCAAAATGCCTGGAAGCAGGGCATATTTTGGAAATAGCAACAATACCTTCTAACCATGTTCTTTTAATCTGACAAAGACCACACGGTCTAAAAATGGAGTATGGCAATGAACTTTGATCCAAAGTGTGATCAACATGGCATTATGAAAAGGAACTCCCCACCTTCCTCAGTAATTAACTGAGTAATTGCCCTAATGATAAAATCAGTAGGGGGTTAATGTTGGATTCAGAACTTCTGGTCAGTTAATTTGATCCCATCACATTTCCTGTGGGAGACAAAAGATAGAAAAGAAAAGCAGGACTGTTCTTTACAATTCTTTATTCCACTATTACGATATTCCAGAATGCGGACTTTTACAAAAAGCATAGTAAAAGAAAAGCATCTGCATAAAAATGGCTGTTTAGGGAGAAGGTCAGGCTAAGTTCATATAATTAGCTCTAATTAGCATGCTGCGCTTTAGCTGTTCTGCAGTTAGCACTTTCTGAAAAGTTGCATCATAAATTCATCCTCGTTAAAGCAGCACTGCTATCTAATTATATTCAGACAGTCGTCTTTAGCCGTCATGTTTAGTGTCACGTCTCACACTTTATTTTGAGTGAATGACATTCAAGTGGTAAACTCAACATGTCGGCCCCCTCAGGACGACCCATCCATGTAAAATAAATCAGCTTTTATTAGGCTACCGATGCTGCTATGCACTATTTTAAACATACATTTCAAAAGCCTTGTGAAAAAGAAGTGTGCTTAATTTTTATTTATCTCAATTTAATCTTAAAAGTATATATGAAGATTTCAAGTATATATGAAGATTTCAGATTTAAAGGGAGTACACTTTCATGACTTTCTTTACTTATTTGAAAACAATTTAAAAAAAGTGCACTTTGTAACAATGTCAAATCTAAAGTTTTATTTTAAAGTATATTTTGAATATTTTGGCATGCTCTAAAGAAATACACTTAATTTGATGTGTTGACTAACTGTCATGCAAGGTTGCTAATCGCACAACAAAGTTAAAGAAAGAAAACAGACTTTAATCAGGATTTCCATGGTATAATACATGAGGGAGCATAAGAAGAAAACAACCAACTAAAGATGACACTAAACCAGAGATTACTTATTATTAGATGTTTTATTATTAGGATATGAAAAGGTCTGTGGCTCTTAACACTGGAAAAAGCGTAATGCTAACTTTAATCATGTGAGGCACCTCAGCCTATGGTATAATGGCAGTGCTGTCAATGGCCAGCGTTCAAAGTTTATGACGGTCAGTTACAGTTTACATTACACACAGTTTCTCGAGGATTAGTGCATTTGTCTTATAATATTTGATGTATAGCGCCAGCTATACCGTTGGCTGTACAGTATACTGCAATGTTTGTGGAATGTGCTTTACTGAGCGGAAAAAAAGGAGTGTGAATTTTAGCTGCTCTATTAGCTGCACATTACTGGTCAATATAGTGCACATAAAACCACATGTAAAATTAGATTTTTATCTGTTCATTAAAATAAACAGCTTTATTTTCAGGGGTCTGGAGTATTGTAGGGTTTTTGTGTGTGTCTTTCTATTGTGTTACGGGTGTGGTCTGAGCCGCTGGGAACATAGTTGCCAAGTCTGCCTTTTTTTGGCAAGACGTGTTAAAAAAAAAAACAAGTAGCAGGTTGCTTTTTTTTGGTTTATTTTAAAAATATATAGTTTCTTGTTAGGGAAATATAATTAGCAGCTAATAGCTAGTCAGTGCAATGATACAAGTGCTGTTAGCCTGATGTCGTCATACTCAATTCTAGTCAGAAGTTCGAGTCTGATACTGCTCCATTGGGCTGTAATTAGGGGGCGTATTTCAACCGAACCAGGAAAGACCTCAACTGGATAGACCTACAACCAATCAGAACAACAGAGAGACTCATAGCGTTAGTTGTCAAATGTCAACAGAACTCCAAGTCTGCATGTTTCACGCAAGTTGCTTTCCATGTCCGCGGGTAGTAGCGACCTCAATTTGTCACGGTTCATGGATTCACTGACTCATTTTGTATGTTTGGTTGTGTTGGAGGCGTGGTCACTGATCACTGCAATCAATTCCACCAGCTGCACCTCATCTCACCTGCCTATTTAATTGCCTCACCTGCAGTCTGTGTTTGTCGATCGTTGCAGTTGTCCCTGTGTGCAGTTGTCTTTCTGGTGTCATATGTGTGGATCCTTCCGTCCTGGGTTTCCCGTTGCCTGGTCCTTGCCCATTGTGTCCCTGTGTCACATGCTGCACCGTCTCCGGATCTCCTGACTTTGTCTGCCTGCCACGTGTTTGTCACAGGTCGGAGTGGACCACCACTATCGTGAGTCTCATGCCTCCCTCAGTTTCCACCCCGAGGAGGTCCCAAAAACACCCCAATGACCAGACGAGAACAGGTAAGTTAAAACAATATTTATTTATTTATTTATTTAAAAGTGTATGGGAAGAGGGGAAAGGGATACTTTAAAAGGGCCTAGCTCTCTGGGACTGGAGAACTTCAAATCCGAGTCGCTTCGGACTCTCTCACGGGAACGTGTAGGTAGGTCTTCCCAACTCCCTCTCTTCATCCACACGTGAAGTGCAAGTGAATATTCTCAGCTTTTGCCCTTAGTTTCTTTCAGATGGACTTCCGGCGGACACTCCAACCTCCCTCCTTGGACATAAGAGCAAATGTGGGTAAATACACTGGTGAGTAAGTAGGTAAGTACCTTACTGGCGGCCTTAGGCATGTAAGGTAGTACACTGGGCTTGCAGCATGAATGTCTAGAAGGTATACGGCTGCGGGCCTAGGCTTGGAGCTCGAGGCGCCTAGAAGATATATGGGTAAGTGCAGGCAAGTACACAGGGCTTTTGGCTTGGGCGTACGGGTGAGTACACAGGACGGTACGCTGGGCTCTTGGCTTTGGGGGTACAAGGGAGTATACAGGGCGGTACACTGGGCTCTTAGCTTTGGGTGTACAGGCGAGTATACAGGGCGGTACACTGGGCTCTTGGCTTTGGGCGTACAGGTAAGTATACAGGGCGGTACACTGGGCTCTTAGCTATGGTCATACAGGTAAGTATACAGGGCGGTACACTGGGCTTTAGCTTTGGGCGTACAGGCGAGTATACGGTGGTACAGTGGGCTCTTGGCTTTGGGCGTACAGGTAAGTATACAGGGCGGTACATTGGGCTCTAAGCTATGGGCATACAGCTAAGTATACAGGGGCGTACACTGGGCTCTTAGCTTTGGGCGTACAGGTAAGTATACAGGGCGGTACACTGGGCTCTTGGCTTTGGGGGTACAAGGGAGTATACAGGGTGGTGCACTGGGCTCTTGGCTTTGGGCGTACAGGTGAGAATACAGGGCGGTACACTGGGCTCTTAGCTTTGGACTTCTAGCCTTCCTCACTAGGACAGACTTCTAAGGAACACGTTGACTTCCCACATGTAGTAGAACAGTACAACGATGACACCGAGCCCTTGGAGGCTGAGCTGCTGCACGCTGGGCCTAGCATGCCCACAGATGGTATCACATAGGTGGGTAGATCGAGGTAAGGTGCCACACCATGTGATATGCTGCTCGAGTGGGCCAAGCGCTTCCCTCTCCTCTCTTCCAACAGCGGGACAAGAGATCTAGACAGGGGCGGGCACCTGAAAGCACTCAACAGACATAGATACACAGAGACAGCACATAAGCTCCTTACTTCATACAATTGCCATGCCACCACCAGGTGGAGGAAAGGGGTTAATGAGTCAGTCAGGTGTGTATATATATATGCAACAAATCACCCACCGTCACCAATTCACTTCCTCTAATGCAGGGCTTTCTCTTCAGCCTGGGGAGGGATCGCTGACAACATTGGCACAGCACAACACTACAATTCTTCAGGTGTACACACGTCAAAAAGACTCACCCACTGCACTCCGCACACTCACGGTGAATTAGGGTCAGGATCACCACGTTGGGCCGGGAAATAGGTCCTGGATAGTGGAAAGGGTCGGTGCAGAGGATGACCATATGAAAACGTCAAGACCACGACCTTTCAGCACACTCCTTCCACTTCTCAACAATTTTCCGGTGTCAAGTGTTCTCAGTGTAAACAATCCCTTCAAGGTAATAATACATATCAACACATTTACTTCAAAAGGAATGCTTCAAACACTTAACTCCGTGTTTTCTTCAGCCCAGTACTCTGTTTTGACTTCGCCCAGCCTGTAATATCCACATCAATACGTCGCTCCAACCCACCGATCGCTCCATCTCACCCACAGCGTTTGCCGGAATAAACTTCACCTTTTGCTGTTCTCCGGATGCCTTATTTATACGCCTCCTCTTCTCTAAATTCACAATCACCAATATAATCCCCCATTTTGGTTGCCCGGAGTTACCGGAACTGACTGCGTGTCTCATGGACAACGGTCCAGGCAGAACTATTTCCGCCATTTTAGGTTCCGCCGCATTAAGTCACTTCGATGACATGTTCATTAGATTTTGAGTTTCTGCTTCTTGTCATTCTCTGGTCTATTTCAGTAGTAAATCGATCTTTTGCACTCTATTGGATCCACATCTGTTTTCCTACATATCCGGTGTGACACAATTATGTGAAATATGTAGACCAGGAAACGTTAATTTTAGCAGGCAACCTTGCCAAAATAACACACAAAATAACAGCACCCCATCCTTCATCCTCATACAACCCTCCCCTTTCTCCCCCTCATTAAAGAAAAAAATGCATTCAACGTTCAACGTACGTTGTAAATGCACATAATGATAGTTTGATGATTTTTGTAAAATCACATCTGTTTCAGTTTAATATTTTGCATGCTCATTTATTGATCAAAAATAATAACTGGTCATAAATCATATTGATGATAATAATAGAATAATAGTGTGCTTGTTTTGGAAGCTGTGGTTGCTTATTTGGCTGCAGTGTTGCCTAGCAATGCTGATCAGCAATCATGCGCTACACTTGTTGCTTGTTATTTGGCCCATTTATACCATTGCTGTGTTCGAAAAAAATGCCCTCTGTAACCTCATTCACTTTTCCCTACATTACTCCATATAGTCCACTTGAAGGAGTGAATGAAAACGAGTGAGTGAATTGGGACACTGAGTACGGCGGAAGGGCTGCAGCTTTTGCATAGTTTCAATGTAGCAAACTGGCAGCTCCAGTAGAAATGAAAAGATTTATCTTGAGTTCTGCCATGGAAACTAGCATGAATAAACCTTAATTAAAACATTTAATAATCAATTGAAAGGAATTTATACCTGTATGATTTTAAGCTGGACCAGCACAGTTTGGAAAATTGATGGATGATTGATTCAGCTGCAAATGCCATCTCCTAGCGAGATACACAAATTCATTTAGCACGCGATTCTCACAGTGCATTATGGGTATTCTCAAGCCATTAGCCACACATCATTTCTACACTCATTGTAGTGCATTGTGGGTTTGAATGATTGCACTCGGTCACGTCCACTATGGTTTCGGACACCACTAGAAATGGCTGTCTCCTCGAATAGTGCCCTATTCAATTTCAATTTTGGACCTAGCCCCTGTGTTTGAGTTGAGTGCTTTTCAGATCATCTTGCTCTGTGAATTGTATGTTCCTGCTCCTCACTTGGGTTTCTTGTCTATCAGGATTTTCCTTTGTTCCTGTGTTTTTTTTTGTTTTGTTTTTGTTTTCGGCTCCTGCATACTCCTGGCTGTGTATTTCTGCCCATGCTGGGACGATCTGGATCTTTTACAGAACTTCTCATTGCAACAGTGGGGACTTCCATTTAGTCTTCAACTGCCACGTCTATGTTTTCATCCCTACTTTGCTTCTGTTTTGATTACCGGTACATGTACCCACTATCTGCCATTAAACATCATCTCATTATCTCACCTGCTCTCGGGTCTTCTTGTTGATCCTGGAGGGACATTTATAGGGCAGTAATACTAGTCACTAAAATATAAATGTAAATGAATTCTTGAAAAAGTCATAGAAAGAATGCATTTATTTATTAAGATCTTTATATTTTGTTTACCTTCATTCATTAAAAAGTGTTATTATTAGGCATACCCAGCAGTCAAGTCACCTTCATTTATATAGTGCTTTTTACAACACAGATTGCTTCAAAGCAGCTTCACGGTGATAATAGGAAATTAATTTTATTTCTGAGGAAAAGTCATAAATCATTACAATTCAAGTCTAATTTGTTTAAGCTATAGAGAGGACACATTATTTAATTTCATTAAACAACAATATAATACAATATTCATAATTAAATGATTTATTTTCTATTTATTCATTAAAATGCATTATATCAGCATCATAGTGCATGGTAGTCCTAGTCATTTAAGTCTTATTATAATTGGCAAAACCTGAAAGCCAAAAAAAAGAAACCACTGATTTTTCTTATTTTCTATAGACAATATAAAATGTCAATCAATATTACAATGACCATTATCACATACTACTACACATTTGATGGCAGTGTCAATGCCGTAAATAAGTTCTACCTGCCTGCTCTAACTTCTCTTAAAAAAAACATATATTTGTATAAAGGTAAAACCTATATAGTTCCCATCAAAAGTATTGTTTAGGTAAAATATCATTATATCATATATTTTGATATTTTAAAATATCAAAATATCATATTGTTTAGGTAAATGTCCATTAATTAAATGATAAGCTATTTCCTTATAGAAGCAGTTTATTCAGCTTATGAAGCCTCTTCTCCATTGATATCCATTTTAAAGGGGTGGTAAATTAAGAAATCAACTTTCCCTTGGGCCTTTATAAAAGTTCATCGTGATATAAGAATATCCCGTTTCGGAGCTAAAAACTTCCTTGTTAGTCAAAGAAAAGCTTTTTATTGACACCAGACCCAGAAAACGAGAGATCTCAGAATGTGTTGACCATTGACGTCATACAATGCAGAAACGCCTCAACAGATAAATATGTATGCCTGCTTCTGTAGCCACGCCTGACTCGTGGAGCCAAACGGATCGCGCTACAGAGCTATAAACATGCCGAAGATAGCAAGATATTGTGCTGTGCCTGGTTGCGGAAGAACACAGTCGCTGCATAAGCTTCCTTTAAGTTCTAAAATTAGAAATGTGTGGTTGAACTTTATTTTTAATGAAGTTCCAGCTTACATGCGTAAGACATTGTACGTGTGTTTGCTTCATTTCACTGCGGAATCGCAGGTCTCAGGTCGAGACTGAATTGGCAGACATAGACATGACAACACAATGCTGTGCCTTCTATATTGGATCCAACATCAACGGTGCAACACACTTATGTGAGTAAAACATGTTTTTTTATACATAAAAGTATTGAATTGTTACAGATCGTTTTGATTATCTGTAGGTGTCTAACAGAACATACCTTACCATGTTGTCACAAGCTGGAAAATCTTTTATTTGTTGATTAATTGCTATTCGGGATCAGACTCGGACATGTATGGACCAGGGCTCACAAAGCCCAACGTCTCAGGGCTATGTGTTTTCCAGACGGGCAACCAAAACGTAAGCAGTCGGCAGGCCGATGAATCTTAAATAGTGAAATAAAATTCCTTTCTTGATCTGCGTTGTTCACTCTCTTGATATTTGTGCGTGGTTCGCGCTTATATCCACCGATCGTGTGGGCCAAGTAATAAAAAAACTATATTCCAATGAATCACAGGTGGATGAGAGAAAAATCATTGTGTTTGTTCGATAAAGACGTTTTGCAAACCCTGGGAGAGAATAATTCCAGTTGTCGCTTTCAAAACAATCCCTCACATGAAGTGACAGGGGAGCTAAAGCTCATTAAATACGCAAATCTTATCCAGTCCTAGCCGTGGGTGTTTACTTCCAAGTCTTCAGTGTAGCACTCCATCAAAACTGAACGTTTCTTGAGAAAGCCCTCAAAAACCAGTGTAGAAAGTAGTCTATTATTTCGGTTTTTGAATGTAAAAACCATGCAAATGTCATAAGTTGACCTCAGACAAGAGTTAAAAAAAAACAACTTATGACACCTTTAAAAAATTACCTATTGTCTCCTTTGCTGCATACTGCCAAAGCTGCAGAGTGAAATTTCACCCATGACCCATAATTTTAACAAATTAATCAGTAATCATCCAAATAATGCTAATGTAAGCTCACACAATCGCAGTTCTCTCCATTCACTACCATGTATTGCTGGAGATAAAGAGAGACCTGAGCAGTATTCAATGAGGGGAGCAGGCAGTGAGACATCGTCCTGTCTCAGAGACGGCTTTGCAGTATTAGGACTGGCATATCACCTGATAGTGTGTGATGTCCCTCACTCATCATTACAGAAGACAAACGACTACACAGGCTCTCAGCAAGTATCAAGAGAGAAAAGATGTACTAGTACTTGCCATCATTTCTGACAATGAAATCAAAGGCACAGAGACGGTATGATTCAATGGAAGCAAGCGGTGGAAAGTAGGGGAGATGGTAACATAATGCATTTTCAGCTATTCAATAAACTGTATCATAGCTCTTTTTTTTAATCTATGATTGTGTTATCTTCCCCACAGCTCTACATGTTTTGCATAGGGATATGGCTCATGATTAATGTTGTCCTCTGCTCTGGTTAAAAGAAAAGCCACGCTCCCCTCTTTCCCCTTCTTACATCAGATTGTGCTCACCCTCCCAAGTCGCTGCCACACTTACATGCCAATTACAAAGGCCAAAATGATACAGAAGTACATGTAAATCATGAATAAGTCGTCTCGTGGTGGAGCTGGCTTTTTGATTTGTTTCACTTCTACAAACTAAGAGCAAAATTATTGACATAAGATGAATAGAGCTCCACAAACAGCAGGGATAATAAGGCCCCTTAGGAGAATACACAATGTCCACTGTCCGAATGTGTAGACTAACAAACAAGGGGCACAACATGATAAAATCGAGATAATCACACTCTCACTCTGAAAGAAAAAAAAAGAAAAAAATTCACCAGCACTTGCCAAAGCATGTAATTATAGAAGATCCTAAACATTCTCAGACTGCATCCATCTGGGTTCAGCCAAACCAGTCTGATATTGTGCTAGGCTGTAATTAATGTGAACGTCGCTACATGTTTAATGAAATCGACCGTTCTGCAAAAGATCGAGAACAGAGTGGGTTGAACGAAGAGATTAGCCGTCTGCCCTTGGGGTAGCATTAGCAAAAGAAAGATACTCTTGGACTTCTGATCTATTTGAGAACACAACAGCTATCGATATGCATGCTATCGGTGACCTAGCTTTGAAGAGTCTCAGATGTAACGAAAGGTGAGGGAATAGTTTGCCGTGGAAGCAGAGAGGACAGATGAGGAGGGGGCTAAGGGAAGGAGAGACCGCAATGCAATAAAGGGAGGAAAAGGGGGTCGAGAGAGAGAGCGAGCGTAATAGAATAAAGGCCAGGCAGAGCAAAGTGATAGAGAGGCAGCGATCGAGAAATGGAAGAATTGATGAAGGGCAAAAAGAAAAAGGGGTGTCTGAATGAGGGAAAGTGAACAAGCAAAGGAGCTACTAAAAAGGAGGGATGAAGAGGGCACTGCCGGAAGCTCTGAAGGAAAAGGAGCAAATGGTTTTGGCTAAAGAGTACAGACATCAAAGGGGAGAGGAGCAGCCAAGGAGTCAAGCGGGCTCTGAAAGTTAGTTAGATTGTAGGGCGACATGGCAGAGATGGAAGCTGGCAGCTTTCGGCTGATGCTTGCCAATGGCGAGTTCTTTGTCCCCCCAAGACACCGCTGAGGACAGCAGTTAGAGCCTCGGATTTAATCAGTACATTATGCACTTACATAAGTCCATAAAATTTTATGCATGCTCCAAGGTTTTATGGTCTTGCGCAAAAAAAAATCTCAATTGTGGACATCAATCATATCTTGCTCAAAAGTGGCATGGGTCATTTTATTAAGAAGAAAATATTTAATCAATACTTGAACTCCAATAGAATTGTTTCCTTGAAAAAAGTTTTACATCAGTATTATATTACAAATATACAAATTTAATTCTATTTAGATATACACATATAAAGTCCTAATAATATTTAAATTAAAAATCCAAATAATTTTAATATATTATTGTCTTTTATGCTTACCAAAGTTGTATTTAACCCGTTTAATCCCAAATTTTTTCCTGCAATGTGAGTACATGCAATTTACTCCTTAGACCTCCCTAACACACAAATGGTATGCCTTCTTTGATTTTATGTTGGTTAAGTTAGTGAAATATTAGGTTTTATACTCGGTCACAATAGTGACCGGTGGGAAACAGCATAGACAGAATTCATACAAATTCTTCTATTAGACCTATTTACCGGTTTGAAACTTAAAATAACAATAAAATATCCAACATATAAGAATGAGATATGATTAGGATTTACTTCAAAACTATTTCTATTGTTCATGATACACAATAAAAAAAAAAAATGGGGGTATGAAAATTGCAGCCCATTGAAATAAATACAAAAATCTAGGTAACACGTTCATCTTCACTGAATAACGTGTCTGGCCAAAGAGAGGGGAAGAGGTGACCAACAAACCTTGAAAAGATCTACGCACTTACATGTAGTTATTACTCCTAAATATTAGGAAGAGCAACTTTCAACACTGAAGCACCAATTGGTAAATCCGAAATTTGGAAGTTTACAAGGTATATCTTATAAGGTTTATAAGGTATATCTCATAGATATAGATAGACAGACAGACAGACAGACAGACAGACAGACAGACAGACAGAAGTATAGACTGATAGACAGATAGACAGAAGTATAGATAGATAGACAGACAGACAGACAGAAGTATAGATAGATAGACAGACAGGCAGACAGACAGATAGAAGTATAGATAGACAGACAGAGAGAAGTATAGACAGACAGACAGAAGTTTAGATAGATGGATAGATAGATAGACAGAAGTATAGACAGACAGACATATAGATAGACAGACAGAAGTATAGTTAGACAGACAGACAGACAGAAGTATAGTTAGTTAGACAGAAGTATAGATAGATAGACAGACAGACAGACAGAAAGAAGTATAGCTAGACAAAGGTATAGACAGACAGAAGTACAGACAGAAGTACGATGGATGGATGGATGGATGGATGGATGGATGGATAGATGGATGGACGGATGGATGGACGGATGGATAGTTTTCAGTTCAATCTGTGAGTGAGTTCATATGAATAACACAGAATGACATAGAGGGGACATATTCTGTGTTATACTACCGGTCACAATTGTGACCGTCTTCTTTTATATGCATCCTGACAGCAAAATAAACCATGTATTCATATAATTTCAATATGTATGTATAGATGACCCTTTCATGATGATGTGTGCAAAAAATGAATGAGCTATTCAAAAATTAACTTTGATTAATTCATTAAATTTTCCTGTCATTTCTGTGCTTTCACATTGTCATTGTGCTAAGATGGCAGTACCAAGAAATAAGTGTGTGTGGTCACACGACCAAACTATGCAGCAATGTTAAACCTGCCCAGAACTCATGTAGACATCTTAAATGGGTATTATAAATTAAAATTTGCTTCATAATAGAAGTTGCTTTTTAATACAACACTAAAATATTCGAGGAAAATTTACGGTCACAATTGTGACCGGTGGGATTAAACGGGTTAATTGATATTATGTGTCCATCTTTCTGAAAATTTCAATTTCTGAAAATTACCACTACAAAAAACATTAATTTTGATTGCAAAAATTATAATAATATTGCAATATAATTATAATAATAAAAATTAATATTTGAAAAAATGGTTTAGTTTTTTTAAAAATCACAACAACAAAAAATACAAAATATAATTTTTTTTTTTTAATTGCGAAATCCTGGTGTGACTAAAACATCAGTACACTCACAATAAAAACAAAACATTGTGCTTTTATAAATAAAAAAATTATAATAATAAAAGTTTGTTTATTTTTTCTCTATGAAATTGTTTAATGCTGCATTCTATATGCACTGTAAAAAAAATGTATGTCTCCAATTCACATGTACATTTTTCAGTTGAACAATTTAGATGTGATCAGTCACTAGAATACTGAATAAAATAGATGTTTGGGTTGTTTTAAATGTTTATTAAAAAAATATTAAATTATCATAAAGTTTGTTAGCCTGACAAACCAGACCCACATCAAGATGTTTGGTCTGGAAACTCACCATTGACAGGGCTCAATCCGAGGGGCGGGATAAACGGTTGTCTTTCAAACCCTCTGCACGCGATAGGACAGCGCTACAACCAACCAGAGCAACGAAGGTGAAGCGGAGCTCGTTGATAGATTAAACATTCGCCGTATCCGGTCAGCAAAACCCTGAACACATCTTCCCCTTTTAAAAATGACTTCAGTGCCGTTCTTTGTTCTTTTCTCAGAGAAAAGCTTAACTCCAAGTCTTCCAGAGTCGCGGTCAAAGCTGATTCGAAAGACCGCCGCCATTCGCCAGTTTCTGTGTTTACTTGAAGCACGCAAACACAACTCGGCCGTCGTCATTATGGCCCCGCCCACCGACTCTATACACGATGTGATTGGTCTGGCAAGAGTTAGGCGAATACAGCTCAGAAGGGTATTGAGAGTTCCTAGACAACACCTGAGGGCAGATTAAATTTGCTGCCGCTAGGGTGTGTCTAGATTTCTAGGCTAGTTGTTTGTGGTAAGGTAAATTAAATGCAATAAGCGGTGATGTCACAATCCTGTTGCATTAAAATATATGAAGCTGCCTGAAGTGTAAATATGAAGTAGACTCACACCCTCAGTCAAAATCGAGGGAGCAAGGGTCTGTCCATATAAACTTCCCTTGTCCACTTCAAAATGATAGCAGGGATTCCCCAGAGGGGAAGTGCTTAGGGAACTTTGCAAGTGCATATCTAAAAGTGGAGTGGAATGCAGCCCTTGTCTTATGTGCCATCTGAACTCGATTTGAGTTGGTGCATAGATCGTCTTTTCTTCTTTGCTCTTTTCTCTGTTGTAACGGTTAGAAAACAGCCTTGCATTACAGCGCACACCCCCTTCTGGACTGGAGTGTTAATTATCTGTGACCAACTGTATTCGTCATCTGACTGTATGCACTGAACCATGACATCCTTACCCTGAAGGTTTGGGACGAATACATGTATGTGTGTGTGTGTGTGTGTGTGTGTGTGTGTGTGTGTGTGTGTGTATATATATATATATATATATATATATATAGAGAGAGAGAGAGAGAGAGAGAGAGAGAGAGAGAGAGAGAGAGAGAGAGAGAGAGAGAGAGAGAGAACAGCATACAATTTCCTAAATTTCAAGGTCACTGCTCAGTCCTTTTTGAAATTATCTTAACAGGAGCAGAAGAGCAGTGTTTATTATTATATTATATAAATTAACTATATTCTGAAGTACATACAACTTAAATAAGACAATTGAAAAATAACACTGGTCAAAATTAGAGAACACTTTCAGATACCTTCAAGCTTTGGGTGTTAATCTGGCACTTGGGGCTAATTTCCATAATAATCTGTCAAACCCTATTTAACATGAAGCAAACTTTCAAATTTTCACTGACTTTGCAAGATGGCAAGCCACTCTAAGGTTACTCAAACCCTACGACACCAGGTTGTCCCGATGAAGGCCAAAGGGATGACCCTTTCAGCTATTGCAAAAGAAGTTAGTCATTCCAAATCTGTAATTTCTAGAATATTGAAGCTTTACAAAGACACTAATTTATTCAAGTATCCAAAAAGGTACGCAAGACCAATGCATGAGAGGACAGGACAATGCAGAGACTTTCAATGTGGAATCGGTTCAACACTGCAGCTGGAATTACTCGCCAGTTCAGAGCTGAACACAGTAAGTATCTGTTTTGCCATACAGTGTCTGGTCATTTTAAGAATTCAGACTGAAAGCTCACTCTGCAGTGACCAAGCCTTTCAGCAGAAAGATTCAAAAGGCTAGACTAACCTTTGCTGAGGAGCATGTTGTGTGAACAGAGGAGAACTGGTCCAAAGTTCCCTTTAGTGATGAAAGCAAGTTTAATTTATTCAATTTAATGTTTGGTGTGTATGCAAACACTACCATTCAAAAGTTTACGGTCAGTAAATACAGTATATATGTATACATATTCCATATTAAACCTTGCAACATACAAAAAGTTACTTTGAGTAGCCAAGTTTGAAGCACAAATCAGTGGGAATGACAATGGGATATGAATGAGCCCAACGATTTTGTATGTAAGTTGCACATTCTACGCATTGCTGGTTTCGGTGAATTTATTTCTAGATGTGAAACATCTGAAGCTCTAACATGTTCTTTTTTATTGCTACACATGCAAAAGCATTAAATGGATTGCTGGAGTCATCTCTCCTGAAAAACAGTGCCAAAACAATTTAAAGCCTGAGGTCAAATCTGTTGTTGCACAAATAATGTTTTCCACGTCGGTAATGAAGTATTACCAAGCTATTATTTCACGCGGAGTTGGCTCTTGAGGTTGTTTTCGTCCATTGTCAGAATTAACATAATCATATTTTTCAGATCCATAGTTCACATAATGGCAATTATGCTAAGCAAGGAAGACACAACAATTCTGTCTGTTACTTTTGACTGCCTAAAACAAATAATTCATTGTAAAACACTTTCTAGTCCTTCCCTGCAGCGATGTCCCAATTCAGTGAACATGTGCCATGTATTACAATGTATGCTCAAGAGTCTCAGATGAGAAATTTTAAGTAGAAATTAACATGAATTAATCAGATCCAGGTTTTAGGCCTATAGCTGATATTAATCATTTTGTAATCATGTTTTGAAATGTAAATACTAGGGCCGGGACTCGATTAAAAAAATTAATCTAATTAATTAGAGGCTTTGTAATTAATTAATCGAAATTAATCGCATTTTAATCGCATATAAATATTTGACCTGTGAACAATGAGAAGTAATTTTTCACATGTATTTTTAGTATACCGTTGAATAATGACTGAATACATAAGCTTAATCAACAAAATATTGTTTATTTATTTCAGTCCAGCAGACCAGCACAATGTTTGCCATTAAGTTTAGCAAAAGCATACTTGTGATATTTGAGGCTCGATGTGCTGCGGTGATACGCAAATTCCTTGTTGTATAGCTTGCACACAACCCTGCTCTTGACGACGCTTCCATCCTTTCGTTCTTTCGTTTTTTAAAACAAAATTTCCCATCCACGGGGCCAAGCAAAGCGGTCTCATCAGCTTCTTCGTTCATGTTCGCTCATGCCCTGCGTCTCAATCAGCTCCCTAGTTCACTAGTCAGGGCACTGATCAGGACATAAGTCAATGGGCTGACTCCCTGATCAGTGCCCTGACTACTGAACTAGGGAGCTGATTGAGACGCACCCATGTTGTTGTCGTGACTCCGGAGCGCTAGTTGGTGTTCCAGTATAATCGGTCCGTCGAAACTGATTTATTGAAAAACGTTCCGCGGTGCAAAAATAAATGCGGTTAAATTTTTTATTTTTTTTGCGTAATTAATTAACGCGTTAAAGTCACGTAATTAATTAATCTTAATTAACGCGTTAAAGTCCTGGCCCTAGTAAATACATTTGGTTTATCAGGTTAAATTTCTGTTTTTTAATGCAAAATTTAAAAAAAATTATAATTCTATCAAAACTATTGAATACTTAAAGGAAGTGTATGTATGATTGTGGCCAAAACAGACTCCCCCCGCCCCCCCTCTGACGCCAGGCCTGGTTTTGTGTGTTTTCACTGCATTCATGCTGTAAACCAGTGCTGCCTCTCAGTCTTTTTGCCACTCAGCGGGGCGTAATCGCAGTCGTTCCAGCTGACGGTGACGTCACGTGCATTCCCTCCATTTCTAACCGGCATGCACTGCTTCATGTCAGCCGCCGATGGGTCTGTGCATCGCTGTATGAAGTCGAACAATCCTTAGGGAATACGTGACTAACAGGAACACAGACGAAACCTGGAAACATGACAGTCACCATGACAAAATAAGAACATGAAACATGAACAAAACCCAAACACACTGTGACAGATGGCCAGAAACAAAGGATTTGTTCATCTTTTTTTCATTCCAAAAATGGAAGACCAACATTCCCGTTAAGAGTATGTACATGGAGACGTACAGTACATGCCACCACATAAAGTGTTCTGAATCAAGACTGACTGCTCTGATGAATAGTCGCGCTGAGCTAATTTCAGTGTCATTTCAACAACAGCCTCATGTGAATTCAAAAGGCTTCTCGCCCAGTAAGGTCTTAAAATGCATTATATATGCTCTCATAGACTTAATTGAAACTGAAAATGTTATGTTCCACTCCAGTACCCTCTTAATAAGCAGGCAATCACCTACCAATGTTGTGGCACTATTACAAGCCCCCTCTGCCCCCGGCCTCAGTTGGTCGGACAGATAAGACAGCGGGTGGAGGCTCAAATCTACCTGACTGAACCTACATAAGCAGGCTGAAGTCCAGCACTAATTATTGCTTCTTTACCCTCATCCGGCAGAGCAATTCATCAATATACAGCCAATCTGCTGCGCACTGTATACAGCAAAGGCATTAGGAATTGCTGGCTTTTCTAACCACTTAACAGAGGGAAAGCAGGAGGAGGTGAAAAACTGTGTAGTCATCATGAAATGGGATTGTACGCTTTTCGGCAGCAGAAAATAGAGAAGCACATCAGTAATTGTCAGATATTTATAAGGGCTGCACCACCACAAGCAGTGATGTAAAATGCATGAACGCAGGTCTCTTCAGAATGTGAATGGTTACAAGAAACCAGTGGACGAGTGTGGCAGGCCTGAGAGAGGAAGTGAAGTCATTTGTGTCATTTAGCTAGTCTAAAATCCTACACCGCTCTGACAAAGCATAACACAGGGGCAAAAGAGTTCAATGCGGCAGCAAGGTCAAAAAAGCATGAGCTTCAAATTTAAACTCCTCAAAGAGAGAAATATGATTAATAAATGAATTCCAATTCAAAATTTATCCGCCGTGAGCTTAGTTTGACCTTATGCGATTCATAGAAAGGTCTATTTTAATTATGATAATAAATGTGGCGTTCCAAAGCCAATTGGATGTCTCTAAGGATTCTCATGGTCTCTTTGATTGTTTCTCCCCTGTCTCTACTTTCAATTATTGTTTAGTATAATAATTTAATGTTATGCAGCTGTATTGCCTGAAGCGTCAAATAACTTTCTGTGCACTGGATTATTGCAATTTTTTTGCAGCCACTAGAGTCCACTAGGGGACAGTGCCTGTGAAAACAGGAGGCCATTTTACAAGCACTTGTTAAGTAAAGATACTCACGCATGGAATGCAATTTAAATGTTGTGTTGTCAGGGCCCTGTGATTTCTGGGATGTGGAGAGAATTTCAGAAAATACAGATATAATTGCGGAATCCGGACAAGTGTTTGTGAATATTTAACCGCAAAAAAAGACTGCTATTTATATCTGAAGTCAGCATGTTTCCATGTGAATGCATGGTGAAGTTTTGTATACTACATAATGAAGCACACGTGATGCTCATGGAGTTCAGCATCTGCCATCTCACTATATGAGGACAATTCACATTAACAATCTCAAGAGCTGCTATTAGAAATAATTTCAAAAGCATATCAATATTACTTTGCATAAACTCAGTAAAACCTGTGAAAATAAAGATTTGGTTTAACCTGAAAATAGTAGGAATGTAACGATACACTGTATATCACGATATAAAAATGTGACTAAAAATGCGATGATTTGCGATATAGAGTTAGTTTTATCCAAGGATCAACTTACTGTATTTTTAAGATATAATTCACTCAAAAATGTATGTCGTCGTATGATACGTCGTATCACCCGTATGTCACCCCCAACCTCGTAATTTTGCGTCATCTGAGGATTTTCTGACCAGAGGCAAAAGACTACAGCCAGTAGTAGGAGCTATTTCTGCATGTTTTCAACCTGTCCATGGGGGGTTGGATCGCACTCATAGCTCAGCTCGGGAAGCTGCGGAGATTCATGTAAATGGAGTGGCAAATCAAAATGATTGTTTCAACTTCTCCATTAATCTCTATGAAAGTTAAGCTTCCAAAGGCATTAACTGAAAACACACCTGACTGAACACGCGCTGTGAATATATGCTGCGCCCGCGCTTACCTCAGCTCTCATGATGAATGTAACATAGTGAATTATCTCGTGATAAATGAATGTAACTGCGTTTGTGCCGTGACTCTCATTCGGCTCACTCACACGTTATTGAACAGACATGTTCAGTTTTTAATTTAGGGCCCTATCTTGCACCCAGCGCAATTGACTTTGTACACCGACGCATGTGTCATTCCTATTTTGCACCCGCGCAAAGCGGCGCTTTTCCCTCCACAGAAGCACGTCGCTAAACTAGTGAATGAACTTGCGCTCCCTGGGCGGTTCCGTGCAAAAAAGGAGGCGTGTTCCGGCGCAAACAATCCCTGGTGCTATTTTGCTGTTCCATTAAACAATTAGCGCGTTGCGCGTTGTTCATTATGCTATTTTAAGGGCGCATGCTTGACCATAATGTATAGCATGCACAACGCACATACACTTTGCTCATGTAATCTACACAGATGCAACAGTTATTTTTGCAAATCACAAATTACACTAAAAAAAATATTAACACATGAGATGACGGAAATCATTGTGGTGTGCCACGAAGATGTGAAAAAATAGGCATAAATCTAACTTACAAATTATTCAGGCTAATTGTAGTAATTAAGGATCAGACCTGTTTGCCCGATAGTGGCAAGACATATATGTATATAAGGACATCTGACAAATTGGTTTGTCCATCAAGAACCAGGAAAAAAAAATTTGACTGAAAAAACTGTTTAACCGACGCCTGTTTAACTAACGCTATTTTGGGTGGGTTTCTCCCATCCCCATACAACACAACTTCTCTGTCTTTCACTGCTCTTACAAGAACATCAGTCTCCTCGGCTGTGAACCGCTCCTGGCATGTGCCTGGTAAATACGCCATAATAATAGCAATCCATAATGGAACTTGCACACCTGCTTTTAAAGGGAATGTTGGATGACGCTCTGATTGGTTTATTCACGTTACGCCCAAACCACACCTATGAATAATGAAGCTGCTTCAGACCAACCCATTTTAGATTTGCGCTGGGCGCAAGAGCCATTTATCCCGCCAGGAAAATAGCAACAGCGCCGAGACCCACCCACAAAGTTACTTGCGCTTCAAGCTTTTACACTTGCGTTTCAGATCGTTAAAATAGGGCCCATAGTGTCTGTTCTCAAACTGAACTGATTTTATGAAAATAAACACTATGGGCAAATTGATCCAGTAATCCAGTGGCTTTGGGAGTGGCCTCGTAGGGCAGCGAAGCATTCTGGGAGTTGTTGTCTTTCATCCCAATGAGACAAAAATACATTTTCTGTCATTCTCAGTCTAGAAGGCAGCAAATTCAAAAGTAATTTCACATTGCTACTACATTAATGACTTGGTTTAAATACAAAGCTTAACAATAAAACACTGAATTAACTCTTTGACTTTTATTTATATTTTTTATAAATATTTTTCAAGAAACCAGAGAGATATTTCTGTCCCTCCATTTAAAGTCAATTTCTCTAAAAAAAAAAGGTCATAAAGGTAATCAATCGACTGGTTTAATCTAAAATTTCTGAAGAGACACAACGGCCTTAAGAACAGATTTACAACGACGCGCATATGCCTAGTAAACAAATGCTTGCGAGAAGTGCAAAAACAACATGAGAGTGAGCAGATGCAGAATAAAACGCACTGTCAGTATGACACTCCTCAAAGTCAACTTCCAAACATAATTTTAAAGGGGTGATGAATTGAGAAATTAATTTCTCATTCAGCCTTTGATATATAAAAGTTCATCATGATATAAGAATATACTTTAAGTTTCGGAGCTGAAAACGTCCTTGTTAGTCAAAGAAAAGCTTTTAATGACACCGGGCCCAGCAAACGCTCGATTGCAGAATGTTCCAGGCTGTCACATCAGAGTGTGGTGAAACACCGCCTCTGCAGAAGAAGATCAACGCCTACTTCATCACTGCCTGTTTAGCCACACCCACCGATTCGCACGTTACATAGGCCCAGTGTTATGAGATCGATAAGCATGCCATTGAGGACAAAAAAATATTGTGCAGTGCCTGGGCTCGATAGTAATGCAACATGTAAGTAACTGTGTTCATTCTAATGCCTTCTAATTTGAAATGTGACTAATGTACAGTCAGATGTTCTTTGTCTGTGTGTCAGTAAATCAATACAGTGACTAAACATCAACTTGCGTTGTTTCTCTTAGTAGAATAAAAAAATATTCTGTTATTTAACAGTGATTCAATTCTATAAAGAAAGCAATCAAAGAAAGTTCCCTTTGCAGTCGTTGCAGCAATGTGCACTGAAGCTGTCAATCAGATGTGTAAACAACAGCGAGTTTATCAGTGACATATTTATCAGTGACCTCCGTTTTATTGAACATATCTCTTAACTATATCACGTTTGCACTGTTAGTGAAGATGAAAGCATTTGTTAGCGTACAGGAACTGAGTTGCAATGACGAGATCACTGCTTGCTTGCATGCTAAACGTGTGTGATCAGCTACAATGATCATCACTGCAACCTTTCATGCCACGATCTAAATATAACGCCATAGATCTAAATTTAACACTTTTCACGATTAGTTAACCACAAGAACTGTAATAGTAAAAACGCACTAAAAGAGAGAGTATACTTAGCTAATTTAAATGGCAAGATGTTAGCCAATCACAGCAGTGGGCGTTTACACTGAAGTCTCACAGCAAACACGCCCCTTAAAACTGAGAGCTGAGGGCAAAAATGCCTTTTATTTTTAAAAATTATTTTTGATGTTAAAAGCAGTCTAACATTATAAGTGCAACCCAGGAAACATCATAAAACAATAAAGTTCATGATTCCTTTAAATCACCAGATCACATTTAGTTATATTAGTAAGATTAGTAAGTATTAAGATTAGTAGTAGTAAGATGTTTAAAGCGTTTGAGGTGGTTTATTCTTATACTGAAATTATTAGCAAGAGAGGCGGAACATAACGAGTGTGGCGCGAGTAGGGTATTGCAAGAGAAAAATAAATAAAGGTCAAAGAGTATTAGTGACATTACTGCATTAAACTAGTATACACTCACCTAAAGGATTATTAGGAAAACCTGTTCAATTTCTCATTAATGCAATTATCTAATCCACAACACGCACAACTTTGAGGCGGATGGGCTACAACAGCAGAAGACCCCACCGGGTACCACTCATCTCTACTACAAATAGCAAAGAGAGGCTACAGTTTGCACAAGCTCACCAAAATTGGACAGTTGAAGACTGGAAAAATGTTGCCTGGTCTGATGAGTCTCGATTTCTGTTGAGACATTCAGATGGTAGAGTCAGAATTTGGCGTAAACAGAATGAGAACATGGCTCCATCATGCCTTGTTACCACTGTGCAGGCTGGTGGTGGTGGAGTAATGGTGTGGGGGATGTTTTCTTGGCACACTTTAAGCCCCTAAGTGCCAATTGGGCATTGTTTAATGCCACGGCCTACCTTAGCAGTTTCTGTCCATCCCTTTATGACCACCATTTACCCATCTTCTGATGGTTACTTCAAGCAGGATAATGCACCATGTCACTGTCGCAAGCAGCGAGGCGAGATACTGTGAGAGAGGGCCGGTGAAGAGTGGTAATGAGCGCCAGCTGCACGCCACACCAGTCTCGTCTCACGGCGGAGTGACGGGAGCATAAAAGAAGGAGCGACAATAGTGAAAGACAAGAGATGACCAGGCCTGGACTTTACATTGAGTTTTGTTTATGTTTTATTATGTGTGCAGGCAGTCGTCTGTGAGGGGCTGCCTGCATTACTTTCGCTTTGTTTATTTTTTTTTAATTAAAAGTTGTTGAATGTTCACCGGTTCCCGCCTCCTTACTTCCCATCTACGAACCACTTTACATTGGTACCAAAACCCGGGAGGAATGTCTCCTAATGATGACTCCTAATGGTGGGGAAAGACTGCGAGTGGCTGCCCGAGGCGGTGGTGCTGTCACCATGGCGGTGGATACCATGGTGGTGGATACTCAAATCGGCTGGAAGTATTGATATTTTTGAGGGACTGAATTTCATCTCATATTGTGAAAAATGTTACACTAAGCTCCGCTCTTATAACGTGGGAAATAATTATAATTTTAAATATTTCTATTAGACTCTAATATCACAAACAGAGCAATACTCTCACTCAGGCACACATGCGCATTGAGCTGTGTGTACAGGAAGCGCATTCTCACATGAACGTTGACCGCTCTGTCCACGTTTGTGTTAGTTAAAAGACAGCCAGCTGCGCTCTTCGATGGAAAATAACTCTCGCTTGCAATTACAATCAAAGAAGCTGTCTACATTATGCCATATCTACCCTGTCAGTGCACTTGTTCATTATACAACACAATTGAAAAGAAAAACAGCAGTAGCAGTAAAACGTGTCTAATGCTATAACAGACTGCTTATGCTCTTTTGAAATCAAACTCTTGCATTAGTGTGTAGGCAATTTCACAACAAAAATAACTCCATAGTGGCATCTAGCATCCAAGTTATATTACAAATGTATGTATTTTCCTATAAATATGATTATATAAATGTGATTCAGCATATAATTACATTACATAACTGAAAAGCGTAAACTTTAACCATTTTAAATTAGGGTGTTAGGGTTGTTCTTATATATATTGAAAAATATTTGTAAAAGATTCCTGGCTCTTTCAAGCATAAATTATTGTAATATAACTCAAATTGTATTCATCTAAAAAAAGAATGTTGTAAACTTAGGATGGCTTGACGGTGAGTAACTCATAGGGTAATTTTAATTTTTGGGTGAACTATACCTTGAATGAACAGCTAAGAATTGCTCAAATGTAATTTCCTTATTTAAAAAAAATACTTCAATTTTAATTAAATATTTATTAAATTACATAAAAATGCTATTCATTAATTTAATTACCACCGTTTTTGACAATAAATTATTAAATCATACAACAGAAAAAATACAGAAAATGTAAAAAACAGAATATCTGTTGAGAAAATATCATAGTGCATTATTATTGTTAAAATTTTAATGGATTATTAAATAGTTTGTTTAATTAATTCAATGGATTAGACATCCTTTTAAGTTGCTGAAATCTAAATAAACATTTTAAAAAGGAAAATTAAAATTTAAAACTGAATAAGATGGATTTCATGGGGCCCTAAGAAACAGCTTGAATACAGTGACGCATTAAAGCATTTGATTAGATCCGTGTGTGCAAAGCAGAGAGCTTTGCCTGACAACACTGATTTCTCTTTCACTTCTCCACAAGCTACGAGAACCTAGATGATTATGAAATGGTGGCTATCTATTCCCACATGGCTCCAAGTAGGACATCATCACTGTAGTGACCTTGATTGATTAGGCCTCGGCTGTGCGCTGCATATTAATGATCCATAATGAGGCTTAATGCGCAACTTTTAATAGATATTTTTTTAATTGGCAGAAACATCACCATGCAAAATCTATTTTATGATTCATTTGGTGATTAATAAACTTCTAATATCTGGGGACTGTGGCCAATCATGATGATTGTCCATTTGCTTTGGGCAAATAGGACTTTGATGCTACCCGAGGCAGACACCCAAAAGAATCATGAAAACTACTACCACATCCAAGATATTTCTGGTCAAGTTTGACTGTGAAGATTTTGAAGTATGATGCATAATACTTACTTACTTTGAAAATTTTAAATTGTGAAAATCCAGGACAACTAATTTAGGTACTAATGGGTAATAATAATAAAAAAATAATTAAAAAACCAGCACTGAGCTTCAATAAAAATTGATAAAATAACCCGACCACAAAGAAAATACCAAGCACTTTGTTGTCTCCAAGGCACTATATTTTCTCATTTTATTATTAGCGATTATTTTCAAGGAAGCAAAGAAAAATGAAAAGGCCATGGTGACTTGAATATTGAATAACTTGTCAATAGCAACAATCCTCTCAAGGTTTATGCCTGGCTGTTCGTATGACATTAGTCAGCACAGCCCCTATCCTGTTATTGACGACAATGAAGTCAAGGTTCCAGAGGGAGCCGTATCATTCATGTCCCCTGTATAGTGCTCTCGTGGTCGACAAATACCCTAAATAAACCAAAGCTTCAGAAATCCAGGTGTTTGTCGATAAGTGCCACTCATGGCAAATGTTAAGTGACCCAGTGGTACATCAAACAAAATGTCAAAGGAGCTTTGTGGGAATCCCTGGATGGTGTTGCTTATATTTGTTATTTGCACACATTCCTCACTTTTCTTTAGGTTGAGGACACACTAAGCTCCCTTTCATCCTTAAAGATCCTGTCAGTATAATAAGATCCATGTCACTATGGCACAAGACCACTGACAGAGTAACTTAAGACCAAACTGTTTTCACTCTTCTAATTTAAGCACAGATCAATCGGGCATTTCTGCCTCTGAAGTGAAATTAGTCAGCAGATGGCACTAGCAGCCTTTGAAACACACTGTATTTTAAACGAATGCTTGCAAATGAATCATTTGATAAACTATTTTCTAGCATAGGCCTACTGGTAGCTGATTGACTCGTTTCAGCTCTTACATGGAATCAACGCTAATGTGTCAACAGTGCCCCCTTGTGAACATGACCTGGAATTGTTAAAGACTGTACCAAGAAAACAGACTGTTAAAAAAAAAAAAAAACACTTACAAATAAATAGACATATGGTGTGTGTGTGTGTGTGTGTGTGTGTGTGTGTGTGTGTGTGTGTGTGTGTGTGTGTGTGTGTGTGTGTGTGTGTGTGTGTGTGTGTGTGTGTGTGTGTGTGTGTGTGTGTGTGTGTGTGTGTGTGTGTGTGTGTGTGTGTGTGTGTGTGTGTATCATCTGTATATACAGTATATGTTCAAATTTAGGTTAGCATGTACTGGCTGGATGATAATGCATGATGTCCAGTATATTATGTGGAGAAATAAATGGAAACATTTGCCAATTTAGTTATTGCACAAACCCCTTGAAAAATTGAAAAGTCAACCCTTTATCCCAACTTTTTTCTTTAAAGGAGAATATATATATATATATAGGCAGTGGCTCAGGGGTTCATGTAGGTTGTCTACAAACCAGAAGGTTGGTGGTTCGATCCCTGGTTCCACCTGACCAAGTGTCGAGGCGTCCATGAGCAAGACACCCAACCCCAAACTGCTCCTGACGAGCTTGATGGCGCTTTGCATGGCAGACACTGCCGTCGGTGTATGAATAAGTGTATGGATGGGTGAATGTGAGGCAACATGTAAAGCGCTGGATGGCCATAGGGTCTGTTGAAAGCGCTATATAAATGCAGTCCATTTACCATATATATATATATATATATATATATATATATATATATATATATATATATATATATATATATATATATATATATATATATATATATTACACTGCGATGACGGAGTTGACACGTTAAGGCATTGACCACAGAGACTTCAATATTGTATGTTTAAATAAAAAATATATATCTTCCAGGACTGTGTGCCCTATGAGATCCACAATGAGCAGGAAATAGTAAGTGCTCCTCAGAATTAAAGCGGCCCACGACACTGCCTGTTTTATTCAGTTATAAAACATCCTGCAAAGTGAGGACACAACTGTTATAGCTATTTTTAAATGGAAAATATAATTCAATATTTGCTTGTTGCACTGTTTGATATCTCAAAGATCTCCACCTTTTATGTAACTATTTTTTAATTTGATGCATTTTTAAAAACTTTGTTTGGCAGTTGTAGCTATAACCTTTTTTGCTGCGAGGAAATGTATTGACTTTACAAATATATATATGTAAAGGTTTCTGTAAGTAACATATGCACTTATAAGAAACAATTGCTATATTTACTTCTTAAAAAAGGGTTTTCTACTCACTTATAACTGTTCATTTGTTTCTCAAGTCTGTCTCTAACCAGCTGTCAAATGCTTTTTGTTCATGTGTTGTTTGCATGCTCATGTGAGAGGCTCTCGAAGATGCAGGCAGGCTGTCTTCACACAATCTAACACCTGCGCAAAGCCACCTGTCTACTCTAACAGGGCTGTGCTAACAGGCTTTTGTGGTGACATATCATCAATTCAAGAAGGGCAAAGCAGACTTTCAACGACAACAGAAGCTGACAAAAGCAAGCCGGAGAAGGACAATGTCCTCGCGTGAATTACAAAAGCTAGCACTCACAGTGGGAAGCCTTATTTTAGCTTTACCAGGGTCGAAAAGTGCTGCTCACCTTCCCACCTTCCTGTCACAGTTTGTCCCTCAGGCTCCAAAATGGACCCGGGGACTGGCATGTGTCAGAGTTTGAGCAGTGCTGGTCTGACGGAGGTGTCACGGGTCACGCATAGCGCGGCGCGTAGGGTGACAGGGCTCCACTCTCGACACGCCCTACTGCTGAGAGCACCAGATGAGATGTATGTTGTCACAATGCCGCTACACTATTGATGACTGGGTCTAAAAGGGCAGAGGTGCGTGCTTGTCATAGGATGTAGCCGGGTAATGATTTAAAGCGTTCAAAAATTGAATTTGGAGTATTGCCTCCAGTCACTGAATGTTGTAGCTTGTTTGATATAGAGCCGCAAGACAGGGTCGGCCTGTGGCATAGGCGGAATAGGCAAATGCTAGGGGCGCCACACGTCCATAGGGGTGCCAAAATGAGGGATTTTTCCTGCTTTTTAAATTTTTAAAAAAGTTTAATTAATGGTGAAAACATGAGCATGCATAGTTTAGTGGAGGATATATATATATATATATATATATATATATATATATATATATATATATATATATATATATATATATATATATATATATATATATATATATATATATATATATATATATATATATATATATATATATATATATATACATACACACATTTTTGTATATGTGTGTGTGTCCTTGTCTATATTGCATTGTGGGGACCAAATGTCCCCATAAGGATATTAAATCCTGAGATCACCTACATTGTGTGTGTGTGTGTGTGTGTGTGTGTGTGTGTGTGTGTGTGTGTGTGTGTGTGTGTGTGTGTGTGTGTGTGTGTGTGTGTGTGTGTGTGTGTGTGTGTGTGTGTGTGTGTGTGTGTGTGTGTGTGTTGGGGGTATAGGTTTAGAGGCAGTGTAGGGGAATAGAAAATACGGTTTGTATGGTATAAAAACCATTACGTCTATGAAGAGTCCCCACAAAGATAGTGAACCAGACGTGTGTGTGTGTGTGCCCGCATTTATTTTTTATAAATTATAAAAACACAACCAACATATAAAAACCTTGATACAAGGGGCACCAAGTAAAATCTTGCCTAGGGCAGCAAATTGGTCAGGGCCGGCCCTGAGACAGATGATTGCTTGGTATGTTTAGCACTATTGGAAAGCCTCTTGTTCTTTATACAGTGTGAATTTAAAATCAAAAGGAGGTCCAAAAAATGTATCTAATCTAACCTAAATATTTTTTATCATTATTTTAAATCTTGAAATATCGTCACAAAACCGACTTAGATAACTGAAATAATATATATATATATATATATATATATATTTTCAGTGAATATGGATACAAATTAAATAATAATAAAAAATAAATTAAAACCTTTAGGTTAACATTCCCTCCTTACCAAGAAAAAAACGAAAAAACAAACATTGTTCTGACAGAGCATGTGCCGCTTTTTTAACAGCGAATCAAACTTCAGGTTGCTCCTAGATCACAACTATTTTATGGTAGTCTGGCTCCGCCCTCCTACATACCGCTCAATTTTCATTTTGCTTCAGTTGAGTGATCAATTATCAGTATTTAACCTGACAAAAATCTATTTATTCAGTGTTGTCCACATTAAATTTCACCTGCAGCAGCACTGTGAACTTTTGTAATGATACATTTGACCATTAACTTTTAAATGCATTATATTTGAACTGCAAACAGGAGAGTCTCTGCATTAAAGAACCACACATGGCAGATCAACGAGCGGCTACATTTCTCTCCGATACGGTAGGAAATTAAACAGGCAGTTTAAATGGTGACGGGATGCACGTAACTAGGCAACAGTGTCCATTAAAGATGACTAAGTAGTATGTCCCAAAAGCTTGCATACTGCACTCCCTCACTCAAAAGTATGCACTTTTTCTTCACAAAAAGAGTGCATACTTACTTTTAGGACGTAGTATAAGTAGGCAAATTGGGACGCAGCCGTTGTCTGGGTTTGAGGTATATTTGTTTACTCTGGCCACATTTCAACCGGTCCAACAATGATATTGCAGTTATGCACTAGTTTGAATTGTAGTTCAGTAATGGCAGCGTTGCTAGCGCTGAGAACGTTGCTAGCAAAGCCATTCGGTCTGTTGTGGCAAAGCTGCCGAATATCCAGAAGTTAAAGCCGGAGTTTTGTTGGTGGCCATGATGTTGTGGCCCTTCTCCCCACGGGTTCGGGGAAAAGATTAATTTTCCAGCTCACTCCGTTTGTGGTGAAGAAGTTGGCTGAGGCGAACGCATGTCATACGTCACGACCAAACGTTTGCGATTGGTTATATGGCAGATCCACAATGGCTCTGGGCAGATCCAATAGTTTTAAACTTTAACAGAATGCCCAGCTTCAAGGAAGTCAACGCTTGTCAATAGAGAGTGGCCAAACTCTCTTTACAAATGA
The DNA here is from genome assembly GCF_024679245.1 of Pseudorasbora parva. NCBI lineage: Eukaryota > Metazoa > Chordata > Actinopteri > Cypriniformes > Gobionidae > Pseudorasbora > Pseudorasbora parva. Next base: position 32,346,307 of record NC_090183.1, on the reverse strand, counting down.
AATGTAGGAGAGTTTGGTAGGACCAGGCAAGTTATTGTATCCTGATTTTTTATTTTTCAGAAAGATGTTTGATCAGTTAAACAAACACTATGTTGCTAAACAATAGTCAATCCTCTGTGGCACTCCATTATGCACTGCACTGTTTGTTGTTTTAGGACGACAAAAAAGTTTTAAAAGTTATATTATTGATGTCAAAATCAGATATGGCTAATCAAATAAGGCAGGAATACCTTACTGTTCACAGAAAAAGAGTATGAATTAATAATGTGAGTGTGTCTGGTAAGGTGTAAGTAGCTAAACATTTAATATTTGACAACTGTTTTACACAGACATACTGTACTAATAACCAAGTTTGCAAACTACTCAACTTTTATAAAAATTTTGCCATAATGAATCGAACATATAGTCCCATAATTATACTGCATAACATCAATAACATGCAGCAACATATCCTGCATATAGACTATCTCAGCTCAGATCTGTCATACATCGCAATTCAGATTTCATCATAGGGTCATTCATATGCACCACTCACTTTGTACCATCTAATTCACAGATTCCCATCCTGTCTGTGTGTTTGCAAGCCAGCTTGATGCCTATCAGCATTGCCCCGGGCAACAATAATTGCCTGGTCATATGAGCTAGAGAGGCAGATGAGCTATGGATATCTGTGCCCCATCACTCATAATTGAAGGAGAGAACAAAATATGTGACAGCATCTCAAATAAAGTGAGCTTTGAATCTCATTCACATCTGATTTTCCTCTAGAAGCAAGGAAGTTAGAAAACTGGGACGCCTGCAAAAACTTGCCCCACACAGCTGCACATGAAGTCATGATAACCCTGACACTTCCCAGCACAACAACACCTAACTTTCCTTTCCCTCAGCGGACACCCTTACTTTATTCTCTTGTACAAAATAAACACCCCTCCAGGGATTTTTCACTTGAACTTGGGCCTGCCTTCATCAGTCTGCCACAGAAGTGGGAACAGCTTCACTAAACAACAAATCACACGTTTCTTAAGCCTTAAGTAAATGTTATTTTATTTGCATATAGTTTTTTTTATTTTAAATGGGAATTTACAGAAAACATCTCTTTAGCATTTCAAAAATGCATGTTTGCATGTACCTGCAAGGTTTTTTTTATTTATTTTGTATTTATTTTTTTCTGTTGCATCCTGTTAAACTGTTCTCTGAAAAAGTGTTCTCACAGCGATTAGGAGTGATAAAGTGATTGGAAGTCTTTTATTTTCAATGAGAGTTGGGGACTTCTGATGACATGCCCATATCAGGTCACTTTCTCAACTGCTCAAAGCAACAACAACAAAAATCAATGTATGCAGCAAATACTAATGGGAGTTATACAGCACTTATGAGATCCATATCCTGTGAGATATTGTAGCCAGGTGTAGGCAATATGGTTATAGTTGCAATATAATGGAAGTAGTAGAGTTGTGAGAAAGTTTTTTTTAAATTTTTTATTAATGCATAACAATATTGCAAAAAAAGGACCAATTTATATTTGTATAAGTATAAGTACACTATACTGCAAAAAGTTTTGTGACATCTGCCTTTACATGAACTTTGATGACATCCCATTCTTAATTTGTAGGGTTTAATATTGAGTTGGTCCACCCTTTGCAGCTATTACAGCTTCAACTCTTCTGGGAAAGTTTTCCACAAGGTCTAGGAGTGTGTTTATGGGAATTTTTGACCATTCTTGTAGAAGCGCATTTGTGAGGTCAGGCACTGATGTTGGACGAGAAGGCTCGCCGTCTCTACTCTAATTCATCCCAAAAGTGTTCTATCAGGTGGAGTTTAGGACTCTGTGCAGGCCGGTCAAGTTCCTCCACACCAAACTCAGTCATCCATGTCTTTATGGGCCTTGCTTTGTGCACTGGTGTTTAGTCATGTTGGAACAGGAAGGGGCCATCCCCAAACTGTTCCCACAAAGTTGTGAGCATGAACTTGTCCAAAATGTATTGGTATGCTGAGGCACTATGAGTTCCTTTCACTGGAACTAAGGGGCCAGGCCTAACCCCTGAAAAACAACCCCACACCATAATCCCCCCTTCACCAAACTTTACACTTGGCACAAGGCAGTCAAGCATGTTTCCATGGCAACCGCAAAACCCAGACACGTCTATCGGATTGCCAGACAGAGAAGCGTGATTCATCACTCCAGAGAACAAGTCTCCACTGCTCTATAGAGTCCAGTGGAAGTGAGCTTTGTGGTGCTGCATATGGTGCTGCATTCAATACTTTGCATTTCACTTGGTGATTTAAGGCTTGGAAGCAACTGCTTAGCCATTGAAACCCCTTCCATTAAGCGTTCTATGCACTATGAGATAATCTGAAGGCTACACACAAAGTTTGGAAGGCTGTAACTATTGACTCTGCAGAAAGTTGGCGACTTCTGCACACTAAGTGCCTCAGCATGCACTGACCCCGCTCTGTGATTATACGTGACCTACCAATTTTATACACCTGTGGCCATGAAATTGATTGAAACACCTGAATTAAATAATTTGGAGGAGTGTCCCAATAGTTTTGGGAATATAGTGTATATTTGTGTTATTTACCATATTTAATTGCTGCAGATTTGCATAGTATTCTAAGTTTCCAACTCTGCAACTCAATCTCTCTTTTTCTCAACAAAATACATCAAGTAACTTCAATTACTTAATTGAAAAAGTAACTCATATTTTGTTTTGTAAATTTAAAAGCAATGTTACTAGTTGCTCCTTAAGAAAGTAATCTGAATGCATAACACATTTCTTGTGATCTGATCTAAAATATGAGTTTGCAGACAATTATAAGAAATGTGCAGAGTTTAAATGATTCAGTACAGCATACGTCACAAGAGAGAAGTCTGTCGTTTCACTGGAAAATTACAAGGTCAAAATAAGATAATTAAAAAACAGATTGGGGGAATTTTTAATGTCACTGAGTGATTTCCTCTGTCTCTGCCTACATACTCTGATATAATCAACAAACTTCTGCACAAAACTTATCACATTGTTTCCAGTCCAAATGAGTTTGATTTATACATCCTGTGCATGATGTATGTTGCAGTTTCCTTTCCCTGCGTAATGTATCTTTATTTCTCTTCTTTTTACCAGCAACAAAACTGATTAGCAAAATAAAATGACTTCCTATTTTTCACAGTGTGGTTACAATTCTAAATACTCTGCGGTCATATTCATATCGCCCACAGGCAGCTATTTCTAGAAATACATTATGCAAGTTCAGATCTTATGAAGACAGAAAAACTCCACACAACTTTGTCAAAATTACATTACATTTCAATAAGATAATACAAATATACATATATATATATTTTTAAATGACAACAATGGTATCATGATTTATTTTTATACACAGCCTACACACAGAGATTAGAGTAAAATTCGTGATTGGCTCTTTTAAAGGGATAGTTTAACCAAAAATAAAAAATAATTTACTTCCTTCATGTTGTCTAAAGCTGTATTACTTTTTCTTTTTTCTCTGGAACATGTGTGGATGGATGGATGACCTTAATGTTTTGTTTGGGCATACTATGAAAGCCAATGCTAAACTGTTTATTTATCATATTTTGATGTTTGATTTTGTTGGTTCCGAATGTAGTCTCTGTCAGTCTCTGGAGTGGTTTGTCTGGACAGTTTGTCTTCAAACTTAAGTTATATTATATTATATTATATTATATTATATTATATTATATTATATAATATTATATTATATTATATTATATTATATTATATTATATTATATTATAAAATACTCAAATAGTAAGAATATATTATAGAAGGCCTACAGACTGGGTTAGAGGCATGCATTTAAGACAGAGCATTTTCTTTATAATAAATTTGTCAAGCATTAATGCATTAAATTGACCACCCTACACTTTATTTAATTCTGAAAAGTTTACTTGTTACTGACTCTGAGTTTCTGTTTGTCATTTATTAGCATATACATTTTAATGCTTAATGCCCCTCAAGGCCAGTCATAATTAATCACCACAAATATGTCTGTGCTGACTCATTTATTTCATTATCATATTCTCATGAAGATATTAAACCCACTGAAAGATCATTAGCAGCTCAGTCCTCTGACCTACTTCCTACCTCACCTCTGGTGCTGAATGAGATCATCTCTATTACAGCTCATTAATTTTCATCTGGGGCATAAGGATTGATTAACGCATACCTCATACAGTGTGTGGTCAGTACTTACCGCATGCAATTAGTATTGATCCAGTGGGGTAGGATGAGACAATGAAATATAAGGCTTGCTCTGGACCGATAGCTATATTCCATTAGCTGCATAAAGGAAATACTATATGTCTTGACTTTCGTTGCAAATGGGAATCTTTTTTCACTCCCAGGATCGTGGTTCACGGATTGATATTTCACACTGGACGAAAAACGCAAACATGATCGTTGTGTTTGTTATTTATCACCTGTTGGCCTAAAGTTAGGTCAATCACTGAAGATAAACAGATTGTCAAGAGAGACCCCTAGCGGTCAAGTATAGAAACGCTAATTTCTTATGCATTGTGTAATTCAGAATAATAATTACAGTTGTGTAACGGGTTTAAATAGTACCCATCTTACTGTAAAGACGGAAAACAAAATAAGATAACGATTTTTAAGACTTAAGATTTCAATAATATTACATAACCAGCACATATTCGTTCTGCAGACATCACAAGCCTCCTGGCATGGATACAGATTGCATTAAAGAAATCAAGCCTTAAAAACTACTCAAACATAGTATGTGTAATTGTTACCATATATATATATATATATATATATATATATAGAGAGAGAGAGAGAGAGAGAGAGAGAGAGAGAGAGAGAGAGAGAGAGAGAGAGAGAGAGAGAGAGAGAGAGAGAGAGAGAGAGAGAGAGAGAGAGAGAGAGAGAGAGAGACATAACAGAGAGCACATAACACTTCCTCCTCTCCATCAGACTAACAGTTGGAGGGGAGTGGTTAAGCATTTTCAAACCTAAGCCCTCAAACTGCCATTATCTGAGAAGGAACGCCGTTTCCAGACCGGAAATTACTTTTCAGATTTTGATTAAAGATTACCGCAACAAACTTTTTTTTTTCTTCTGTGTATTAACTTGGACTGATTAATTTTTCACCCTGTGTTAACAGTAAATAGGGTCAATTTTGATTTCATAAAGACTTTAAAAACAAAAAGAGAAGAACACAGGAATAGATAACAAAAAAGCAAATACAGGCAGGGCCAACAATTCTGCCCATCTTCTGTGCAGAACCTCAACTAAAGGATTATTACACCTGTTCAATTTCTCATTAATGCAATTATCTAATCAACCAATCACATGGCATTTGCCTCAATGCATTTAAGGGTGTGATCCTGGTCAAGACAATCTCCTGAACTCCAAACTGAATGTCAGAATGGGAAAGAAATGTGATTTGGCATGGTTGTTGGTGCCAGACGGTTCTGAGTATTTCACAATCTGCTCAGTTACTGGGATTTTCACGCACAAACATTTCTAGGGTTTCAGGACCGGCACTAGCCATGGTGCCGTAAGCACAAAGCCCTAAGCCGTCTAATTTGGCAAAATCGCATCACGTTCAGTTGCAGGGTTTTTCTAAAGTTCAGACTGAGGCAGATAAACATTGTATTGAAGCGAAGAAATTACAATTGGGAACGTTCTGCACTAATAGCTATATGCACACGTGACACATCTGTAACGTACGTGGGGGGGGGGGGGGGGGCACCAGAGGGAGACTGGCACAGAGATTCACCTTTTTCTCGACTAATTTGGTCTAGGCCTATATTACTTTTGTATTGCTTTTGTATATTAACATGGTTTTAGAAATATTGTATTTGTTATTTATACTAGTAGCCTATTGTGATGATTTTTTCACGACCCAGATTTTTTGGTGCCCCCCCCCCCCCCCCCCCCCCCCCCAAGCACTTGGTGCCCTACGCGCAGTGCGTGATGTGCGTGTGCGGAGCGCCGGCCCTGTAGGGTTTACAAAGAATGGTGTGAAAAGGCAAAAACATCCAGTATGCGGCAGTCCTCTGAGTGAAAATGCCTTGTTGATGTTAGAGGTCAGAGGCGAATGGGCCGACTGATTCAAGCTGATAGAAGAGCAACTTTGACTGAAATGACCACTTATTACAACCGAGGTATGCAGCAAAGCATTTGTGAAGCCACAGCACACATAACATTGAGGCGGATGGGGTACAACAGCAGAAGACCCAGTACCTTTCATCTCCACTACAAATAGGAAAAAGAGGCTACAATTTGCACAAGCTCACCAAAATTGGACAGTTGAAGACTGGAAAAATGTTGGTTTGAATGCCTGGTTTGATGAGTCTCGATTTCTGTTGAGACATTCAGATGGTAGATTCAGAATGTGGCGTAAACAGAATGAGAACATGGATCCATCATGCCTTGTTACCACTGTGCAGGCTGGTGGTGGTGGAGTAATGGTGTGGGGGATATTTTCTTGGCACACTTTAGGCCCCTTAGTGCCAATTGGGCATCGTTTAAATGTCACGGCCTACCAGCAGGATAATGCACCATGTCACAAAGCTTGAATCATTTCAAATTGGTTTCTTGAACATGACAATAAATTCACTGTACTAAAATGGCCCCATAGTTACCAGATCTCCATAGTTACCAGATCCCAATAGAGCACCTTTGGGATGTGGTGGAACGGGAGCTTTGTGCCTTGAATGTGCATCTTACAAATCTATAAACTGCAAGATGCTATCTTATCATTATGGGCCAACATTTCTAAAGAATGCTTTTAGCATCTTTTTGAATCAATGCCACATAGAATTAAGGCAGTTCTGAAGGCGAAAGGGGCTATAACACAGTATTAGTATGGTTTTCCTAAAAATACAGTTAGCTTATGCGTGACAGGTAATGATAACAACTTAGATGATAACTCTTCATGTTATAATGCTGTTATTTCGCCTTTTAAGAAAGACCGAAAGGGTCTTTTTTTTTGTTAAAGACATATGCATCTGTGCTTGGTGTTTCATTTTTAATTTGCACTCTTTTGTAGAAGGATATTTCACACTTGTTTCTTAAGGCACCGAACATAGACATTCAATACTCTGTTGCTCATTCTTTAAAATGTATTTATAAACAGGACTATAAAACATGAAATTAACATATTTTTTTCTGGTGCCTTTGACAGCACAGTTCATGCATTAAAAAATATGCCTGAGAACTAAGTGCCCATGAAAAAAAGATGGCAGCATGTACGTCCAAGGCTGAGCCATTGTCAATGAGATGAATGGGAATGCTAGATTTATCTGTGTACGATAAACTTCATCAACTATAACCTTCCTGTCAATGGGAGGAGGTGAAGTAATGTTCCTTTATGCCCACAAGAGGGCAGAGCAACTTCACTAATACATTTGTATTTAGATTTTTATACTGGAGTCTGCCGTGCATTACATGCGTTTCTAAAGAACTAACCGCAGAAGCTTTTCCAGATAACTTTTCAATCATTTATCAACAAGCTAAAAGCCCCCAAACCTGTTAAAACAACCCAAACCAAAATCTAAAATTGATTTAGTCTTGAAATAAAACAGCTTTTGTCTACTGTTTATGTAACAAGCCCTTAATCATTTGCCAACCCTTGCTAACAATACTACTCAAACAGCCATTTGTGTAACAAAAATAGCCATTACTTCGAGTCTTATGAGTGATGATTTATTTCCAGCTGTAACCACAAGACTGCTAATTTAGTTTTTCACTTTGTTGTTTGGGCCACAAAAGTAACTCTCAAGCCTGAGCTGAACTCCTTTTATAATATACTATTATAACCATGACACTGATACCAAAAAAAGATGGAAAATCTGTGCTGGAAAATAATGCCAATTCATTATTACACTAATGCTGTTGTTGTCACCCTGTCTCTTAATAAAGCCTAATAGTTGCCAAGACAGTATTGCCACAATTTTATTCAATGGAAAATTCTCTGTAGATGAATGAATGGTAAATTTGAAATGGTAAGTGGGGGGATATTTATGAAGAGTCATGTCTTTCATATAATCCTCCATTAACATCTATGCCAGTTAAGGTGTCTGTGGATCTGCAAGTAGCTCAGTTCATTACAGCAAAAGGCCCTTAGAGACATTTGGATCAGGTGAAAAGCTTTGGGTCGTCATTCACCGCCCGCTTTCCTTCCTCTGCCCATTAGCTTCACTCACTCCCAGCAATCATCTTTTAGTTATGATCTATCTATCTATCTATCTATCTATCTATCTATCTATCTATCTATCTATCTATCTATCTATCTATCTATCTATCTATCTATCTATCTATCTATCTATCTATCTATCTATCTATCTATCTATCTATCTATCTATCTATCTATCTATCTATCTATCTATCTATCTATCTATCTATCTATCTATCTATCTATCTATCTATCTATCTATCTATCTATCTATCTATAGTCCGTCCGTCCGTCTTATCTAAAAAAATGTTGGGTTAAAACAACCCAAGTTGGGTTGAAAATGGACAAACCCAGCAATGGGGTTGATTTAACTCCGCGGTTGGGTAAAATGTTTGCTTAAAACAACCCAAATGCTGGGTTTGTCCATTTTCAAACTTTTTCAATCCATTTTTGTTAGGGTACCTTCTACCTACCTACCTACCTACCTACCTACCTACTGTATATATCTATCTCTAACTCATTAAAAATAAATGGGTATAAACACATACTGAAAGATTTAAACAGAAATGACAATGGATGTGATGATGTCATTTGCTTGTAAAGTTTGAGAAACAGTGCCACAGACATAAGCTCACTAGCAGGTGGTAGTCATGAAAAGTCACTCGGAAAGCTGTTATCAGATAGAGGAATGGAGTTTGCGCACTGCCTCACTTTACACTTCATTGTGCATATCATCTCTGTTTCCACTGTGACACAGACTTCCTCTTATGTCATCTACATATCAATATAACCCAGTTTAATGTCTTGTGTTTACTTATTACTTAACGGCTATAGTCATTCTGTTTGTACTAACTACTGAGCTTAATAACCATTATGTAAGAACTATTTGCTTTAGTGGGTAGACATCCACATCCAGTTTAAGACAATTAAAAACGCCAATTTTATTTATTTATTTATTGCTCAATAAGGAGAGGTGCATAAATATCACATCAGGATGTCAAACTAAATATTAGCTGTTTCTGTATATATGATTCAATGTTAATGATTAAAACTGTGATTTATGAAATTCATTAATTTATGACAAACAATTACAGCAAATAACAAATTTTCTTTTTTCGCAAAAACTTTGGTAACATGATTAAAAAGAGAGAAAGAAAAAACTGAAACCTTTCTTCGCATTATGCTCTATTAAGGATTCAGATGATGTCATTTCCTGTCACACTTATATGGAATGGGGGGGGGGGGCATGCAGTAACAGTGTTGTGCATTTGAGACACATCTGAATACATCTGAGTCTTTTTTTGTAATTGAATTACACATACGCATATACATTAGACTATCTTATATTTTTGCTAATAAAATAATTTTAGTTTTATGTTCACTTAGTATTATAAAATAGTTAGATAATAGTTGTCCTATCAAAGATTATTGGTAAACTCTCTAAATACTAAAAGTTAATTTGATTGAAGTAATTTGTTTAAACTGAGTTGGCACGACTCAAACTAATTCATTATTTTGGGCGACAGGGTTTACAGTGTTTGAGATTATGTTGTTCCTTGTGAAAATCGGATTGTATGATGTGTCTTTATGAACAGGATCAACTTTAGACAAATCATTGACATTCCCAATTTAGACATAAACAGCAAGCATCAAAAAATCAATGTATCGTCCGACAGATAAGGTCATAAAGCGGCCTCCTATAGAGGCATCTGAAAGGCATTCTTTCATCTTCATTTTCTCTCCACCTACAGTATGTGGGTGTGGAACTGTCCCTTATCTCCTGTCATCACGTTACAATGAGCAAGCTTCCCTGAACACTGTGCACTCTTCTAGTGATCTTTTGGGATTCCTGCCAACGTGTAATCAGTAACTGCATGGAAAGTGACAAAAGATGGGACTCTAATGGCTGTAAGAGTGGGTTAATTACAGAGGGAGTACACGCTTGTCACAGGGGGCAACCCAGAGTTAAAAGTGAAGCATTTAAACAGAGTGATATCTGGGAAAGAACTGTTGGCGCAGAGAGAACAGGGGAGCATGTTGTATAAGAACACAACTGCTGATCTTTTTTTTTTTTTTGAGGGCAGCTGGGTTAATAAGCCCAGTAAGTAGACTGTACCTTTTGTATCTCACCTTCAACACCATGAGTGCCATTATTGCACTTGCTCTTTATAAAATAATAATGAGTTTCAACATAAACACATCTGTTTTGGATGTACAGTATCACTCCTGAATTATTTTTGACAGGTTGAGTGTGCTTAGCTCTCAACGCTCAACAGCTCTTCATGAAATCTATTCTGGAACAATATGGTAATGCTATCTGCATTCCTAATCCTCATGTATATCATATTTGTTGAACAAAAGCTAAAATACGCTGGCACTTTTTATGGAAACGTGTAGTGTATGCCACAGAATAACAACTTGCAAAAAACGTTGTGACTATTTCTCCTAGTTGCGATTTTATAACTCAAAATTCTGACTTTTTTTTTAAGAGATGCTTTATTCTCAGCTGAAACTCATGGCATCTACCAGCTAACCAATCATCCTTTAACCTCTTGCTCTAGATACATTCTTAATTATAATGTGTCAAGCATTAATTCATCTATGAAATACTTTTAGTCACGTCCAAATTACTGTGCAAAAACATATTGCAAAGTGTAACATCAAGTCCTGGCATGGTGCTACAATTACTTTCTATTCAAAGACATCAAAATAAACATTTACTGTGTCTATTTTTGTGTTATTTGATGTCATATCTTTTCATTTCAGAAGAGCATTTAACAGCCTTCATCACATCAGGCTTTTCCAGAGATTTAAAAAGCTTAGTAAATCCATCATTGAAGCTGATTAAACTGGGATGTTCCCTATGACCAGATAACAGCCTTTATGGCTGAGTGCTACCCTACTTACCAGCTACCAACTAAAATCACTCCAGCACTTATTGTCTGTATGTCCACAGTGACCCACTCTACAGGATTTTTTACAGATTTATGCCAGTGCAATTTAAAGATATTTAAATAAATACCATCCTATATATATCACATGAAACTATTTATATAACCTACAGAACACGCAGTCACTGGCCACTTTACAACTTGCTAGGACCGGGTTGGACCCCTGTTTGCCCTTTTCTTTATTACATGGATTTACCATGGTCCTGGAAACATTCCTCAGAGATTTTAGTGGTCTGAAATGATAGCATCAAGCAGTTGCTGCAGATTTGTCGGCTGAACATCCATGATGTGAATCTCTTCTTCCACCAAATCCTAAAGGTGCTCTGTTAGATTGAGATCTGGTGACTGTGGGGTCATTTGAGCATAGTTGAAGTCATTGGCATGTTCAAGAAACCAGTTTGAGATGATTTGAGCTAGTTTGTGACATGGCACATTATCATGCTGGAAGATGGAAAGTGATGGACATGCTCAGCAACAATAGTCAGAGGTTGACTGGGGTTTTTAAACAATGCTCAGTTGGTACTTGAGAAAAAATATCCTCCATTACACCACCAGCATCTAAACTAGAGCTGTCAAAATGGCTGAAAAGCTAAATGTGAAATTCTTTTTTTAAAATATTAGAAAAATTCTAATTATATTATAAAGGCAATACTCAATGTTTGAGGGGAAAGGTACTGTATTGAATGCATTGTATACAAGTGAGCCCAACAAGAAAATGTAAACCAAATGAAGCACGTCACTTGACGTGGCCCTTTGAACTGCCATTACCGCCATATCCACTTGAACTGCCATTACCGCCATGGCTGCCCATGCCTTTTTCTTCGCTTGAGGGTCCAGGTCTGCCTGCCCAACCCGATCACACAAAAATGCGTATAAATAGTACGAGTGTGCAATGTCGTGGAATGTATACGCCAAAACTCATTTTGGCGTGCATATGATACACACTTTATGACGTGTATATGACACGCTCTTGGGTAGGTTTAGGGTGGTAGGGTGGGGGGTTCGTATGTATAATATGCCATAAAGTGCGTGTCATATGCACGCGAAAAACAGCGTGGCATAGACACGCCAAAATGAGTTTTGCCGTATACATTCCACGACATTGCACACTCGTACTATTTATACGCATTTTTGTGAGAATAGCCTGGCCTGTCTTCGCCTGAGGGTCCAGGTCTACCTGCCTTTGCCTGAGGGTCTAGGTATGCCTGCCTTCACCTAAGGGTCCAGTACTGCTTGCCTTCGCCTGAGGGTCCAGTACTGCTTGCCTTCGCCTGAGGGTCCAGTACTGCTTGCCTTCGCCTGAGGGTCCAGTACTGCTTGCCTTCGCCTGAGGGTCCAGTACTGCTTGCCTTCACCTAAGGGTCCAGTACTGCTTGCCTTCGCCTGAGGGTCCAGTACTGCTTGCCTTCGCCTGAGGGTCCAGTACTGCTTGCCTTCGCCTGAGGGTCCAGTACTGCTTGCCTTCACCTAAGGGTCCAGTACTGCTTGCCTTCGCCTGAGGGTCCAGTACTGCTTGCCTTCGCCTGAGGGTCCAGTACTGCTTGCCTTCGCCTGAGGGTCCAGCACTGCTTGCCTTCGCCTGAGGGTCCAGTACTGCTTGCCTTCGCCTGAGGGTCCAGCACTGCTTGCCTTCGCCTAAGGGTCCAGTACTGCTTGCCTTCGCCTGAGGGTCCAGTACTGCTTGCCTTCGCTTGAGGGTCCAGTTCTGCCAGTCTTAGCCTAAGGGTCCAGGTCTGAGGGTCCAGTTCTGCCTGCCTTCGCCTGAGGGTCCAGGTCTGTCTGCCTTCGCCTGAGGTTCCAGGTCTGTCTGCCTACGCCTCAGGGTCCAGGTCCGCCCACGCCACAGGGTCCAAGTCCACCCACGCTCCCAGGCCTGTCTCAGTCACGCCAGGTTCCATGTCCGGTGCCTTGGCACGGGCCTGACCCACCATCCCTCATCCATGTCGCATGGTGGTTTTGGTGTTGGTTCATTTTTAATGTTTTAAGGTTTTCATGTTCACTGTCATGCTGTCTGTTTTGTCATGCACTTCCTGGTTTCGTCATGTGGTCTATTGTCATGTGACTCCATGCCCTCATGCGTTCCTGCCCTGTGTCCCTAGCTGTGTCCCAAAGTGAAGGGTGCGCACTTCGAAGGCCATGCACTTCGAAGGCCAGGCTAGGCAACGCCTTCAAAGTGCAAGCTGCATGAAGGGCAAACTGAGGGACAGGGTTGCCAGGTCTGAATAATAAAACCCCTCCAATTGTTATTTAAAAGTATGGGCCAAAATATCCCAAAATGCTGGGCGTGGGCGGTAGAAATATTTCTTAAGTAAAGACAACTTAACCTGTGGTTATAGGCTACAAACACCCTAAAGCAACAGTAGCCTAAATACAACCCCATTCCAGACTTGGCAACAATGAACCAAGCGTCGTTAATGGCCTAGCAGGTTGTGACAACTGACAGCGGACGTTCGTGAGGAGATTTTAAAAAGAGAAATGGAGCATATCTAATAATAATAATAATAATGCTTATTATACACTATGGGTAAAAATTCTGGGTAAAAAACAACCCAATGTTGGGTCAAATATGGAATAACCCAGCAATTTGGTTGTTTTAACCCAGCGAATAGGTTGTTTTAAGCAAATATTTAACCCAACCGCAGGGTTAAAACAACCCAATTGCTGGGTTAGTCCATATTTGACCATATTAGTCCATATTTATTGTGCGCGCGCTTAACTTCGGGACACAACTCCTGTGTCATGTTGTCAGTAGTTGTGTCTCATTTCGTTAAAATTTCGAAGGCTGCGTCCTCCTGTGTAGGATGCAGTATACGGAGTGTCCTCTATCAGAATTAAATGAGACGTCCTTCGTAGGACACACAGGCAGGAAGTATCACGTTGCTATGCCAACAAGTTCAGCCTCGTTGCGCTCTCATGCCAGTTATATGAATGAAAATTATTTATAACTTGAAAATGACTATGAAATGTTTCTTGTCTTGACATTTTTGGGTGACCTTACCCTTTAAGCCCTCATGTTTGCCATGTGTCTTGGTCAGTTCTTGTATGTGTTAACCCGCTGTCGGTGAGTGTTAGTTTAAAAAAAAATCAAGTTTTGTCAATCTTTTGTTTGTTTAAGCCTAGTCTTTGTTTTCTGTTTATGATTGTTTTCAATAAAAGACTTGGGTTCTCACAACCTCGCCTTCAGTGAATCATTCATTACATTCAGTAGAAATCAAGACTCATCAGACCAGGCAACATTTTTACAATTTTCGATTATCTAATTTTGGTGAGCCCGTGTGACTTTTAGCCTCAGTTTCATGTTATAGCTGACAGGTGGGTCATCTGGTGTGTTATTCTGCTGCTGTAGTCCAATTGTTTCAAGGTTCAACTTGTTGTGCGTTCAGAGATGCTCTTCGGCAAACCTTGGTTGTGGTTATTTGAGTTACTGTTGCCTTTCTATCAGCTCGACCCAATCTGGCCATTCACATCTCACCTCTGGCATCAAAGACATTTTCACTACAGAACTGCCATACACTGCATACGGTCTGTTTTACCATTTACCATAGATACCATTCTCTGTAAACCCACTGAAAAAAAAAAATTAGCTTGTTCAAATTGCTTAATTAAAATAAGCTAAAGCAACACAGTTGCTATACCTTTTATTTTTAATTAATTTTATTGTGTTCAGTCCACTTAAATAAGTCAAATTGAAGTTTGCTTAATCTGTGAGATTACATAACTGATTTATGTTGCATTTACTGAAACTGGACGAGGGCTTGTTAGTTCCCGCATGTGTTGCATCTGGCAAACTCAAGAGAGAGTAAATGTTAATTTATATATAAAAGTGTTATTTTATATTTTTGAACAAGATGAGAAAGGGGAGACTTGATTGTGTTTAATATTCAATTATGTTGGAATTATTAGAACCATTTAAATTACACTGGGTTACCATTGTGGAGAAGAGTTTGGCTTGGGCTTTAAAGCAGCACTTGGCTACTTTTTCTCTCGGGGTACCCCTACAGTTTGGAAAAAATAATTTCCTCAACTACTGTCGTAAGATCTGTCATCCTACAACAGGGGATGCCATCGTGCGTGCATTTGTTGACATGACAACCCTGATAGCCCTGAACTAGTGATGCGTGGGTCATCCCATGACCATCCCATAACCCGCGGACCCCGTATGTCTATTTAATGGTCGTGGGTGCGGGTTGTAAAAATATATACAGTGGTGCGGTGCGGGCCAAATAACTTCATAAAAGTGGCGCCACGGGTTGGAGTAGCACTAACAGTTCCCCTGAACACTGCAAGAGGAGTTCAGAGTTCTTCTGGCGTCGCGTGTAAAATGTCTTCATCCCAGGTAACGTTACAGTCAGTGGCATATGTTTCAGCATGTCATATGAATATAATTTCATGGGTTTTATTTTTTTTCAAACGCCAAATAATCACGATGCTCACGTTTACAAGCCAGCGTCATTATAGTAGTCTATTGGTTACCGTTTTACAGAATCTATATGATACTTCAGTTCAATATTTGAGCGGTAGGTAATCACCGTAACAAGCAGGACAGCATCGTGTAGTGTGGGTGTTGGTGGAAGTGACGTATATGCCGTAAAGCAGTCGAATTTTGTAGTTCTTGTTGTTCTCGGGTTACTACCCGAAACCCGAAGTTTAAAAGTACGATTAAAAACGATAGACCCCATCAGGCTATGGCAGACGTGTCATTCAACCTATTGTAAGACGATTTATCATCACAAGAGTCTTAAAAAATGTATTATGAAGGTTGAAAAGTTACCTAGTGCTGATTTAATGTTTAGCATTTAAGATGCTAATGTGTGCCATTGCTAGTTTAAAGTATTTCAACTAGTAAATATTATAATTCAGTTTAGTAACATTAAAATATATCAAAATTAGTGTGTGAATGAAAATATTAGATTGAATGCCTGAATCATTCCATGATGTTGAAGTTACATGAACAAATTATGTTTGTTAAACGGTTGTGAATGAAAATTGCAGTAGATCAGCAGTTTCTGAAATACTGAGACCAGCTTGTCTGGCAGCAACAACCAATCACGTTTAAAGGCACTTAAATCACCGTTCTTTCCCATTCTGATGCATTCTTGAATAAAAACATTGACTACTGACCCAAAAATAATGTATAATAACAAACATTTTTATGTTGTATAATGCTTAACTAATCATTAGACTCTGAATGACCTGGAAGAGTGTTTTCTTGTTGTGTAACCTCATGATAATGTATTTTAGTGTATAGAAAAAATTAATTTAATTTTGATAATGGTGATGTAAGTGTTGTACTAAGTCAGTGTGCACTGACCGGAAAATATGATGTTTAAATAGGTAATGTAGTACATATTGTGTAATGTCTGAGCTGAATGGGTTTAATCCTGATAGTGGTTCAGCCAGCAACACATATTTACTGCTTACCTGTTTTTGTTGATTGATTTGAATAATTCTAGATGATCTAATGATTAGAGTTCTTGTTCACTGATTTGAGGAGACGGGGGAGGAGTCCTGCACCAATAAAAATGTAATCTCAGGCCTTGTGCATTTAAAGGAGCAGTACACTTTAAAATGAGAGTTTAGTCGAACTCAAGCCATCCTAGGTGTATGTCTTTCTTCTTTCTGATGTATGCAATCTGAGTTATAGTAATAAATATCCTGATGCTTCCAAACTTTATAATGGCAGTGACAGGGTCCATTGAGTTTGAAGCTCAGAAAAGTGCATCCATCCATCATAAACATACTCCAAATGGCTCAGGGGGGTTATTAAAGGCCTTCTGAAGCAAATCTATGGGTTTTTGTAAGAAAAATATCCATATTTAAAGCTTTATAAAGTCAAATATCTAGCTGCCGGCAGACCACCTTCCGTATTCAACTTACGAAATTTCATTTAGAGGACAAACGTGCACACACTCTATAGATTGAAACAAAAACGATACCAAATCATAAGGCGAGCTGAGGGAAGATGGAAGCTTCCAAACCAAATGACTTTATCCAAACCTTTTTCCCACAGAAAACTGTCTGCAAAAAGTGGTCCAAACACTATTATCGCCATTTCTTTGTGCCTTTTATCTTTTGTGTTTTTTTACTGTAAAGTCATGTTTGACCATGAGAGATTTTGCAATATTTTGAATCTGTTAGCGTGTGATTTTCTGTCTTGGTCATGTTGTGGCCCTCCACACACTATAGGAACAAAACTGTTAAATCCATTCTTTTTTTTTTCGTCATGTTTGTGGTCTCTCACATTATGAAAATTTGATATGATTTAAAAAAATTTAATGTGGGCCAGCCTTAAAGGGTTAGTTCACCCAAAAATTTAATTTATGTCATTACTGACTCACCCTAATGTCATTCCAAACCCGTAAGACCTCCGTGCACACTTTACTGTCCATGTCCAGAAAGCTAATAAAAACATCATCAAAGTAGTCCATATGTGACATCAGTTAGTTGATTGGAATCTCTTTAAACATCGAAAATATGACTATTTTGGTCCAAAAATAACAAACTACGACTTTATTCAGCATTGTCTTCTCTTCCGTGTTCCTCAAATAAAGATTCAAATGGTTATGAATCAGTGAATCAGTGAATCAGTGAATCGATAAATGATTTGGATCGCCAATATCACTTGATTTCAGCAGTTTGGATCATGTGTCAAACTGCCAAACTGCTGAAATCATGTGACATTGGCGATCCAAATCATTGATCGATTCGCTGATTCATGACTGTTTGAATCTTTATTTAAGGAAAACACAATGCTAAATAAAGTCATAGTTTTTTTTTTTTTTTGGACCAAGGTGTATTTTCGATGCCTCAAGAGATTCTAATCAACTGATGTCACATATGGACTACTTTGATGATGTTTTATTCCCTCTCTGGAGATGGACAGTAACGTGCGCATAGACTGCATATGCTCTGGGACTAAAATATAAAATATCTTAAACTGTGTTTCCGAAGATGAATGAAGGTCTTACGGGTGTGGAACGACATTAGGGTGAGTCATCAATGACATAAATGTAATTTTTGGGTGAACTAATCCTTTAAGGCAACTGCCTTTGAAAAGAGTGACTCTGAAATTGTAGGTCTTTCTTAGTGGCAGTGATAACATCGGTAAAACTTTACACTATATTGAAAAAAAAAATTGGATGCCTGCCTCTACATGCACATGAACTTCAAAAACATCCCATTCTTAATCTGTAGGGTTTATAATGGAGTTGGCCCACCCTTTGCAGCAATAACATCTTCATCTCTTCTGGGAAGGCTTTCCACAAGGTCTTCATGCCTACTTGATTTTATACACCTGTCACCTTAGAAGTGATTGGAACACCTGAACCTGGCAATATAATGTATGTTAGGGGATATCAACTAGTTGCTTAGCGTGCATATTATTAAGCTGTTTATTAGTATTTATAAAGCACATATTTATGCCTTACTCTGCATAACCTTATTCTACATCCCTTAATTATACCTAATATCTAAACTTGAACACTAAAAAATCTACCTAAATATTATTAAGCAGTAAATTAGGAGTTTATTGAGACAAAAGTTGTAGTGATAAATAAGTCTTACGATAGCATCTGCTTAAAATGTTCTAATGAGGGCTTAGAACAATTCTACTCTAACCTCCAGTTCATGTGGCATGGCCGCTTTATTCACTTGTGTCTGTGTGTGTTCATATGAATGTCTAAGAGGATACAACACTATTTTGAGGACATAATATGTCTCCAGTGGAGAACTGAGAATACCGAGTACTCAAGTAGTCAGTCTACAGCTCATACTCAGATTAGAGCTATCAAATGAGTCCAGCGTGTCCCCCATTTTAAACCCAGCAAGGATGTGCTACTGAGTGTGGGATAAAAAGGCAGCTTTGATGTCTACGCCGGCTTGCTTTAGTCTCCTTGTTCCTCTCCTCAAAGGAACCCATTACCTCGACCCAAACCTGCATGCTAGACCTCAAATTCCCCTCTTGTCTATGACAAACATCCACGCAGAATAACAGTCTGACAGCGTGAGACCTCGCGACACAAACATGTCACTAAAAAGCCTAGACGGAGCAAAACAAAATGGCATAGTAATGCCCTTTGAATCTCCACAGAGACCAGTGTGTTGACAAAGCCTCTCCCTCTGCTTATTTTTCTCCCCTCTTGTCTCATCTCTCTCTCTCTCTCTCTCTCTCTCTCTCTCTCTCTCTCTCTCTCTCTCTCTCTCTCTCTCTCTCTCTCTCTCTCTCTCTCTCTCTCTCTCTCTCTCTCTCTCTCTCTCTCTCTCTCTCTCTCTCTCCCGTTCCTCGCTCCCTCACGCTTTCACACCGATGAACACGCTGTGTGATGATTGCTACATGTGGGCAACAGTAGATATCTCTACACAAGAACTGAGCCACGCTAAACCCGTCGGATAAAGCAGCTTCTCCAGCCTGAATCAAAGAGCTGTCATTTACAACGGCAGTGAACTGTGAAGGTAAAGGCTTCATATTCATATCCCTGATCGATTGTTGCATAAGTTGCTGCTCACACTGGCTTTGTGTGTCTAGGGTATTTGCCATAGTGCACAGCTCTCACCATCTGTCCTTCTGTCATGTCTTCTCTTGTGTAGGGAATTGGGTGCAACTAAGAAAAACAGATCATCTATTTGGCTTTCACACTGTAACATTTATAAATGATGGAAACTGCAGTTTGGGATATTTTGTTTCGAGTGTTCTTTTGTGGATGTTGTTTAAACGTGTTTCCATGAATGCTGTAATTTATTTATTTTGTATTCGAGTTATTCTGTATATGCAAATAATACCACGCTTATGCAATATCAATTACTCAGTTAGCTTAAACTACACAATTTCTTATTTTCTGACATGCACAATGACAACTGTGTTTGTTGAAGGGATTGGGCAGCTAATCCATCTCTCCAGCAGTAACTGTGAGGGCTTAGTAGGTTTGTAAATGTCAGCGAGGGGAAGTGACAGAGATGAGGAGAGACTTTGAAACACCCACTCACCACCCACTGCTCTTTTTGAGACACACTGGAGATATGTTTCATTCTGATGTACAGACTCAGCAACAGCATCCATTTTCTACTAGGATGTTATAATCAGTCTTTGAAATGGTGAATAATACAACGCATCTTAACATTAGTTCAAATGAAATCAGAAGCACAATGCACATAAATATGTAAGAGGCTCGTAACTTTATGTGTGATGTTTATTAATTCCGGCGGGAATATTCCTAGCAGAAACACTTGAGATATGGATGACTTATCTAATAAACTAATGCATGTTATTACAACAGCATGCATCAATTCCATTTTCACATTTATTAACATATTACTTTATAGAATGCTCAAAATATTTTTAGTTAATGCACATTTTAAAAAAAATTAATTACTTTTTTAATATATTTTTTGTAGTTTTATTCATAATAATAATAATTGCACAAACTGATCTGTAGTCCCACATTGATCTGCATGCACGTTATTATAACAGCATGCATCAAATACATTTTCACATTTATTTATGAACATATATTATTTTATAGAATGCTCAAAATATTTTAGTTAATGCACTTAGTTTAAAAAATCGAATTAATTTCTTTTTTAATATTTTTTTAGCAATTGCTTTAAATGGATTTTTATTTTTATTTATGTTAATAACCGAGTATGCACAAATGACTGATCTGTTGTTCCAAGTTGATCTGCATGCACGTTATTATAATGTTATTACCATAGCATGCATCAATTACATTTTCAAATTTATTTATTAACATATTTTTTACAGAATGCTCAAAATAATTTTAGTTAATGCACTTAGCTTAAAAAAATTGAATGATTATTATTATTAATTTTGAGTTATTCTTTTTAATTTATTTAATTTAATTTATTTAGTTTTATTTATCGATTATGCTTTCACAGAATTTAAACACCTGTCACTGACACATTTTTGCATGTTAATTTGTTAAATATTTTGTAGAATTTTACATATACAGTATATATATATATATATATATATATATATATATATATATATATATATATATATATATATATATATATATATATATATATATATATATATATATATATATATATATATATTCAATTGCACACATTTCCCTTTAAAACATTTGTAGAAAAAGCAGTATATATTATGTTTTTAATGACTTAGTAGCATTATTTATAATAAAGTGTTACCCAGGCTGAATTAAACTCTTCCCTTGAACTAAATCTTGGTGTGCTTGGATTGGGCCTGTTAGAAAAGAGAGTATGAATATATTAAAACCAGACAAAAAAGTGTTCCTCACACTGTGTGTACTGTGCTAATGCGTATTGTTCCTACCACATTCACACAATTGCAGTTCTGTCTAATTTGTCTGAATTATGGCCTATTTGGCAGAATAGTCACTATGTGCTAACCTTTTTCAAACAGATGTCTCTCTGTCCCAGATTTAATTAGACCTCACACAGTTAAGGAGGACTTATGCTCATTTTTCAGAATAATGTAGAGCCGACATCAAATCACATGAAATAATTTATCATAGAAAATTGAAACAGGCCTTGCTGCTCTGAGGACATCTAAATAAAGTAGCAGTGACCTTAACTTCAGAGTTTTGTTGGACCGAATGTGATTTGAGGAGACAGAAGCAATCACGTTACATAGGTGAGGACCTCAAAGAGGAAAGGGCATTGACAAAAATAGAAGAGAAAGAAACGTCAGTGGGCTGTAGCCTGACATTACCCTGCAACTGTCATGGCAAAGTGTGAAGCCGGGTGTAAATGAAGGTAGTGTCTCTGGGGCAAAGATGCACCTGACTAAAACAGGAGCTAAACCCTTACTTTCACCACCCCCTAGGAGACATGTTCTTTTAGTGGATTTTAACATGCTGTAAAAAAAAAACTGCTTAATTTGTCTCTAGCCTGGTCTGTGAGCACTTTTAAGATAATTGGTCTTGGAAACCAGTTTAGCTAAAACCAGCTCCGGCTCGGAGACCAGTTTAAACCGAAGCAAACTGGTGTTTTTTTTTGTGTTTTTTTTTTTTTTTTTACCACAGCAACATTTACATTTTAATCATTCAGCAGATGCTTTCATTCTAAGCGACTTGACAAATGAGGAACATCACAAGCAATTTATTATACATGAGTCAACATATGTTGTCTATAAGCATTTCTGTAGAACATTGATGCTTAAATATTTAAAACCTTAGGCACTCTCAAGGTTAAATATTTACCTTGTTGATTCCAGAACATGGAAAGCAAAACTAATTTAAGGCTGGTAAAAGCAACTACATTATTTTTTTAACATGGACGACCAAAGAGCTCGGAATTTAAAAATAGCGAGGGTAGAAGATCAGAAGGCATAGCACATTGATAGTGGGCAGAGAAGCCTCAGCGGGAAACCTGACATCTCACTGAGCTCCATCAGACAGTAACACTACAGGGAACTTCACATGTTCTACTGAGCATGAGGGCGTGGTGCACTTTTCATGATTTATCTGTGAGGGAACCCTAAAAATCAATGTGCCGTTTATTGTACCTTTACCGGTTTATCATTTATTATAGGGATGGGCGATATGGCAATATTTTCTGATGTTTGTTGCGATAACGATATCAATGCTAAAATAAATGTTGTACCATTCCCCATGTTTTTGGCTACAAGTGAGAGCTGCATGCATTCTTGAGAGCCTCAGAAAAACACAAATTAATCTCAAGTAAAACATACCCGTCATCAATAGGTTCCTGTAATAAACAAATTACATAAAAGAATAATACAATTTAAAAAAATCAAAACACCAGCCTTTTCAGAAATGGAAAAGTTGCAGATATATTTTTCTTTTGTAAGTGCAGGTAATGTGCTGAAAAACATTGCACAATATACAAAAAAGTAATAATTCAAATCAATTTGAAGTGGAAACATAGATTCTGTATTTATTCTCATGGTGCAAACACTTGAAAAAATAGTGCAAAAAGCAGAAGTAATCCCAACGATGTGTTTAGATTAAAAAAACATAATAATTGAACATTTAAAACAACGATTTAATGACGGAACTGCTGTGTTCATGAATATTAATCACTGTGGTGTGACAGGCAACGGGGCGAGGGACCACGAGAGCGGGCCGGTGATTAATGTTCACGAGTGCCAGCTGCATGGCACACCGGTCTCGTTCCGCAGCCCTTGCTCCTCCTTATATGCTCCCGTCACATGACCGCGAGAGGAGACCGGTGTGCCATGCAGCTGGCACTCGTGAACATTAATCACCGGCCCGCTCTCGCGGTACCTCGCCCCGCTGCCTGTCACACCACAATCACGTTGTCTGTTTTCGCTCTAACTGGTTCGCTGAAATCAAACCAGGGACGGTAAAAGATGAGCACCAGCCAATGAGATTGCCGTTTGCCCATTAGTTTCTGCTTGTTCATAAAGGATGAATAATTCCAAATAAAAGCTCTTCTTTTGCAGGAAATACAACAAAGAATATTCTTTACATGTAGCACGTCAATTCTGCG
This sequence comes from Pseudorasbora parva, assembly GCF_024679245.1. Classification (NCBI taxonomy): domain Eukaryota; kingdom Metazoa; phylum Chordata; class Actinopteri; order Cypriniformes; family Gobionidae; genus Pseudorasbora; species Pseudorasbora parva. Next base: position 32,322,701 of record NC_090183.1, on the reverse strand, counting down.
CGGTATGTAAGACTTTCTCGCTTTGAGTGTGTGAGAAACACTGAGCGCTCTCAGTCAGATACAATGTACATTTATTATGAACTGAAATAGCTGAAATGAAATTGCCAACCTGTTGCAATATGCTTTGTATTCAGCCATAGGCAATCACAGCGTGCTGGCATACAGCCATAGTGCACAGCTACAAGTGTGATATTGCGTTAACAGTTTGGCAACATAAAATGAGTAAATAAATAATAAATAACAATGGATTAAAAAAAAAATTAAAAAAAAAAAAAAAAAATTGTGCGGGACTACTTCCTTCTGCCACGTCTTCAAATCTCAAGTTGACAGTTTGACAGTCGAGCCCAAGCCTCTGTTACTAATTCTAAAATTGCACTTTAGAACTGGTAACCAAGGAGTGTAGAGTCGCTTCATTGAAACTTCTTATATTAGATAGAGTATTATGAGAGCGATATAGGCCGAGAGAGTTCATGATCTGCATCTGGCTGATATTCTTCAGGTCAATCTTATATTTATAATCACAAAATTAGTTTGAATGTCCAATGAGGAAATCTTTAAAGAGGTGCTTTCACTGAATTCAAAATCACAATCGCTAATCTATCAATCTCACAGCAACCACCCAGCACAGCAAACACAGAACATCCTAGCAAATGAACACCATAACCTACAACACCATAACCACCATCTGAGTACCTTAGCAACCACCTGAGTACCATAGCAACCACAATCTATCCTATCTATCTATCTATCTATCTATCTATCTATCTATCTATCTATCTATCTATCTATCTATCTATCTATCTATCTATCTATCTATCTATCTATCTATCTATCTATCTATCTATCTATCTATCTATCTATCTATCTATCTATCTATCTATCTATCTATCTATCTATCTATCTATCTATCATACTGTACTGACTTCAAAACCATCAAACTTTTCAAACTGAAAATCTTCAAACTTTAAGCTTTTAAAACTTTGTCAAACTTTCTGGTCCGGCTTTCTCAAGCCAGCTTAAAGTTTGTCTCGACTAACCTTGTTTTACCTAGTTTTACATTATTATGCTTTTAATTTAACATTAAGATTACGTTGCCCTGCTAACTGCATTTATAGCAGCTTAACTCAATTTCAGCATTTGGGAGTTTCATTGCAAATTATTAGCATATTCCATTTGAAGTGAGACAGGAGAACTATGAAATTGCTCAGCACATAAACACAGATTCCAACATCAAAGAGAAATTGAGAATATTAAATTACAAACACTCACAAAAACAGAAGAAGAATGTTAGTTGTATATTTTTTATTATTATTTCTTTGTGCATCTCATGATGATTTTATAAGGATGAGACATCAGAGTATCTTTTATTTAGCAAACTCCCTGTAGCGCCATTTGTGCTGCATGGATGCATAGAACATGAACTGGCTTCTCCCTGCCTAGATAGATTTGTCAGTTCATTTTATAAATAGCATGGCACGTGTTCTCCTCCAGTGAAAGGAAATGAAGAATAAGCCTCAAGCACCCTGCGAATTACTAAAATATTCCTATCTTGAGAGAACTCAGATACTTTGATGAAATGCAATTAGAAATTCATCAATTTTGCAATGCTTTAGAGGTGACATATGGTTGAAATGCAGGGGGCTCCTTTTATTTATTTATTTCACCCAGTTTGAAAAAGATATTCAGTCATGGGAGCACTGTAAAATAATTCACTTGACTTTAGCAAATTTAGTTTTGTTAATTTCAGTTAAATGAAAAAAGATAAGAGTTTAGAAATAATACAAACAAATGATATGTCATCATATTCTTTAACTTGCACTTTAGAAACAGGTAATAAAATACCACAAAACAAAAATGTGATACTTGACACAAATAAAACTGCCTTTAATGAACTACAAAAACCTAACTTTGATATGAAAGCATAAAACTCTTTATTAATATCCGTGTTAGACATACCAGTGGCTTTTCTGATTACCATCAGCATGTACAATGACACAAAGTCCTGTTATCATGGTGTTTCCATGTACACTATTTTGCCAAAAGTATTGGGACACCCCTCCAAATCATTGAATTCAGGCGTTTCAATCACTTCCATGGCCACAGGTGTATAAAATCAAGCACCTAAGCATGCAGAAGGTTTCTACAAACATTTGTAAAAGAATGGGTCATGCAGGAGCTCAGTGAATTAAAGTGTTTCCACCTGTGCAATAAGTCCATTCATGAAATTTCCTCACTACTAAATATTCCACGGTCAACTGTTAATGGTATTATAACCAAGTGGAAGCAATTGGGAACAATAGCAATTCGTAAAACACAGCGGGGTCAGCGCATGCTGAGGTTCACAGTGTGCAGAAGTCGCCAACTTTCTGCAGTCAACTTTGTGAGGCCTTCAGATTAGCTTAAGAACGGTGCATAAAGAAGAGTCCAAACCTTACATAACCAAGTGCAATCCAAAGCATTGGATGCAGTGGTGTAAATGTAACTAATGAATTCATTTATTAAAGCACACCACCACGGGACTCTAGAGAAGTGGAGACATGTTCTCTGGAGTGATGAATCACGCTTCTCTGTTTGGCAATCCGATGAGTCTGGGTTTGTTGGTTGACAGGAGAACGGTATTTACTTGACTGCATTGTGCCAAGTGTAAAGTTTTGTGGGATGGGGGGATCATGGTGTGGGGCCCCTTAGTTCCAGTGAAATAAACTTGTATTGCTTCAACAGACATTTTGGACAATTTCATGCTACCAACGTTGTGGCAAGAGTTTTGGGATGACCCCTTTTTTGCACCTTGGGATGTCATTAAAATGAATGTGCATGTAAAGGAAGGTGTCCTAAAACGTTTGGCAATATAGTGTATGTTGAGAGGAATTACTCATTCTGTAGGAGAATTTTTCCTTCAGAAAAAGAATGGTTAATTTCAAGCAGTGTTACCATATAAAAATGACTACATGTGAAAGCAATAGTTTGCATCAGCTTCATGGATTGAAATGGTAAGAGAATGGAAATGTTATTTATTTTATATTTATTTTTTTGGAAATGTTCTTTAGAGGAACTGAACGTGCCTGGAACTGCAGGTGCAATAACAAAAGCAAAATAACGTGAGTCTTATGTTGGTCCAAATGTTTTATATTGCATCAAGGGAAAAGGGAGCATCTGGCATTCTAGTAATTGTCAGCCTTGGGAATAGTGATTAACAAAATATGCTCACTGGTGAGTAGTATATATACATGTAAATCTTTATTATTTTCACAGGCAAATCAACTCACTTGACTGGAAGAAATTTACTCACTTGACTGGAAGAAATTGCATTGCAAGGACATTCAGTGAGTATCTATTTGTCTTGTAGTTTATAGAGAATGGAACAAAAATGCCATTCTCTTACACTGTAAAAAATTATTTAGAAAAAAAGTTACCTGGTTGCCTTAAAATTTTGAGTTCATTGAAATTAAAATTTTGAGTTAATACAATGAAACATTTTGAGATTCGACAACCTTTATTAAAATATTATTAAAAGATTTTGTAAGCATATTGTGTGTTATTTCTGATGATGCAGTGAAATATGCCAAATAGTGCTATTTTCATGATTTATCAATTTTTTTATGTGGTTCAGATACAATAATATTTTGAGTTTCTATTTATTAAACTAATTTCCTTCATTGTATCAACTCAAAGTTTTAATTTCAATAAACTCATAATTTTAAGACAACCAGGTTACTTACTTTTTTAAGTTGAACCAACAAAAACCAACCAAAATTTTTTACAGTGTACCCAATTTGGGTTGTTTTTAACATAAGGGCTTGGTAACTATAGGGCAGATCTGGGGTTAATTGTACCCCTGAAATTTGTTTTTATTTAACCCAGAATAATGGGTTTATTAATTTTTACTATAATACTATAGATAATTGTTTTACTTCATACAATAATTAGTTTACTGATTAAATTAAAGACTATAAAAAAATTGAATACTCCTCAAAATCACTGGTTTGCACGATAATTCCTTTATTTTGATAATATTTTACAGTATAGCATATTTTACACAATTAATACATATTGCCAACATTTAAGCTTGTTTAACAAATAGTCAAAATTAAATAAAAAATTTAACATTTAGAAGTAATTAAAGTGCAATCTACCAGTCTGTGTTATCCTTTTTCACTGTAACTGCGCTGGATCTTGTGCGGGGGCTTGTATCATGTTCAGTGGGGGAACTTCTAACTTCATACCGCCGCCCTGGGTTTCATTAGTAGGCGGAATATTGCTGTGACTGGCTCCATAACTGGTCCATAAACAACCAGTGTACAATTCTGAGCACATCCTAACTATTTATATTCCGTATCTCTTTTAATAAAATCATAACATTTTATGCAAGTACAAGGCATCAGGCGTTCACGCGAAAAGACTGACGCAACACTTGTTTAGGTGACTCACATCGTGCCCCTGTGCAGTATGCTTTGCATAAAATGAAACATTATACAGCACTAAAATGGAATTTATAGATACAATTCATTCTTTATTTTACTGAAGACATGCACCAATTTGATGGAGATGCACCGCTCTCTCCTGAACTCTTAGAGTGTAAAAATAATGTGAATATCTCTCTTTCTCTCACTCTGCCGCTCTTTCACTCTCAGCCCTGATTGATTCTTCTATGATGTAAATATACATGCAGAATTCATGATAATGCCTTTTTAGGGCCAGGTGCACTGTTGCATTTCAATGATTCCCATTTTCAAAGAATATTCATGTTTACAATATGGTGAATCCAGATCGCCAGATAATTAGTGAACATTGCAATGGTGTGTTGTATAATGCAGGTTTATGATAACATCTGTGAGCATCACTGCAATCTAATCAGACAGGCTATTATGCACACCTGAGCTGTTGTTATTATTATCAGTAATTTGTTATGTTCTAAAAATAAATCATCACCGGTCTCTTATGAATACACTAATGTCATTGACAGCTGCTAATCTCTTGTTTTGTAAGATTGCTTTTGTCTTTTTTCTCTTTCCTTTTTTTCAGGGCCATGAAAACTAGACTAGGGTGCCTGTCCAACAAATCAGACTCATGCAGCGATTTTTCAGAATTCCTGCCTCCTGCTCAGGAAAGGTCCACAAGATACTTGAAGTGAGTAGGCCTACTATGATGTTCCCTCAAGACAAAAAAAGGAAAATAGTTAATTGGCTGTCTCATAACTGTACCTGTTCATGTATCTGTGGCTGTCTCAGGTTATCCAATGATGAAGTGACCAGATGGGCAGATTCATTTGATGCTCTGCTGTCCAATAAATGTAAGTCACATGAATCATTAAAAATATGGGTCTGAATTATTAAAAGGATTCACCCAAAAATGAAAATGTGATATTTATCTGCTCACCACCAGGGCATTCAAGATATTGGTGGCTTTGTTTCTTCTTAAGTAGAACACAAATTAAGATTTTTAACTCCAACCGTTGCAGTCTGTCAGCCGCATAATGCATGTGAATGGTAGACAAATCTAAGAGTAAAAAAAGAGAGTAAAAAAAAAAAAAACACATTAAAAAAAACATGCACAGACAAATCCATATTAAACCCTGTGTCTCTTGACGACACATTGATGTCTTTAGACACGAAACGATCGGTTTGTGTGCGAAACCGAACAGTTTTGTTTCTTAATTATATGACTTTATTATAAAGTTTCATGCATTATATGACTGACAGACTGCAACGGTCGGAGTTTAAAATATTCAGTTGAGTTCTACTGAAGAAATAAAGTCTTCAATATCATGCCCTGGGGGTAAGCAGATAAATAAAACTTATATCTGTTATTCTTCAGTTGAGACACTTTTCATAACTTGAATCTTAAAAAGAACTTTTTCTAACCATGTTACATAAGTTATATATAAGTTTTATAGTTAGCACAACACAAAAAAAATGTAAAAATGTATAAAAATCTGATAAATACCTCAAATCTTTTTACAATTAAAAAATTAATTGCAATTTAAAATTCTCTCTCTTTAATATATATATATATATATATATATATATATATATATATATATATATATATATATATATATATATATATATTTTTTTTTTTTTTTTTTTTTTTTTTTTTTTTTTTTTTTTTTTTTTTTTACAGTGTATGTTGGATATATAACGTTGATTGTTTGTACTAATGTCGCAAAATGTAAAAAATAAATAAATACATAAATACTACACTATACTATAAACTAGCTATACACTATTATATGCAATTATGACACAAGATATTACAGATTAACTTCACTATTTTCTGTAAAGCTGCTTTTCCAGGCCTTTTATACACCAGCCACACTTCTCCAAAACATTCTCTCAGTATTTAAATATTATATTAAGTCGTCCCAATACTGATAGTCTCACTTAAAACTTTTGTTCTTGGCTCATCAGTCAGTTGAATTTCTACAGGGATGTACTGTAGTTCAACCAAGATAGTTCACCAGACAGTAGAAGCTTCCATATTAAGTGAAGGACGCCACTTCCCCCGTGAGTCATGCATTTTCCTCAGGCTTAATTCCAGCATCAATTAGAGCAGTGTGTGAGTGTGTGTGTGTGTGTGTGTGTGTGTGTGTGTGTGTGTGTGTGTGTGTGTGTGTGTGTGTGTGTGTGTGTGTGTGTGTGTGTGTGTGTGTGTGTGTGTGTGTGTGTGTGTGTGTGTGTGTGTGTGTGTGTGTGTTCTCCTGACTCTCACAGGCATGTCGCAAATAGATTTAACTGCTTGCTGTTAACAGGACATTTGTTCATGCTAAATACTTGTAAGATTTGTCAACAGTAGGCTACTCAGAAACGATAGTCAGCAAGACAGCAAACCATTCAGAAATACTTTATTAGCAGGGGGGGGGGGTTGGGGGCTCTGCACTTAATTCGATAGACCTACAAACAGGCAGAGCAACAGAGTAAGTGACGTACATGTATGTTGACTTGACTGCACGCACGATGGAACAAGTAGAAGATTGGTGTAAATGATCGATTGCCAATGACCGTACTTCCTGACCTCAAGTGTGGTAGGCGGGGGCTAATTTCGACTGGCATCCAGCGTAAAGGAAACCCCTAATGCAAGTATTAAAATTCAGAACTAATCCAGAACTCATTTTATAGCCTACCATTTCAGAAGGCTATAAAATGTCAACCACAAACTTTGAAGTAACTTTACACACCAGTTACTGTTCCTCATCCTCTACGAAGCATCAAATGCACGTAAAAATTTTAGTTGGTCTCAGACAGCTTGTGAACTATCCTAAATGTACATAGTTGAGAAAGAAAATGCATGTGTGCAGAGTATATTAGACCCGTGCAGGTGTTAAAGTATTTGCCCGCCTCCCACGCCGGAGGCCCCAGTTCAAATCCCGCTCTGAGCGGGTTGAGTTGGACCGGTTTCATCTGGTGCTGTGACGTGGACAGAGGGAAGTTCTGGAGGGTGAGCGTAACGGGCATTGGACAATAAGAGCTGTGCATGTAAACCTCACTCCCCAGGCCACAAGAGGCGCTCTAGCAACTGATGCTATAGAGGCTGCGACCTTTAACGTCTTTGTTAACACACCTGCCTTTCACGACGGAGACCCCGGTTCAAATCCCACTAAGACCAGTTACATCTATAACTCTGGACCGTCCAGAACACCCCAGCGACTACTTAGAAACCACTCAGAACACCTTAGCAATCCCATGGCAACAACCAAAAATACTCTCTTTGTAGCATATCGTCGCTGCCCGTTGAAACTCACGTATGTCCAAAACGGCTACTTTTCAAGAAGTGAAAAAAACACCCTATTTCAAAAGCAGTTGAATTTAGTGTTGTCATACTTGGTACGGCATCTTTACATGTAACCATACTCTTGCCAGTGTAATGATATAATCAACATTTGACCAAAATTGAGTTTAAATGGACATACGTGCATATTGTACAGTAACGTTGGTCGATACGAGTCAACATTGTTTCACTTCACTTCGGAAATCCGTGCGGTTAACATCTTCACAATACGATGAAACTTCACGAGACCGGCGAGATGCT